>NC_142137.1:2434891-3043614 GCF_024610735.1 Ursus americanus
TAAATATCCTATTAGAATTAAATATGCAATTTATAAATTTGAGATGGATTGTAGCTTCCCATTGGACAGTTTCTGAAAGAAAATGCAGAACCTGTCAATCTTGGGGTAGGACATAGGGTGCACTAACCATTTAAAAGAATTCAGTGGGACTTCATAAAAATGTGACATTTCTCCTTATCTTATGACCATAAGAAAATGAAAAAGTGAACCACAGTCTGGGAAGTAAAGATTTGCAATATACACACTGACAAAGACTTGTCAATAAAGAATTCCTGCTCATCAATCATAAAAAGTCTATTTACAAACGAATACGTCACAAAAGATTGACTGATGGCCAATAAGAACAGGAAAGGGTGCTCTACAGTATTATTTTCAGGAACAGCAAGGCCTTTCCTAAAATGAAAACATACACACAAACCAGTATTCCCTAGATGGATGACGTCCTTATTTCTGAGGACAGCTTGAAGAACAGACTAGCATCAAAGTAAAGTGATGGAATTCCTGACACTCAGAGGATGGATAATTGACCTCAAACTACAGTACAATTTCTAGGCATCATTCGGTCCTCTGAAGGCAGACAACTTCCACACCCCCTACTACACCACAAAGGTTGCTTCCCAACCCCTACCATAAAAGAACAAGATGAGAAAGAGATAGTACTAGTAGGAAATAGCAAAAATCACATGTGGGGATTATCCTGAAACACACTGATCACATAACTAGTGTAAGGACGTGTAGGGAACTGACAAGGACAGAGACTCAAGAGGTACTTCTTTGGGAAATGCTGTCTGAAATCCTCACAAGTTGGTACCTGCTAATGAGGGCTCTGAGCATACCCTAGGGTTTGCACACAAGGGTCTGCAACACCATCGCTGAGGACTGAAACTCTTCAAGACCTCAAAGCTTGCCTGTTTGGACTAAGAGATTCCCATGTTCTGAGAACAGATACCAACTAATTGAAAGGTTCACCTGGGCTCTCTCGGAGGCCCTACAAGAAGCTGAACCATTCACTGAAAATCAATTACACACACACACACACACACACACACACACACACACCTGTCATTTCACCAATTACTTAAACATTCAAGGTTCTTCCTAACTTTTCTTTTTCACATTGATATTTATACTCACATGAAATGTCCTCATTTCTAATGAACACTGTCAAAATAGAGATCCATTGACACAATATTCACAAAATGGAACTTCCCTGCTATAATTTTCAATATAGCATTTTTTTAAGTTCATACATATTTTAGGTTTTTGGTAACTTATACAGGAGAAGATCAGCATTGAAAAACTCTGAATACTGACAATGAGGTTTAAGCCTAGAGAACAAAAATTGTCCAAATTCATAGTAATAAGGAACCAAAGGGAAAGCATGGACGCTGTAGTCGAATAATTTTACACATGTGCATCCTCTATTATTCTACTACTGAGGGGCGTGTTATTACCAGTATACATTCATCATTTATCTTCCACGTGCACCTGCACAGGTATAATGAATTACTACAGTAGAATGAAATGTCTGGGAACTACTTGGCGGCATCTATAATGAACAATTAAATTTCGATCTTATATTTGGTGAACTTCCACTGTCTGTCCCTTTAGACAATGGACCCTAAACAGAAGGGGGAATGAACCAGGAGAGACTATGGACTCTGGGAAACAAACTGAGGGCTTCAGAGGGGAGAAGGGTGGGGGATTGGGATGGGCCAGTGATGGGTATTAAGGAAGGTACATATTGCATGGAGCACTGGGTGTTATATGCAAATAATGAATCACGGAACACTACATCAAAAACTAAGGAAATACTGTATAGTGACTAACATATCATAATAAAAAATTGTTATTAGAAAAAAATTAAAGGTAAAAAAAAAAACAATACAGCTTTTCTGTCTCAAGAACAATCACAATTGAGAAAAAACTAACTTCCAATCCCTAAAGCAAAACACAGACCAAGTTCCATTTCACTCCCCTTCATTCACATTCTCTGTGGGTTCTAAGCTATTTCCCTACCTTCTTTTCTGCTGAGCAGGGAGCCTCGGCTCGATCCCAGAACCCTGGGATCATAACCTGAGCCAAAGGCACATGCTTAACTGGCTGAGCCAGCCAGGAGCCCCAGCCATGTTTTTCTTAAGCAAAAGGACACTTTCTCACAATGCCTTCACATGACTTCACATGGTACCAGACACCTGCATTTGCCTCTAGGAGGTTGCAGATGAAGGCAATTGCAAACTCTCACAGTGGTTTATCAAATACAATGACCTGCCTGGTGACAGTGGAACTCTTATGAGCCCACGAGAGGGTGCTGTGACACTCAGCTGTGGCTGGGCTGGCACAGAGAACCAAATCCATTTCCCTGCCTGATGTCTGTGAGGAACAGATGCCCCCACTGTGAATGAGACCCTGCCATTGAGCTGTCCAGAGATGGCCATCCTCACGGAGTATGAGGATAAAGGACAATGCCTGAGGAGACCTCATCTGTCTCTTTTATCTTTTCATATTTTCGACAGTGGACAAATCACTGCCTAGAAGTCCCCAACTACCTTAGTCTCATCTGTGAATGACCAAGAGGTTTTACAAAACACTTAAGATTTTGACCTCACAAATGCCCACAACCACTTACCATAGGGATTCAACATTAAGCAAAGATACTGTTCGTTGGAAGAGAGGTCCTGCCCACTGTTGTTTCTCACTTATATGCTCATCTTCCTTACCTCATGGTAACATAACCACCTTGATTCCTGCTTCCGTCTTCAGGAAGGCTGAGGTGACTTGACGTGCATTACCCTGACATCGTTTTTCGTAGCAATAAGATGTGGACATTTCCCTAGTCCTACACACCCAAAGTTGAATCGGAATCAGGATTGAGGAGGCTGATGAGAGTTGAAGGTGTTTTCCTGTACACGATGGTTTATTACCAATAAGGATGGGTCAGAGTCCTCGAAATTCCAGAACCTTTTCATTAATGCTTCCTACTCGTGAAAGATGATGTACATTGGTCTTTCCCTATACAGTGTGGTGACTCAGAGAAAAGTGCTTAGCCCTTTCGTCAGACGTCCACGAGCACTTTGGGGCTGGCTTCCATATTCAGAAAGGATGATGTTAGGGCTAAGAGGGTTCCTGTACACTGTTATGTCTTTCAGATAAGTGTATGGCATTTTTGTTACATTGCCAGAGCCACTTAGCGCAGGGCTTGGCGGCCTCCTGTGGAAGAACCCTAACCCGAGGTCGTCCAACGAGGGGCCCCTCCCAAGGAGCCTGGCACCACAATGCCGGGGATTTGGGACCCCCGATCCCCAGTGCTGGACTCACTCTGCCACCCCGCAAGCATCCAGGGCCCTACGGGCATTGCCAGTCATTCAAGAAGGGAGAACGGGCAAAGCCCTCCGGTCCCCCTGTGACCTTCAAAGGCCCCCCGTGCAAAAACTCTGGCTCCCTCGCTCCTGCGCCCCAGCACCCTAACCTCGGCCCACCCGTCCTCTTGTGGCGGAGCTGGCGGATCGGGCCTGCGGGCTTCCTGGGGGCTAACCCTATGCCATGTCGCCCCCGAAGGGCCCCTCCCAAGTGTCCTGGCGCTGCATGCCAGGGATTGGGGACCCCCAAGTCCCACCGCCGGACGCACCGTGCCGCCCTGCCGCCACATGGGGCACTAGGGGCGTCACCAGTCCTTCAGGGCGACAGAACGGGCAGGACCCTCCAAGCCTCCTGCAACCTTCGAAGGCACCCCAAGCCAAAGCGTAAATGCTCTGGCCCACGCCCCCACTTGCCAGCTACCTCACCTCAACCCACACCTCCATTCACCGCACATGGGCGGAACGAGCCTGACAGCCTCCTGGGGGCTAACCCTAACCCTAGGTCTGCCACCGAGGGGCCCGTCCCAAGGGGCCTGAGGCTGCAACGCCGGGTATTAGGGAGCCCCAATCCCCAGCGCCGGAGTCTCCCTGCCGCCCCATCACCACCTGGGCCGCTAGGGGTGCCGCTGGTCATTCAGGGCGGTAGAACGGGCAGGGCCCTCTGAGCCCGTGGCGAACTTCGAAGTCCCCCCCATCCAAAATGCTTGAGCCCACGCTCCTGCTCCTCAGCGCCCTCACCTCGGCCCACCCCTCCGCTCGCCACAGAGCCGGCGGATGAGGCCTGCACTCCTCCTGGGGGCTACGCAGAACCCTAGGTTGTCCCCTGAGGTGCCCTTCCGAAGGGGCCTGGCACCGCAATGCCTGGGATTGGGGACCCCCGAGCCCCAGCGCCGGACTCACCGTGTCGCCCCCCCCGCCACCCGGGGCGCTAGGAGCACCGTCGGTCATTCAGGGAGGGAGAATGGGCAGATTCCTCCGAGCCCCTGATGACATTCAAAGGCCCCCCCGTGCCAAAACGCTTGGGCCCATGCTCCCGCTCGCCTGCGCCCT
Source organism: Ursus americanus (assembly GCF_024610735.1). Classification (NCBI taxonomy): domain Eukaryota; kingdom Metazoa; phylum Chordata; class Mammalia; order Carnivora; family Ursidae; genus Ursus; species Ursus americanus. The sequence continues at coordinate 2,439,301 of NC_142137.1, forward strand.
CACCTCGGTCCGCCCCTCCGCTCGCTGTAGAGCCAGTGGATCTGGACTGCAGGCCTCCTGGGTGTTACCCTAACCATTGGTGGGCCCCCGAGGGGCCCATCCCAGGTTCCTATTGCCACAACACCAGGGATTGGGGACTCCCCAGCCCAAGCGCCTGACTCACCCTCCCGCCCTACCACCACCTGGGCCGCTAGGGGCGCCGCCGTTCATTCAGGGAGGGAGAACAGGCAGGGCCCTCCAGCGACCTGCGACTTTCGAAGGCCCCCCGCACCAAAACGCTTGGCCCCACGCTCCCGCTGGCCAGCGCCCTTACCTCGGCCCTCCCCTCCGCTCGCCGCACAGCTGGCGGATCTGGCCTGTGGGCCTTCTGGGGGCTAACCCTAAACCTATGTCGGCCCCCTAGTGGCCCCTCCCAAGGGGCCTGGTGCCGCAACGATGGGGAAAGGGGTCTCCTGAGCCCCAGCGCCGGACTCACCATGCCCCCCACTGCCACCCAGGTCACTAGGGGCACCGCCGGTCATTCAGGGCGGGAGAATGGGCAGGGCCCTCCGAGCCACTGGTGACATTTGAAGGCCCCCCGTGCCAAAATGCTTCGGCCCACGCTTCTGCTCACCAGTGGCCTCACCTCGGCCAGCCCCTCCACAAGCCGCACAACCAGCGGATCGGGCCTGGTGGCCTACTGGGGTCTAACCCTAACCCTAGGTTGGCTGTCGAGGGGCCCCTCCAAAGGGGTCTGGCACCAACACGCCGAGGATTGGGGACCCCCGAGCACCAGCGCCGGACTCACCCTGCTGACCTGCCGAGACCCGGCGCACTAGGGTCGCCATCCTCATTTAGAGTGGGAGAACTTACAGGGCCCTCCGTGCCCCCTGCGACCTTCGAAGGCAACCCACGTCAAAACGCTAGGGCCCATGCTCCCGCTCACCATTGCCCTCACCTGGGACCCACCCTCCGCTCGCCACACAGCCTTCAGATCGGGCCTGCCAGCCTCCTGGGGGCTAACCCTAACCCTAGTTCAGCCCCTGAGGAGCGCCTCCCAAGGGGACTGGCGCCATCACGCCGGGGATTGGGGACAATCGAACCCCAGTGCTCGACTTTCACTGCCACCCTGCCGCCACCCGGCTGCTAGGGGCGCCGCCAGTCCTTTGGGGCAGGAGAAGGGGCAGGGCCCTCCAAGCCCCCCGTGACCTTCGAAGGCCCCCTGCGCCAAAACGCTTGGGCCCACGCTCCCGCTCACCATTGCCCTCACCTCTGCCCGCCCCTCTGCTCGAACACACAGCTGGCGGATAGGGCCTGCTGGGCTCCTGGGGGCTAACCCTAAACCTAGGTCGGCCCCCGAGGGGCCCTTTCCAAGGGTCCTGGCTCCGCCACGCCGGGGACTGGGGACACACGAGCATGAGCACCAGACTCACCCAGCCGCCCTGCCGCCACCCAGGCTTCTAGGGGCGCCGCCACTCATTCAGGGCGGGAGAAGGGGCACGGATCTCTGAGCCCCCGGTGACTTTCGAAGGCCCCCTGCGCCAAAACGCTTGGGCCCACGCTCCCGCTCGCCAGCGCCCTCACCTCTGCCCACCACTCCTCTCGCCGCACAGCCGGCAGAATGGGCCTGCCGGCCTCCTTTAGGCTAACCCTAACCCTAGGTAGGCCCCCAAGGTACCACTCCCAAGTGCCTGGCGACGCCACGCTGGGGATTGGGGACCCACGAGCCCTAGCTCCAGACTCACCCTGCCGCCCCGCCATGACCCGGCCCGCTAGGGGCAACGTCCTCACAGGGCGAGAGAATAGGCAGGGCCCTCTGAGCCCCCGGTGACCTTCGAAGGCTCCCTGCGCCAAAACGCTTGGGCCCATACTCCCGCTCTCCAGCGCATTCACATCGGCCCGCCCCTCCGCTCGATGCACAGCCAGCGGATCAGGCCGCCGGACTCCTGGGGGTAACCCTAAAGCTAGGCAGGACCCAGAGGGGCCCCTCCCAAGGGGCCTGGCGCCACCAAGCCTGGGACTAGGACCACAGGCCCCATCGCCAGACTCACCCTGCCTCCCTGCTGCCACTCGGGCCACTAGGGGCGCCGCTGGTCATTCAGGGCACAAGAATGGACAGGGTCCTCCGAGCCACTGGCAACCTTCAAAGGCTCTCCGTGCCAAAACCCGGGTGCCCATGCTCCCGCTCCCCAGCGCCCTCACCTCAGCCCGCCCCTCTGCTCCCTGCACAGAGGGCAGATCCGGCATGCCGGCCTTGTGTGGGCTAACCCTAACCGTAGGTCGGCCCTCCAGGGTCCCTCCCAAGGATTCTGGTGCCTATACGCCAGGGATCTGGGACCCCAAGCCCCAGAACCAGACTCACGCTGCCACAACGCCGCCACCCAGGCCACTAGGGGCGCCGCCGCTCATGCAGGGCGGGAGAACGGACAGGGCCCTGGAGAAACCGGCGACATTTGAAGCCTCCCTCGCCAAAATTCAGGGGCCCACGCTCCCGCTCACCAGCGCCTTTACCTCGGCCCGCCCACCTCTCGCAGCCCAGCCAGAGGATTGGGCCTGCCGGCCTCCTGGGTGCTAACTCTAACCCTAGGTCAGCCCAGGAGGAGCCCCTCCCAAGAGGCCTGGCCCTACAATGCTGGGGATTGGGGATCCCTGAGCCGAAGCTCAGGACTCACCCTGCAGCCCCACCGCCAACGGAGCCACTAGGGGCGCCGCTGGTTATTCAGGGCAGGAAAATGGGCAGGGCCCTTGGAGATATGGCAACATTCGAAGGCCCAGGGTGCCAAAACGCTGGGGCCCACGCTCCCGCTCTGCATCCCCCTCAACTCGGCGCACACCTCCACTCCTCACACAGCCAGCGGATCGGGCCTGCCGGCCTCCTGGGTGCTAACCCTAAGCCTAGGACGGCCCCTGAGGGTCCCTTCCTAAGGAGCCTTGCAGCGCAACGCCGGGGATTGGCGACCCCCAAGCCCCAGGGCCGAGTGCACCCTGCCGCCCTGCCCCACACGGCCCGCTAGGGGCACCGCCATTCATTCTGGGTGGGAGAACTGGCAGGGGCCTCCGAACCCCCGCCCACCTTCAATGGCGCCCAGAACCAAAATGCTTGTGCCCAGGCTCATGTTCACCAGCATCCTCACCTTGGCCCAACTCTCCGCTCCACGCACAGGCGGTGTATAGGGCCTGCCAGCCTCCTGGGTGCTAACCGTAACTGTAGGTTGGCCCCCGAGGGGCCCTTCTCAAGTGGCCTGGCGCCCCAACGCCGGGGATGGGGCAACCGAGCCCAAGTGCCGGACTCACCCTGCTGCCCTTCAGCCACCTGAGCCACTAGGGGCCCCGCTGGTCATTCAGAGCGGGAGAATGGGCAGGTCCCTGCAGCCACCGCCAACCTTCGAAGGCCCCCCACGCTAAAACGCTTGGGCTCATGCTCAGGCTCGCCAGCGCCCGCACCTCGGCCCACCCTGCCGCGTGCTGCACAGACGCTGATCGGGTCCACCGGTCTTCGGGGGGCTAACTGTAACCCTAGATCGACCCCCAAGAGGCCCATCCCAAGGGGCCTGGCATCGCAACGCCGGGGATTGGGGACCCTGAGCCTCAGCACCTGACTCACCCTGCCACCCAGCCGCCACCCAGGGGCTTGGGGTGCTGCCATTCATTCAGGGCGGGAGAACAGGCAGGGCCCTCCGAGACACAGTGACCTTCGAATCCCCCCCGCGCCAAAACGCCCGAGCCCACGCTCCCAAACACCAGTGAACTCACCTCGGTCCGCCACTCCACTCTCCACACAGCTGGCGAATAGGACCTGCCGAGTTCCTAGGGGCTAAACCAAAACCTAAGTTGTCATCCAAGGGGCCCCTCCCAAGGGGCCTGGCGCCTCATCGCTGGGGATTGGAGATACCTGAGCCGCAGGGCCTGACTCACCCTGCCACCCCTCACGACCCAGGCCGCTAGGGGCGCCGCCGTTCCTGCAGGGTGGGAGAATGGGCAGAGCCCTTCGAACCCCCGCTGACCTTTGAAGGTGTTCTGAACCAAAACGCTTGGGCCCAGGCTCTTGCTCACCAGCGCCCTCACCTCAGCCCCCCCCCACCGCTCCATGCACAGCGGGCGGATCCTGCCTGCCGGCCTCCCGGGTGCTAACCCTAACCCTAACCCTAGGTCGGCCACCCAGGGGCCCCTCCCAAGGGTCCTGGTGCCGCTTCGCCGGGGATCGGGAACCTCAAGCCCCAGAGCCACACTCACCCTACCGCAACGCCGCCACCCAGGCCGCTAGGAGCACTGCGGGTCATTCAGGGCGAGAGAAGGGGCAGGACCTTCCGAGCCCCTGGTGGCCTTCAAAGGCTCCCCGTGCCAAAACGCTGGTGTCCACGCTCCCGCTCCCCAACGCCCTCACCTCGGCCCCGCCCTCCGCTCCCCGGACAGTGGCCGGATCCCACCTGCCGGCCTCCTGGGGGCTAACCCTAACCCTAGGTCAGCCAGCCAGGGGCCCCTCCCAAGGCTCCTGGTGCCGCTACACTGGGGATCAGGGACCCCAAGACCCAGAGCCAGACTCACCCTGCCGCAACGTCGCCACCCGGGCCGCTAGTGGCGCCGCCCGTCATTCAGGGCGGGAGAAGGGACAGGGCCCTGGAGAAACCGGCGATATTTGAAGCCTCCTGCGCCAAAATGCAGGGGCCCACGCTCCCGATCGCCAGCGCCTTTACCTCGGGCCGCCCACCTCTCGCCGCCCAGCCAGAGGATTGGGCCTGCTGGCCTCCTGGGTGCTAACTCTAAACCTAGGTCCGCCCAAGACGAGCCCCTCCCAAGAAGCCTGGCCCCACAGCGCTGGGGATTGGGGATCCCCGAGCCGCAGCATGGACTCACCCTGCCGCTCCACCGCCAAGGGAGCTGCTAAGGGTGCCGCTGGTTATTCAGGGCAGGAGAACAGTCAGGGCCCTTTGAGCCATGGCAACAGTCGAAGGCCCAGGGCGTCAAAACGCTGGGGACCACGCTCCCGCTCTGCATCACCCTCAACTCAGCCCGCACCTCCGCTCTTCGCAGAGCCAGCGACTCGGGCCTGCCGGCCTCCTGGGAGCTAACCCTAACCCTAGGACAGCCCCTGAAGGTCCCATCCTAAGGGGACTGGCGCCGCAACGCCAGGGATTGGGGGCCCCCAAGCCCCAGTGCCGGATGCACGCTGCCACCCCAACCCACACAGGCCGCTAGGGGCGCCGCCATTCATTCAGGGTGGGAGAACTGGCAGGGCCCTCGGAACCCCTGCCGACCTTCGAAGGCGCACGGAACCAAAACGCTTGGGCCCAGGCTCATGTTCACCAGCACCCTCACCTCGGCCCAACTCTCCGCTCGACGCACAGGTGGTGTATCGGGCCTGCGGGGCTCCTGGAGGCTAACCCTAACCATAGGTCGGCCACCGAGGGGCTCTTCCCAAGGGGCCTGGCGTCACAACGCTGGGGATGGGGACCCCGAGCTCATGTGCCGCACTCACCCTGCTGCCCTTCAGCCACCCGAGCCGCTAGAGGCCCCGCCGGTCAATCAGGGCAAGAGATCGGGCAGGGCCCTCCGAGCCCACGCTGACCTTTGAAGGCTCCCCGCGCAAAAACGTTGGCTCCCAGGATCCTGCTCACCAGTGCCCTCACCTAGGCCCACCCCACCGCTTGCTTCAGAGCCGGTGGATAGGGCCTGCCGGGCTCCTGGCAGCTAACCAAAACCCTAGGTGGGCCCTGAGGGGACATCCCAAGCGGCCTGGCTCTGCAATGCTGGGGATTGGTGACTCAGAGCCCCAGAGCCTGACTCACCCTGCCGCACTGTCCCCACCTGGGCCGCTAGGGGCGCCGCGGGTCATAGAGGGTGAGAGAAGGGCAGGGCCTTCTGAGTCCCCAGTGACCTTCAAAGGCTCCTGGTGCCAAAACGCTGGTGCCCACGCTCCCGCTCCCCAGCGCCTTCACCTCGGGCCGCACCTCAGCTCGCCGCACAGTGTGCGGTTGGGCCTGACGGTCTCCTGGGGGCTAACCCTAACCCTAGGTCGGCCCCCCAGGGGCCCCTCCCAAGGCTTTTGGTGCCACAACGCCAGGGATCTGGAACCCCAAGCCCCAAAGCCAGACTCACCCTCCCACAACGCTGCCACCCGGGCCGCGAGGGGCGCCGCCGGTCCTTCAGGGCGGGAGAAATGACAGGGCCCTGGAAAAACCGGCGACATTTGAAGCCTCCCATCCCAAAATGCGGGGGCCCACAATCCCGCACCCCAGCGCCTTTACCTCGGCCCGCCCACCTCTCACCGCCCAGCCAGAGGATCTGGCCTGCCGGCCTTATGGGGGCTTACTCTAACCCTGGGTCGGGCCACGAGGAGCCCCTCCCAATGGGCCTGGCACCACAACGCCGGGGATTGGGGATCCCCGAGCCACAGCCTGGGATTCACCCTGCCGCCCCACCGCCAACGGAGCCGCTAGGGGCATTGCTGGTTATTCAGGGCAGGAGAAAGGGCAGGGCCCTCCGAGCCATGGCAACATTCAAAGGCCCAGGACGCCAAAACCCTGGGGCCCACGCTCCCCCTCCCCATCGCCCTCAACCCTGCCTGCATCTCCACTCCTCGCACAGCCTGCGGATTGGGCCTGCTGGCCTCCTGGGCACTAAACCTAACCCTAGGACGGTCCCGAGGGTCGCTTCCTAAGGGGCCTGGCGCCGCAACGCAGGGGATTGGGAACCCCCAAGCCCCAGTGCTGGATGCACCCTGCCGCCCCGCCCCACACGTGCCACTAGGGGCGCCGCCATTCATTCAGGGTGGGAGAAGGGGCAGGGCCCTTCGAAGCCCCGCCGACCTTCAAAGGCACCCCGAACCAAAACGCTTGGGCCCAGGCTCATGTTCACCAGCACCCTCACCTCGGCCCAACTCTCCGCTCGACGCACAGGCAGTGTATCGGGCCTGCTGGCCTCTTGGGGGCTAACCCTAACTGTAGGTCGGCCACGGAGGGGCCCTTCCCAAGTGGCCTGGTGCCACAACGCCGGCAATAGGGACCCCAACCCAAGTGCCGGACTCACCCTGCTGCCCTTCAGGCACCGGAGCCTCTAGGGGCCCCGCCGGTCATTCAGAGCGGGAGAACGGGCAGGTCCCTCCGAGCCCCCACCGACCTTCGAAGGCCCCCCGCACTAAAACGCCTGGGCTCATGCTCAGTCTCGCCAGCGCCCTCACCTCGGCCCAAACCTCCGCGTGCCACACAGCTGCTGATCAGGTCCACCGGCCTCCTGGGGGCTAACCGGAACCCTCGATCGACCCCCGAGGGGCCCCTCCCAAGGGATCTGGCGCTGCAACGCTGGGGATTGGGGACCCCCGAGCCTCAGCACTGGACTCACCCTGCCACCCAGCCGCCACCCGGGGGCTTGGGGTGGTGCCGTTCATTCAGGGCGGGAGCACGGGCAGGGCCCTCCAAGACACGGTGACCTTCAAAGGCCCCCCGCGCCAAAACACCCGGGCCCACGCTCCCGCTCACCAGTGCCCTCACCTCAGTCAGCCACTCCAGTCTCCACACAGCTGGCGAATAGGGCCTGCCGGCATCCTAGGGGCTAAACCTAACCCTAGGTCAGCCTCCGAGGGGCCCCTCCCAAGGGGCCTGGCGCCGCAACGCGGTGGACTGGGGACCCCCGAGCCCTATGCCCGGACTTACATGCCGGCCCGCCGCCACCTGGGCTGCTAGGGGCGCCGCCGGTCATTCAGGGAGGAGAATGGGCAGGGCCCGCCGAGTCCCCGGAGACATTCGAAGGCCCCCGGTGCCAAAACGCTTGGGCCCAGGCTCTTGCTCGCCAGCGCCCTCACCTCGGCCCGCCCCTCCGCTCCACGCACAGTGGGCGGATCCTGCCTGCCGGCCTTTTGGGTGCTAACCCTAACCCTAGGTCGGCCACCCAGGGGCCCCTCCCAAGGGTCCTGGTGCCGCTTCGCCGGGGATCCGGAACCTCAAGCCCCAGAGCCACACTCACCCTAGCGCAACGCCGCCACCTGGGCCGCTGGGAGCACTGCGGGTCATTCAGGGCGAGAGAAGGGGCAGGGCCTTCCGAGCCCCCGGTGGCCTTCAAAGGCTCCCCGTGCCAAAACGCTGGTGCCCACGCTCCCGCTCCCCAACGCCCTCACCTCGGCCCCGCCCTCAGCTCCCTGGACAGTGGCCGGATCCCACCTGCCGGCCTCCTGGGGGCTAACCCTAACCCTAGGTCAGCCACCCAGGGGCCCCTCCCAAGGCTCCTGGTGCCGCTACACTGGGGATCAGGGACCCCAAGACCCAGAGCCAGACTCACCCTGCCGCAACGTCGCCACCCGGGCCGCTAGTGGCGCCGCCCATCATTCAGGGCGGGAGAAGGGACAGGGCCCTGGAGAAACCGGCGATATTTGAAGCCTCCTGCGCCAAAATGCAGGGGCCCACGCTCCCGATCGCCAGCGCCTTTACCTCGGGCCGCCCACCTCTCGCCGCCCAGCCAGAGGATTGGGCCTGCTGGCCTCCTGGGTGCTAACTCTAAACCTAGGTCCGCCCACGAGGAGCCGCTCCCAAGAGGCCTGGCCCCTCAACCCTGGGGATTGGGGATCCCCGAGCCGCAGCATTGACTCACCCTGCCGCTCCACCGCCAAGGGAGCTGCTAAGGGCACCGCTGGTTCTTCAGGGCAGGAGAGCGGGCAGGGCCCTTTGAGCCATGGCAACAGTCGAAGGCCCAGGGCGCCAAAACGCTGGGGACCACGCTCCCGCTCTGCATCACCCTCAACTCGGCCCGCACCTCCGCTCTTCGCAGAGCCAGCGACTCGGGCCTGCCGGCCTCCTGGGAGCTCACCCTAACCCTAGGACAACCCCTGAAGGTCCCTTCCTAAGGGGCCTGGCGCCGCAACGCCAGGGATTGGGGGCCCCCAAGCCCCAGCGCAGGATGCAGGCTTCGACCCCAACCCACACAGGCCGCTAGGGGCGCCGCCATTCATTCAGGGTGGGAGAACTGGCAGGGCCCTCCCAACCCCTGCCGACCTTCGAAGGCTCACCGAATCAAAACGCTTGGGCCCAGGCTCATGTTCACCAGCACCCTCACCTCGGCCCAACTCTCCGCTCGACGCACAGGTGGTGTATCGGGCATGCGGGACTCCTGGAGGCTAACCCTAACCATAGGTCGGCCACCGAGGGGCACTTACCAAGGGGCCTGGTGTCGCAACGCTGGGGATGGGGACCCCGAGCTCATGTGCCGCACTCACCCTGCTGCCCTTCAGCCACCCCAGCCGCTAGAGGCCCCGCCGGTCAATCAGGGCAAGAGATCGGGCAGGGCCCTCCGAGCCCACGCTGACCTTTGAAGGCTCCCCGCGCAAAAACCTTGGCTCCCAGGATCCTGCTCGCCAGCGCCCTCACCTAGGCCCACTCCACCGCTTGCTTCAGAGCTGGTGGATAGGGCCTGCCGGGCTCCTGGCAGCTAACCAAAACCCTAGTTCGGCCCTGAGGGGACATCCCAAGCGGCCTGGCTCTGCAATGCTGGGGATTGGTGACTCAGAGCCCCAGAGCCCGACTCACCCTGCCGCACTGTCCCCACCTCGGCCGCTAGGGGCGCTGCGGGTCATAGAGGGGAGAGAAGGGCAGGGCCTTCTGAGTCCCAGGTGACCTTCAAAGGCTCCCTGTGCCAAAACCCTGGTGCCCACGCTCCAGCTCCCCAGCGCCTTCACCTCGGGCCGCCCCTCAGCTCGCCGCACAGTGTGCGGTTGGGCCTGACAGTCTCCTGGGGTCTAACCCTAACCCTAGGTCGGCCCCCCAGGGGCCCCTCCCAAGGCTTTTGGTGCCACTACGCCAGGGATCTGGAACCCCAAGCCCCAAAGCCAGACTCACCCTCCCACAACGCTGCCACCCGGGCCGCGAGGGGCGCCGCTGGTCATTCAGGGCGGGAGAACTGACAGGGCCCTGGAGAAACCGGCGACATTTGAAGCCTCCCACCCCAAAATGCGGGGGCCCACAATTCCGCACCCCAGCGCCTTTACCTCGGCCCGCCCACCTCTCACCGCCCAGCCAGAGGATCTGGCCTGCCGGCCTTATGGGGGCTAACTCTAACCCTGGGTCGGCCCACGAGGAGCCCCTCCCAAGGGGCCTGGCACCACAACGCCGGGGATTGGGGATCCCCGAGCCGCAGCCTGGGATTCACCCTGCAGCCCCTCCGCCAACGGAGCTGCTAGGGGCGTTGCTGGTTATTCAGGGCAGGAGAAAGGGCAGGGCCCTCGGAGCCATGGCAACATTCAAAGGCCCAGGACGCCAAAACCCTGGGGCCCACGCTCCCGCTCGCCATCGCCCTCAACTCGGCCTGCATCTCCACTCCTCGCACAGCCGGCGGATCGGGCCTGCCGGCCTCCTGGGTGCTAACCCTACCCCTAGGACAACCCTGAGTGTCATATCCTAAGGGGCCTGGCGCCACAACGCCGGGGATACGGAACGCCCAAGCCCCAGCGCTGGATGCACCCTGCCGCCCTGCCCCACACGTGCCGCTAGGGGCGCCGCCATTCATTCAGGGTGGGAGAATGAGCAAGGCCCTTCGAAGCCCCGCTGACCTTCGAAGTCGCCAAGAACGAAAACGCTTGGGCCCGGGCTCATGTTCACCAGCACCCTCACCTCGGCCCAACTCTCCGCTCGACGCACAGGCGGTGTATCGGGCCTGCTGGCCTCCTGGGGGCTAACCCTAACTGTAGGTCGCCCACGGAGGGGCCCTTCCCAAGTGGCCTGGCGCCACAACGCCGGGAATGGGGACCCCAACCCAAGTGCCGGACTCACCCTGCTGCCCTTCAGGCACCGGAGCCTCTAGGGGCCCGGCCGGTCATTCAGAGCGGGAGAACGGGCAGGTCCCTCCGAGCCCCCACCGACCTTCGAAGACCCCCGCACCAAAACGCTTGGGGTCATGCTCAGTCTCGTCAGCGCCCTCACCTCGGCCTAACCCTCCGCGTGCCGCACAGCCACTGATCGGGTCCACCGGCCTCCTGGGGGCTAACTGGAACCCTAGATCGACCCCCGAGGGGTCCCTCCCAAGGGATCTGGCGCCACAACGCTGGGGATTGGGGACCCCCGAGCCTCAGCACTGGACTCACCCTGCCACCCAGCCGCCACCCGGGGGCTTGGGGTGGTGCCGTTCATTCAGGGCGGGAGCACGGGCAGGTCCCTCCAAGACACGGTGACCTTCAAAGGCCCCCCGCGCCAAAACACCCGGGCCCACGCTCCCGCTCACCAGTGCCCTCACCTTGGTCCGCCACTCCAGTCTCCACACAGCTGGCGAATAGGGCCTGCTGGCATCCTAGGGGCTAAACCTAACCCTAGGTCAGCCTCCGAGGGGCCGCTCCCAAGGGGCCTGGCGCCGCAACGCGGTGGACTGGGGACCCCCGAGCCCTATGCCCGGACTTACATGCCACCCTGCTGCCACCTGGGCTGCTAGGGGCGCCGCAGGTCATTCAGGGAGGAGAATGGGCAGGGCCCACCAAGTCCCCGGAGACATTCGAAGGCCCCCGGTGCCAAAACGCTTGGGCCCAGGCTCTTGCTCGCCAGCGCCCTCACCTCGGCCCGCCCCTCCGCTCCAGGCACAGCGGGCGGATCCCGCCTGCCGGCCTCCCGGGTGCTAACCCTAACCCTAGGTCGGCCACCCAGGGGCCCCTCCCAAGGGTCCTGGTGCCGCTTCGCCGGGGATCGGGAACCTCAAGCCCCAGAGCCACACTCACCCTACCGCAACGCCGCCACCCAGGCCGCTAGGAGCACTGCGGGTCATTCAGGGCGAGAGAAGGGGCAGGGCCTTCCGAGCCCCCGGTGGCCTTCAAAGGCTCCCCGTGCCAAAACGCTGGTGCCCATGCTCCCGCTCCCCAACGCCCTCAAGTCGGCCCCGCCCTCCACTCCCGGGACAGTGGCCGGATCCCACCTGCCGGCCTCCTGGGGGCTAACCCTAACCCTAGGTCAGCCAGCCAGGGGCCCCTCCCAAGGCTCCTGGTGCCGCTACACTGGGGATCAGGGACCCCAAGACCCAGAGCCAGACTCACCCTGCCGCCACGTTGCCACCCGGGCCGCTAGTGGCGCCGCCCATCATTCAGGGCGGGAGAAGGGACAGGGCCCTGGAGAAACCGGCGATATTTGAAGCCTCCTGCGCCAAAATGCAGGGGCCCACGCTCCCGATTGCCAGCGCCTTTACCTCGGACCGCCCACCTCTCGCCGCCCAGCCAGAGGATTGGGCCTGCTGGCCTCCTGGGTGCTAACTCTAAACCTAGGTCCGCCCAGGAGGAGCCCCTCCCAAGAGGCCTGGCCCCGCAACGCTGGGGATTGGGGATCCCCGAGCCACAGCATGGACTCACCCTGCCGCTCCACCGCCAAGGGAGCTGCTAAGGGCGCCGCTGGTTCTTCAGGGCAGGAGAACTGGCAGGGCCCTTTGAGCCATGGCAACAGTCGAAGGCCCAGGGCGCCAAAACGCTGGGGACCACGCTCCCGCTCTGCATCACCCTCAACTCGGCCCGCACCTCCGCTCTTCGCAGAGCCAGCGACTCGGGCCTGCCGGCCTCCTGGGAGCTAACCCTAACCCTAGGACAGCCCCTGAAGGTCCCTTCCTAAGGGGCCTGGCGCCACAACGCCAGGGATTGGGGGCCCCCAAGCCCCAGCGCTGGATGCACGCTGCCACCCCAACCCACACAGGCCGCTAGGGGCGCCGCCATTCATTCAGGGTGGGAGAACTCTCAGGGCCCTCCGAACCCCTGCCGACCTTCGAAGGCACACCGAACCAAAACGCTTGGGCCCAGGCTCATGTTCACCAGCACCCTCACCTCGGCCCAACTCTCCGCTCGACGCACAGGTGGTGTATCGGGCCTGCGGGGCTCCTGGAGGCTAACCCTAACCATAGGTTGGCCACCGAGGGGCACTTCCCAAGGGGCCTGGCGTCGCAACGCTGGGGATGGGGACCCCGAGCTCATGTGCCGCACTCACCCTGCTGCCCTTCAGCCACCCGAGCCGCTAGAGGCCCCGCCGGTCAATCAGGGCAAGAGATCTGGCAGGGCCCTCCGAGCCCACGCTGACCTTTGAAGGCTCCCCGCGCAAAAACCTTGGCTCCCAGGATCCTGCTCGCCAGCGCCCTCACCTAGGCCCACCCCACCGCTTGCTTCAGAGCTGGTGGATAGGGCCTGCCGGGCTCCTGGCAGCTAACCAAAACCCTAGTTCGGCCCTGAGGGGACATCCCAAGCGGCCTGGCTCTGCAATGCTGGGGATTGGTGACTCAGAGCCCCAGAGCCCGACTCACCCTGCCGCACTGTCCCCACCTGGGCCGCTAGGGGCTCCGCGGGTCATAGAGGGTGAGAGAAGGGCAGGGCCTTCTGAGTCCCCGGTGACCTTCAAAGGCTCCCCATGCCAAAACGCTGGTGCCCACGCTCCCGCTCCCCAGCGCCTTCACCTCGGGCCGCACCTCAGCTCGCCGCACAGTGTGCGGTTGGGCCTGACGGTCTCCTGGGGGCTAACCCTAACCCTAGGTCGGCCCCCCAGGGGCCCCTCCCAAGGCTTTTGGTGCCACTACGCCAGGGATCTCGAACCCCAAGCCCCAAAGCCAGACTCACCCTCCCACAACGCTGCCACCCGGGCCGCGAGGGGCGCCGCAGGTCATTCAGGGCGGGAGAACTGACAGGGCCCTGGAGAAACCGGCGACATTTGAAGCCTCCCACCCCAAAATGCAGGGGCCCACAATCCCGCACCCCAGCGCCTTTACCTCGGCCCGCCCACCTCTCACCGCCCAGCCAGAGGATCTGGCCTTCAGGCCTCACGGGGGCTAACTCTAACCCTGGGTCAGCCCACGAGGAGCCCCTCCCAAGGGGCCTGGCACCACAACGCCAGGGATTGGGGATCCCCGAGCCGCAGCCTGGGATTCACCCTGCCGCCCCACCGCCAACGGAGCCGCTAGGGGCGTTGCTGGTTCTTCAGGGCAGGAGAAAGGGCAGGGCCCTCGGAGCCATGGCAACATTCAAAGGCCCAGGACGCCAAAACGCTGGGGCCCATGCTCCTGCTTGCCATAGCCCTCAATGAGGCCTGCATCTCCACTCCTCGCACAGCTGGCGGATCGGGCCTGCCGGCCTCCTGGGCGCTAACCCTAACCCTAGGACGGCCCCGAGGGTCGCTTCCTAAGGGGCCTGGTGCCGCAACGCAGGGGATTGGGAACCCCCAAGCCCCAGCGCTGGATGCACCCTGCCGCCCCGCCCCACACGTGCCGCTAGGGGCGCCGCCATTCATTCAGGGTGGGAGAACAGGCAGGGCCCTTCGAACCCCCGCCGACCTTCGAACACCCGCCGACCTTCGATGAGCCCTCCGCACACCGGGCGACCTTCCAAGGCCCCCCACGCCAAAATTATTGGGCCCACATTCCAGATCTCCGGTGCCCTCACCTCGGCCTGGCCCTCCGCTAGTGCACAGCTGGTGGATCATGCCTGCCGGACTCCTAGGTGCTAACACGAACACTAGGACGGCCCCAGAGGGGCCCCTCCCAAGGGACCTTGCGCTGCAATGCATGGAATTGGGGACCCCCAAATTGCACTGCCAGAATCACACTGCCACCCCGCCACCACCTGGGTCGCTAGGGGCGCCGCCGGTCATTCAGGGTGAGAACACGGACAGGGCCCTCTGAGCCTCTAGCAATGTTCAAAGGCTCCCTGCACTAAAACGCTGGATACCATACTCCTGCTCGCCAGTGCCCTCACCTCGGCCCACTCCTCCACTCGCCGCACAGCCGGCGCATCAGTCCTTCTACCCTACTGGGGTTTTACCTTAACCCTAAACCCTAACCCCGAACCTTAAACCCTAAACCTTAATCCCTAATCCTAATGCTAACCCTAACCACTAACCCTTACCCTAACCCTAACCCTACCCTAAACCTAACCCTAAACCCTAATCCTTAAACCCTAAACCCTAACATTAACACTAAACCCTAAACCCTAACCACTAACCCTAATCCCGAAACCCTAAACACTAAACCCTAACCTTAACCACTAACCCCAAACCCCAAACCCGAACCCTAAACCCTAACCCTACCCCGACCCCTACCATACCCCTAACACTACCCTTACCCTACCCCTTCAGCTAACCCTACCCCTAACCCGTAACCTAACCCTAAACCTAACCCTAACCCGTGGCCTAATCCGTACTCTAACCCTAACTCTAACCCGTACCCTAACTCTACTCCTAAACTGTACCCTAACCCTAACCATAACCCTAACACGTACTCTAACCCATACCCTAACCCTAAACTGTACCCTAACCCGTAACTTAAACTGTACCCTAAACCAAACCGTAACCCTAGCAAGTACCCTAACCCATATCCTAACCTTAACCCTAAACCCTAAACACTGACCCTAACCCAGACACTAACTCGTACCATAACCTGTACCCTAACCCTACCCGTACCCTAACCCTAAACTGTACCCTAACCGTAAACCTTAACCCTAAACCGTAACCCGTACCCTAACCCTAACCAGTACCCTTACCTTAACCTTAACCCATACCCTAGCCCATACCCTAACCCATACCCTAACCCGTACCCTATCCCTAACCCGGACCCTAACCCATACCCTACCCATACCTAACCCTAACCTGTACCCTAACCCATACCCTAACCCATACCCTAACCCTAAACCATACCCATTCCCTATCCCTAACTCGTTCCCTAAACTGTACCCTACCCTAACCCGTACCCTACCATAACCCGTACCCTAAACCGTACCCAAATACATACGCCAAAACTAAACCTAAACTGTACCCTAACCCGCATGCTAAACCGTACCTTATGCGTACCCTAACCCGTACCCTAAACCTAACCCGTACCCTAAACCTAACCCATACTCCAACCCTAACCCTAAACCTAAACCCAAACCCTAAACCCTAACCCGTACCCTAAACCCTAATCTGTACCCTAACCCATAACCTCTAACCTGTAAAACCTAAACCCAACCCTAACCCATACCCTATCCTTCCCCTAACCCTAACCCCTACACTTACCCATACCCTAACCGTAACCCATACCCTAACCTTAACCCATACCCTAATCCATACCCTAACTCCGGGGATTGGGTACACCTGAGCCCCACCACGGGACTCAGCCTACCACCCCTCAGGAAACTATGCCCCTTGGGTCGCCACAGAGCATCCCGTGCAGGAGAACTGGTAGGGCCCCCCTGAGCCCACAGCGATCCTCGGCGTCCCCATACACCCCAACCCTGAGGCCCACGCTCATCCCGCCCCACGCCTTCCCTTCAGCTTGCCACCAAGCTCGTCTCAGAGCCAGCGGATCAGGCCTGCTGGGTTCCTGGGGCCTAGACCTGACCCTAGGTAGGCTGGGTAGGGCCCCTCCCTGGGGCCCGGTGCCGCAGCCCCAGGGACTGGGGACACCTGAGCCCCACTGCAGGACAAAGCCTGCCAGCCCGCAGGAAACCGTACCCCTTGGGAGGCTGTAGAGCATTCAGGGCGGGAGAACCAGGAGGGCCCCCAGAGCCCCCGGCAAACTTCGGCGATCCCTAAACCCAACCTTGAAGCCCATTCTCACCCCACCCCGCACCCTCACCTCAGCCCGGGGCGGAGCTCGCCACATAGTGGGCAGATCTGGCCTGCGGGGTTCCTGGGCCCCAACCCTAACCCTAGTTCATCTGTGGAGGGGCCCCTCCCCAGGAGCCTGGAGCCACAGCCGTGGGGATTCGGGACACCTGAGCCCCACAGCAGGACTTAGTCTGCCACCCTGCAGGAAACCGTGTGCCTTGGGAGGCCATAGAGCATTCAGGGCGGGAGAACCAGCAGGGCCCTCCTGAGCCACCAGCGAACATTGGCGGCCTCCCGCACCCCAACCCTCAGGTCCATGCTCACCCTCCCCACACCCTCACCTCAGCCCGTGTAGCTCCCCATACAGCCAGCAGATCAGGCCTGCGGGGCTCCTGGGCCTAACCCTAGGCCTAGGTCAGCCGCGGGTGTGGGGCCTCCCCAGGAGCCTTATACTGCAGCCCCGGGGAATTGGGATACTTGTGCCCCACCGCAGGACTCAGCTTACCACTCGACAGGAAACCATGCCCCTTGGAGCTCTATGGAGCCTACAGGGTACGAGAACTTGGGGAGGCCCCCGAAGCCCATCCCCATCCTTTGGCAGCCCCCCATTCCCCAACCCTGAGGCCCATGCTCACCCTCCCCCATGGCCTCCTCTCAGCCCTCCACAGAGCTCACAGCACAGCCTGCTGATTGTCCCTGCCGGGCTCCTGGACTCTAACCCTTACCGTAGGTTGGCCACAGAGGGGCCCCTCCCCAGGGTCCTGGCACCCCACTCTAGGGGATTGGGGACACCGAAGCCACACCGTAGGACTCAGCCTTCAGCCCACAGGAAACTGTACCATTTGGGGGCACAACAGAGCATTCAGGGCAAGAGAATTGGGGCACCCCTGAGAGCCCCTTCTGGTGAACCCCGACCTTTGGGGGCCCTTCCGGATGAAACTCCAAGGCTCACACTCACCCGCCCTTGTGCCGCCAACTCACTCGGCCTGGGAGTTCTCTGAGCACTGGGCAGGTCGGACCTGCTGTCTCTTGAGGCCTAACCTAACCCTGGGTCTTCTGCTGAGGGTCCCTCCCCGTTTGCCTGCCTCCAAGGCACCGGGCATTGGGCTCACCTCTGCACGACTAGAGGACTCAGCCTGCCCCACAGCAGGAAACTGTCCATTTGGGGCTGCAGCAAGGATTCATAGGAAAATCAGAGGGGCCCCTTAGCCCATCCCAGGCAACCCCCACTTTCAGAGATCTCCCCGGATCCAATTAGTAGCTTCACACTGACCTTTAAACTTGCTCTCCACAGAGATCTTTTGAAATTCTCCACACTTCCAACCAATGGCATCATCCAGCTTCAGTGCCTTACCCAGCTTTAGGTCTTGAGATGGATTAAAATGGGAAGTCATTTCACTGATGACGACGTACTGGTGACCAAAAGATACATGCATAAATGCTTCATATCACTTGGCTTCAGGGAAATGCAAATCTAAACCCCTATAGATGCCGTATCACACGAGGCCAAATATCTAAAAATAAGAAGACATGAAACTACACATGTTGGAGAGGATGTGGAGAAACGGGAACCCTATTACACCCTTGTACGAATGCAGTCTGGTACAGCCACTCTTGAAAATGGTACAGAATTTCCTCAAGAAGTTATAAATAAAGCTACCCTATGTCCCAGCAATTGCACTACTGGGTATTTACCCAAAACAGACAGAGGTAGTGAAGACGGGACACATGCACCCCAGTGTTCATAGCAGCAATATCCATAATAGACAAACTGTGGAAGGAGTGCAGATGAGCATTTATAGATGAATGGATAAAGAAGATGTGGATCATATATATAATGGAATATTACTCAGCCATCAGAAAGGATGAATACTTACCTTCACACATACCTGGGTGGAGCTGGAGGGTATTATGCTGAGTGGAATAAGTCAATGAAAGAAAGGCAATGATCATATGCTTTCACTCCTATGTGGAATATCAGAAAGAAGGAAGATGACCATAGGGGAAGCAAGGGAAAATAGAATGGGAAGTCATCAGAGAGGGAGAAAACCCATGATGGACTCTTAACTATCACAAGAAACTGATGATTGCTGGAGAAGTTGGGGGGGTAACTGGGTGAGTAGAATTAAGGAGGTCACACGATACAATGAGCACTCGTGATACACACGACTGAAAATTTATTAAAGACTACATCTGAAACTAATGATGTACTGTAAGTTGGCTAATTGAATTTAAATTAAAGAACAAAAGACCTCGAATAAACAATCCTAAACATTTGTATGGAACCACTAAAGATTCCGAACAGCCAGTGCAATGTGGAAAAGAAAAACAAAGCTGGGGGACTCACAATTTCAGATTTCAGGTTATACTACAAAGTTGCAGTCATCCTAACAAGAGAGTACGGCACAAAAATAGACACAGCGACCAAAGGAACAGGAAACAAGTTCAGACAGAAACCCACAATTATGTGGTCCATGAATCTTCCACAAAGCAAGCAACGATATCAAAAGGGAAACAGACAGTCTCTACAACAAATGGTGTTGGGAAAACTAGACAGCTACGCACAAAAGAATGAAATTAGACTGCTTTCTTACACAATACAGACAAACACAAAATAGTTTCAAGACCTCAATATGAGACCTGAATCCATAAAAATCCTACAAGAGGGAAGACAGCAACTTCTTGACATGGACCATACCAACGTTTTTCTAGACTGTGTCCTGAGGCAAAGGAAATGAAAGCAAAAATAAACTATTGGGAATACAGCAAAATAAAAAGTTTCCACATGGCAGAAGAACAATGAAAATGTAAAAATAATAAGACAACCTACTCAAAGGGAGAAGATATTTGCAAAGATCATATGCAATAAAAGGATAGTGTCCAAAACATATACAACTGATACTACACGACCCCCCAAAAATAAATAATCCAGTTAAAAAATAGACAGAAGACATGGACAGACATTTCTACAAAGAAGAAATACAAATGGCCAACAGTCCCGTGAAAAGATGTTCACCATCACCCATCATCAGGAAAATGTAAATCCAAAGGACAATGAGGTAATACCTCAAACCTGTCAGAATGGCTAACATCAAAAGCACAACAAAGAGCAGGTGTTGGGAGGATGTGGATAAAGGGGAATCCTCGCGAACTGTGGTGGGAATGCAAACTGTGGTGGCCACCGTGGAAAACAGTATGAAGGTTCCTCAAAAAATTAAATATAGAACTACCCTACGATCGAACAATCACACTACTCGTATTTACCCAAAAGATAGGAAAACAGTAAAGTAAAAGGATACGTGCACCCCTATGTGTCTTGCACCATTATTTACAATATCACAATATGGAAGCAACCCAAGTGTCTGTAGAAAAATTGACAAATGAGATGATAGATGTGTGTATTCACGCTCGCGCGCGCACACAGACACACACACACACACACACACAATGGAGTATTATTCGGCTTGAAAAAGAATGAAACCTTGCCATTTGCAGCCACATGGATGGAGCTAGAGAGTATTATCCTAAATGAAATCAGTCAGTCCGAGAAAGACAAATCCCATACGATGTCACTCTAATGGGGAATTTAAGAAACAAACAAAAATAAATAAATAAAAGAGAAAAAGAAGACACACCAAAATACGAACTCTTAACAATAGAGAACAAATGGATGGTTACCAGAGAGGAGGTGGATAGAGGGATGAGTGAAATAGATGAAGCGGATTAAGAGGACACTTTTCTTGATGACCACTGAGTAATATATAGAATTACTGAATCACTCTATTGTACACCTGAAACGAATGTAACACTGTATGTTAGCTCTAATGGAATTAAAATAAAATTTTAAAAATGATTTTTCTTTCAGGAAGCTCTTTGAAATAGCTTTTCCTGTGCAATATTCATAAGCCCTACTTGGGAGGATTCACTCTACAATAATTATTCACTCTATGTCTCGAATTCAGATTTCACTGAGTTCTTACTGTGGATCCCAGCCCACGGGAGCCATGGTCCTTTTCTGTCCAGGCTCAGCACCTATGTTTTCAAGATTGGAAGTAGAGACACATGTCACTTCACAGTCCAGAATGCTATTATTGTTTCTGTTTCAGTGTGAGAGAGTCACAGACTTTGGGACAGGTTTCAGAGCAGGTGTATTATGGATCCTGGATCTCTACTTCAATGTTCATTACCTGGATCCATTTGGTTCCCTGTGGATGGACTTGCTACCAAGCACATACATGGAAGATGCAATGGTGGGTGGGCTTGGTGCGGGACAGGAAGAAGATCAAAAACAGACAAGAGTCCGACCCCGCCCTGATCAAGGAACTGCTACAGGAGAGGGTATGGGAGGTAGAATCCATGCGAAACTCCAAGGTAACCAGTTGAACACGAAGGCATAGGTCAAGGGATCTGGAGATGCAGGGGTTGAAGGCTGCTCTGAGCTACCTCTGGGAGGAAGGGAGGGAAGGAATGAGGAGACACTGCCTGCCCCTGGCCCATTCCAGCTGCCCACCGCTCCGACACACATCAGTCTACACAACTGACACAGCCTGGGCTCAGGATGGGCTGGCTCGGGTCCCTCAATCCTCAGTGTGACAGCTGGCACCAGGGCTCAGAGACATGCTGAGGGAGATGAGAGGGAAAGCTGCCCCACCCAGGTCATCCCCTCCCTGAGGAGACAGACCTTCAGAACTGCTAAAAAAAAAAAAAAACCACTAACGGGGTTGAAAGACATGCCATGGATGAACTAAGGCATAGAAATATGTAAAATAACATTCACTTTTAAGTTCAGAGCTGTCATCTCAGGAAGTGGGGAGAGCTTCCCTGAAGAAGGCTGAGGGGAGGGCAGGCCATGCTGAAAAGGGAGACATGGCTCTCCTGATTGGGGACCTGCAGCCCCCTTCCAGGGCAGGGCATCATCCTCGCTTCACACGAGATCCATGGAAGTGTTCCATTAGGGCCAGATGTTTGTCTCGAGAAGGCTACCATGGCATCGGACTGCACAGGGCACCAGGGACGAGGGCAGATGGAGGACGGACAATATCCCGGAGGCCATGGGGCAAGAGCAGAGGCACATGACCTTGAAGATGATGATGAAAAGCAGGAGGTGGCAGCATGGAGCCAGCCCCAAAGTACCATGGGAGCAGTGCCCACAGCTACACTGACTGGGTGCCTTCTGTGCCTGGTGTGGCTGACTTCAGTGTGCTCCTGACTAGTCCTGACCACAAGTCTATGAAGTGTGCACCACCCCTGGCCTCCTCTCCCCTTGCAGCTGCTAGGAATCACGGTCAAAGACCCTGGTCAGCTTTCGTGGAAACCAAGCAGTGGCTCCCCTGCACGCTGCACCTCTGGTGGTGGTCCAGTGCGACCCTCGTGCCTGGCCAGGCACTGATGTCTACCTGTCTCCACACAAATCCACAGACAGGAGGGTGTCCCTGAATTCCACAGCACCTGATGAGACAGATCCACAGAACCCAACACCCAGTGGGTCACTCGGGACCTCACCTATGGTCATGGAGCTCACCATACCCTGTTTCTATCACTTCCCACAGAAAGCCTGTGTCTGATCCCCCACAATACCATATATTCTGGTTGCTGACCTGGGGTCATGCCATGAACTCACATGGCACCTTTCTTTAAGAGAAGGCTATGCCTACACCTCCTAGAAAATATTTCTAATGAAGTACAAGTCCATGAGGACTACGGTGTGAACGGTAGCACACAGCCTGCATGGTAGTAGTCAGTAATTCTAACAAGGGTTAACCCCACCGCCCGTCTCACTTAACCTCCCTCTGTCCCAAAGGAACTCATGGTCTGCCCTCAGAAAACCCTCCAGGAAACAAACATTTCATCTGAATGCTCTCTTCACTTTCTGCTTCAAATCTTGTCCAACCACAGTGATATGAAACTAGAAATCAGACTCAAGAAAAAAATGGGACAGTCAAAAATAGGTGGAGATTGGGGAGCCTGGGTGGCTCAGTCCTTATGGATCTGCCATCAGCTCAGGTCCTGATCCCAGGATCCTGGGATGGAACCCCGAATCAGGCTCCTTGCTCAGTGGGAAACCTGCGTCTCCCTCTCCCAAACCCCTGCTTGTGTTCCTTCTCTTGCTGTCTCACTCTCTGTCAGATACTTAAATAATCTTAAAAAAATATGTGGAGATTTAACAACATGCTACTGAACAAACAACAGTCAAAGAAGAAATAAAAAAAAATTAGAAGTATCTGGTCACTGATGAAAAAACAACCTACAAAAACTTATGGGATGCAACAAAAGTAGCTCCATGGGGGACGTTCATTGAAATTCAAGTCTTCATCAATCCATGAGAATGCTCTCCAATAAACAACCTGATTTATGTGGTAAAGAAGTAGAAAATGAAACAACAAACAAAGCCCCAAATTAGTAGAAATAAGGAAATAACAAAAAAGAATGCATAAATAAATCCAACAGAGACTAAAAAGACAAAAAAAAAAAAACAATGAAAATGAGAGCTGCGTTTTTTGGAATGATAAACAAAACTGACAAACTTAGCTAGACTCACCAAGAAAGAAAGAGGACTCGAGTACAATCAGGAAAGAAAGATAATGGAAACCTGTCTCATATCAAAGTCAAAAGAACTCTTCAACCTTGGACACAACAAATTCTTGCAAGCCACATCTCTAAAGGCAAAGGAAATAAAACCAAAAATGAACTATTGGCACTTCATCAAGATAAAAAGCTTCTGCACGGCAAAGCAAACGATCAACAAAACAAAAAGGCAACCTAAGGAATCGAAGAAGATATCTGCAAATGATATTACAGATAAAGGGCTGGTATCCAAGATCTATAAAGAACTCCTCAAACTCAACACCAAAAAATGGGCAGAAATCACAAAGAGATACTTCTCCAGAGAAGATATACAAATGGCCAACAAACACATGAAAAAATGCTCCACATCACTTGCCATCAGGCAAATACAAATCAAAACGACAATGAGATACAACCTTATACCAGTTAGAATGGTTAAAATTAACAAGGCAGGGGGCACCTGGTGGCACAGCGGTTAAGCGTCTGCCTTCAGCTCAGGGCGTGATCCTGGCATTATGGGATCGAGCCCCACATCAGGCTCCTCTACTATGAGCCTGGATCTTCCTCTCCCACTCCCCATGCTTCTGTTCCCTCTCTCGCTGGCTGTCTCTATCTCTGTGGAATAAATAAATAAAATCTTGAAAAAAATTAACAAGACAGGAAATAAAAGAAAGTCAGGATGTGGAGAAAGGGGAGCCCTATTACACTACTCGTGAAAATTCAACCTGATACAGCCACATTTGAAAACAATATGGACGTTCCTCAAGACGTTAAACACAGAGCTATCCTACGACCCACCAATTGCACTACAGGGTATTTACCCCATAGACACAGAGTAATGAAAAGAAGGGGCACTTGTATCCCAATGTTCATAGCAGCAATGTCCATAATAGCCAAACTGTGGAAGGAGCCAAGATGTCCTTCAGCAGATGAATGGGCAAAGAAGATGTGGTTCATCTATACAATGGAAAATTACTAGTCATCAGAAAGGATGAATACCCACCATTTGCACCAACGTGGATGGACCTGGAGGGGATTATACTAAGCGAAATTAAGTCAAGCAGAGAAAGACAATTATCACATGGTTTCACTCCTATGTGGAATGGAAGGAATAGCATGGAGGACAATAGGAGAAGGAAGGGAAAAGTGAAGGGGGGGAATGAGAGTGGGAAATGAACCATGAGAGACTATTGACACTGGGAAACAAACTGAAGGTTGCAGAAAGGAAGGGGTAGGGGAATGGGTTATCCTGGTGATTGGTATTAAGGAGGGCACGTGTCATAATGAGCACTAGGTGTTATATGCAAACAATGAATCATGGAACACTACATCAAAAACAAATGAAGTACTGTAGGGTTACTAACATCGTTTTTAAAAAAGAGAAAGATATGAAATCGATACAAGAAAACTGTCACTATTTGCAAAGGACATGATATCCCGAAAGATTACACACACACACACACACACACACACACACACACACACACACACACAAAACTCTTAGAATAAACAAATTCAAGAAAGCTGCAGGATATAAAGTCAATGTAAAGACCAGTTGTCTTTATTTTTTTCAGATTTTATTTATTAATTTGACAGGAAGAGAAAAAGCACGAGCTGGGGGAGTGTCAGAAAGAGGGAGAAGCAGACCCTCGCTAAGCGGGGAGCCCAACACGGGGCTCGATCTCAGAACTCTGGGTTCATGACCTGAGCTGAAGGCAGACGCTTCACTTATGCGGACACCCAGATGACCCAACTTCTTGCATTTCTGTATACTGATGACACACTTTCGCAAAGAGAAATTTAAAAAGCAATGCCATTTACAATTGCATCAAAAAAAAAATCTAGGAATAAAAGTAACCAAGAACGAGAAAGACATAGTACACTGAACATATGGCAGAAAAGAAATGAAAAACCTGAGTGTCTCGGGGGGCGGAATGTATGGGTCAAAGATTTGGAAGGCAACACAAACAAATGGAAGCTTACGCCATGCTCCTTAACTGGAAGAGTTAATTATGTGAACATGTCCATCGTACCCAAAGCAATCGATAGATGTGATGAAATCCCTATCTGAATTCCACTGGCATTATTCGAGGAAATAAGAAACAGTCCGCAAACTTGTATGGAATCACAAAAGACCCCAAATACCCAAAGCAACCTGGACAAAGAAAGGTGCAGTCAACACACTCCTGGATTTCAAGCTAGATTACAAAGCTGTTGTCATCAAAACAGGATGGTACTGGCATAAACACAGACACCAGGTCAGTGGAACAGAACAGAAAGCTCAGAAACTTACCCACACTTAGAAGATCCTAACTTACGACACAGCAGCAGAAGATATGCCATGAGGGAAGCACTGTCTCTTCAGTGAGCAGTAACAGGCAAACTGGACACTAAATGCAGAAGAATATAACTGGGTCACTTTCTTAAACCACACACAAAATTTTTGATGGATGAATGATTTGAACATAAGACCTGAATCCATAAAACTCCAAGAAGACATAGGTACTAAGTCTCTCGACATTGGTTTTGGCAAAGAGTCTTCAGATCGGACACCAAATGCAAAGCAACAAAAGCAAAAATAAACAAGTGGAACAACTTCAAACTGAAATCTTCCACATGGCAAAAGAAACCATCAAAAACTTAAAAGGCCACTGACCCAATAAGAAAAAATATCTGCGAATCATATGTGTGAAAAGAGGCTAATATTCAATATACACACAACACTCATACAAGTAAAAAAAAAAAGTATAAAAAAATGGGGGGAATATGTGAATAGATACTTTCCAAAGATGGCACACAGGTGCAAACAGATAGAAAAAGTTGTTCGACATCACTAATCATCATCAGGGAAACATCAGTTAAACCCACAATCTGCTATCCCCTCACAACTGTTGGAACAGCAATTGTCCCAGAGACCTACACAAGTGGGGTCAAGGGTGTGCAGACGAGGAGACACTGTGCACTGTTGGTGGGAATGGAAATTGGTGCAGCCACTGTGACAAACGGTATGGAGGTTCCTGAAAAAATAAATGCAACTACCACATGACCCAGTAATGGCTCTACTGAGTATTGATTCGGAGAACACAATAATACTGCTTCAAAAAGACAGATGCACTCCCACGTTCACTGCAGCATTATTCACAAGAACCAGACATGGAAACACAGACCTTGGGGGCATTATGCCAAGAAACTCAGACACAGAAAGACCAATACCAGAAGCTCTCATGTACATTCCATGTGGAATAAAAAAATACTGAACGCATAGATACTGAGAGCAGGTTGGTGCGTGCCAGATTCGGGGATGGGGTGGTAGAAACGGGTGAAGGTGGTCAAAGTCTCAATGTTTGAGTGAGAAAATCCGACAGTCATGAAATGTTCTATCCAGCATGGAGACTAAAACTAACCCCACAGCATGGGGTATAGATTTCCCTGCTCTTTGAAAGTACAGGGCTTCTGAGAAACCTTGCACAGCAGAAATAGTGTCAAGAAGGAATGGCCATTTATTTACACGGAACAATTAGACAGTGTGCTCAGACTCCAAAATTCCTTCTCTTTGGCTTTTCTCAGGCCTCAGGACACAAGTTTCTAATGGAGGCCCAGCATAAATGAAGATAAAGCACAGCAGAGGCTCACAGACACAATTCAAAGTGCTGGTGACTGGATGCGGAGAGCGGTTCCCAGAGGAAGGAGCTGGTCGGGGTCCACGCTGCCTCTGTCGTGCTTCTCCCCAAAACAGATGCTGAACGCGATTCTCACTGTTCACCTTTTTTCATAAGAGGGAAATCCTCTTCAGGTCTCTTCCTCTTACTGAAGCTGGGTAACAACGTAGTTCTTTCAAGAAAGCCCAGGGTCTTACTGTGAACGTTTAAAAAGTGGGGGATACTTGTACTTGAGCATTGCTGAGGGAGGAGATGTGAAAGATTCTCCAAGACACAAACCTCAGCAGATCCACTGGGAAAGGCACCTTCCTCAGCATGCAGAACATGGACTACCTCCTACCCCCCGAGAAACCCTCTCCTTCCCCTCGATCAGGACAACCCACAACAGCTGGGAGTTACCCCAATTCCTCCGTTCTCCTGTTCCTAATAGCTAACCCATCAGCAAATCCTGTGAGCTCCATCTTCAAAATGGACCCAGAATAGGTCTAACCACTCAATCCAAGGCCCCCTGTCTGGTTCACAGTGCCTGAGTTCCTGGAAAAGCTTCGTCATTGACCTGCCTTGCCATCTTCAACCCTCTGTCATCTGTTCTCAACACTGTAGCCAGGATGGCCCAGTGAAACAGGGTCTCATGGGGTTATAGCCCTGGAATGGTTTTCTGTCACCCTCTGTCACCTCTCTGAGTTCATGTCCTAAGCTGTCTCCTGTGGCCACAGGGTCTTCTTGCTGCTCCTGGACATACCTGGAATTCTCCTGCCCCAGAGCCTTTGCACATGCTTTCCCTTCTGTTAAGAATGCTCTTGATGTGTTCTCACTCACCTTCGGAGAAGTCTGAATTGGAGTGACAGGGACAGAAGATGAAGCTGTGTGTTGGGTGAGGCTGGTGGCCGAGAAGAAGGATCTCTGCCAGCTCTCCACCTGTGCCACACTTGTCCTCAGCCAGGAACTTGCACACAGCCCTCACCTGTCACAACTCTCACCCAGGAGACCCACAGCCACCCCTGGAGCCCACCCTGCCCACATCCTGCTGCAGAATGCATTCAGCTCTCCTCTGGGACCCCTGTCAGCTTTACCCAGACCTGGAACTCCCCCGTCTCCTGCAAAGCTCCCAGATTCCCCCTCTGCTTCCATAATCACACTGGCGCAAGGCTTTCATGAGAAAGCTATAATGCTAAGTAATGAAATGTTCACACCTACTTTCCCCTTCTGTTGCCTTTCTCTCCACCTCCTTTCCTACCTGTGCAAACTGTAACATATCAGTGGAACATGAACATGCTCTGAGACCTGAATCTTTCATTGCAGCTTTCTGAGGAATCCTTATGTGATAAGCAACTAGTGTATCCTACAACAGGGTGTTTTACAACTCTCATCTATAGAATAGTACAGCCCAATTCACTACAATTTTACCTCACTCTTCATGAAGCAGAACACTTTTTCCTTTCTTCTCTTACTTAAATTCCAGATAGTTCACATGCCATGGAGTATTCACTTCAGGGGTAGGATTTAGTGATTCCTCACCTGCATACAGTACCCGGTGCTCATCACAAGTGCCCTCCTTAATACCTCTCACCCAGTTAACTCTTCCCCCCACGCCCCTGTCCTGCAGTAACACTCAGTTTGTTCTCCAAGGTTGAGTCTATTTTTTTGTTTGCCTCTCTCATCACCCCTCCACTCTGTTCATCTGTTTTCTTTCTGAAATTCCACAAGCGTGAGAGCATAGGATATTTGTCTTTCTTCACTGATTTTGCTTAGCTTAATACACTCTAGATCCATCCACATCCTTGCAAATGGTAAGATTTCATTCTTTTTGAAGCTGGGTCATATTCCATTATATATATGTATCCCACATCTGCTTTATCCATTCATCAGTGCATGGACTTTGGGATTCTCTCCATAGTTTGGCTACTGTGGACATTTCTGCTATAAACATCATGGTGCATGTTCCCCCTTTCAATCTGCATTTTTGTATCCTTTGGGTAAATACCTAGGAGAGCAATTGCTGCATCATGGGTTTGTTCAATGTTTAACTTTTTGATGAACCCCCACACTGTTTCCCAGACCGGCTGCACCACTTTGCATTCCCACCAACAGGATGGGAGGATTCCCCTTTAATCAGAACATTATCTGCCGGCAATTTCATAAGAGGAAACAAAACCTCTGTGAGATGCACCCAGGGTCAGACAAGCAGTTGCAGACTTCACCCAAGGCTCCTGACTCCAAGCCCCTTGAAGCCAACAGCATGCCACTATCCAAAAGAATTCCCAGACTCTCCTTCTGACTCCACCACCAAAGAAACTACAGAGAGAATATGGCACCTCAAAATATCGAGATAATACATTTAGTAAAACTAGAAAGTCAAGCTCAACTTTTAAACAGGAACAGGCCGCTTTGGATAATTTTCAATTTTCCCTCCACCCTAATTTTAACTCTTCTCATGAATAAACTCATCAATGATGAAACATCACCTTTGTCAAATGACATCATCCAAGTCAATATCAGATGAAAAAAGCCACCTAACTCTAGATGCTGGCCACTCAACCATATCTTAGGCCCAACTGAATAAACACTGTTAGATGAAGGAACAAATTAGATGTTACAAACAGGCACAGAGTGAATCTCACCTTCCCTTTCTAATAAAAGAGGGTTCCTAGGAAACAGATGGTCAAAAAGATTTGTAAGCAATAAATGGACAGAGAAATTGTGATCCCCTGCAATGTTCTACCAGCAGGGAAACTTGTAATTCTTGCATCAAACCCAGGATGCTGACAGTTACTTCAATTTTACTTTGTGGCTCAACTAGAGGAAAGAGAAAAGCCCAGGAGGTTTTGGGATAATGAGAGGTTTTACCTAAAGCCCTGACATAGTTAGGACATTTTGCCAAACATACCTGTGCTTTCTCTGAACACTGGCGTCCTGTGACAAGCTTCCTTGCTGACTCAGATGCTGACGTTCAAAACCTCGGGTGTCTTGGAGTCAGAGCAGAGAAGTGCTGTCAGCTGGGGAGAAGAAGGCTCCTCTGACCTAAAGCCCGCACACCTGCTTCGGTTTCTGGGTGAAGGGGCAACACATACTTCTTGTTTAGCAGTAATTATCTTCATTCTCAATAGACCAATGACCTTGCCTTTTCTGGATAGCAGACTTACTCTTCTAAAGAAACCCTCAATTCGTCTATTCCCAATGCAACTAGAGTGGGGTCTGGTTTACACCTGCCTCCAGGCCCCCACCTGGAGGATTTTCCTGCATGATTCTAACAGCCAATTACCACTAACCCGGGGGCACACGGGGCATAATGCTGAAGTTGGGTATGGCTCTGGGGCTTGCTACTGCCACACCTGTGCCTGGGGGACCAGGGCAAACCCTGCTGAACTCGGGGTACTGCTCAAGATGCATCACCTGCACTGTGCCAGAGAACTGGGGGACACATCACTGAAGGTGGGGACTCTGTGAGGTCCTTACCCACACTCTTCCCAGCAACAGGGGAATCCCTGAAATTCTGCAACCCATCCCACAAAAGCTCTGGTGAGTGGGCGCCCTGGAGTTCATGGGTATGGGGAATAAGGCCAGTTGAGGACATGGGGCAGAAGAGACTTTATATGGGAAAAGAAAACTCACCTGAGCACCCACAATGATCCCTCTCCAAGTGCCCTTCCAGAACCCTGCCTCTCCCACCTG
Organism: Ursus americanus; assembly: GCF_024610735.1. Classification (NCBI taxonomy): domain Eukaryota; kingdom Metazoa; phylum Chordata; class Mammalia; order Carnivora; family Ursidae; genus Ursus; species Ursus americanus. The sequence goes on from NC_142137.1 coordinate 2,469,680, forward strand.
GGTCGCACCCTACCCCCGAACCCCCCCGCCCCTGGTTGCTGCTCACTCAGCAGCCGGGACCTCCACAGGGCAACTCTCTCTCTCCCAGTGCCCCTTCTTCTGCCCCAGGTCTGCACCCCACTGCAACTCTGGAACAGCCCACAGAGATGGAGCTCCACCCCCAAGCGGCGATTGGTCAGGGAGGGTGGTGCCCCAGCCCCTGGGATGCCAGGCAACCCGCCCTCAAGCCCCTGGAACCCTGAAAGTGCAGGGGGTCCAAGAGGCGCCTCCTCTACCCAACACCCAGCACAGGCATGGGAGGGGTCCTGGGCCGGGCTCCCCCCCACACACACCTGGCCCCTTCCAGGACCCCTCTAGCTGCAGATCACCCTCAGAGTCCTGCCCCTTCCCTTTCTGCACCAGCCCTCCCTGCTGGGGTGTGCCTGGTTCTGGGCAATGTCAGTGGCTCTCAGACCCTCCAAGGCTTGGGCTTTAGGAAATGCAATGATTTCATGCATTTTCAGTATGTACATGTCAGTATGACTGTAATCTTATGGGAGCCAAAGAGGTTCTTTATTTTTTCTTATTTTCATGTTGTCATTTTTGGTTATTGTTTTATTCTCGAAGCAGATGTACAACATGTGCTTGGAGCAGAAATAGGGCTCATGCTTTGAGTTTTTGCCCAATCATTTTGAGCCGGGTAAAATGTTAAAGGATAGCTTCCCTGGGAGCCCAGGATCAGGGCTCACAGATGATATAAGATAAAAATTACATTCATCATTATAATTACTCCTAAAATGGAGGAATTTGAGACAAAAGCACCTTTCACAAGAGTACCAAGAAATCAAAATGATGCCCACAGAAGACTACCTGCTCCATGGTCAGCACAGGTAACAGAAGGGTTCACAGACTCTGGACTCCTGCCCTTCTCCTGCCCAAAACTCTGAAGCACACAGACCACTTAAAATCAGAATTGTAGAACTGCTAGACACCTTAGAGATGTCTGGCACCATTCCCTTGGACTGCAGAATAAAACACAGTAGCTCGTTGTGAGAAACTAATTTCAACATGAAGTGCCCCCTGGATGCACTAAGTTCTTTCTCTGCAAATGTTGACTAATGTAAGTCACAGTCATACCATATAAACACTACGATGGCTGGGAAGTCATCGTAGGTAAGGGAATGTTTTAGCCATGTTTATAAGCATTGGCTCACTTTGTAGAAGAGGCTGAGCTGCGTGTTTTTAAATACTATTTCAGACCTGTTTTACAGCACCCTCTGAACATACCAGAGCCTGAATCGACTAAAAAAGATAGTTGGTTTCAGTAACTTTAATACCAGAAAAATATAATACTGTCTGTATTCCTAAGGATCTTTGAGTATCTTACCCACAGGTCCTCCACTGAGATAATGATCTTAATGATCACCAGGGGCAGAGGTGAAAAGGCCCACTGAATTCGTTCCAGTTGTCCACATGACAAGAAAATCCTGATACTTTATAGGTTTCCAGATCGAGAAGACCAGAGATAAGAGGGAAATAGTACCCTGTATGGAACAGCAAGGGATTTGGAGTCAATTTGGGGATCCCACTTAGGTTTCTGACACTAAAATCCTCTGTGACTCATATCATCTGAGTCCCTGTCTAACCACCTGAAAATGTGCCTAGAAATATCTGTACCCTAATTGAGAAGTTTAAGAGGCAGAATGCTACAAAGAGCCAGTATGATGTCTCTCAAGAACAGGTGCTCAGGAAGCCATAACTGCTATTGGGTCTATTTCTTTTCCAGAAGAAAGAACACATGTTGAATCCATATTTCTAATAGATGACTCACCAGATGATTTTCAAACCTGAAGGAAGGCCAAGAAGTCGCTCTTCTGTCAGAGTTCACTCAGAAATCATGTTGTTGGACTGGTGAGGACGATATGGTAGCAACGTCATCACTAAGAGTGGGGAGCTTCTAATTTCCATACGGCCATGTTGACCCCCTTAGCTCAGACCCACCAGAAAGGGCAGCTGGGGAGTGGGCATTGTCATCACTATGAGTGGGGAGCCTCCAATTTCCATATGGCCATGTTGACCCCCTTAGCTCAGGGCCACCAGAAAGGACAGCTGAGGGGGACCACAGGCCAAGGCTGCCAGGTGTGGCTGGGGCAGGCAGAACTCTGACTTAAGGCTCAACCCCTGTCTAGGTTATTATAATGCTCTTCACAAAGAAAGTGCCATTGTGTGTGAGCCCTCATGTAGAAAAGGTTCAGAATTTCCATTGAGATTCCCTCTCTGACCTTTAGGATATGTAGCAAAGTTCCATTTAATTTTAAACATTGAAGGACTTCCTGGTTTTCTTTTCGCTATGACTGTGGCTCAATTCCCCTGTGGTCTAAGAATAGAATCTAGTTAATTTCAGGGTTTAACATTTGTAGACTTGATTCGTGGCCCCACCTATCATCTATTTGGGTAAAGAGTCTATGACCACTTGAAAATAACGTATTCTGCACTTATTATGGAATGTTCCCTATATGTCAATTTGGTCACATTTGTTACCAATGTTTTGTCTGCTTTTTCTGTCAGATATTGAGAAAGGTATATTAAAATCTTCAAACAATGCTGCTCTATTCAACGTGGCATCGGAGAATCTACCAGTGTCAGAAGGCAAGAGAAACAAAAAGTATAAGAATTGAGGGGATAATTGTGACTATTCACAGATAATACGATTGTGTACATAGAAAATCCAAAACAGTCTATAAATACCCTATTAGAATTAAAAATGCAATGAATAATAATAATAATAATAATAATAATAATAATAATAAAAGAGGTTTCCTAGGAAACAGATGGTCAAAATACATTTGTAAGCAATAAATGGACAGAGAAATTGGATTGTAGCTTCCCATTGGACAGTTTCTGAAATAAAACGTAGAACCTGTCAATCTTGCGGTAGGACATAGGGTGCACTAACCATTTAAAAGAATTCAGTGGGACTTCATAAAAATGTGACATTTCTCCTTATCTTATGACCATAAGAAAATGAAAAAGTGAACCGCAGGCTGGGAAGTAACGATTTGCAATACACACACTGACAAAGACTTGTCAATAAAGAATTCCTGCTCATCAACCATAGAAAGTCTATTTATAAACGACTACTTCACAAAAGATTGACTGATGGCCAATAAGAACAGGAAAGGGTGCTCTACAGTATTATTTTCAGGAACAGCAAGGCCTTTCCTAAAATGAAAACATACACACAAGTCAGTATTCCCTAGATGGATGACGTCCTTATTTCTGAGGACAGCTTGAAGAACAGACTAGCATCAAAGTAAAGTGATGGAATTCCTGACACTCAGAGGATGGACAATTGACCTCAAACTACAGTACAATTTCTAGGCATCATTCGGTCCTCTGAAGGCAGACAACTACCACACCCCTTCCTACACCACACAGGTTGCTTCACAACCCCTACCATAAAAGAAGAAGATGAGAAACAGATAAGACTAGTAGGAAATAGTAAAAATCACATGTGGGGATTATCCTGAAACACACTGATCACATAACTAGTGTAAGGAAGTGTAGGGAACTGACAAGGACAGAGACTCAAGAGGTACTTCTTTGGGAAATGCTGTCTGAAATAGTCACACATTGGTACCAGCTAATGAGGGCTCTGAGCATACCCTAGGGTTTGCTCACAAGGGTCTGCAACACCATCGCTGAGGACTGAAACTCTTCAAGACCTCAAAGCTTGCCTGATTGACTATTCGACTAAGAGATTCCTATGTTCGAAAACAGATACCAACTAATTGAAAGGTTCACCTGGGCTCTCTCAGAGGCCCTACAAGAAGCTGAACCATTCACTGAAAATCAATCACACACACACACACACACACACACACACACACACACACACACACCTGTCATTTCAGCAATTACTTAAACATTCAAGGTTCCTCCTACCTTTTTTTTTCACATTGATATTTATACTCACATGAAATGTCATCATTTCTAATGAACACTGATGTCAAAATAGAGATCCATTGACACAATATTCACAAAATGGAACTTCCCTGCTATAATTTTCAATATAGCATTTTTTAAAGTTCATACATATTTTAGGTTTTTGGTAACTATTACAGGAGAAGATCAGCATTGAAAAACTCTGAATACTGACAATGAGTTTTAAGCATAGAGAACAAAAATTGTCCAATTTCATAGATAATAAGGAACCAAAGGGAAAGCATGGAAGCTGTAGTCGAATAATTTTACACATGTGCATCCTCTATTATTCTACTACTGAGGGGCGTGTTTTATTACCAGTATACATGCATCAGTTATCTTCCACGTGCACCTGCACAGGTATAATGAATTACTACAGTAGAATGAAATGTGTGGGAACTACGTGGCGGCATCTAAAATGAACAATAAAATTTCGATCTTATATTTGGTGAACTTCCACTGTCTGTCCCTTTAGACAATGGGCCCTAAACAGAAGGGGGAATGAACCACGAGAGACTATGGACTCTGGGAAACAAACTGAGGGCTTCAGAGGGGAGAGGGGTGGGGGATTGGGATGGGCCAGTGATGGGTATTAAGGAAGGTACATATTGCATGGAGCACTGGGTGTTATATGCAAATAATGAACCACGGAAAATTACATCAAAAACTAAGGAAATACTGTATAGTGACTAACATATCATAATAAAAAATTGTTATTAGAAAAAATTAAAGGTAAAAAAAAAACCAATACACCTTTTCTGTCTCATGAACAATCACAATTGAGAAAAAACTAACTTCCAATCCCTAAAGCAAAACACAGACCAAGTTCCATTTCACTCCCCTTCATTCACATTCTCTGTGGGTTCTAAGCTTTTTCCCTACCTCCTTGCCTGCTGAGCAGGGAGCCCGGGCTCGATCCCAGAACCCTGGGATCATAACCTGAGCCAAAGGCACATGTTTAACTGGCTGAGCCAGCCAGGAGCCCCAGCCATGTTTTCCTTAAGCAAAAGGACACTTTCTCATGATGCCTTCACATGACTTCACATGGTACCAGAGATCTGCATTTGCCTCTAGGAGGTTGCAGATGAAGGCAATTGCTAACTCTCACAGGGGTTTATCAAATACAATGACCTGCCTTGTGACAGTGAAACTCTTATGAGCCCACGAGAGGGTGCTGTGACACTCAGCTATGGCTGGGCTGGCACAGAGAACCAAATCCATTTCCCTGCCTGATGTCTGTGAGGAACAGATGCCCCCACTGTGAATAAGACCCTGCCACTGAGCTGTCCAGAGATGGCCATCCTCACGGAGGATGAGGATAAAGGACAATGCCTGAGGAGACCTCATCTGTCTCTTTTATCTTGTCATATTTTTGACAGTGGACAAAACACTGCCTAGGAGTCCCCAACTACCTTAGTCTCATCTGTGAATGGCCAAGAGGTTTTAGAAAACACTTAAGATTTTGACCTCACAAATGCCCACAACCACTTACCATAGGGATTCAACATTAAGCAAAGATACTGTTCGTTGGAAGAGAGGTCCTGCCCACTGTTGTTTCTCACTTATATGCTCATCTTCCTTACCTCATGGTAACATAACCACCTTGATTCCTGCTTCCGTCTTCAGGAAGGCTGATGTGACTTGTAGGGCATTACCCTGACATCGTTCTTTCTTAGCAATAAGATGTGGACATTTCCCTAGTCCTACACACCCAAAGTTGAATCGGAATCAGGATTGTGGAGGCTGATGAGAGTTGAAGGTGTTTTCCTGTACACGGTGGTTTATTACCAATAAGGATGGGTCAGAGTCCTCGAAATTCCAGAACCTTTTCATTAATGCTTCCTACTCGTGAAAGATGATGTACATTGGTCTTTCCCTGTATAGTGTGGTGACTCAGAGAAAAGTGCTCAGGCCTTTCGTCAGACTTCCATGACCACTTTGGGGCTGGCTTCCATATTCACAAAGGATGATGTTAGGGCTAAGAGGGTTCCTGTACACTGTTATTTCTTTCAGATAAGTGTATGGCATTTTTGTTACATTGCCAGAGCCACTTAGCGCCGGGCTTGCCGGCCTCCTGTGGAAGAACCCTAACCCTATGTCGGCCCCCGAGGGGCCCTTCCCAAGGAGCCTGGCACCGCAATGCCGGGGATTTGGGACCCCTGATCCCCAGTGCTGGACTCACTCTGCCACCCCGCAAGCACCCAGGGCGCTACGGGCGGTGCCAGTCATTCAAGAAGGGAGAACGGGCAAGGCCCTCCGATCCCCCTGCGACCTTCAAAGACCCCCCGCAAAAATCTCTGGCTCCCTTGCTCCTGCTCGCCAGTTCCCTAAACTCGGCCCACCCCTCCTCTTGCTGCAGAGCTGGCAGATCGGGCCTGCTGGCTTCCTGGGGGCTAACCCTATGCCTAAGTCGCCCCCGAGGGGCCCCTCCCAAGTGGCTTGGCACCGCATGCCAGGTATTGGGGACCCCCAAGTCCCACCACCAGACGCACCCTTCTGCCCTGCCGCCACGTGGGGCACTAGGGGCGTCACCAGTCCTTCAGGGCGACAGAACGGGCAGGACCCTCCAAGCCTCCTGCGACCTTCGAAGGCACCCGGAGCCAAAGCCTAAATGCTCTGGCCCACGCCCCCGCTCGCCAGCTACCTCACCTCATCCCACACCTCCATTCACTGCACATGGGCGGAACGAGCCTGACAGCCTCCTGGGGGCTAACCCTAACGCTAGGTCGGCCCCGGAGGGGCCCGTCCCAAGGGGCCTGGTGCTGCAACGCCGGGTATTAGGGAGCCCCGATCCCCAGCGCTGGACTCTCCCTGCCGCCCTGCCACCACCCGGGCTGCTAGGGGTGCCGCTGGTCATTCAGGGCGGGAGAACGGGCAGGGCCCTCCGAGCCCGCGGCGACCTTTGAAGTCCCCCCCATCCAAAACGCTTGAGCCCAGGCTCCCGCTCCTCAGTGCCCTCACCTCGGCCCGCCCCTCCAATCGCCACAGAGCCGGCGGATGAGGCCTGCCCTCCTCCTGGGGGCTACCCAGAACCCTAGGTTGTCCCCTGAGGGGCCCCTCCGAAGGGGCCTGGCACCGCAATGCCTGGGATTGGGGACCCTCAAGCCCCAGCGCCGGACTCACCGTGTCGCCCCCCGCCACCTGGGCCGCTAGGAGCACCGTCGGTCATTCAGGGAGGGAGAACGGGCAGATCCTTCCAAGCCCCTGGTTTCCTTCAAAGGCCCCCCACGCCAATACGCTTGGGCCCATGCTCCCGCTCCCTGCGCCCTCACCTCGGTCCGCCCCTCCGCTCCCTGTAGAGCCAGTGGATCGGGACTGCAGGCCTCCTGGGTGTTACCCTAACCATTGGTGGGCCCCCGAGGGGCCCATCCCAGGTTCCTTTGCCGCAACATTGGGGATTGGGGACGCCCGAGCCCCAACGCCGGACTCACACTCCCACACTACCGCCACCTGGGCTGCTAGGGGCGCCGCCGTTCATTCAGGGAGAGAGAACGGGCAGGGCCCTCCGAGCGACCGGTGACCTTCGAAGGCCCCCCGCACCAAAATGCTTGGGCCCACGCTCCCGCTGGCCAGCGCCCTTACCTCGGCCCTCCCCTCTGCTCGATGCACAGCTGGTGGATCAGGCCTGCGGGCCTCCTGGCTGCTAACACTAAACCTATTTTGGCCCCCTAGTGGCCCCTCCCAAGGGGCCTGGCGCCGCAACGACAGGGAAAGGGGACTCCCGAGCCCCAGCGCCAGACTCACCATGCCCCCCGCCACCACCCGGGCCACTAGGGGCACCGCCGGTAATTCAGGGCGAGAGAACGGGCAGGGCCCTCCGAGCCCCCAGCGACCTTCGAAGGCCCCCTGCACCAAAGCACTAGGGCCCATGCTCCTGCTCACCATGGCCCTTACCTCGGCCTGCCCCTCCGTTTGCCGCACAGCTAGCAGATGAGGCATCCTAGCCTCCTGGCGGCTAACCCTAACCCTAGGTTGGCCCCTGAGGGGCCCCTCCCAAGGGGCCTGTCGCCACAACACCGGGGATTGATGACCCCCAAGCCCCAGCACCGGACTCACCCTGCCACCCCGCTGGCACCCAGGCAACTAGGGGCGCCGCCGGTCATTCAGGGCGGGAGAATGGGCAGGGCCCTCCAAGTCCCAGGGAACATCTAAGGGCCCACGCACCAAAATGCTTGGGCCCACGCTCCCGCTCCCCAGCGCCCTCACTTCGGCCCGCACCTCCGCTCGCCACACACTGTTCGGATTGGGCCTGACGGTCTCCTTGGGGCTAACCCTAACCCTAGGTCGGACCCCCAGGGGCCCATCCCAAGGGTCCTGGTGCCACTACACTGGGGATCTGGGACCCCAAGCCCCAGAGCCAGACTCACCCTCCCACAACGCTGCCACCCGGGCCTCTAGGGGCGCCGCCACTCATTCAGGGCGGGAGAACGGACAGGGCCCTGGAGAAACCGGAGACATTTGAAGCCTCCAGCGCCAAAATGCAGGGGCCCACAATCCCACTCCCCAGTGCCCTCACCTCGGCCCACCCCTCCGCTCGCCCCACAGCCATCGTATCGGGCCTGCCGGCCTCCTGGGGGCTAACCCTAACCCTAGGTCGGCCCCCGAAGGGCACTCCCAAAGGGCCTGGCGCCATGACGCCGGAGATTGAGGACCCCCAAGCCCCAGCGATGTACTCAACCTGCCCCTCCGCTGCTACCCGGGCCACTTGGGGCGCCGCCGGTCATTCAGGGTGGGGGAACGGGCAGGGCCCTCCGAGCCCCCGGCGACGTTCTTAGGTCCCCCGCGCCAAAACGCTGAGGCCCACGCTCCCGCTCTACAGCGCCCTCACCTCGGCCCGCCCCCCCTCTAGCCACACAGCTGGAGGATCCGGCCTCCCAGGCTCCTCGGGGCTAACCTTAACCCTAGGTGGGCCCCAGAGTGGCCCCTCCCAAGAGGCTTGGTGCTGCCAGGGCAGGGATTGGGGACCCGCAAGCCCCAGCGCCGGGCTCACCCTGCCACCCCGCCGCCACGCGGGCCGCTAGGAGCGCAGCCGGGCATTCAGGGCGGGATAACCGGCAGGGCCCTCTGAGCCTTCGGTGAAATAAGAAGGCCCCCCACGCCAAAACGCTGGCTACCACGTTACCGCTCGACTGCGCCCTACCACGGTCAATCCCTCCGCTCACTGCACAGCCGGTGGATCGGGACTGCTGGCCTCCTGGGGGTTAACCTAACCCTAGCACAGTCCCCGAGGCGCCCCTCCCAAGGGGCCTGGCGCCGCAACGCTGGGGATTGGGGAAACCCAAGCACCAGTGATGGACTGACCCTGCCACCCCGCTGCCACCCGGGGAGCTAGGGGCGTCGCCGGTCCTTCATGGCGGGAGAACGAGCAGGGCCCTCCGAGCCCCCTGCGACATTCGAAGGCCCACCGAGCCAAAATGTTGAGGCCCATGCTTCCGTTCGCCAGCGACCTCTCCCTGGCCCACCCCTCCATTCGCCGCAGAGCCAGTGGATCGAGCCTGCCGGCCTCCTGGGGACTAACCCTAACCCTAGGTTGGCCCCCAAGGGGCCCCTCCCAAAGGGACTGCCGCCGAACGCCAGGGATTGGGGACCTCTGAGTCGCAAAGCTGGACTCACCGTTCCGCCCCGCCCCGCCCACACCCGGGCCGCTAGGGTACCGCCAATCATTCAGGGCGGGAGAATGGGCAGGGCCCTCCCTGCCCCGGTGACCTTCGAAGGCCCCCAGCGCCAAAACACTGGGGCCCACTCTCCTGCTCGCCAGCGCCCTGATCTTCGACCGCGCCTCCATTCGCCCCAGACTGCGGATCGTGCCTGCCGGCCTACAGGAGCTAACCTTTACCCTAGGTCGGCCCCCAAGGGGCCCCTCCCAAGGAGCCTGGTGCCGCAACGCCTGGCATTGGGGACCCCCGAGCCTCAGCGCCAGACCCACCCTGCCGCCCCGCCACCACTCGGGTTGCTAGGGGAGCCGCCACTCATTCAGGGCGGGAGAACGGGCAGGGTCCTCCGAGTCCCCGGCGACATTCGAGGGCCCCCGGCGCCAAAACTTTGGGTACCACCTTCCAGCTCGCCAGTGCCCTCACCATGGCCCGCCCCTCCACTCGCCGCACAGCTGGCATATGGGGCCTGCCGGCCTCCTGGGGGCTAACCCTAACCCTAGGTTGGCCCCAGAGGGGCCCCTCCCAAGGGGACTGGTGACCAAAGCCGGGGATTGGGACACCCGAGCCGCAGCGCCGGACTCACCCTGCCACCCCGTCGACATCGGGCCCGCTGGGCCATCGCTAGTCCCTCAGGGTGGGAGAATGGGCAGGGCCCTCGAGACTCAGGTGATTTGGAAGGCCATCCGCGCCAAAACGCTGGGGCCCACGCTGGAGCTCGCCAGCGCCCTCACCTCAGCTGGCCCCTCCGCTCTCTGCACAGCTGGTGGATCAGGCCTGCCGGCCTCCTGGGGGCTAACTCTAATCCTAGGTCGGCCCCAGAGGGGCCCCTCTGAAGAGGCCTGCCGCCACAACGCCGGGGATTGGGGACCCTCGAGTGGTAATGCCGGACTCACCCTGCTGCCCCGCTGACACCAGTGGTGCTAGGGCGCCACCGGTCGTTTTGGGCAGGAGAACAGGCAGGGCCCTCTGAGCCCCGGTGAACTTTGAAGGCCCCCAGCACCAAAACGCTGGGGCCCACGCTCTGCTCGCCAGCGCCCTCACCTAGGACCGTGACTCCATTTGCCTCAAGATGGTGGATTGGGCCTGCCGGCCTCCTGAGGGCTCATTCTAGCCCTACATCGGCCCCAGAGGGGCCCTTCCCAAGAGGCCTGGCACTGCAACGTCGGGTATAGGGAAGCCCGAGCCTCAGCACCTGACTCACCCTGCCGCCCCGCCATCACCCGGGCCGCTAGGGGCGCCGCCGGTCATTCAGGTGAGAGAACGGATAGGGCCCTCCAAGCCCCGGTGACCTTCGAAGGCCCCCCCGCTCCAAAACGCCTGGGCCCACGCTCCCGCTCGCCAGCTCACTCACCTTGGCCCACCCCTCTGCTCGCCACTCAGCAGGCGGATTGGGCCTGCCAGGCTCCTGGGGGCTAAACCTAACCCTAGGTTGGCCCCTGAGGGGCCCCTCCCAAGGGGTCTGTCGCCGCAACACCGGGGATTGATGACCCCCAAGCCCCAGCACCGGACTCACCCTGCCACCCCCGCTGGCACCCAGGCAACTAGGGGCGCCACTGGTCATTCAGGGCGGGAGAATGGGCAGGGCCCTCCGAGTCCCAGGGAACATCTAAGGGCCCACGCACCAAAATGCTTGGGCCCACGCTCCCGCTCCCCAGCACCCTCACTTCGGCCCGCACCTCCGCTCGCCGCACAGTGTGCGGATTGGGCCTGACGGTCTCCTTGGGGCTAACCCTAACCCTAGGTCGGCCCCCCAGGGGCCCCTCCCAAGGGTCCTGGTGCCACTACGCCGGGGATCTGGAACCCCAAGCCCCAGAGCCAGACTCACCCTCCCACAATGCTGCCACCCGGGCCTCTAGGGGCGCCGCCGGTCATTCAGGGCGGGAGAACGGACAGGGCCCTGGAGAAATCAGAGACATTTGAAGCCTCCAGCGCCAAAATGCAGGGGCCCACAATCCCACTCCCCAGTGCCCTCACCTCTGCCTGCCCCTCCACTCACCCCACAGCTGGCGGATCGAGCCTGCCAGCCTCCTGGGGGCTAACCCTAACCCTAGGTCGGCGCCGAAGAGGCCTGTTACCCCAACGCCAGGGATGGGGTACCCCTGAGCCCCGGCGCCGGGCTCTACTTGCCGCCACCCAGCCACCCGGTCCACTAGGGGCGCCGTGCGTCATTCAGGGCGGGAGAACAGGCAGGGACCTCCGAGGCTTCTGCGAACTTCGAAGCCCCCCACGCCAAAATGCTTGGGCCCATGCTCCTTCTCGCCAGTGCCCTCATCTCGGCCTGCCACTCCCCTCACCAGACAGCCGGGGGATCGGGCCTGCCGGCCTCCTGTGCGCTAACACTACCACTAGGGCGGCCCCCGAGGGTCCCCTCCCAAGGGGCCTGGCACTGCAACGCTGGGGATTTGGGACCCCAGAGCCCCAGCGTCAGACTCAACCTGCCGCCCCGCCACTACCCGGGCCGCTAGGGGCGTCGCCGGTCATTCAGGGCGGGAGAACGGGTAGGGCCCTCCGACCCCCGGGGACCTTCAAAGGCCCCCCGCACCAAAACGCTTGTGCCCACACTCCCGCTCGCCAGCGCCCACACCTCGGCCTGCCCCTCCACTCGCCGCACAACTGGCGGATTGGGCCTGCTGGCCTCCTGGGGGCTAATCCAAATCCTAGGTCAGCCCCCGAGGAGCCCCTCCCAAGGGGCCTACAGCCACAACACCAGGAATTGGGGACCCCTGAGCCCCAGTGTCAGACTCACCCTGCCGGACCGCCGCCACCCGGGCCACTATGGGCGCCACTGATCACTCAGGGCGGGAGAACTGGCAGGGCCCTCCAAGCCCCCGGCGACTTTCGAAGGTCCCCCGCACCAAAAAGCTTGGGCCCAGGCTCACTCTCTCCAGCGCCCTCACATCGGCCCGTCCCTCCATTTGCCTCACAGCCGGCGGATTGGGCCTGCCGGACTCCTGGGTGCTAACCCTAACCCAAGGTCGGCCCCCGAGGGGCCCATCCTAAGGGGCCTATCACTGCAATGCCTGTAATTGGGGACCCCCGAGCCACAGCGCCAGACTCATCCTGCCGCCCCACCACCACCCGGCTGCTAGGGGCGCCGCAGGATATTCAGTGCGGGAGAAGGGGCAGGGCCCTCCGAGTCCCCGTCATCCTTTGAAGGCCCACCAAGCCAAAACGCTTGGGTCCATGCTCCTGCTCGCCAGCGCCTTACCTCGGCCCGCCCCTCCACTCGCCGCACAACTGGCGGATCGGGCCTGATGGCCTCCTGGGGGCTGACACTAACCCTAGGTCGGCTCCCAAGGGGCCACTACCAAGGGGTCTGGCGCGGCAAAGCCGGAGACTGGGGACGCCTGAGCCCCAGCCAGGACTCACCTTGCTGTCCCGCCACCACCCAGACCGCTAGGGGGACCGCCGCTCATTCAGAGCTGAAGAAAAAGCAGGGCTCTCCTAGCCCATGACGACATTCGAAGGCGCCCCACGCCAAAATGCTTGGGCCCACAGTCCCGTTCGCCAGTGCCCTCACCTCGGCCAGCCCCTCCCCTCGCACCACAGCTGGCGGATCGGGCCTGCCGGCCTCCTGGGGGCTAACCCTAACCTTAGGTCGGCCACGGAGGGCCTCGTCCGATGGGGCCTGGCGCCACAACGTGTCTGATTGCTGACCCCCAAGCCGCAGCGCCAGACTCACCTTGCTGCGCCGCCAACAGCCAGGCCACTAGTGGCGCCGCTGATCATTCAGGGTGGTGAGAACGGGCAGGGCCTTCTAAGCCCCGGATGACCTTCGAAGGCACCCCGCGCCGAAATGCTTGGGCCCACGATCCTGCTCGCCTGTGCCCTCACCTCGGCCTGCCCATCCGCTCGCTGCACAGATGGCGGATTGGGGCTGCCGGCCTCCAGGGGGCTAACCCTAAACCTAGGTTGGCCCCCAGAGAGCCCCTCCCAAGACGCCTGGCCTTGCAACACAGGGATTGGGGACACCCGAGCCCGAGCTCCGAACACACTGTGCCGCCCCACCACCACCCAGCCCACTAGGGGCGCCGCCGGTCATTCAGGGCAGGAGAATGGGTAGGTCCCTCCGAGCCCCCGGCGAACTTCAAAGGCTCCCCGCGCCAAAACGCTTGGCCCACGTTCCTGCTCGCCAGTGCTTCACCTTGGCCTGCCCCTCCGCTCGCCCCACAGCTGGCGGATCAGGCCTGCCAGCATATTTGGGGTTAACCCTAACCCTAGGTCAGCCCCCGAGGGGCCCTTCCCAAGGAGCCTGGCCCACAACGCCAGGGATTCGGACCCCCGAGCCCCAGCGCCAGACTCACCCTGAGGCTCAACTGCCACCCGAGCCGCTAGGGGCTCCGCCGGTCATTCAGGGCGGGAGAATGAGCAGGGCCCTCCGAGCCCCCAGCGACCTTCGAAGGCCACCCGTGCCTTAGTGCTTGGGACCACGCTCCCGCTCGCCATCGCCCTTACCTCGGCCTGCCCCTCCACTTGCCGCACTGCCGGTGGATCTGGCCTCCCAGCCTCCTGGGGGCTAACCCGAACCCTAGGTAGGCCCCCTAGAGGGCCATCCCTAGGGGCCTGGCACCGCAACACCGGGGATTGGGGACCCCCAAGCCCCAGCGCCAGACTCACCGTGCCGCCCCACCGCCACCCGGTCCACTAGGGGTGCCGCTGGTCATTCAGGGCGGGAGAACGGGCAGGGCCCTCCGAGCCCGCGGCGACCTTCGAAGGCCCCCCCATTCAAAACTCTTGAGCCCACGCTCCCGCTCCTCAGCGCCCTCACCTCAGCCCGCCCCTCCGCTCACCGGAGAGCCGGCAGATGAAGCCTGCCCTCCTCCTGGGGGCTACCCATAACCCTAGGTGGGCCCCTGAGGGGCCTCTCCGAAGGGGCCTGGCACCGCAATGCCTGGGATTGGGGACCCCCGAGCCCCATCGCCGAACTCACTGTGTGGCGCCACCACCACCCGGGCTGCTAGGGGTGCCGCCGGTCATTCAGGGAGGGAGAACGGGCAGGGCCCTCCAATCCCCCAGCGATCTTCGAAGGCAACCTGGGCCAAAACGCTTGGGCCCACGCTCCCGCTCACCAACGCCCTCACCTCGGCCCACCCCTCCGCTCGCCACACAGCTGGCAGATCGGGCCTAACAGGCTTTTGGGGGATAACCCTAACCCTAGGTCGGCCCCCGAGGCAATCTCCCAAGGAGCCTGGCTGCCCAACACTGGGGATTGGGACCCCTGAGCCCCAGCACCGGACTCACACGGCCGCCGCGACACCACCGGGCTGCTAGGGGTGCCGCCGGTCATTCAGGGTGGCAGAACAGGCAGGCCCTTCCGAGCCCCCAGCGACCTTCGAAGGACCCCCGCACCAAAAGGCTTAGGACCACGCTCCCGCTCTCCAGCGCCCGCCCCTCGGCCCGCCCCTCCGCTCGCTGCACAGCTGGTGGACTGGGCCTGCCGGCCTCCTGGGGGCTAACCCTAACCCTAGGTCGGACCCGAGGGGCCCCTCCCAAGGGGCTTTGTGCTGCCATGTCGGGGATTGGGGACCACCGAGCCCCAGCGCCTGACTCAACCTACCGCCCCTCCACCACCCGGGCTGCTTGGGCTGCACCGGTCATTCAGGGCGGGAGAATGGGCAGGGCCCTCTGAGCCCCGAGTGACCTTCAAAGGCCATCTGCACCAAAACGCTTGGGCCCACACTCCCGCTCGCCAGCGCCCTCCCTTCGGCCTACCCCTCCACTCACCCTACAGCTGGCCATTCGAGCCCACCCCACCCCTGGGGGCTAACAATATCCCTTGGTCGGCCCCCTCGGGGCCAATCTCAAGGGGTGTGGTGCCGCAACGCCAGGGATTGGGGACCCAGGCCGCTAGGTGGGCCTTCGGGCATTCAGCGCAGTACAACGGGAAGGGCGCTCTGAGCCCACGGCGACTTTCGAATGCCCCCCACACCAAAACGCTTGGGCCCACGCTCCAGCTCTCCAGCGCCCTCACCTCGGCCCGTCCCTGAGCTCGCCACACAGCCGGCGGATTGGGTCTGCCGGCCTCCTGGGGGTAACACTAACGCTTGGTCAGCCCCTGAGAGCCCTTCTGAAGGGGCCTGGCACCCCAACGCCAAGGATTGGGAACCCCCGAGCCCCATCGCCCGACTCACCCTAACGCCCCTCCTCCACCAGGGCCGCTAGGGGAGCCACCCGTCATTCAGGGCAGGAGAACGGGCAGGGGCCTCCGAACCCCTGGCGAACTTCGAAGGGCCCCCACGCCAAAACGCCTGGGCCCACTCTCCAGATCGCCAGCGGCCTTACCTCCGACCGCCCCTCCGCTCGCCGCATAGCTGGTGGATCGGGCCTGCTGGCATCCTTTAGGCTAACCCTACCCTAGGTCGGCCCCCGAGGGACCACTCCCAAATGCCTGGCACCACAACGCCGGGGATTGGGGACCCACGAGCACTTGCTGCGGGCTCACTCTGCCGCCCCACCACGACCCAGCCTGCTAGGGGCAATGTCCTCACGGGGCAGGAGAATGGGCAGGGCACTCCGAGCCCCCGGAGACCTTCGAAGGCCACCCTTGCCAAAACGCTTGGGCCCACGCTCCCGCTCGCCAACGCCCTCACCTCGGCCCACCCTTCCACTCGCCGCACAGCCAGCGGATCGGGCCTGCCGGCCTCCTGGGGGCTAACCCTAAACCTAAGTCAGCCCCCAAGGGGCCTCTCCAAAGGTGCCTGGTGCCACCAAGCCGGGGTTTGGTGTCCCCCGAGCGCCATTGCCAGACTCACCCTCCCGCCCCGCTGCCACCCGGGCCGCTAGGGTCCCCGCCAGTCATTAAGGGCGGGAGAACGGGCAGGGCCCTCCGAGCCAACGGCGACCTTCGAAGGCCCCCCGTGCGAAAAAACTCAGGCCCACGCTCCCACTCGCCAGAACCCTCACTTCGGCCCGCCACATCACTCGCCGTACAGCGGGCAGATTGGGGCTGCTGGCCTCCGGGGGGCTAACTCTAAGCCTAGGTCGGCCCCCAAGGGGCCCCTCCCAAGGGGCCTGGCACCGCCATGCCGGGGATTGGGGACTCCCGAGCCCCAGCGCCGGACTCACCCTACCGCCTCACTGCGACCCGGCCCGCTAGGGGCAACGTCCTCATTCAGGGCGGTAGATAGGGCAGGGCACTCCGAGCCCCCGGCGACCTTTGAATGCCCCCCACGCCAAAATGCTTGGGCCCATGCTCCCGATCGCCAGCGACCTCACCTCCGCCCGACCACCCACTCGCTGCACAGCTGGCGGATCGGGCCTGCTGGCCTCCTGGAGGCTAACCCAAACCCTAAGTCAGCCCCCGAGGGGCCCCTCCCAAGGGGTCTGGTGCCGAAACGCCAGGGATTGGGGATCCCCGAGCCCCAGCACCGGACTCACCCTGCCACCCCTCTGCAACCCGAGCCACTAGGTGCGCCGTCGGGCTTTCAGCGCGGTAGAATGGGAAGTGCGCTCTGAACCCCTGGTGACTTTCAAATGCCCCCACGCCAAAACGCTTCGGCCCATGCTCCCGCTCTACAGTGCCCTCACCTCGGCTTGCCCCACTGCTCGCTACACAGCTGGCGGATCGGGTCTGCCGGCCTCCTGGGGGCTAACACTAAAGCTGGTTCGGACCCCGAGGGCCCTTCCCAAGGGGTCTGGCGCTCCAACGCCGAGTATTGGGGACCCCCGAGCCCCAGCGCCAGACTTACTGTGCTGCCCCACCACAACCCGGGCCACTAGGTGCATCGCCGGTCATTCAGGTCGGGAGAACGGGCAGGGCCTTCCGAGCCCCCAGGGACTTTCGAAGGCCCCCCGCGCCAAAAGGCTGGGCCCACGCCCCCGTACACCAGCGCCCTCACCTCGGCACGCAGCTCTGCTCACAGCACAGCCAGTGGATGAGGCTTGCCAGCTTCCTGGGCGTTAACCCTCAACCTAAGTCAGCCCCCGATGGGCCCCTCCCAAGGAGCCTGGAGCTGCAAGGCCTGGGATTGGGGACCCCGGAGTCCCAGCACCGGACTCACCCGGCCACCCCACCACAACCCAGGGCGCCAGGGGCGCAGCCAGTTATTCAGGGCGGGAGAACGGGCAGGGCCCTCCGAGCCCCCGGCAACTTTTGAAGGCCCCCCACGCCAAAACGCTTGGGCCCACGCTCCCACTCACCAGCGCCCTCACCTCAGCCCACACCACCGTCACCGCACAGCCGGCAGATCGGGCCTGCCGGTGCCCTGGGGGATAACCCTAACTCTAGGTCGGCGCCCAAGGGGCCCCTCCCAGGGGGCCTGGCACCACAACAACAGAGATTGGGGACCCCTGAGCCCCAGCTCTGAACACACCCTGCCACCCCGCCATCACCCGACCCACTAGGGGCGCCACCGGTCATTCAGGGCGGGAGAACGGGCAGGGCCCTTCCGAGCCCCCGGCGACCTTCGAAGGCCCCCTCGCCAAAACGCTTGGTCCCACGCTCCCGCTCGCCAGCGCCCTGACCTCGGCCTGCCACTCCCCTCAATGCACAGCTGGTGTATCTGGCCTGCCGGCCTCCTTTGAGCTAACCCTAACCCTAGGTCAGCCCCTGAGGTTCCCCCCCAAGTGCCTGGAGCCGCCACACCGGGGATTGGGGACCCCTGAGCCCCAGCTCCAGATTCACCCTGTGCCCTGCTGCCACCGTGGCCGCTAGCGGCGCTGCCGGTCATTCAGGGCGGGAGAACTGGTAGGGTCCTCCGAGCCCCCGGCGAACATCCAAGGCCTCCCACGCCAAAACGCTTGGGCCAACGCTACCACTCACCAGCGCCCTCATGTCGGCCAGTCCCTCCACTCTCTGAATAGCTGGCGGATCGGGCCTGCAATCCTCCTGGGGGCTAACCCTAACCCTAGGTGGGCCCCAGAGGGGCCCGTCCCAAGGGGCCTGGCACTGCCACGCCAGGGATTGGGGACCCCTGAGCCGCAATACCAGACACAACCTGCCACCCCGCCACCACCAGGGCTGCTAGGGGCACCGCCGGTCATTCCGGGCTGGAGAACGTGCAGAGCCTTCCGAGCCACCCTCGATCTTCGAAGGCCCCCGCGCCAAAATGCCTGGGCCCACGCTCCCACTCTCCAGCACCTTTACCTCAGCCTGCCCCTCTGCACGCCACACAGCTGGCAGATCGGGACTGCCGGCCTCCTGGGGGCTAACACAAACCCTATGTCAGCCCCTGAGGGGCCCCTCCCAAGGGGCCTGGAGCCACCACGCCCCTGCTTGGGGACCCCAAGCACCAGCGCCGAACTCACCCTGCCACCCTGCAGCCACCCAGGCTGCTAGGGGCGCCGACGCTCATTCAGGGCGGGAGAACAGGCAGGGACCTCTGAGCCCCTGGCGACCTTGGAAGGCCCCCCGCGCAAAAACATTTGGGCCCATGCTCCCGCTAGCCAGAGCCCTCACCTTGCCCCGCCACTCCATAATCCACAAAGCCGGTGGATGGGGCCTGCCGGCCTCCTTTGAGCTAACCCTAACGCTAGGTCGGCTCCCGAGGGACCACTCCCAAGTGCCGGGCGCTGCCACGCCGGGGATTGGGGACCCCTGAGCCCCAGCTCCAGACTCACCCTGCCGGTCCACTACCACACCGGCCGCTAGGGGCGCCACCGGTCATTCAGGGCGGGAGAAAGGGCAGGGCCTTCAGAGCCCCCAGTGACATTCGAAGGCCCCCTGTGCCAAAATGCTTGGGCCCACGCTCCTGCTCGCCAGCGTGCTCACCTCAGCCCACCCCTCGCTCGCTGCACAGCCGGCGGATCGGGCCTGCTGGCCTCCTGGGGGCTAACCCTTCCCTAGGTCAGCTCACGAGAGGCCCCTTCCAAGGGGCCTGGCGCTGCCACGCCGGTGATTGGGGACCCCCGAGCCAAACCGCGGGACACACCCTGCCACCCCGCCGACACCCGGGCCGCTAGTGTCGCCGTCCTCATTCAGAGTGGGAGAACTTGCAGGGCCCTCTGCACACCCTGCCACCTTCGAAGGCAACCCGCGCCAAAACGCTAGGGCCCGTGTTCCTGTTCACCATTGCCCTCACCTGGGCCCCGCCCTCCGCTTGCCACGCAGCCAGCGGATCAGGCCTGCCAGCCTCCTGGGGGCTAACCCTAACCCTAGTTCAGCCCCTGAGGAGACCCTCCCAAGGGGACTGGCGCCGTCAAGCCAGGGATTGGGGACAATCGAGCCCCAGCGCCGGACTTTCACTGCCACCCCGCCGCCACCCGGGCTGCTAGGGGCGCCACCGGTCCTTCGGGGCAGACGAAGGGGCAGGGCCCTCCGATCCCCGGCGACCTTCGAAGGCCCCCTGCGCCAAAACGCTTGGGCCCACGCTCCCGCTCACCAGCGCGCTCACCTCAGCCCTCCCCTCCGCTCGCCACACAGTTGGCGGATCGGGCCTGCCCGGCTCCTGGGGGCTAACCCTAACCCTAGGTCGGCCCCCAAGGGGCCCTTCCCAAGGGTACTGGCTCCGCCACGCTGGAGATTGGGGACCTACGAGCATGAGCGCCAGACTCACCCAGCCGCCCCGCCGTGACCTGGCCCGCTAGGGGCAACGTCCTCACAGGGCGAGAGAACGGGCAGGGCCCTCTGAGCCCCCAGTGACCTTCGAAGGCCCCCCACGCCAAAACGCTTGGGCCCACGCTCCCGCTCGCCAGCGCATTCACGTCGGCCCGCCCCTCCGCTCGAAGCACAGCCAGCGGATCAGGCCACCGGACTCCTGGGGGTAACCCTAAAGCTAGACAGGCCCCAGAGGGGCCCCTCCCAAGGGGCCTGGCGTCACCAAGCCTGGGACTAGGACCACAGGCCCTATCGCCAGACTCACCCTGCCTCCCTGCTGCCACTCAGGCCACTAGGGGCGCTGCCGGTCATTCAGGGCGCGAGAACGGACAGGGTCCTCCGAGCCACTGGAGACCTTTGAAGGTTCCCCGCTCCAAAACCCTGGTGCCCATGCTCCCGCTCCCCAGCGCCCTCACCTCGGCCCGCCCCTCTGCTCCCTGCACAGATGGCGGATCCGGCTTCCCGGCCTTGTGTGGGCTAACCCTAACCGTAGGTCGGCCCTCCAGGGTCCCTCCCAAGGATTCTGGTGCCTATACGCTGGGGATCAGGGACCCCAAGCCCCAGAACCAGACTCACGATGCCGCAACGCCGCCACCCGGGCCGCTAGGGGCGCCGCCGCTCATTCAGGGTGGGGGAACGGACAGGGCCCTGGAGAAACCGGGGACATTTGAAGCCTCCCACGCCAAAATGCAGGGGCCCACGCTCCCGCTCCCTAGCGCCTTTACCTCGGCCCGCCCACCTCTCGCCGCCCAGCCAGAGGATTGGGCCTGCCGGCCTCCTGGGTGCTAACTCTAACCCTAGGTCGGCCTACGAGGAGCCCCTCCCAAGGGGCCTGGCCCCACAATGCTGGGGATTGGGGATCCCCGAGCCGCAGCTCAGGACTCACCCTGCAGCCCCACCACCAATGGAGCCGCTAAGGGCGCCGCTGGTTATTCAGGGCAGGAGAATGGGCAGGGCTCTCAGAGACATGTCAACATTCGAAGGCCCAGGACGCCAAAACGCTGGGGCCCACGCTCCCTCTCCGCACCCCCCTCAACTCGGCCCAAAACTCCCTCCTCGCACAGCCGGCGGATTGGGCCTGCCGGCCTCCTGGGCGCTAACCCTAACCCTAGGTCGTCCCCCGAGTGGACCCTCCCAAGGGGCCTAGCTCTGCAAGCCAGGTAATGTGGACCCCCGAGCCCCAGTGCCGGACTCACCCTGCCGCCTTGACACACCTGGGCCGCTAAGGGCGCTGCCGGTTATTCATGGCGAAAGAAGGGGCAGGGCTTTCTGAGCCCCCAGAGACATTCGAAGGCACTCTGCACCAAAACGCTTGGGCCTACGTTCCCGCTCGCCAGCGCCCTCACCTCGGACCGCTGCTCCGCAGACCACATAGCCAGCGGATCGGGCCTGCTGGCCTCCTGGGGGCTAACCCTAAGCCTAGGTCTGCCCCCAAGGAGCCCATCCGGAGGGGCCTGGCGCCGCAACACCGGGGATTCGGGATCCCCAAGCCGCAGCGCAGGACTCCCCCTGTTGCCCCACCAGCAACGGAGCCGCTAGGGGCGCTGCTGGTTATTCAGTGCAGGAGAACGGGCAGGGCCCTCCTAGCCATTTCAACATTCGAAGGCCCAGGGCGCCAAAATGCTGGTGCCCACACTCCCGCTCCCCAGTCCCCTCACCTAGGCCCGCCCCTCCACTCGCTGCACAGTGGGTGGATCTGGCCTGCTGGCCTCCTGAGGGCTAACCTTAACCCTAGGTCGGCCCCCCAGGGGCCCCTCCCAAGTGGCCTGGCACTGCAACGCTGGGGATGGGGACCCTGAGCCCAAGTGCCAGACTCACCCTGCTGCCCTTCAGCCACCCGAGCCTTAGGTGCCCCGCCGGTCATACAGAGCGGGAGAACGGGCAGGTCCCTCTGAGCCCCCGCGGACCTTCGAAGGCCCCCCGGAGCTAAAACGCTTGTGCTCATGCTCAGTCTCTCCAGCGCCCTCACCTCGGCCAAACCCTCCGCGTGCCGAAGAGCTGCTGATCGGGTCCACCGGCCTCCTGGGGGCTAACCGTAACCCTAGATCGACCCCGAGTGGCCTCTCCCAAGGGGCCTGGCACCGCAACGTCGGGGATTGGGGACCCGAGCCTCAGCACCTGACTCACCCTGCCGCCCAGCCGTCACCCAGGGGCTTGGGGTGCTGCCGTTCATTCAGGGCGGGAGAAAGGGCAGGGCCCTCCAAGACATGGCGACCTTCGAAGGCCCCCCGGGCCAAAACGCCCAGGCACACCCTCCCACTCACCAGCGCCCTCACCTTGGTCCACCACTCTGGTCTCCACACAGGTTGCGAATAGGGCCTGCCGGCCTCCTGGTGGCTAAAGCCAACCCTAGGTTGGCCCCCGAGGGGCCCCTCCCAAGGGGCCTGGAGTCACAACGCTTGGGATGGGGACCCTGAGCTGCAGCGCGGGACTCACCCTGCCACCCCACTGCCAACGGAGCCGCTAGGGGCGCCGCTGTTTATTCAGCACAGGAGAAGGGGCAGGTTCCTCTGAGCCATGGCAACATTCCAAGGCCCAGCGCGCCAAAACGCTGGGGCCCACGCTCTCGCTCGTCATCGCCCTCAACTCTGCCTGCACCTCAGCTCCTCGCACAGCCAGCAGATCGGGCGTGCTGGCCTCCTGGGCGCTAACTAGAACCCTAGGACGGCCCCTGAGGGTCCCTTCCTAAGGGGCCTGGCGTCGCAACGCTGGGGATTGGGGACCCCCATGCCCCAGCGCCAGATGCAAGCTGCCGCCCCGCCCCACACGGGCCGCTAGGGGCGCTGCCATTCATTCAGGGTGGGAGAACCAGCAGGGCCCTCCGAGCCCCCGCTGACCTTCGAAGTCCCCCTGCGCTAAAACGCTTGGGGTCATGCTCAGGCTCGCTAGCGCACTCACCTCGGGTCAACCCTCCGCCTGTTGCACAGCCACTGATTGGGTCCACAAGCCTTCTGGGGGCTAACCGTAACCCTAGATTGACCCCCGACCGGCCCCTCCCAATGGGCCTGGCACCACAACTCCGGGGATTGGGGACCCCTGAGCCCCAGCGCCGGACTCACCCTGCCGCCCAGCTGCCACCCGGGGTCTTGGGGTGCTGCTATTATTCAGGGAGGGAGAACGGGCAGGGCTCTCTGAGACACAGTGACCTTCAAAGGCCCCCAGCACCAAAACGCCCGGGCCCACGCTCCCGCTCACCAGCGCCCTCACCTTTGTCCGCCACGCCACTATCCACACAGCTGGCGAATAGGGACTGCCGGCCTCCTACGGGTAAACCTAACCTTAGGTTGGCACCCGAGGGGCCGCTCCCAAGGGGCATGGCGCCGCAACGCTGGGGATTGGAGATACCAGAGCCGAAGCAACTGACTCACCCTGGTGCCCCGCCGCCACCAGGGCAGCTAGGTGCGCCGCCGGTCATTCAGGGAGGAGAATAGGTAGGGCCCGCCGAGTCCCCGAAGACATTTGAAGGCCCCCTGCACCAAAACGCTTGGGCCCACGCTCCCGCTCCACAGAGACCTCACCTCGACCCACCACTCCTTTCGCCGCACAGCTGGCAGATTGAGCCTGATGGCGTCCTGGGGTCTGACCCTAACCCTAGGTCAGCCCCCGAGGGGCTCCTCCCAAGCGGCCTGGTGCCCCAACGCGGTGGATTGGGGACCCCTGAGCCCCAGCGCCAGATTCACCTGCCGCCCTGCCGCCACCCGGGCTGCTAGGGGCGCCTCTGGCCTTTCAGGGCGGGAGAACCAGCAGGGCCCTCCAATCCCCCGGCAACCTTCCAAGGGCCCCCACACCAAAATGATTGGGCCCACGCTCCAGCTCGCCGGCGCCCTCACCTCGGCCTGGTCCTCCGCTACCACACAGCTGGTGGATCATATCTACCGGACTCGTGGGTGCTAACAGTAACCGTAGGACGGCCGTAGAGGGGCCCCTCCCAAGGGGCCTTGCACTGCAACGCATGGCATTGGGGACCCCCAAATCACAGTGCAAGACTCACACTGGCAACCTGCCACCACCCGGGCCGCTAGGGGCGCCGCCGGTCATTCAGGGCGGGAAATGGGCAGGACCCTCGGAGCCTCTTGCGACGTTCAAAGGCCCCCTGCGCCAAAACGCTGGATACCATACTCCTGTTCGCCAGTGCCCTCACCTCGTCCCACTACTCCACTCCCCGCACAGCTGGCGCATTGGTCCTGCTGGCCTACTGGGGTCTAACTCTAACCCTAAACCCTAAGCCCTAACCTTAAACCCTAAACCTTAACGCCTAACCCTAACCCTAACCCCTAACCCTTACCCTAACACTAACCCTACCCTAAACCTAAAAATGAACCCTAATCCTTAAACCCCAAACCCTAACATTAACACTAAACCCTAAACCCTAAACCCTAACCCCTAACCCTAATCCCGAAACCCTAAACACTAAACCCTAACCTTAACCACTAACCCCAAACCCCAAACCCTAACCCTAAACCCTAACCCTACCCCAACCCCTACCATAGCCCTACCCCTACCCCTAACAGTACCCCTTCAGTTAACTTTATCCCTAAACCGTAACCTAACCCTAAACCTAACCCTAACCCATACCCTAACCCTAAATCTACCCGTACCCTAACCCTAACCATAACCCTAACACGTACTCTAACCCGTACCCTAACCCTACCTGTACCCTTACCTTAACCTTAACCCATACCCTTACCTTAACCTTAACCCATACCCTAACCTGTACCCTAACCCATACCCTAACCCATACCCTATCTATAACCCGGACACTAACCCATACCCTAACCCATACCTAACCTTAACTTGTACCCTAACCCATACCCTAACCCATACCATAACCCTAAACCGTACCCAATCCCTATCCCTAACCCGTTCCCTAACCCATACCCTAACCCTAACCCATACCCTAAGCCGTACCCAAATCCGTACGCAAACACTTACCCTAAACCGTACCCTAACCATACCCTAAACCGTACCCTAATGCGTACCCTAACCCATACCCGAACCCTAACCTGTACCCTAAACCTAACCCATACTCCAACCCTAACCCTAACCCTAAACCCAAACCCGAAACCCTAACCCGTACCCTAAACCCTAATCTGTACCCTAACCCATAACCTCCAACCTGTAACCCCTAAACCCAACCCTAACCTGTACCCTCTCCTTACCCTAACCCTAACCCCTACCCTCACCCATACCCTAACTGTAACCCATACCCTAACCTTAACCCATACCCTAATCCGTACCCTAACCCCGGGTATTGGGTACACCTGAGCCCCACCATGGGACTCAGCCTGCCACCCCTCAGGAACCATGCCCCTTGGGGTGCCGCTGAGCATCCTGTGCAGGAGAACTGGTAGGGCCCCCCTGAGCCCCCAGCGATCCTCGGCGACCCCATACACCCCAACCCTGAGGCCCATGCTCATCCCGCCCCATGCCTTTCCTTCACCTTGCCACCGAGCTCGTCGCAGAGCCGGCAGATCAGGCCTGCCCAGTTCCTGAGGCCTAGACCTGACCCTAGGTTGGCTGGGTAGGGCCCCTCCCCTGGGGCTCGGTGCCGCAGCCCCAGGGACTGGGGACACCTGAGCCCCACTGCAGGACAAAGCCTGCCAGCCTTCAGGAAACCGTGCCACTTGGGAGGCTGTAGAGCATTCAGGGCGGGAGAAACAGGAGGGCCCCCAGAGCCCCCGGCGAACTTCGGCGATCCCTAAACCCACCCTTGAAGCCCATGCTCACCCCACACCACACCCTCGCCTCAGCCCGCGGCGGAGCTCGCCACATACTGGGCAGATCTGGCCTGCGGGGTTCCTGGGCCCCAACCCTAACCCTAGTTCATCTGTGGAGGGGCCCCTCCCCAGGAGCCTGGAGCTGCAGCCGCTGGGATTCGCGACACCTGAGCCCCACAGCAGGACTCAGTCTGCCACCCCGCAGGAACCGTGCGCCATGGGAGGCCATAGAGCATTCAGGGCGGGAGAAACAGGAGGGCCTTCCTGAGCCACCAGAGAACTTCGGTGGCCTCCCACACCCCAACACTGAGTCCCACGCTCACCCTCCCCACACCCTCACCTCAGCCCTTGTAAATAGCCATACAGACAGCAGATCGGGCCTGCGGGGCTCCTGGGCCTAACCCTAGCCCTAGGTCGGCTGTGGGTGTGGGGGCCTCCCCAGGAGCCTTACACCGCAGACCCGGGGAATTGGGATACCTGTGCCCCACCGCAGGACTCAGCTTGCCACCCGACAGGAAACCGTGCCCCTTGGGGCTCTACGGAGCCTACACGGCACGAGAACTTGGGGAGGCCCCCGGAGCCCATCCCCATCCTTTGGCAGCCCCCCGTGCCCCAACCCTGAGGCCCATGCTCACCCTCCCCCATGGCCTCCTCTCAGCCCTCCACGGAGCTCGCTGCACAGCTTGCAGATTGTCCCTGCCGGGCTCCTGGACACTAACCCTTACCCTAGGTGGGCCACAGAGGGGCCCCTCCCCAGGGTCCTGGCACCCCACTCTGGGGGATTGGGGACACCCAAGCCCCACCGTAGGACTCAGCCTGCAACCCAAAGTAAACTATACCATTTTGGGGCACAACAGAGCATTCAGGGCAAGAGAATTGGGGCACCCCTGAGAGCCCCTTCTGGTGAACCCCGACATTTGTGGGCCCTTCCGTATGAAACCCCAAGGCTCACACTCATCCGCCCTTGTGCCCTCATCTCACTCGGCCTGGGAGTTCTCTGAGCACTGGGCAGTTCAGACCTCCTGTCTCCTGAGGCCTAACCTAACCCTGGATCTTCTGCTGAGGGTCCCTCCCCATTTGCCTGCCTCCAAGGCACCAGGCATTGGGCTCACCTCTGCACGACTAGAGGACTCAGCCTGCCCCACAGCAGGAAACTGTCCATTTGGGGCTGCAGCAAGGATTCATAGGAAAATCGGAGGGCCCTCCTTAGCCCATCGCAGGCAACCCCCACTTTCAGAGATCTCCCCGGATCCAATTAGTAGCTTCACACTGACCTTTAAACTTGCTCTCGACGGAGATGTTTTGAAATTCTCCACACTTCCAACCAATGGCATCATCCAGCTTCAGTGCCTTACCCAGCTTTAGGTCTTGAGATGGATTAAAATGGGAAGTCATTTCACTGATGACGACGTACTGGTGACCAAAAGATACATGCATAAATGCTTCATATCACTTGGCTTCAGGGAAATGCAAATCTAAACCCCTATAGATGCTATAGCACACGAGGCCGAATATCTAAAAATAAGAAGACATGAAACTATACATGTTGGAGAGGATATGGAGAAACGTGAACCCTCTTACACCCCTGTACGAATGCAGTCCGGTACAGCCACTCTTGAAAATGGTACAGAGTTTCCTCAAGAAGTTATAAATAAAGCTACCCTATATCCCAGCAATTGCACTACTGGGTATTTACCCCCAGAGACAGAGGTAGTGAAGACGGGACACATGCACCCCAGTGTTCATAGCAGCAATATCCATAATAGACAAGCTGTGGAAGGAGGGCAGATGACCATGGATAGATGAATGGATAAAGAAGATGTGGATCATATATATAATGGAATATTACTCAGCCATCAGATAGGATGAATACTTACCATCACACCGACCTGGGTGGAGCTGGAGGGTATTATGCTGAGTGGAATAAGTCAATGAAAGAAAGACAATGATCATATGCTTTCACTCCTATGTGGAATATCAGAAACAAGGAAGAAGACCATAGGGGAAAGAAGGGAAAATAGAATGGGAAGTCATCAGAGAGGGAGAAAACCCATGATGGACTCTTAACTATTGCAAGAAACTGATGATTGTTGATGGAGAAGTTGGGGGGGGGTAACTGGGTGAGTAGCATTAAGGAGGTCACATGATACAATGAGCACTGGGTGTTACACACGACTGAAAATTTATTGAAGACTACATCTGAAACTAATGATGTACTGTAAGTTGGCTAATTGAATTTAAATTAAAGAACAAAAGACCTCGAATAAACAATCCTAAACATTTGTATGGAACCACTAAAGATACTGAACAGCCAGTGCAATGTGGAAAAGAAAAACAAAGCTGGAGGACTCACCATTTCAGATTTCAGGTTATACTACAAAGCTGCAGTCATCCTAACAAGACAGTACGGCACAAAAATAGACACAGCGACCAAAGGAACAGGATACAAGTTCAGACAGAAACCCACAATTATGTGGTCCATGAATCTTCCACAAAGCAAGCAATGATATCAAAAGGGAAAAGGACAGTCTCTACAACAAATGGTGTTGGGAAAACTAGACAACTACGCACAAAAGAATGAAATTAGACTGCTTTCTTACACAATACAGACAAACACAAAACAGTTTCAAGACCTCAATATGAGACCTGAATCCATATAAATCCTACAGGAGGGAAGACAGTAACTTCTTGACATGGACCATACCAAACTTTTTCTAGACTGTGTCCTGAGGCAAAGGAAATGAAAGCAAAAATAAACTATTGGGAATACAGCAAAATAAAAAGTTTCCACACGGCAGAAGAACAATGAAAATGTAAAAATTATAAGACAACCTACTCAAAGGGAGAAGATATTTGCAAAGATCATATGCAATAAAGGGATAGTGTCCAAAACATATACAACTGATACTACTCGACCCCCAAAAAACAAATAATCCAGTTAAAAAGTAGGCAGAGGGCATGGACAGACATTTCTCCAAAGAAGAAATACAAATGGCCAACAGTCCCATGAAAGGATGTTCACCATCAACCATCATCAGGAAAATGTAAATCCAAAGGACAATGAGGTAATACCTGAAACCTGTCAGAATGGTCAACATCAAAACCACAACAAAGAGCAGGTGTTGGGAGGATGTGGATAAAGGGAATCCTCGTGAACTGTGGGTGGGAATGCAAACTGTGGTGGCCACCGTGGAAAACAGTATGAAGGTTCCTCAAAAAATTAAATATAGAACTACCCTACGATCCAACATACACACTACTCGTATTTACCTAAAGAATAGGAAACAGTAACTTAAAAGGATACGTGCACCCCTATGTTTCTCGTACCATTATTTACAATATCACAATATGGAAGGAAGCCAAGTGTCTGTAGAAAAATTGACAAATGAGATGATAGATGTGTGTATTCACACAAACACACACAACCACACACACACACACACACACACACACACACACAATGGAGTATTACTCGGCTTGAAAAAGAATGAAACCTTGCCATTTGCAGCCCTATGGATGGAGCTAGAGAGTATTATCCTAACTAAAATCAGTCATTCAGAGAAAGACAAATCCCATACGATGTCACTCTAATGGGGAATTTAAGAAACAAACAAAAATAAATAAATAAAAGAGAAAAAGGAGACACACCAAAATACAAACTCTTAACAAGAGAGAACAAACGGATGGTTATCAGAGAGGAGGTGGATAGAGGGATGAGTAAAATAGATGAAGGGGATTAAGAGGACACTTTTTTTTTAAAGATTTTATTTATTTATTCGACAGAGATAGAGACAGCCAGTGAGAGAGGGAACACAAGCAGGGGGAGTGGGAGAGGAAGAAGCAGGCTCCCAGTGGAAGAGCCCGATGTGGGGCTCCATCCCAGAACATCGGGATAATGCCCTGAGCCGAAGGCAGACGCTTAACCGCTGTGCCACCCAGGCGCCCCCAAGAGGACACTTTTCTTGATGACCACTGAGTAATATGTAGAATTACTGAATCACTCTATTGTACACCTGAAACGAATGTAACACTGTATGTTAGCTCTAATGGAATTAAAAAATTAAAAAAAAAGATTTTTCTTTCAGGAACCTCTTTGAAAAAGCTTTTCCTGTGCAATGTGCATAAGCCCTACTTGGGATGATTCACTCTACAATAATTATTCACTTCATGCCTAAAATTCAGATTTCACTGAGTTCTTACCATGGATCCCAGCCCACGGGAGCCATGGTCCTTTTCTGTCCAGGCTCAGCACCTATGCATTCAAGATTGGAAGTAGAGACACATGTCACTTCACAGTCCAAAAAGCTATTATTGTTTCTGTTACATTGTGAGAGAGTCACAGACTTTGGGACAGGTTTCAGAGCAGGTTTATTATGGATCCTGGATCTCTACTTCAATGTTCATTGCCTGGATCCATTTGGCTAATAGGTTCCCTGTGGATGGGCTTGCTTCCAAGCACATACATGGAAGATGCAAAGGTGAGTGTGCTTGGTGCGGGACAGGAAGAAGACCAAAAACACACAAGGGTCCGAACCCTCCCCTGATTCAGGAACTGCTATGGGAGAGGGTACGGGAGGTAGAATCCATGCGAAACTCCAAGGTCACCAGCTGAACACAGGAGGCACAGGTCCAGGGATCTGGAGATGCAGGGGTTGAAGGCTGCTCTGAGCTACCTCTGGGAGGAAGAGAGGGAAGGAATGAGAAGGAGACACTGCCTGCCCCTGGCCCATGCCAGCTGCCCACCGCTCCGACACGCATCAGTGTATGAGCTGACACAGCCTGTGCTCAGGATGGGCTGTCTCGGGTCCCTCAATCCTCAGTGGGACAGCTGGCCCCAGGGCTCAGAGACATGCTGAGGGAGATGAGAGGGAAAGCTGTCCCACCCAGGTCATCCCCTCCTTGAGCAGACAGCCCTTCAGAACTGCTAAAAAAAAAAAAAAACCCACTAACGGGGTTGAAAGACATGCCATGGATGAACTAAGGCATAGACATATGTAAAATAACATTCATTTTTAAGTTCAGAGCTGTCATCTCAGGAAGTGGGGAGAGCTTCCCTGAGGAAGACGTACGGGAGGGCAGGCCATGCTGAAAAGAGAGACATGGCTCTCCTGATTGGGGACCTTCAGCCACCTTCCAGGGCAGGGCTTCATCCTCACATCACACGAGATCCATGGAAGTGTTCCATCGGGGCCAGATATTTTTCTCGAGAAGGCTATCCTGGCATCGGACTGCACAGGGCAACAGGGACGAGGGCCAGATGGAGGACTGACAATACCCCGGAGGCCATGGGGCAAGAGCAGAGGCACATGACCTTGAAGATGATGATGAAAAGCAGGAGGTGGCAGCATGGAGCTGGCCCGAAAGTGCCATGGGAGCAGTGCCCACAGCTACACTGACTGGGTGCCTTCTGTGCCCGGTGTGGCTGACTTCAGTGTGCTCCAGACTAGTCCTGACCACAAGTCTAGGAAGTGTGCACCACCCCCGGCCTCCTCTCCCCTACAGCTGCTAGGAATCATGATCACAGACCCTGGTCAGCTTTCGTGGAAACCAAGCAGTGGCTCCCCCACACTCTGCACCTCTGGTGGTGGTCCAGTGCGACCCTCGTGCCTCACCAGACACTGATGCCTACCTGTCTCCATACAAATCCACAGACAGGAGGGTGTCCCTGAATTCCACAGCACCTGATGAGACATATCCACAGAACCCAACACCCAGTGGGTCACTCGGGACCTCACCTATGGTCATGGAGCTCACCATACCCTATTTCTGTCACTTCCCACAGAAACCCTGTTTCTGATCCCCCGCAATACCATACATCCTGGTTGCTGACCTGGGGTCATGCCATGAACCCACATGGCACCTTTCTTTAAGTGAAGGCTATGCCTACACCTCCTAGGAAATATTTCTAATGAAGTACAAGTCCATCAGGTCTATGGTGTGAACAGTAGCACACAGCCTGCCTGGTAGTAGTCAGTAATTCTAACAAGGGTTAACCCCATCCCCCGTCTCACAAAACCTTCCTCCATCCCCACAGAACTCATGGTCTGCCCTCAGAAAACCCTCCAGGAAACAAACCTTTCATCTGAATGCTCTCTTCACCTTCTGCTTCAAATCTTGTCCAACCACAATGATATGAAACTAGAAATCAGACTCAAGAAAAAAATGGGACAGTCAAAAATAGGTGGAGATTTTTGGGGCCTGGGTGGCTCAGTCATTAAGGATCTGCTTTCAGCTCAGGTCTTGATCCCAGGATTCTGGGATCTAGCTCGAAATCAGGCTCCTTGCTCAGTTGGAAGGCTGCTTCTCCCTCTCCCACCACCCTGCTTGCATTCCCTCTCTCGCTGTCTCACTCTCTGTCAGATACTTAAATAATCTTAAAAAAATATGTGGAGATTTAACAACATGCTACTAAACAACCAACAGTCAAAGAAGAAATCAAAAAATTTTTATTAGTACA
Source organism: Ursus americanus (assembly GCF_024610735.1). NCBI lineage: Eukaryota > Metazoa > Chordata > Mammalia > Carnivora > Ursidae > Ursus > Ursus americanus. The sequence continues at coordinate 2,502,005 of NC_142137.1, forward strand.
TTGAAACTGATGAAAAAGACAACCTACAAAAACTTATGGGATGCAGCAAAAGTAACTTTATGGGGGACATTCATAGAAATTCAGGTCTTCATCATTCCATGAGAATGGTCTCCAATAAACAACCTGATTTATATGGTAAAGAAGTAGAAAAAAAAACAACAAACAAAGCCCCAAATTAGTAGAAATAAGGAAATAACAAAAAGGAATGCATAAATAAATCCAATGGAGACTAAAAAGACAAAAGAAAAAAAAAACAATGAAAATGAGAGCGGCCTTTTTTGGAACGATAAACAAAACTGACAAACTTAGCTAGACTCACCAAGAAAGACAGAGAACTCGAATACAATCAGGAAAATAAGATAATGGATTCCTGTCTCATATCAAAATCAAAAGAACTCTTCAACCTTGAACACAACAACTTCTTGCAAGCCACGTCTCTAAAGGCAAAGGAAATAAAAGCAAAAATGAACTATTGGCACTTCAAAAGGATAAAAAGCTTCTGCTCGGCAAAGCAAATGATCAAAAAATAAAAAGGCAACATATGGAATTGAAGAAGATATCTGCAAATGATTTTACAGATAAAGGGCTAGTATCCAAAATCTATAAAGAACTCCTCAAACTCGACACCCAAAAAATGGGCAGAAGACACAAAGAGATACTTCTCCAGAGAAGACATACAAATGGCCAACAGACACATGAAAAAATGCTCCACATTAATTGCCATCAGGCAAATACAAATCAAAACGACAATGAGATACCACCTTACACCAGTTAGAATGGTAAAAATTAACAAGGCAGGGGGCACATGTGTGTCACAGCGGTTAAGCGTCTGCCTTCGGCTCAGGGCGTGATCCTGGCATTATGGGATCGAGCCCCACATCAGGCTCCTCCGTCATGAGCCTGCTTCTTCCTCTCCCACTCCCCATGCTTGTGTTTCCTCTCTCTCTGGCTGTCTCTATCTCTGTGGAATAAATAAATAAAATCTTGAAAAAAAATTAACAGGACAGAAATAAAAAAAAGTCAGAGTGGAGGTGAAGAAAGGGGAGCCCTCTTACACTACTTGTGAGAATTCAAGCTGGTTATAGCCACTTTTGAAAACAATATGGAGGTTCCTCAAGACATTAAACACAGAGCTATCCTACGACCCACCAATTGCACCACTGGGTATTTACCCCATAGACACAGAGTAATGAAAAAATGGGCACCTGTATCCCAATGTTCATAGCAGCAATGTCCATAATAGCCAACTGTGGAAGGAGCCAAGATGTCCTTCAGCAGATGAATGGACAAAGAAGATGTGGTTCATCTATACAATGGACTATTACTCAGTCATCAGAAAGGATGAATACCCACCATTTGCACCAACGTGGATGGACCAGGAGGGGATTATGCTAAGTGAAATTAACTCAAGCAGAGAAAGACAATTATCATATGGTTTCACTCCTATGTGGAATGGAAGGAATAGCATGGAGGACATTAGGAGAAGGAAGGGAAAAGTGAAGGGGGGAATGAGAGGGGGACATGAACCATGAGAGACTACTGACACTGGGAAAAAAACTGAAGGTTGCAGAAAGGGAGGGGAAGGGGAATGGGTTATCCTGGTGATGGGTATTAAGGAGGGCACCTGTTGGGGCGCCTGGGTGGCACAGCGGTTAAGCGTCTGCCTTCGGCTCAGGGAGTGATCCCGGCGTTATGGAATCGAGCCCCACAACAGTCTCCTCCGCTGTGAGCCTGCTTCTTCCTCTCTCACTCCCCCTGCTTGTGTTCCCTCTCCCGCTGGCTGTCTCTATCTCTGCCGAATAAATAAGTAAATTCTTAAAAAAAAAGAAAAAGTAGGGCACGTGTCATAATGAGCACTAGGTTTTATATGCAAACAATGAATCATGGAACACTACATCAAAAACAAATGAAGTACTGTAGGGTGACTAACATCATTTTAAAAAAAGAGAAAGTTATGAAATCCATACAGGAATACTGTCACTATTTACAAAGGACATGAAATCCCGAAAGATTCCACACACACAAAAAAATCTGTTAGAATAAACAAATTCAAGAAAGCTGCAGGATATAAAGTCAATATACAGAGACCTGTTGTCTTTTTTTTCACATTTTATTTATTTATTTGAGATAGAGAAAAAGTACGAGCAGGGGGAGTGTCAGAAAGAGGGAGAAGCAGACCCTTGCTAAGCGGGGAGCCCAACACGGGGCTCGATCCCAGAACTCTGGGTTCATGACCTGAGCTGAAGGCAGACGCTTCACCTATGGGGCCACCCAGACGACCCAACTTCTTGCATTTCTGTATACTGATGACACACTTTCGCAAAGAGAAATTAAAAAACAATGCCATTTACAATTGCATCAAAAAAAAAATCTAGGAATACAAGTAACCAAAAATGAGAAAGGCAGTACACTCAACACATGGCAGAAAAGAAATAAAAAACATGTGTGTCGAGGGGGGCAGGATGTATGGGTCAAAGATTTGGAAGGCAACACAAACAAATGGAAGCTTACGCCATGCTCCTTAGCTGGAAGAGTTAATTATGTGAACATGTCCATCGTACCCAAAGCAATCGACAGATGTGATGAAATCCCTATCTGAATTCCAGCGGCATTACTCGAGGAAATAGAAAACAGTCCTCAAACTTGTATGGAATCACAAAAGACCCCAAATACCCAAAGTAACCTGGAGAAAGAAAGGTGCAGTCAACACACTCCTGGATTTCAAGCTAGATTACAAAGCTGTTGTCATCAAAACAGGATGGTACTGGCATAAACACAGACACCAGGTCAGTGGAACAGAACAGAAAGCTCAGAAACTTACCCACATGTAGATGATCGTAACTTACGACGCAGCAGCAGTAGATATACCATGAGGGAAGGACTGTCTCTTCAGTGAGCGGTAACAGGCAAACTGGACACTAAATGCAGAAGAATATAACTGGGTCACTTTCTTACACCACACACAAAATTTTTACTGGATGAACAATTTGAACATAAGACCTGAATCCATAAACCTCCAAGAAGACACAGGTACTAAGTCTTTCCACATTAGTTTTGGGAAAGAGTCTTCAGATCGGACACCAAATGCAAAGGCAACAAAAGCAAAAATAAACAAGTGGAACAACTTCAAACTGAAATCTTCCACACGGCAAAAGAAACCAGCAAAAACTAAAAAGGCCAGAGACCCAATAAGAAAAAAAATATCTGTGAATCATATGTGTGGGAAGAGGATAATATCCAAAATACACACAACACTCATACAAATCAAAACCAAAAAAAAAAAAACTGTATAAAAAATGGGGGGAATATATGAATAGATACTTTCTAAAGATGGCACACAGGTGTCAACAGACAGAGAAAGTTTTTCGACATCACTTAATATTGTCAGGGAACCATCATCAAACCCACAATCGGCTATCCCCTCACAACTGTTGGAACAGCAATTGTCCCAGAAACAGACACCAGCTGGGGTCAAGGGTGTGCAGATGAGGAGACACTGTGCACTGTTGGTGGGAATGGAAATTGGTGCAGCCACTGTGACAAACGGTATGGAGGTTCTTGAAGAAATAAATGCAACTACCCCATGACCAGTAATGGCTCTACTGAGTATTGATTTGGAGAACACAAAAATACTGCCTCAAAAAGACAGATGCACTCCCACGTTCACTGCAGCATTATTCACAAGAACCAGACATGGAAACACAGACCTTGGGGGCCTTATGCCAAGTAACTCAGACACAGAAAGACCAATACCAGATGCTCTCATATACATTCCACGTGGAATAAACAAATACTGAACACATAGATACTGAGAGCAGATTGGTAGGTGCCAGATACGAAGATGGGGTGGTAGAAACGGGTGAAGGTGGTTAAAGTCTTAATGTCTGAGTGAGAAAATCCGACAGTCATGAAATGTTCTGTCCAGCATGGAGACTAAAACTAACACCGCAGCTTGGGATATAGGTTTCCCTGCTCTTTGAAAGTACATGGATTCTGAGAAACCTTGCACAGCAGAAATGGTGTCAGGAAGGAATGGCCATTAATTTACACGGAACAATTAGATAGTGTCCTCAGACTCCAAAATTCCTTCTCTTTGATTTTTCTTAGGCCTGAGGACACAAGTTTCTGAGGGAGGCCCAGCATAAATGAAGATAAAGCACAGCAGAGGCTCACAGACACAATTCAAAGTGCTGGTGGCTCGATGCAGAGAGCGGTTCCCAGCGGAAGGAGCTGGTTGGGGTGCACGCCGCCTCTGTCGTGCTTCTCCCCAAAACAGATGCTGAACGCGATTCTCACTGTTCACCTTTTTTCATAAGAGGGAAATCCTCTTCAGGTCTCTTCCTCTTACTGAAGCTGGTAATAACGTAGTTCTCTCAAGAAAACCCAGTGTCTTAAAGTGAACGTTTAAAAAGTGGGGGATACATGTACTTGAGCATTGCTGAGGGAGGAGATGTGAAAGGTTCTCCCAGACACAATCCTCAGCAGATCCACAGGGAAAGGCACCTTCCTCAGCATGCGGAACACGGACTACCTCCTACCCCCCGAGAAACCCTCTCCTTCCCCTCGATCAGGACAACCCACAACAGCTGGGAGTTACCCCAATTCCTCCGTTCCCCTGTTCCTAATAGCTAACCCATCAGCAAATCCTGTGAGCTCCATCTTCAAAATGGACCCAGAATAGGTCTAACCACTCCATCCAAGGCCACCTGTCTGGTCCACAGTGCCTGAGTTCCTGGAAAAGCTTCGTCATTGACCTGCCTTGCCATCTTCAACCCTCTGTCATCTGTTCTCAACACTGTAGCCAGGACGGCCCAGTGAAACAGGGTCTCATGGGGTTATAGCCCTGGAATGGCTTTCTGTCACCTCTCTGAGGTCATGTCCTAAGCTGTCTCCTGTGGCCACAGGGCCTTCTTGCTTCTCCTGGACATACCTGAAATTCTCCTGCCCCAGAGCCTTTTCACATGGATTCCCTTCTGTTAAGAATGCTCTTGATGTGATCTCACTCACCTTCAGAGAAGTCTGAATTGGAGTGACAGGAACAGAAGATGAGGTTGTGTGTTGTGGTGAGGCTGGTGGCCAGGAAGAAGGTTCTCTGCCAGCTCTCCGCCTGTGCCTCCCTTGTCCTCAGCCAGGAACTTGCACACAGCCCTCACCTGTCACAACTCTCACACAGGAGACCCACAGCCACCCCTGGAGCCCACCCTGCCCACACCCTGCTGCAGAATGCATTCAGCTCTCCTCTAGGACCCCTGTCAGCTTTATCCAGACCTGGAACTCCCCTGTCTCCTGCAAAGCTCCCGGATTCCCCGTCTGCTTCCAAAATCACACTGGCACAAGGCTTTCATGAGAAAGCTATAATGCTAACAAATGAAAGGTTCGCACCTGCTTTCCCCTTCTGTTGCCTCTCTCTCCACCTTCTTTCCTACCTGTGCAAACTGTAACATATCAGTGGAACATGAACATTCTCTGAGACCTGAATCTTTCATTGCAGCTTTCTGAGGAATCCTTATGTGATAAGCAACTAGTGTATCCTACCACAGGGTGTTTTACAACTCTCATCTATAGAATACTACAGCCCAAATCACTACAATTTTACCTCACTCTTCATGAAGCAGGACACTTTTTCCTTTCTTCTTTACTTAAATTCCAGTTAGTTTACATGCCATGGAATATTCGCTTCAGGGGTAGGGTTTAGTGATTCCTCACCTGCATACAGTACCCGGTGCTCATCACAAGTGCCCTCCTTAATACCCCTCACCCATTTATCTCTTCCCCCCACGCCCCTGAACTGAAGCAACACTCAGTTTGTTCTCCAAGGTTGAGTCTATTTCCTTGTTTGCCTCTCTCATCACCCTCCACTCTGTTCATCTGTTTTCTTTCTGAAAATCCACAAGCATGAGAGCATAGGATATTGGTCTTTCCTCAATGATTTTGCTTAGCTTAATACACTCTAGGTCCATCCACATCCTTTCAAATGGTAAGATTTCATTCTTTTTGAAGCTGGGTCATATTCCATTATATATATGTATCCCACATCTGCTTTATCCATTCATCAGTGCATGGATGTTGGGATTCTCTCCCTAGTTTGTCTACTGTGGACATTGCTGCTATAAACATCATGGTGCATGTTCCCCCTTTGAATCTGCATTTTTGTATCCTTTGGGTAAATACCTAGGAGAGCAATTGCTGGATCATGGGGTTGTTCAATGTTTAACTTTTTGAGGAACCCCCACACTGTTTCCCAGACTGGCTGCACCACTTTGCATTCCAACCAACAGGATGGGAGGGTTCCCCTTTAAGCAGAATATTATCTGCCAGCAATTTCATAAGAGGAAACAAAACCTCTCTGAGATGCACCCAGGGTCAGGCAAGCAGTTGCAGAATTCACCCCAAGGCTCCTGATGCCATGCCCCTTGAAGCCACCAGCATGCCACTATCCAAAAGAATTCCCAGACTCTCCTTCTGACTCCACCACCAAAGAAACTACAGAGAGAATATGGCACCTCAAAATATCTAGATAATACATTTAGTAAAACTAGAAACTCAAGCTCAACTTTTAAACAGGAACAGGCCACTTTGGATAATTTTGAATTTTCCCTCTACCCTAATTTTAACTCTTCTGATGAATAAACTAATCAATGATGAAACCTCACCTTTGTCAAATGACAACATCCAAGTCTGTATCAGATGACAAAAGCCACCTAACTCTAGATGCTGGCCACTCAACTATATCGTAGGCCCAATTGAATAAACACTGTTAGATGAAGGAACAAATTAGATGTTACAAACAGGCACAGAGTGAATCTCACCTTCCCTTTCTAATAAAAGAGGGTTCCTAGGAAACAGATACTCAAAATACATTTGTAAGCAATAAATGGACAGAGAAATTGTGATCCCCTGCAAAGTTCTACCTGCAGGGAAACTAAGTAATTCTTGCACCAAACCCAGAATGCTGACAGCTACTTCAATTTTTGTTTGTGGCTCAACTAGAGAAAAGAGAAAAGCCCAGGAGGTTTTGGGATAATGAGAGGTTTTACCTCCAGCCCTGTCATAGATAGGACATTTTGCCAAACATACCTGTGCTTTCTCTGAACACTGGCATCCTGTAACAAGCTGCCTCGCTGACTCCGATGCTGACGTTCAAAACCTCGGGTGTCTTGGAGCCAGAGCGGAGAAGTGCTGTCAGCTGGGGAGAAGAAGGCACCTCTGACCTAAAGCCTGCACACCTGCTTCGGTTTCTGGGTGAAGGGGCAACACATACTTGTTGTTTAGCAGTAATTATCTTCATTCTCAATAGACCAATGACCTTGCCTTTTCTGGAAAGCAGACTTACTCTTCTAAAGAAACCCTCAATTCGTCTATTCCCAATGCAACTAGAGTGGGGTGTGGTTTATGCCCGCCTCCAGGCCCCCACCTGGAGGATTTTCCTGCATGATTCTAATAGCCAATTACCATTCCCCGGGGGCACACGGGGCATAATGTTGAAGTTGGCTGATGGCTCTGTGGCTTGCTACTGCCACACCTGTGCCTGGGGGACCAGGGCACACCCTGCTGAACTCGGGGTACTGCTCAAGATGAATTGCCTGCACTGTGTCAGAGAACTGAAGGTAGGGATTGTGTGAGGTCCTTACCCGCACTCTTCCAGGGGAACAGGGGAAACCCTGAAATTCTGCAACCCATCCCACAAAAGCTCTGGTGAGTGGGTGCCCTGGAGTTCATGGGTATGGGGAATAAGGTCAGTTGAGGACATGGGGCAGAAGAGACTTTAAAGGGAAAAAGAAAACTCACCTGAGTCCTCACAATGAACCCTTTCCACGTGCCCTTCCAGAACCCTGCCTCCCACCTGGGGCGCACCCTACCCCCGGACCCCCACCCAAGTGCACGCTGCTCACTCACCAGCAGGGATCTCAACAGGGCAACTCTCTCTCTCTCAGTGCCCCTTCTTCTGCCCCAAGTCTGCAACCCACTGCAAATCTGGGACTGCCCACAGAGACATAGCTCCACCCCCAAGTGGTGAATGGTTGGGGAGGTTGGTTCCTGAGCCCCTTGGATGCTGGGCAACCCGCCCTCAAGCCCCTGGAACCCTGAAAGTGCAGGGGGCCCAAGAGGCCCCTCCTCTACCCAACACCCAGCACAGGCATGGGTGGGGTCATGGGTTCGGTCCCCCCACATACCTGGCCCCATCCAGGGACACCTCTAGCCTCAGACCACCCTCAGAGTCCTGCCCCTTCCCTTTCTGCACCAGCCCTCCCTGCTGGGGTGTGCCTGGTTCTGGGCAAGGTCAGTGGCTCTCAGACCCTCCAAGGCTTGGGCTTTAGGAAATGCAATGATTTCATGCATTTTCAGTATATACATGTCAGTATGACTTTAATCTTATGGGAGCCAAAGAGGTTCCTTATTTTTTCTTATCTTCATGTTGGCATTTCTGGTTGTTTTCTTCTCGAAGCAGATGTACAACATGTGCTTCGGGCCGAAATAAGGCCCATGCTTTGAGTTTTTGCCCAATCATTTTGAGCCAGGTAAAATGTTAAAGGATAGCTTCCTGGGATCCCAGGATCAGGGCCCACAGATGATATAAGATAAAAATTACTTTCATCATTATAATTACTACTAAATGGTGGAATTTGAGACAAAAGCACCTTTCACAAGAGTACCAAGAAATTAAAATGATGCCCACAGAAGGCTACCTGCTCCATGGTCAGCACAGGTAACAGAAGTGTTCACAGTCTCTGGACTCCTGCCCTTCTCCTGACCAAATCTCTGAAGCACACAGACCACTTAAAATCAGAATTGTAGAACTGCTAGACACCTTAGAGATGTCTGGCACCATTCCCTTCGACTGCAGAATAAAACACAGTAGCTCGTTGTCACAAACTAATTTCAACATGAAGTGCCCCCTGGATGTACTAAGTTCATTCTCTGCAAATGTTGACTAATGTATTCACAGTCATACCATTTAAACACTAGGATGGCTGGGAAGTTATCGTAGGTAAGGCAATATTTTAGCCATATTTCTAAGCATTGGCTCACTTTGTAGAAGAGCCTGAGCTGAGTGTTTTTAAATACTATTTCAAGTACAAGAGAGGAGTTAAGATGGCGGAGGAGTAGGGGACCCCTTTTTCAGCAGGTCCCCTGAGTCCAGCTGGATAGGTAGCACACCAGCCTAAACAACCACGGAATCAGCCTGAGAGGCAGGAAGATATATCTGGATCTCTACAAATGAATATCTCCAGCGCTGAGTATTGAGGTAGGAAGTGGGGAGTCCTGAAACCTGGCACAGATACTGGAAGATAAAAGGAAGGGGGAGGGAGCCGCCACGTTCAGGCACCAGGAAGTAGCAGCCACCTGCACAGGGGAGCAGGCAGACTCACAGAAGGCACCCCTAGAGAGTGGACTGAGACTGGTGAGCCCAGAGAGCACACCACCAGGCATCTCATGGAACACAGGAATCCCAGTGTGCTCATGGGATCCAGAATGAGCTTGGGAGCTCCTGGAGCGCATGCGGGTCCGCTGGAGGCTGGCAGGCCACCTGCACAGGGAAGCGGGCAGATTCATGGTCAGAACCCGGGAAACAGCAGACTGAGACCCTGAACCAGGTGTGCCCGCCACCAGGCTTCTCACGGAACTCTGGAATCCCGGTGTGCTCACTGGGCATAGACAGACCCAGAGTCCTGGGAGCCCGCGGGGCGGCTGGCGGCTGGTGGGCCACCTGCATGGGGGAGCAGGCCGACTCGAGGTTGGCACCCGGGAAACAGCACACTGAGACCCTGAAGGAGGTGGAATGCCACCAGGCTTCTCAGGAAACTCCATAATCCTGGTGTACTCACGGGATCCAAACTGAGACCTGGAGATCTGGGAGCTCTAGGGTGTGGCTGGTGGCTGGTGGCCTTAGAAACACAAAGGACAGAGATGAGCCTGCCCTGGAAGTGAGGGCAGGGACACCAAGTGTGGGGCACACATCCAGGGACGCTATGGGGTTGAGCAGCACCAACAGTAATGCAGTTAAAGTGGCCAGAACATCCATGGAGAACAGGCCACAATCCCTCTGTTCTGTGACAATTCAGCCTGTGCTGCTCTGACTCTCAGAAGAGGCACAGCAGACCGCCAGAGAAAGCCGCCAGGGAACAAAAGCCTGGAAATACTGGCTCACAGCTTGCCCACACCCATCCCCCCTCGCAGGGGACAGGGCAACTCTACCCAAACAGGGTTGCCTGAGTATGGGTGCGGCAAAATACAAACTCTTAACAATAGAGAACAAACGGATGGATACCAGAGAGGAGGTGGATAGAGGGATGAGTCAAATAGATGAAGCGGATTAAGAGGACACTTTTCTTGATGACCACTGAGTAATATATAGAATTACTGAATCACTCTATTGTACACCTGAAACGAATGTAACACCGTATGTTAGCTCTACTGGAATTAAAATAAATTTTTAAAAAAGATTTTTCTTTCAGGAACCTCTTTGAAAAAGCTTTTCATGTGCAACGTGCATAAGCCCTACTTGGGAGGATTCACTCTACAATAATTATTCACTCTATGCCTTGAATTCAGATTTCACTGAGTTCTTACTATGGATCCCAGCCCACGGGAGCCATGGTCCTTTTAGTCCAGGCTCAGCACCAATGCATTCAAGATTGGAAGTAGAGACACATGTCACTTCACAGTCCTGAAAGCTATTATTGTTTCTGTTACATTGTGAGAGAGTCACAGACTTTGGGACAAGTTTCAGAGCAGGTTTATTATGGATCCTGGATCTCTACTTCAATGTTCATCGCCTGGATCCATTTGGCTAATCGGTTCCCTGTGGATGGGCTTGCTTCCAAGCACATACATGGAAGATGCAAAGGTGGGTGGGCTTGGTGCGGGACAGGAAGAAGACCAAAAGCAGACAAGAGTCCGACCCCTCCCCTGATCCAGGAACTGCTACAGGAGAGGGTACGGGAGGTAGAATCCATGCGAAACTCCAAGGTCACCAGCTGAACACAGGAGGCATAGGTCAAGGGATCTGGAGATGCAGGGGTTGAAGGCTGCTCTGAGCTACCTCTGGGAGGAAGGGAGGGAAGGAATGAGAAGGAGACACTGCCTGCCCCTGGCCCATGCCAGCTGCCCACCGCTCCGACACGCATCCGTCTACACAGCTGACACAGCCTGTGCTCAGGATGGGCTGGCTCGTGTCCCTCAATCCTCAGTGGGACAGCTGGCCCCAGGGCTCAGAGACATGCTGAGGGAGAAGAGAGGGAAAGCTGCCCCGCCCAGGTCATCCCCTCCTTGAGCAGACAGCCCTTCAGAACTGCTAAAAAAAACCCCCACTAATGGGGTTGAAAGACATGCCATGGATGAACTATGGCATAGAGATATGTAAAATAACATTCATTTTTAAGTTCAGAGCTGTCATCTCAGGAAGTGGGGAGAGCTTCCCTGAAGAAGGCTGAGGGGAGGGAAGGCCATGCTGAAAAGGGAGACATGGCTCTCCTGATTGGGGACCTGCAGCCCCCTTCCAGGGCAGGGCATCATCCTCGCATCACACGAGATCCATGGAAGTGTTCCATGAGGGCCAGATGTCTGTCTCGAGAAGGCTACACTGGCATCGGACTGCACAGGGCACCAGGGACGAGGGCCAGATGGAGGACTGACAATACCCCGGAAGCCATGGGGCAATAGCAGAGGCACATGACCTTGAAGATGATGATGAAAAGAGGTGGCAGCATGGAGCCAGCCCAAAAGTACCATGGGAGCAGTGCCCACAGCGACACTGACTGGGTACATTCTGTGCCTGGTGTGGCTGACTTCAGTGGGCTTCAGACTAGTCCTGACCACAACTCTAGGAAGTGTGCACCACCCCCGGCAGCCTCTCCCCTTGCAGCTGCTAGGAATCACGGTCAAAGACCCTGGTCAGCTTTCGTGGAAACCAAGCAGTGGCTCCCCCACACGCTGCACCTCTGGTGGTGGTCCAGTGCGACCCTCATGCCTGGCCAGACACTGATGTCTACCTGTCTCCACACAAATCCACAGACAGGAGGGTGTCCCTGAATTCCACAGCACCTGATGAGACAGATCCATGGAACCCAACACCCAGTGGGTCATTCGGGACCTCACCTATGGTCATGGAGCTCACCATAAACTATTTCTGTCACTTCCCACAGAAAGCCTGGTTCTGATCCCCCGCAATACCATACATCCTGGTTGATGGCCTAGAGTCATGCCATGAACCCACATGGCCCCTTTCTTTAAGAGAAGGCTATGCCTACACCTCCTAGGAAATATTCCTAATGAAGTACAAGTCCATCAGGACTACGGTGTGAACGGTAGCACACAGCCTGCATGGTAGTAGTCAGTAATTCTAACAAGGGTTAACCCCACCCCCCGACTCACAAAACCTTCCTCTGTCCCCACGGAACTCATGGACTGCCCTCAGAAAACCCTCCAGGAAACAAACCTTTCATCTGAATGCTCTCTTCACTTTCTGCTTCAAATCTTGTCCAACCACAGTGATATGAAACTAGAAATCAGACTCAAGAAAAAAATGGGAGAGTCAAAAATAGGTGGAGATTGGGGAGCCTGGGTGGATCAGTTGTTAAGGATCTGCCTTCAGCTCAGGTCCTGACCCCAGGATCCTGGGAATTAGCCTGGAATCAGGCTCCTTGCTCAGCGGGAAGCCCGCTTCTCCCTCTCCACCCCCAGGCTTGCATTCCCTCTCTCACTGTCTCACTCTCTGTCAGATAATTAAATAAACTTAAAAATATATGAGGAGATTTAACAACATGCTACTGAACTACCAACAGTCAAAGAAGAAATCAAAAAAGATTTTAGAAGTACCTTGACACTGATGAAAAAGACAACTTACAAAAACTTATGGGATGCAGCAAAAGTAGCTCTATGGGGGACATTCATAGAAACTCAAGTCTTCATCAATCCATGAGAATGATCTCCAAAAACAACCTGATTTATGTGGTAAAGAAGTAGAAAATAAAACAACAAACAAAGACCCAAATTAGTAGAATTAAGGAAATAACAAAAAGGAATGCATAAACAAATCCGACAGAGACTAAAAAGACCAAAAAAAGAAAAACAATGAAAATGAGAGCTGCCTTTTTTGGAAAGATAAACAAAACTGACAAACATAGCTAGACTCACCAAGAAAGACAGAGGACTCGAATACAATCAGGAAAGAAAGATAATGGATTCCTGTATCATATCAAAATCAAAAGACCTCTTCAAACTTGGGCACAACAACTTCTTGCAAGCCATGTCTCTAAAGGCAAAGGAAATAAAAGCAAAAATGAACTATTGGCACTTCATCAAGATAAAAAGCTTCTGCACGGCAAAGCAAACGATCAATAAAACAAAAAGGCAACCTAGGGAATTGAAGAAGATATCTGCAAATGATTTTACAGATAAAGGGCTGGTATCCAAGATCTATAAAGTACTCCTCAAACTCGACACCCAAAAAATGGGCAGAAGACACAAAGAGATACTTCTCCATAGAAGACATACAAATGGCCAACAGACACATGAAAAAATGCTTCACATCACTTGCCATCAGGCAAATACAAATCAAAACGACAATGAGATACCACCTTAAACCAGTTAGAATGGTTAAAATTAACAAGGCAGGGGGCACCTGGGTGGCACCGCGGTTAAGCGTCTGCCTTCGGCTCAGGGCGTGATCCTGGCATTATGGGATCGAGCCCCACATCAGGCTCCTCCGTTATGAGCATGCTTCTTCCTCTACCACTCCCCTTGCTTGTGTTTCCTCTCTCGCTGGCTGTCTCTATCTCTGTCGAATAAATAAATAATATCTTGAAAAGAAAATTAACAAGACAGGAAATTACAAAAAGTCAGAGAGGATGTGAGGAAAGGGGAGCCCTCTTACACTACTCGTGAGAATTCAAGCTGGTATAGCCACTTTTGAACAATATGGAGGTTCCTCAAGACATTAAACACAGAGCTATCCTACGACCCACCAATTGCACCACTGGGTATTTACCCCATAGACACAGAGTAATGAAAAAAGGGGCACCTGTATCCCAATGTTCATAGCAGCAATGTCCATAATAGCCAAACTGTGGAAGGAGCCAAGATGTCCTTCAGCAGATGAATGGACAAAGAAGATGTGGTTCATCTATACAATGGACTATTACTCAGTCATCAGAAAGGATGAATACCCACCATTTGCACCAACGTGGATGGACCAGGAGGGGATTATGCTAAGTGAAATTAAGTCAAGCAGAGAAAGACAATTATCATATGGTTTCACTCCTATGTGGAATGGAAGGAATAGCATGGAGGACATTAGGAGAAGGAAGGGAAAAGTGAGGGGGGGGGAATGAGAGGGGGAGATGAACCATGAGAGACTATTGACACTGGGAAACAAAATGAAGGGTGCAGAAAGGGAGGGTAGGGGAATGGGTTATCCTGGTGATGGTATTAAGGAGGGCATGTGTCATAATGAGCACTAGGTTTTATATGCAAACAATGAATCATGGAACACTTCATCAAAAACAAATGAAGTACTGTAGGGTGACTAACATCATTTTAAAGAAAAGAGAAAGATATGAAATCCATACAGGAAAACTATCACTATTTGCAAATGATATGAAATCCTGAAAAATTCCACAAAAAACATGTTAGTTTAAACAAATTCAAGAAAGCTGCAGGATATAAAGTCAATATACAGAGACCTGTTGTCTTTATTTTTTTTCAGATTTTATTTATTTATTTGAGAGGAAGAGAAAAAGCACATGCAGGGGGAGTGTCAGAAAGAGGGAGAAGCAGACCCTCGTTAAGCAGGGAGCCCAACACGGGGCTCAATCCCAGAACTGTGGGATCATGACCTGAGCTGAAGGCAGACGCTTCACCTATGGGGCCACCCAGATGACCCAACTTCTTGCATTTCTGTATACTGATGACACACTTTCACAAAGAGAAATTAAAAAAAGCAATGCCATTTACAATTGCATCAAAAAAAATCTAGGAATAAAAGTAACCAAAAATGAGAAAGACATAGTACACTCAACACATGGCAGAAAAGAAATGAAAAACATGTGTGTCGAGGGGGCAGGATGTATGGGTCAAAGAGTTGGAAGGCAACACAAACAAATGGAAGCTTACGCCATGCTCCTTAGCTGGAAGAGTTAATTATGTGAACATGTCCATCGTACCCAAAGCAATCGACAGATGTGATGAAATCCCTATCTGAATTCCAGCGGCATTATTCGAGCAAATAGAAAACAGTCCACAAACTTGTATGGAATCACAAAAGACCCCAAATACCCAAAGCAACCTGGAGAAAGAAAAGTGCAGTCAACACACTCCTGGATTTCAAGCTAGATTACAAAGCTGTTGTCATCAAAACAGGATGGTACTGGCATAAACACAGACACCAGGTCAGTGGAACAGAACAGAAAGCTCAGAAATTTACCCACACGTAGATGATCCCAACTTACGACACAGCAGCAGAAGATATGCCATCAGGGAAGGACTGTCACATCAGTGAGCGGTAACAGGCAAACTGGACACTAAATGCAGAAGAATATAACTGGGCCAATTTCTTACACCACACACAAAATTTTTAATGGACGAATGATTTGAACATAAGACCTGAATCCATAAACCTCCAAGAAGACACAGGTACTAAGTCTCTCGACGTTGGTTTTGGCAAAGAGTCTTCAGATCGGACACCAAATGCAAAGGAAACAAAAGCAAAAATAAACAAGTGGAACAACATCAAACTGAAATCTTCCACACGGCAAAAGAAACCAGCAAAAACTTAAAAGGCCACTGACCCAATAAGAAAAAAATATCTGCGAATCATATGTGTGAGAAGAGGCTAATATCCAAAATACACACAACACTCATACAAATCAAAAGAAACAAAAAAAACTGTATAACAAATGGGGGGAATATGTGAATAGATACTTTCCAAAGATGGCACACAGGTGCCAACAGACAGAAAAAGTTGTTTCACATCACTAAATATCGTCAGGGAAACCTCAGTCAGACCCACAATCGGCTATCCCCTCAAAACTGTTGGAACACCATTGTCCAGAGACAGACACAAGGTGGGGTCAAGGGTGTGCAGACAAGGAGACACTGTGCACTGTTGGTGGGAATGGAAATTGGTGCAGCCACTGTGACATACGGTATGGAGGTTCCTGAAAAAATAAATGCAACTACCACATGACCCAGTAATGGCTCTACTGAGTATTGATTTGGAGAACACAAAAATGCTGCTTTAAAAAGACAGATGCCCTCCCACGTTCACTGCAGCATTATTCACAAGAACCAGACATGGAAACACAGACCTTGGGGGCCTTATGCCAAGTAACTCAGACACAGAAATACCAATACCAGATGCTCTCATGTACATTCCACATGGAATAAACAAATACTGAACGCATAGATACTGAGAGCAGATTGGTAGGAGCCAGATTCGGGGATGGGGTGGTAGAAACGGGTGAAGGTGGTCAAAGTCTCAATGTTTGAGTGAGAAAATCCGACAGTCATGAAATGTTCTGTCCAGCATGGAGACTAAAACTAACCCCACAGCATGGGGTATAGGTTTCCCTGCTCTTTGAAAGTACAGGGCTTCTGAGAAACCTTGCACAGCAGAAATGGTGTCAGGAAAGAATGGCCATTAATTTACACGGAACAATTAGACAGTGTGCTCAGACTCCAAAATTCCTTCTCTTTGGCTTTTCTTAGGCCTCAGGATACAAGTTTCTAACGGAGACCCAGCATAAATGAAGATAAAGCACAACAGAGGCTCACAGACACCATTCAAAGTGCTGGTGTCTGGATGCGGAGAGTGGTTCCCAGCGGAAGGAGCTGGTTGGGGTGCACGCCGCCTCTGTCGTGCTTCTCCCCAAAACAGATGCTGAACGCGATTCTCACTGTTCACCTTTTTTCATAAGAGGGAAATCCTCTTCAGGTCTCTTCCTCTTACTGAAGATGGGTAATTACGTAGTTCATTCAGGAAAACCCAGTGTCTTACTGTGAACGTTTAAAAAGTGGGGGATACTTGTACTTGAGCATTGCTGAGGGAGGAGATGTGAAAGGTTCTCCTAGACACAAACCTCAGCAGATCCACTGGGAAACTCACCTTCCTCAGCATGCGGAACATGGACTACCTCCTACCCCCCGAGAAACCCTCTCCTTCCCCTCAATCAGGACAACCCACAACAGCTGGGAGTTACCCCAATTCCTCTATTCTCCTGATCCTAATAGCTAACCCATCAGCAAATCCTGTGAGCTCCATCTTCAAAATGGACCCAGAATAGGTCTAACCACTCCATCCAAGGCCACCTGTCTGGTCCACAGTGCCTGAGTTCCTGGAAAAGCTTCGTCATTGACCTGCCTTGCCATCTTCAACCCTCTGTCATCTGTTCTCAACACTGTAGCCAGGATGGCCCAGTGAAACAGTGTCTCATGGGGCTATAGCCCTGGAATGGCTTTCTGTCACCTCTCTGAGCTCATGTCCTAAGCTGTCTCCTGTGGCCACAGGGCCTTCTTGCTCCTCCTGGACATACCTGGAATTCTCCTGCCCCAGATCCTTTGCACATGCTTTCCCTTCTGTTCAGAATGCTCTTGATGTGTTCTCACTCACCTTCGGAGAAGTCTGAATTGGAGTGACAGGGACAGAAGATGAGGCTGTGTGTGTTGGGTGAGGCTTGTGGCCTGGAAGAAGGTTCTCTGCCAGCTCTCCACCTGTGCCTCACTTGTCCTCAGCCAGGACCTAGCACACAGCCCTCACCTGTCACAACTCTCACCCAGGAGACCCACAGCTACCCCTGGAGCCCACCCTGCCCACACCCTGCTGCAGAATGCATTCAGCTCTCCTCTGGGACCCCTGTCAACTTTACCCAGACCTGCAACTCCCCCGTCTCCTGCAAAGCTCCCGGATTCCTCCTCTTCTTCCAAAATCACACTGGCGCAAGGCTTTCATGAGAAAGCTATAACGTTAACTAATGAAAAGTTCACACCTACTTTCCCCTTCTGTTGCCTTTCTCTCCACCTTCTTTCCTACCTGTGCAAACTGTAACATATCAGTGGGATATGAACATTCTCTGAGAACTGAATCTTTCATTGCAGCTTTCTGCGGACTCCTTATTTTAAGCAACAAGTGTATCCTACAACAGGGTGTTTTACAACTATCATCTATAGAATAGTACAGCCCAATTAACTACAATTTTACCTCACTCTTCATGAAGCAGAACACTTTTTCCTTCTTCTCTTACTTAAATTCCAGTTAGTTCACAGGCCATGGAATATTCGCTTCAGGGGTAGGATTTAGTGATTCCTCACCTGCATACAGTACCCGGTGCTCATCACAAGTGCCCTCCTTAATACTCCTCACCCAGTTAACTCTTCCTCCCACGCCCCTGTCCTGCAGTAACACTCAGTTTGTTCTCCAAGGTTGAGTCTATTTCCTTGTTTGCCTCTCTCATCACCCCTCCACTCTGTTCATCTGTTTTCTTTCTGAAATTCCACAAGCGTGAGAGCGTAGGATATTTGTCTTTCCTCACCCATTTTCCTTAGCTTAATACACTCTAGATCCATCCACATCCTTGCAAATGGTAAGATTCCATTCTTTTTGAAGCTGGGTCATATTCCATTTTATATATGTACCCCACATCTGCTTTATCCATTCATCAGTGCATGGACATTGGGATTGTCTCCATAGTTTGTCTACTGTGGACATTGCTGCTATAAACATCATGGTGCATGTACCCCTTTGGATCTGCATTTTTGTATCCTTTGGGTAATACCTAGGAGAGCAATTGCTGGATCATGTGGTTTTTCTATGTTTAACTTTCTGAGGAATCCCCACACTGTTTCCCAGACTGGCTCACCACTTTGCATTCCCACCAACAGAATGGGAGGGTTCCCCTTTAAGCAGAACATTATCTGCCGGCAATATCATAAGAGGAAACAAAACCTCTCTGAGATGCACCCAGGGTCAGGCAAGCAGTTGCAGACTTCACCCCAAGGCTCCTGATGCCAAGCCCCTTGAAGCCACCAGCATGCCACTATCCAAAAGAATTCCCAGACTCTCCTTCTGACTCCACCACCAAAGAAACTACAGAGAGAATATGGCATCTCAAAACATCGAGATAATACTTTTAGTAAAACTAGAAAGTCAAGCTCAACTTTTAAACAGGAACAGGCCGCTTTGGATAATTTTCAATTTTTCCTCCACCCTAATTTTAACTCTTCTGATGAATAAACTAATCAATGATGAAACATCACTTTTGTCAAATGACATCATCCAAGTCTGTATCAGATGAATAAAGCCACCTAACTTTAGATGCTGGCCACTCAACCATATCTTAGGCCCAATTGAATAAACACTGTTAGATGAAGGAACAAATTAGATGTTACAAACAGGCACAG
Source organism: Ursus americanus (assembly GCF_024610735.1). Lineage (NCBI taxonomy): Eukaryota > Metazoa > Chordata > Mammalia > Carnivora > Ursidae > Ursus > Ursus americanus. The sequence continues at coordinate 2,521,400 of NC_142137.1, forward strand.
AGTGAATCTCACTTTCCCTTTCTAATAAAAGAGGCTTCCTAGGAAACAGATGGTCAAAATACATTTGTAAGCAACAAATGGACAGAGAAATTGTGATCCCCTGCAAAGTTCTACCTGCAGGGAAACTAAGTAATTCTTGCACCAAACCCAGAATGCTGACAGCTACTTCAATTTTACTTTGTGGCTCAACTAGAGAAAAGAGAAAAGCCCAGGAGGTTTTGGGTTAATGAGAGGTATTACCTCCAGCCCTGACATAGTTAGGACATTTTGCCAAACATACCTGTGCTTTCTCTGAACACTGGCATCCTGTGACAAGCTGCCTCGCTGACTCCGATGCTGACGTTCAAAACCTCGGGTGTCTTGGAGCCAGAGCAGAGAAGTGCTTTCAGCTGGGGAGAAGAAGGCACCTCTGACCTAAAGCCTGCACACCTGCTTCGGTTTCTGGGCGAAGGGGCAACACATACTTGTTGTTTAGCAGTAATTATCTTCATTCTCAATAGACCAATGACCTTGCCTTTTCTGGAAAGCAGACTTACTCTTCTAAAGAAACCCTCATTTCGTCTAGGATATTTTTCTCAATATAACTAGAGTGGAACATTTATTTCTCACTTAAATAGAAAACACTGTTATTGTCGACATTGCCTGAATGAAGTTTTAAAAACATTTTAGAGAGAAAGGAAGAGACCTTTATTCAAACCCAAGTCAGGATAGCTGCCTGGGAGACACAATCTTCACCAAGAAGGGAGTGCTCTGGGGAAGGAACATTTGGGGCAGGCTTATATATTTTTTTCTGTTTTGTTTTACATTCAGAGTTACACACCACAATGAGGATCTTCTTAGATTCCAGAAAGTGACAGACTCTTTCTTACGTTTTCAGTATGTACATGTCAGTATGACTTTAATCTTATGGGAGCCAAAGAGGTTCTTTATTTTTTCTTATCTTCATGTTGGCATTTTTGTTTATTGTTTTCTTCTAGAAGCGGATGTACAACATGTGCTTGGGGCAGAAACAGGGCCCATGATTTGAGGTTTTGCCCAGTCATTTTGAGCTGGGTAAAATGTTAAAGGATAGCTTCCCTGGGAGCCCAGGATCAGGGCCCACAGATGATATAAGATAAAAATTACTTTCATCATTATAATTACTCCTAAATGGAGGAATTTGAGACAAAAGCACCTTTCACAAGAATACCAAGAAATCAAAATGATACCCACAGAAGACTACCTGCTCCATGGTCAGCACAGGTAACAGAAGGGTTCACAGACTCTGGACTCCTGCCCTTCTCCTGCCCAAAACTCTGAAGCACACAGACCACTTAAAATCAGAATTGTAGAACTGCTAGACACCTTAGAGATGTCTGGCACCATTCCCTTGGACTGCAGAATAAAACACAGTAGCTCGTTGTCACCAACTAATTTCAACATTAAGTGCCCCCTGGATGCACTAAGTTCTTTCTCTGCAAATGTTGACTAATGTAAATCACAGTCATACCATATAAACACTACGATGGCTGGGAAGTCATCGTAGGTAAGGGAATATTTTAGCCATGTTTATAAGCATTGGCTCACGTTGTAGAAGAGGCTGAGCTGAGTGTTTTTAAATACTATTTCAGACCTGTTTTACAGCACCCTCTGAACATACCAGAGCCTGAATCAACTAAAAAAGATAGTTGGTTTCAGTAACTTTAATACCAGAAACATATTATACTGTCTGTATTCCTAAGGATCTTTGAGTATCTTACCCAGAGGTCCTCCACTGAGATAATGATCTTAATGATCACCATTGGCAGAGGTGAAAAGGCCTGCTGAATTTGTTCCAGTTGTCCACATGACAAGAAAATCCTGATACTTGATAGTTTTCCAGATCGAGAAGACCAGAGATAAGAGGGAAATAGTACCCTGTATGGAACAACAAGGGATTTGGAGTCAATTTGGGGATCCCACTTAGGTTTCTGACACTAAAATCCTCTGTGACTCATATCATCTGAGTCCCTGTCTAACCACCTGAACATGTGCCTAAAAATATCTACACCCTAGTTGAGAAGTTTAAGAGGCAGAATGCTACAAAGAGCCAGTATGATGTCTCTCAAGAACAGGTGCTCTGGAAGCCATAATTGCTATTGGGTCTATTTCTTTTCCAGAAGAAAGAACACATGCTGAATCCATATTCCTAATAGATTTCTCACCAGATGATTTTCAAACCTGAAGGAAGGCCAAGAAGTCGCTCTTGTGTCATATTTCACTCAGAAATCATGTTGTTGGACTGGTGAGGACGATACGATAGCAACGTCATCACTAAGAGTGGGGAGCTTCTACTTTCCATAAGGCCATTTTGACCCCCTTAGCTCAGAGCCACCAGAAAGGGCAGCTGGGGAGGGGGCACCGTCATCACTATGAGTGGAGAGCTTCCCATTTCCATATGGCCATGTTGACCCTCTAGCTCAGGGCACCAGAAAGGAGAGCTGAGGGGGACCACAGGCCAAGGCTGCCAGGTGTGGCTGGGGCAGGCAGAACTCTGACTGAAGGCTCAACGCCTGTCTAGGTTATTATAATGCTCTTCACATAGAAAGTGCCGTTCTGTGTGAGCCCTCATGTAGAAAAGGTTCAGAATTTCCATTGAGATTCCCTCTGTGACCTTTAGGATATTTAGCAAAGTTCCATTTAATTTTTATTTTATTTATTTATTTATTTATTTTTTAAAGATTTTATTTATTTATTCGATAGAGATAGAGAGAGCCAGCGAGAGGGAACACAAGCAGGGGGAGTGGGAGAGGAAGAAGCAGGCTCACAGCAGAGGAGCCCGATGTGGGGCTCGATCCCATAACGCCGGGATCACGCCCTGAGCCGAAGGCAGACGCTTAACCGCTGTGCCACCCAGGCGCCCCTCCATTTAATTTTTAAACATTGAAGGACTTCCTGGTTTTCTTTTCGCTATGACTGTGGCTCAATTCTCCTGTGGTCTAAGAATAGAATCTAGTTAATTTCAGGGTTTAACATTTGTAGACTTGATTCGTGGCCCCACCTATCATCTATTTGGGTAAAGAGTCTATGACCACTTGAAAATAATGTATTCTGCACTTATTATGGAATGTTCCCTATATGTCAATTAGGTCACATTTGTTACCAATGTTTTGTCTGCTTTTTCTGTCAGATATTGAGAAAGGTATATTAAAATCTTCAAACAATGCTGCTCTATTCAACGTGGCATCGGAGAATCTACTAGTGTTAGAAGGCAAGAGAAACAAAAAGTATAAGAATTGAGGGGATAATTGTGACTGTTCACAGATAATATGATTGTGTACATAGAAAATCCAAAACAGTCTATAAATACCCTATTAGAATTAAAAATGCAATTTATAAATTTGAGATGGATTGTAGCTTCCCATTGGGCAGTTTTTGAAAGAAAACGTAGAACCTGTCAATCTTGGGGTAGGACATAGGGTGCACTAACCATTTAAAAGAATTCAGTGGGAGTTTATAAAAATGTGACATTTCTCCTTATCTTATGACCATAAGAAATTGAAAAAGTGAACCGCAGGCTGGGAAGTAAAGATCTGCAATACACACACTGACAAAGACTTGTCAATAAAGAATTCCTGCTCATCAACCATAAAAAGTCTATTTATAAACAAATACTTCACAAAAGATTGACTGATCGCCAATAAGAACAGGGAAGGGTGCTCTACAGTATTATTTTCAGGAACAGCAAGGCCTTTCCTAAAATGAAAACATACACACAAACCAGTATTCCCTAGATGGATGATGTCCTTATTTCTGAGGACAGCTTGAAGAACAGACTAGCATCAAAGTAAAGTGATGGAATTCCTGACTCAGAGGATGGACAATTGACCTCAAACCACAGTACAATTTCTAGGCATCATTCGGTCCTCTGAAGGCAGACAACTACCACACCTCTTCCTACACCACACAGGTTGCTTCCCAACCCCTACCATAAAAGAAGAAAATGAGAAACAGATAGGACTAGTAGGAAATAGCAAAAATCACATGTGGGGATTATCCTGAAACACACTGATCACATAACTAGTGTAAGGAAGTGTAGGGAACTGACAAGGACAGAGACTCAAGAGGTACGTCTTTGGGAAATGCTGTCTGAAATCGTCACACGTTGGTACCTGCTAATGAGGGCTCTGACCATGCCCTAGGGTTTGCTCACAAGGGTCTGCAACACCATCTCTGAGGACCGAAACTCTTCAAGACCTCAAAGCTTGCCTGATTGACTAATGGACTAAGAGATTCCCATGTTCTGAAAACAGATACCAACTAATTGAAAGGTTCACCTGGGCTCTCTCGGAGGCCCTACAAGAAGCTGAACCATTCACTGAAAATCAATTACACACACACACACACACACACACACACACACACACACACACATACAGACCTGTCATTTCACCAATTACTTAAACATTCAAGGTTCTTCCTACCTTTTCTTTTTCACATTGATATTCATACTCACATGAAATGTCATCATTTCTAACGAACACTGATGTCAAAATAGAGATCCATTGACACAATATTTACAAAATGGAACTTCCCTGCTGTCATTTTCAATATAGCGTTTTTAAAGTTCATACATATTTTAGGTTTTTGGTAACTTATACAGGAGAAGATCAGCATTGAAAAACTCTGAATACTGACAATGAGTTTTAAGCCTAGAGAACAAAAATTGTCCAATTTCATAGATAACAAGGAACCAAAGGGAAAGCATGGAAGCTGTAGTCAAATAATTTTACACATATGCATCCTCTCTTATTCTACTACTGAGGGGCGTGTTTTATTACCACTATACATGCATCAATTATCTTCCACGTGCACCTGCACAGGTATAATGAATTACTACAGTAGAATGAAATGTCTGGGAACTACTTGGCGGCATCTATAATGAACAATAAAATTTCGATCTTATATTTGGTGAAATTCCACTGTCTGTCCCTTTAGACAATGGACCCTAAACAGAAGGGGGAATGAACCACGAGAGACTATGGACTCTTGGAAACAAACTGAGGGCTTCAGAGGGGAGAGGGGTGGGGGATTGGGATGGGCCAGTGATGGGTATTAAGGAAGGTACATATTGCATGGAGCACTGGGTGTTATATGCAAATAATGAATCATGGAACACTACATCAGAAACTAAGGATATACTGTATAGTGACTAACATATCATAGTAAAAAATAATTATTAGAAAAAAAATTAAAGGTAAAAAAAAACCAATACAGCTTTTCTGTTTCAAGAACAATCACAATTGAGAAAAAACTAACTTCCAATCCCTAAAGCAAAACACAGACCAAGTTCCATTTCACTCCCCTTTATTCACATTTTCTGTGGGTTCTAAGCTATTTCCCTACCTCCTTCCCTGCTGAGCAGGGAGCCCAGGCTCTATCCCAGAACCCTGGGATCATAACCTGAGCCAAAGGCACATGCTTAACTGGCTGAGCCAGCCAGGAGCCCCAGCCATGTTTTTCTTAAGCAAAAGGACACTTTCTCACGATGCCTTCACATGACTTCACATGGTACCAGAGATCTGCATTTGCCTCTAGGTGGTTACAGATGAAGGCAATTGCAAACTCTCACAGTGGTTTATCAAATACAATGACCTGCCTGGTGACAGTGAAACTCTTATGAGCCCACGAGAGGGTGCTGTGACACTCAGCTGTGGCTGGGCTGGCACAGAAAACCAAATCCATTTCCCTGCCTAATGTCTGTGAGGAACAGTTGCCCCCACTGTGAATGAGACCCTGCCACTGAGCTGTCCAGAGATGGCCATCCTCACAGAGGATGAGGATAAAGGACAATGCCTGAGGAGACCTCATCTGCCTCTTTTATCTTTTCATATGTTTGACAGTGGACAAATCACTTTCTAGGAGTCCCCAACTACCTTAGTCTCATCTGTGAATGACCAAGAGGTTTTACAAAATACTTAAGATTTTGACCTCACAAATGCCCCCAACAACTTACCGTAGGGATTCAACATTAAGCAAAGATACCGTTCGGTGGAAGAGAGGTCCTGCCCACTGTTGTTTCTCACTTATATGCTCATCTTCCTTACCTCATGGTAACATAACCACCTTGATTCCTGCTTCTGTCTTCAGGAAGGCTGATGTGACTTGAAGGGCATTACCCTGACATCATACTTTCTTAGCAATAAGATGTGGACATTTCCCTAGTCCTACACACCTGAAGTTGAATCGGAATCAGGATTGAGGAGGCTGATGAGAGTTGAAGGTGTTTTCCTGTACAGGGTGGTTTATTACCAATAAGGATGGGTCAGAGTCCTCGAAATTCCAGAACCTTTTCATTAATGCTTCCTACTCGTGAAAGATGATGTACATTGGTCTTTCCCTGTATAGTGTGGTGACTCAGAGAAAAGTGCTTAGCCCTTTCGTCAGACTTCCACGACCACTTTGGGGCTGGCTTCCATATTCACAAAGGATGATGTTAGGGCTAAGAGGGTTCCTGTACACTGTTATTTCTTACAGATAAGTGTATGGCATTTTTGTTACATTGCCAGAACCACTTAGCGCCGGGCTTCCCGTCCTCCTGGAGACGAACCCTAAACCAAGGTCGGCCCCCGAGGGGCCCCTCCCAAGGGGCCTGGTGCCACAACGCCGGGGATTGGGAACCCCCGAGCGCAGCGCCGGAGTCACCCTGCCGCCCCACAGCAACCTGGGCTGCTAGAGGCGCCACCAGTCTTTCAGGGTGAGAGAACGGGCAGGGCCTCCCAAGCCCCCGGCGACCTTCAAAGGCCCCCGTGCCAAAACGCATGGGTCCACGCTACCACGCACCATCACGCTCACCTCAGCCTGCCCCTCCACTGGCCGCACAGCCGGTGGATCGGGCCTGCCTGCCTCCCGGGGGCTAACACTAACCCTAGGTGGGCTCACGAGGGGCCCCTCTCAAGGGGCCTGGCTCCACCATGCCAGGGATTGGGGACCCGAGAGCACCAGTGCCTGACGAACACTGCCGCCCCACCGCAACGCGGCGGGCTTAGGGCGTCGCTGGTCATTCTGGGCGGGAGACCAGGCAGGGCCCTCAGAGCCCCAGGCGACCTTCGAAGGCCCCCTCGCCAAAAAGCTTGGGCCCATGCTCCCGCTCACCAGCGCTTTCACCTCAGCCAGCCCCTCCACACGCCACACAGCCAGGGGATCAGGCCTGTCGGCCTCCTGGGAGCTAACTCCAAACCCTATGTCGGCCCCCGAGGGCCCCTCCCAAGGGGCCTGGCGTTGCCACGCCAGGGATAGGGGATGCCCGATCCCTAGCGCCAGACTCACCCTGCAGCCCCGCCACCACCCTGGCCTCTAGGGGTGCCGCTGGTCATTCAGGGCAGGAGAACCTGCAGTGCCCTCCGAGCCCCCAGCAAACTTTGAAAGCCCCGCGCGAAAACTCTTGGGCTCACGCTCCCGCTCGCCAGCGCCCTCACCTCGGCTAGAACCTCTGCATGCGGCAGAGCCAGGGGATTGGGCCTGCTGGCCTCCTGTGGGCTAACCCTAACGCTAGGTCGGCCCCAGAGGGGCCCCTCCCAAGGGGCCTGGCGCCACCACGCCTGGGATTCGGGGTACCCGAGCCCCAACGCTGGACTCATCCTGCCACACCGCCGACACCGGGCCGCTAGGAGATCCGCCGGTCATTCAGGGAGGGAGAACAGGCAAGGCCCTCCGAGCCCCCACCGACATTCGAAGTCTCCCGGCGCCAAAACCCTAGGGTCCACGCTCCTGCTCGCAGTGCCCTGCCTCGGCCAGCCCCTCTGCACGCCATAGAGCTGGCGGTTCGGGCCTGCCGGCCTCCTGGGGGCTAACCCAAACCCTACGTCAGCCCCCAAGGAGCCCCTCCCAATGGGCCTGGTGCTGCCACACCGGGGCTTGGGGACCCCCGAGCCCCGTCTCTGGGCTAACCCTGCCGCCCCGCCGCCACCCGGGGCCACTTGGGTTCCGCTGGTAATTCAGGGAGGAAGAACTTGCTGAGCCCTTCGAGCCCCTGGTGACTTTCGAAGGCACCCCGCGCCATAACGCTTGGGCCGACGCTCCCGCTCACCAGCGCCCTCACCTAGGCAGCCCCTCCGCACTTCGCATAGCCAGCGAACCGGGACTGCCAGCCTCCTTTGGGCTAACGATAACCCTAGGTCGGCCCTCGAGGGACCCCTCCCAAGGGGACAGGCAGTGCCACGGCGGGTATTGGGGACCCCCGAGCCCCAGCTCTGGACTCACCCTGCCACCCCTCCACCACCCTGGCCGCTAGGGAGCCGCCAGGCATTCAGGGCGGGAGAACAGGCAGGGGCCTCCGAGCCCCCAGCGACATTCGAAGGCCCCATGCGCCAAAACTCTAGGGCCCATGCTCCCGCTCGCCAGCGCCCTCACCTCGGCCAGTTCCTCTGCTCCCCTCACAGCCGGTGGACCAGGCCTGCGGGCCTCCTGGGGTCTAACTATAACCCTAGGACAACTCACGAGGGGCCCTTCCCAAGGGGCCTGGTGCCGACATGCCAGGGATTGGGGACCCACAAGCACCAGCGCCGGACTCACCCTGCCACCTCACCGTGACCCTACCCACTGGGGTTGCTGTCCTATTTCAGGGTGGAAGAACGGGCAGGGCCCTCCGAGCCCCCAGCGACCTTAGAAGGCCCGCCACGCGAAAACGATTGGGTTCAAGCTCCCGCTCGCCAGCGCCCTCAGCTCGGCCCGTCCCTCCGCTCACCGCACAGCCGGCGGATCGGGCCTGCCGACCTCCCTTGGGCTAACCATAACCGTAGGTCAGCCCAGAGGGAACCCTCCCAAGGGGCCTGGCGATGCCACGCCGGGGATTGGGGACCCCCGAGCCCCAGCTCTGGACTCATCCTGCCACCCCGTTGTGATCCGGCCCGCTAGGGGCAACGTCCTCACAGGGCAGAAGAACAGGCAGGGCCCTCCTAGACCCCGGTGACTTTCGAAGGCCCCCCACGCCAAAACGCTTGGGCCCACGCTCCCGCTCTCCAGCGCATTCACATCAGCATGCCCCTCCACTCGCCGCACAGCCGGCGGATCCGGTCTGTCGGCCTCCTGGGGGCTAACCTTAAAGCTAGGTAGGCCCCAGAGGGGCACCTCGCAAGGGGCCTGTTGCCGCCATGCCAAGGGATTGGGGACATCTGAGCCCCACCGCAAGATGAACCCTGCGGCCCCGCCACCACCCAGGCCGCTAGGGGCGCCGCCGGTCCTTCAGGGCGGAAGAATGGGCAGGGCACTCCGAGACATGGCGACCTTCAAAGGCCCACCGCGCCAAAATGCCCGGGCCCACGCTCCTGCTCGCCAGCGCCCTCACCTCGGACTGCTGTTCCGCACACCGCACAGCCAGCCGATTGGGCCTGCCGGCCTCCTGGGGGCTAACCCTAACCCTTGGTCAGCCCCCGAGGGGCCCCTCCGAAGGGGCCTGGTGCTGCAATGCTGGGGATTGGGGACCCCCAAGCCCCTGCGCCAGACTCACCCTGCTGCCCCTATGTCACCCGGGCCTTGAGTGGCGCCGCCGGTCATTCAGGGAAGGAGAACAGGCAGGGCCCTCTGAACCCCCGGCGACTTTCGAAGGCCCCCCACGTCAAAACGCTTGGGCCCACGCTCCCGCTCGCCAGCGCCCTCACCTCGACCCTCCACTCTGCACACCGCACAGCCAGTGGATCTGGCCTGCCGGCCTCCTGGGGGCTGACCCTAACCCTAGGTCGGCCCTGAGCGGACCCTCCCAGGTGGCCTGGCGCTGCAACGCCAGGGATTTCGAACCCCTGAGCCCCAGTCCCGCACTCACCCTGCCGCCCCGCCACACCCAGGCCGTGAGTGGAGCCGCTGGCCATTCAGGGCAGAAGAACAGGCAGGGCCCTCCAAGTCCCCATCGATTTCCTAGGCCCTTACGCCAAAACGCTTTGTCCCACACTCCCGCTCACCAATGCCCTTACCTCGGACCGCTGAACTGCACACCTCACAGCCAGCCGATCCAGGTTGCCGCCCTCCTGGGGTCTAACCCTAACCCTAGGTCGGTCCCCAAGGGGCAGCTCCCAAGGTGCCTGGCGCTGCAACGCCGGGGATTGGGGACCACCGAGCACCGGCACTGGACTCACCCTGCCACCCCGCCGCCTCCTGGGGCGCTAGGGGCGTCGCCGGTCATTCAGGATGGTAGAATGGTCAGGGCCCTCCAAGCCCTGGTGACTTTTGAAGTCCCCCCGCGCCAAAAAGCTTGGGCCCACGCTTCCGCTCGCCAGCGCCCTCACCTCGGACCGCTGCTCTGCAGACTGCACAGCCAGCAGATCGGGCCTGCCGGCCTCCTGGGGGATAACCCTAAGCCTAGGTCTGCCCCTGAGGGGCCCATACCAAGGGGCCTCGCGCCGCAACGCCGGGGATTGGGGATCCCCTAGCCGCAGTGCAGGACTCCCCCCGTTGCCCCACCAGCAACGGAGCCGCTAGGGGCGCCGCTGGTTATTCAGCCAGGAGAAGGGGCAGGGCCCTCCGAGCCATGGCAACATTCAAAGGCCCAGGGCGCCAAAACGCTGGTGCCCACGCTCCCTCTCCCCAGCGCCCTCACCTTGGCCCGCCACTCCGCTCACCTCTCAGTGGGCGGATCGGGTCTGCTGGCCTCCTGAGGGCTAACCCTAACCCTAGGTCGGCCCCCCAGGGGCCCCTCCCAAGTGGCCTGGGGCCACAACGCTGGGGATGGGGACCCCGAGCCCAAGTGCCAGACTCTCCCTGCTGCCCTTCAGCCACCCGAGCCTTAGGTGCCCCACCGGTCATTCAGAGCGGGAGAACGGGCAGGTCCCTCAGAGCCCCCGCCAACCTTCGAAGACCCCCCGCACTAAAACGCTTGGGCTCATGCTCAGTCTCGCCAGCGCCCTCACCTCAGCCCAACCCTCCACGAGCCGCACAGCCACTGATCGGGTCCACCGGCCTCCTGGGGGCTAACCTTAACCCTAGATCGACCCCCAAGGAGCCCCTCCCAAGGGGCCTGGCGCCACAACGCCAGGGATTGGGGACCCCCGAGCCTTCAGCACTGGACTCACCCTGCCACCCAGCCGCCACCTGGGGGCTTGGGGTGCTGCCGTTCATTCAGGGCGGGGAGAACAGGAAGGGCCCTCCGAGACACAGCGACCTTCAAAGGCCCCCCGGGCCAAAACACCGGGGCCCACGCTCCCATTCACCAGTGCCCTCACCTCAGTCTGCCACTGCAGTCTCCACACAGCTGGTGAATAGGGCCTGCCGGCATCCTAGGGGCTAAACCTAACCCTAGGTCAGCCCCTGTGGGGTCCCTCCCAAGGAGCCTGGCACCGCAATGTCAGGGATTTGGGACCCTCGAGCCCCAGTGCTGGACTCACTCTGCCACCCCGCAAGCACCCAGGGTGCTAGGGGCCTTGCCAGTCATTCAGGAAGGGAGAACGGGCAGGGCCCTCCGATCCCCCTGCGACCTTCGAAGACCCCCTGTGCAAAAACGCTGACTCCCACGCTCCTGCTCGCCAGCGCCCTAACTTCGGCCCATGCCTATGCTCCCTGCAGAGCTGGCGGATCTGGCCTGCTGGCTTCCTGGGGGCTAACCCTATCCCTAGGTCGCCCCCGAGGGGCCCCTCCCAAGTGGCCTGGCGCCACATGCCAGGGATTGGGGACCCCCAAATCCCAGCGCCGGACGCACCCTGCCGCCCCACCGCCACATGGGGCACTAGGGGCATCACCAGTCCTTCAGGGCGACAGAACGGGCAGGACCCTCCGAGCCACCTGCGACCTTCGAAGGCACCCCGAGCCAAAGTCAAAATGCTCTGGCCCACGCTCCTGCTCGCCAGCTACCTCACCTGGACCCACACCTCCATTCACCGCACATGGGCTGAACTAGCCTGCCAGTCTCCTGGGGGCTAACCCTAACCCTAGGTCGGCCCCCGAGGGGCCTGTCCCAAGGGGACTGGTGCCGCAACGGCAGGTATTAGGGACCCCCGAGCCCCAGCGCCGGACTCACCCTGCCGCCCCGCTGCCACCTGGGCCGCTAGGGGCACCGCCCGTCATTCAGGGCGGGTGAACGAGCCGGGTCCTCCGACGCCCCTGCAACATTAGTAGGCGCCCCACACCAAATGCTTGGGCCCACGCTCCCACTCGCCAGCGCCCTCACCTCCGTCCACCCCTCCACTTGCTGTACAGCTGGCGGATCGGGACAGCCGGCCTCCTGGGTGTTACCTAACCCTAGGTCGGCCCCCGAGGGGCCCCTCCCAAGGACCCTGGGGCCGCAACGCCTGGGATTGAGGAACCCCAGAGCCCCAGCGTTGGACTCAACCTGCTGCCCCGCCACCATCCGGGTTTCTAGGGGCGCCACCGGTCATTCAGGGCGTGAGAACGGGCAGGGCCCTCCTAGCCCACGGTGACATTCGAAGGCGCCCCGTGCCAAAACGCTTGGGCCCACGCTCCCTCTCGCCAGCGCCCTCACCTCGGCCCGCCCCATCGCTCGTCCGACAGGGGGCGGATCGGGCCTGCCTGACTCCTGGGGGCTAACTCAAACCCTAGGTCGGCCCCGGAGGGACCCATCCGATGGGGCCTGGCGCCACAACGCCTGGGACTGCTGAGGCACAAGCTCCAGCGCCGAAATGACTGTGCTGCCCCGCTGACACCCGGGCTGCTAGAAGTGCCGCCGGTCATTCAAGGCATGAGAACGGGCAGGGCCCTCCGAGCCCCCGTTGTCCTTCGAAGGCCCACCGCGCCAAAACGCTTGGTTCCACGCTCGCACTTGCCAGCGCCCTCACCTCAGCCCGCCCCTCCGCTCGCCACCCAACGGGCGGATCGAGCCTGCCGGCCTCCTGGGGGTTAACCCTAACCCTAGGTAGACCCCCGAGGAGCTGCTCCCATGGGGCCTGGCACCGCAACGCGGGGATTGGGGACCCCCGAGCCCCAGCACCAGACTAAGCTTACCGCTCTGCCGGCGGCCGGGCTGCTAAGGGCGCCGCCGGTCATTCAGGGCGGGAGATCGTGTAGGGCCCTCCGAGCCCCCGGCGAACTACGAAGGCACCCCGTGCCAAAATGGTTGGGCCCACGCTCCTGCTCGCCAGCGCCCTCATATCGGCCCGCCCCTCCTCTTATAGCAGAGCCCGCAGATCGGGCCTGCCAGCCTCCTGGGGGCAAACTCTAACCCTAGGTCGACCACCAAGGGGCCTTCCCAAGCGGTCTGGCGCTGCAATGCCAGGGATTGGGGACCCCGAACCCCAGCCCCTGACTCCCCCTGCCTCCCCGCCACCACCTGGGACGCTAGCAGCGCCGCAGGTCATTCAGGGCATGAGAACTGGAAGGGCCCTCCGAGCCCCGGGCGACCTTCAAAGGCACCCAGCATCAAAACGCTTGTGCCCACAATGCCGCTAGGCAGTGCCCTCACCTCAGCCTGACCTTCCGCTCGCCACACAGCTGGCGGATCGGGCCTGCTAGCCACCTTGGGCCTAAACCTAACACTAGGTCAGCCCCCGAGGGGCCCCTCCCAAGGGGCCTGGCTCCGCAACGCCAGGGATTGGGAAACGAGCCCATTTCCCAGACTCAACCTGCCGCCCCGCCGCTGCATGGGCCACTAGGGGCGAAGCAGGACATTCAGTGCGGAAGAACGGGCAGGGCCCTCTGAGACTCCGTCGTTGTTCGAAGGCCCACCGCGCCAAAATGCTTGGGTCCACGCTCCCGCTTGCCAGCGCCCTCACCTCAGCCCGCTCCTCCACTCACCGCACAACCGGCGGATATGGCCTGCCGTCTTCCTGTGGGCTAACACTAACCCTAGGTCGGCCCCCAAGGGGCCCCTCCCAAGGGGCCTGGCGCCGCAGTGCCAGGGATTGGGGACCCCCGAACCCCAGCGCCAGAATCACCCTGCCGGTCTGCCGGCACCCGGGCTGGTAGGGGCGTCGCCGGTCATTCAGGGCGGAAGAACGGGCAGGGCCCTCTGAGCCCTGGGCGACCTTCGAAAGCACTGCACATCAAAACGCTTGCGCCCACGCTCCCGCTAGTCAGCGCCCTCACCTTGGCCCGCCCCTCCGCTTGCCGCACAGCCGGCAGATCGGGACTGCTGGCCTCCTGGAGCTAACCCTAACCCTAGGTAGGCCCCCGAGGAGCCCATCCCAAGGGGAGTGGGGCAGCAACGCGGTGATTGGGGACCCCTGAGCCCCAGCACCGGACTCACCCTGCCGGACCGCCGCCACCCGGGCCGCTAGGGGTGCTGCCAGTCATTCAGGGCGGGACAACGAGTAGGGCCTTCCAAGCCCCTGACGACCTTTGAAGGCCCCCCGCACCAAAACGCTTGGGCCCACGCTCCTGCTCGCCAGCGCCCTCATCTCGGACCACCCCTCCGCTCGTTGAAGAGTGGGCGGATCGGGACTGCCGGCCTCCTGGGGGCAAACTCTAACACTAGGTCAGCCACCGAGGGGCCCATCCCAAGGTGCTGGTGCCGCCACGCTGGGGATTTGGGACCCCCAATCCCAAGCACCGGACTCACCCTGACCCCCCTCTTCCACCCGGGCCTCTAGGGGAACTGAGGATCATTCAGGGCGGGAGAACAGGCAGGGCGCTCCGAGCCCCCGGCGACCTTCAAAGGCCGCCCACGCCAGAACGCTTGGGCCCACGCTCCTGCACACCAGCGGCATCACCTCAGCCAGCGCTTCTGCTCTCCGCACATCCGGTGGATCTGCCCTGCCAGCCTCCTGGGGGCTAACCCAAACCCTGGGTTGGCTCCCAAGAGGCTTGGCACCGCAACGCCGGGGATTGGGTACCGCCTAGCCCCAGCGCCGGACTCAACATGCCGCCCCCAGGCCACCTGGGCCGCTAGGGTTGCCACCGGTCATTCAGGGCGGGAGAATTGGCAGGGCCCTCCGAGCCACTGGTGACTTTTGAAGGCCCCCCACGCCAAAATGCTTGAGCCCACGCTCCCACTCCTCAGCGCCCTCACCTCAGCCCGCCCCTCCTCTCGCCACAGAGCCAGCGGATGAGGCCTGCCCTCCTCCTGGGGCTACCCATAACCCTAGGTGGGCCCCTGAGGGGCCCCTCCGAAGGGGCCTGGCACCACAATGCCTGGGATTGGGGACCCCCGAGCCCCAGCGCCGGACTCACCCTGCCGCTCCGCCGCCACCCGGGCCGCTAGGGGTGCCGCTGGTCATTCAGGGTGAGAGAACGAGCAGGGCCCTCCGAGCCCATGGCAACCTTCAAAGGCCCCCCCATCCAAAACGCTTAAGCCCAGGCTCTTCCTCCTCAGAGCCCTCACCTCGGCCTGCCCCTCCACTCGCCGCAGAGCTGGCGGATGAGGCCTGCCCTCCTCCTGGGGGCTACCCATAGCCCTAGGTTGGCACCTGAGGGGCCCCTCCGAATGGGCCTGGCACTGCAATGCCTGGGATTGGGGACACCCGAGCCCCAGCGCCAGACTGACCGTGTCACCCTGCCACCACCCAGGCCTCTAGGAGCACCGTCGGTCATTCAGGCAGGGAGAACGGGCTGATCCCTCTGAGCCCCTGGCAACCTTCAAAGGCCCCCCATGCCAAAACGCTTGGGCCCATGCTCCCGCTCGCCTGCGCCCTCACCTCGGTCCGCCCCTCTGCTCGCTGCACAGCCGGTGGATCGGGACTGCCAGCCTCCTGGGTGTTACCCTAACCGTTGGTGGGCCCCATAGGGGCCCATCCCAGGTTCCTATTGCTGCAACACTGGGGACTGGGGACTCCCAAGCCCCAATGCCGGACTCACCTTCCCGCCCTACCGCCACCTGGGCCACTAGGGGCGCTGCCGGTCACTCAGGGAGGGAAAATGGGCAGGGCCCTCTGAGCCACCGGCGACATTCGAAGGCCCCCCGCACCAAAACGCTTGGGCCCACGCTCCCGCTCGCCAGCGCCCTTACCTTGGCCCTCCCCTCTGCTCGCCGCACAGCTGGCGGATCGGGCCTGCAGGCCTTCTGGGGGCTAACCCTAACCCTAGGTCGACCCCCTAGTGGCCCCTCCCAAGGGGCCTGGCAACGCAACGACGGGGATTGGGGACTCCAGAGCCCCAGAGCCAGACTCACCCTGCCACAACGCCGCCACCCGGACCGCTAAGGGTGCCTCTAGTCATTCAGGGCGGGGGAACGGGCAGGGCCCTCTGAGCCCGCGGAGACCTTCGAAGGCCCCCCCCATCCAAAACGCTTGAGCCCATGCTCCCGCTCACCAGCGCCCTCACCTGGCCTGCCCCTCCGCTCGCCGCACAGCCAGTGGATCGGGCCTGCCGGTCTCTTTTTGGCTAACCCTAACCCTAGGTCCAACCCCGAGGGACCCCTCCTAAGGGACCTGGCGCCACCAGGCCGGGGATTGGGGATACCCAAGCCCCAGCTCCAGAGTCACCCTGCGGCCGCACGTCCGCCTGGGCTGCTAGGGGCCCAGCCAGTCATTAAGGGCGGGAAAACGGGCAGGGCCCTCAGAGCCCCCGGCTACCTTTGAAGGCCACCCACGCCAAAACTCTTGGGCTCACGATCCCGCTCGCCAGCGCCCTCACCTCGGCCCGCCCCACCGAAGTCACAGCGCTGATGGATCAGGAGTGCCAGCCTCCTGGGGGCTAACCCTAACCATAGATCGGCCGCCGAGGAGCCCCTCCCATGGGGCCAGGCATCACCACACCAGGGATTGGGGACTCCCAAGCCCCAGCGCCGGACTCACACTGCTGCCCCGCCGCCACCAGGGCTGCTAGGGTCGCCGCCGTTCATTCAGGGCAGGAGAATGGGCAGGGCCTCCTGAGCCACCTGTGACCATCGAAGACCCCCCGCGCCAATGTGCCTGGTCCCATGGCCCTGCACTCCAGTGCGCTCATCTTGAACCACCCCTCCGCTCGTCACAGAGCCAGCGGATCGGTCCTGCCAGCCTCCTGGGGGCTAACCCTAACCCTAGGTCGGCCCACAAGGGGCCCCTCCCAAGGGACCTGGTGCCGCAACACCAGGGTTTCGGGACCCCCGAGCAACAGTCAGGACTCACCTTGTCGTCCCGCCACCACCCGGGCCGCTAGGGGCGCCAACGGTCATTCAGTGCGGGAGAACAGGCAGGGCCCTCCGAGCCCACTGCAATATTCGAAGGCATCCAGTGCCAAAATGCTTGGTCCCACGGTGCAGCTCCCTAGCGCCCTCATCTCGAACTGCCCCTCCACTCATTGCAGAGCCGGCAGATCGGTCCTGCTGACCTCCTGGGGGCTAACTCAAACCCTAGTTTGGACCCCGAGGGATCCATCCCAAGGGGCCTATAGCTGCAACGCCTGGGATTGAGGACCCCCAAGCCCCAGCACTGGACTCACCCTGCCGCCCTGCCACCACCCGGGCCGCTAGGGGCGCCGCTGGTCATTCAGGGCGGGACAAAGGGCAGGGACCTCAGTGCCCTGAGCGACCTTCGAAGGCACCCCACATCAAAATGCTTGCGCCCATGCTCCCGCTACTCAGTGCCCTCACCTCGGCCCACCCCTCTGCTCGCCGCATAGCTGGCAGATCGGGACTGCTGGCCTCCTGGGGCTAACCCTACCCTAGGTAGGCCCTGAGGAGCCCATCCCAAGGGGCCTGGGGCAGCAACGTGGTGATTGGGGACCCCTGAGCCCCAGCGCCGGACTCACCCTGCCGGACCACCGCCACCCGGGCCTCTAGGGGTGCCGCCGGTCATTCAGGGCGGGACAACGAGTAGGGCCTTCCGAGCCCCCGACGATCTTCGAAGGCCCCCCACACTAAAACGCTTGGGCCCATGCTCCTGCTCACCAGCGCCCTCATCTCAGCCCACCCCTCTGCTCCTTGCAGAGTGGGCGGATCAGGACTGCTGGCCTCCTGGGGGCAAACTCTAACCCTAGGTCGGCCACCGAGGGGCCCATCCCAAGGCGCCTATCACCGCAACGCCTGGGATTGGGAACCCCCGAGCCCCAGCGCCAGACTCTACACTGCTGCCCTGCCGCAACCCAGGCCGCTAGGCACGCTGGCCGGTCATTCAGAGCGGGAGAACGGGCAGGACCTTCCGAGTCCCCGGCGACAATCGAAGGCCCCTCAAGCCAAAACGATTGGGCCCACGTTCCCGCTCGCCAGCGCCCACAACTCGGCCTGCCCCTCCGCTTGCTGCACAGCCAGCGGATGGGGCCTGCCGGCCTCCTGGGGAAACCCTCACCTTGGGAGGCCCCCGAGGAGACCCTCCCAAGGGGCCTGGAGCCACAATGTGGGGATTGGGGACCCCCGAGCCCCAGCACCGGACTCACCTGCCGCCCCGCCGGCGCCCGGGCCGCTATGGGCGTGGCCGGTCATTAAGGGCGGAAGAACGTGTAGGGCCCTCGGTGCCCCCGGAGACCTTCAAAGGCCCACCGTGCCAAAACGCTTGGGCCTACGCTCCCGCTCGCCAGAGCCCTTACCTCAGCCTGCCCCTCCGCTCACACACAGCCGGTGGATTGGGCCTCCCGGCCTCCAGGGGGCTAACCCTAACCCTAGGTCTCCCCTGAGGGGCCCCTCCCAAGGGGCCTGGCCGTGCAATGCAGGGGATTGGGAACCCCCAACCCCCAGCGCCAGACTCACCCTGCCGCTCCGCCACCACATGGGCCACTAGGGGCGCCGCAAGACATTCACTGCGGGAGAATGGGCAGGGCCCTCCGAGTCCCCTTGTCTTTCAAAGGCCCACCACGCCAAAAGGCTTGGGCCCATGCTCCCGCTCACCAGCACCCTCACCTTGGCCCACCCCTCCACTCAGCGCACAGCCGGCGGATCGGGGCTGCTGGCCTCCTGGGGGATAACCCTAACCCTAGGTCGGCTCCCAAGAGGCCTGGCACCACAACGCCGGGGATTGGGTACCCCTGAGCCCCAGCGCCAGACTCAACTTGCCGCCCCCAGGCCACCTGGGCCACTAGGGGCACCGCGCGTCATTCAGGGCGGGAAATCGGTTAGGGCCCTCTGAGCCTCCGGCGACTTTCAAAGGCCCCCCGTGCCAAAACGCTTGAGCCCACGCTCCCGCTCGCCAGCGCCCTCACCTTGGCCTGCACCTCTGCACGCCGCACAGCCGGCAGATTGGGTCTGCCGGCCTCCTGGGGGCTAACGCTAACCCTAGGGCTGCCCCCGAGGGGACCCTCCCAAGGGGCCTGGGACCACAACGCCGGGTTGGGGACCCCCGAGCCCCAGCGCCGGACTCACCCTGCCACCCGACTGCCACCCGGGCTGCTTGGGGCGCCGCCGGTCATTCAGGGCGGGAGAACGGGCAGGGCCCTCCGAGTCTTCGGCAACCTTCGAAGGCCCCCCCATGCCAAAACGCTTGGGCCCGCACTCCCACTCGAAGCGCCCTCACCTCGGGCTACCCTTCCACTCGCCGCACAGCGGGCGGATCGGGCCTGCTGGCATCCTGGGTGCTAACCCTAAACCTAGGTCGACCCCCGAGGGGCCCCTCCTAAGTGGCCTTGCACCGCAATGCCGGGGATTGAGGACCCATGAAACCCAGCGTCGGACTCACCGTGCCTCCCCATCACCACCCAGGCTGCTATGGGCGCCATTGGTCTTTCAGGACGGGAGGACGGGCAGGACCCTCCGAGCCCCTGGTGACCTTGAAGACCCCCCACGCCAATACGCTTGGGCGCACACTCTCACTCGCCAGCGACCTCACCGCAGCTCGCCCCTCCAATCACCGCACAGCCAGCGGATTGGGCCTGCAGGCCTCCTGGGGGCTAACACTAACCCTAGGTCGGCCCCAGAGGGGCCTCTCCCAACGGGCCTGGCGCCGGAATGCCCGTTATTTTGGAACCCCAAGGCCCTGCGCTGGACTCACCCTTCCACCCTGCCTCCACCTGGGCCGCTAGGGGCACCGCCGGTCATTGAGGGTGGGAGAACGGGCAGGGCCCTCCAAGCCCCCTGCGACATTCCAAGGCCCCCCGACCCAAAATGCTTAGGCCCATGCTCCTTCTCGCCAGTGCCCTCACCTCGCCCCATGCCTCCCCTCGCAGCACAGCCGGCGGATCGGGCTTGCTGGCCTCCTGGGGGTTAACCCTAACCATAGGTCGGCTCACGAGGGCCCCCCCCAAGGGGCTTGGCGCTGCAACGTGGGGATTGGGGACCCCCAAGCCCCTGAGCCAGACTCAACGTGCCGCCCTGCCTCCACCCTGACCGATAGGGGCACCGCCGGTCATTCAGGGCGGGAGAACGGGCAGGGCCCTCAGAGCACCCAGAGACCTTCGAAGGCTCCCCGCACCAAAATGCTTGGGCCCATGCTCCCGCTCTCCAGCAGCCTCACCTTGGCCCACCTCTCTGCTCCATGCACAGCGGGCGGATCGGGCCTGCCTGCCTCCTGGGGGCTAACCCTAACCCTAGGTCGGCCCCCCAGGGGCCCCTCCCAAGGGTCCTGGTGCCGCTACGCCGGGGATTGGTGACCCAAAGCCCCAGAGCCAGACTCACCCTGCCGCAATGCCGCCACCCAGGCCGCTAGGGGCTCTGCCGGTCATTCAGGGCTGGAGAATGTACATGGCCCTGGAGAAACCGGGGATATTTGAAGCCTCCTGCGCCAAAATGCAGGGGCCCACGCTCTCACTTGCCAGCGCCTTTACCTCGGCCCACCCACCTCTCGCCGCCCAGAGAGAGGATTGGGGCTGCTGGGGTGTTGGGGGCTAACCGAAACCCTAGGTCGGCCCCGTGGGGCACATCCCAAGGTGCCTGGCTCACCAAGCTTGGGATTGGTGACTCAGAGCCCCAGAGCAGGACTCACCGTGGTGCACTGTCGCCACCCGGGCCGCTAGGGGCGCTGACGTTCATTCAGGGTGGGAGAAAGGGCAGGGCCCTCAGAACCCCCGCTGACATTTGAAGGTGCCCAGAACCAAAACACTTTGGCCCAGGCTCATGTTCACCAGCACCCTCACCTCGGCCAAACTCTCTGCTCGATGCACAGGTGGTGTATCGGGCCTGCTGGCCTCCTGGGTGCTAACGCTAACCATAGGTCGCCCCCCGAGGGGCCTTCCCAAGGGGCCTGGCGTCGGAACGCTGGGGATGGGGACCTCGAGTCCAAGAGCCAGATTCACCCTGCTGCCCTTCAGCCACCCGAGCCGTTAGGGGCCCACTGGTCAATCGGGGCAGGAGAACGGGCAGGTCCCTCCGAGCCGCCGCTGACCTTTGAAGGCCCCCCATGCTAAAATGCTTCGGCTCATGCTCAGGTTTGCCAGCGCCATCACCTCGGCCCAACCCTCCGCGTGCTGCACAGCTGCTGATCGGGTCCACCGGCCTCCTGGGGGCTGACTGTAACCCTAGATCGACCCAGAGCGGCCTCTCCCAAGGGGCCTGGTGCCACAACGCTGGGGATTGGGGACCCCGAGCTTCAGCACTGGACTCACCCTGATGCCGAGCCACCACCGCTGCTCTGCACACCTCACAGCCACTGGATCTGGACTGCCGGCCTCCTGGGGATAACCCTAAACCTTGGTCGGGCCCCAAGGGGCCCCTCCGAAGGGGCCTGGTGCTGCAACGCTGGGCATTGGGGACCCCCGAGCCCCAGCGCCGGACTCACCCTGCTGCCCCTATGCCACCCGGGCCTTGAGTGGCGCCACCGGTCATTCAGGGAAGAACAGGCAGGGCCCTCCGAACCCCCGGCGACTTTTGAAGGCCCAACACATCAAAACGCTTGGGCCCATGCTCCCGCTCGCCAGCACCCTCACCTCGGCCCTCCGCTCACACACCTCACAGCCAGTGGATCTGGCCTGCCGGACTCCTGGGGGCTAACCCTAACCCTAGGTCGGCCCCGAGTGGACCCTCCCAGGTGGCCTGGTGCCGCAATGCCAGGGATTTTGAACCCCCGAGCCCCAGTGCCGCACTCACCCTGCCGCCCTGCCACACCTGTGCGGCGAGTGGCGCCACAGGTCACTCAGGGCGGAAGAACGGGCAGGGCCCTCCGAGCCCCCAGCAAATTTCATAGGCACCCACGCCGAAACGCTTTGGCCGGTGCTCCTGCTCGCCAACGCCCTTACCTCGGACTGCTGCTCCACACACCGCACAGGCAGCCGATCGGGGCTGCTGGCCTCCTGGGGTCTAACCCTAACAATAGGTCAGTCCCCGAGGGGCACCTCCCAAGGGGCCTGGCACTGCAATGCCGGGGATTGGGGACCCCCGAGCACCGGCGCCGGACTCACCCTGGCTCCCCGCCACTTCCTGGGCCACTAGGGGCGCCGCCGGTCATTCAGGATGGGAGAACGGTCAGGGCCCTCCGAGCCCCGGCGACTTTCGAAGGCTGCCCATGCCAAAATGCTTGGGCCCACACTCCCGCTCGCCAGCGCCCTCACCTCGGCCCGCTGATCAGCTCACCGCACAGCCAGCAAATAGGGCCTGCCGGCCTCCTGGGGGCTAACCCTAACCCTAGGTCGGCCCCCAAGTGGCTCCTCCCAAGGGGCCTAGCTCCGCAAGCCAGGTAATGTGGACCCCTGAGCCCCAGTGCCGGACTCACCCTGCCGCCTTGCCACACCCGGGCTGCTGAGGGCGCTGCTGGTAATTCATGGCGAAAGAAGGGGCAGGGCTTTCCGAGCCCCCAGAGACATTCGAAGGTGCCCCGCGCAAAAATGCTTGGGCCTACGCTCCCGCTCGCCAGCGCCCTCACCTCGGACCACTGCTCCGCAGACCGCATAGCCAGCGGATCGGGCCTGCTGGCCTCCTGGGGGCTAACCCTAAGCCTAGGTCTGCCCCCGAGGAGCCCATCCCAAGGGGCCTGGCGCCGCAACGCTGGGGATTGGGGACTCCGGACCTTAGCACCTGACTCACCCTGCCGCCCAGCTGCCACCCGGGGTCTTGTGGTGCTGCTATTATTCAGGGAGGGAGAAAGGGCAGGGCCCTCTGAGACACGGTGACCTTCAAAGGCCCCCGGTGCCAAAACACCCGGGCCCACACTCCCAATCACCAGCGCCCTCACCTTGGTCTGCCACTCCGCTATCCACACAGCTGGCGAATAGGGCCTGCTGGCCTCCTAGGGGCTAAACCTAACCCTAGGTTGGCACCCGAGGGGCCATTCCCACGGGTCCTGGCACCGCAATGCTGGGGATTGGAGATACCAGAGCCGAAGTGCCTGACTCACCCTGCTGCCATTCAGCCACGAGAGCAGCTAGGGGCCCACCGGTCAATCAGGGAAGGAGAATGGTCAGGGCCCTCCCAGCCCCCGCCGACCTTCGAAGGCCCACTACGCTAAACACTTGGGCTCATGCTCAGGCTCACCAGCACCCTCACCTCGGCCCAACCCTCCGTGTGTTGCACAGCCGCTGATCGGGTCCACCGGCCTTCTGGGGGTAACCGTAACCCTAGATTGACCCCCAAGGGGCCCCTCCCAAGGGGCCTGGCGCCGCAACGCTGGGGATTGGGGACCCCAACCTCAGCACTGGCCTCACCCTGCCACCCAGCTGCTACTCGGGTCTTGGGGTCCTGCCCTTCATTCAGGGCGGGAGAATGGGCGGGGCCCTCCAAGACACGGCGACCTTCAAAGGACCCCTGCGCCAAAACGCCCGGGCCCATGCTCCTGCTCACCAGCGCCCTCAACTCAGTCCGCCACTCCGCTATCCACACAGCTGGCGAATAGGGCCTGCTGGCCTCCTAGGGGCTACCCTAACGCTAGGTTGGCCCCCAAAGGGCCCCGCCCAAGGGGCCTGGCGCCAGAACGCGGGGGATTGGGGATACCCGAGCTGCAGCGCCTGACTCACCCTGCCGCCCCACCACCACTTGGGCTGCTAGGGGCGCCGCCAGTCATTAGGGAGGAGAATGGGCAGGGCCCGCCAAGTCCCCGGAGTCATTTGAAGGACCCTGGCGCCAAAAGGCTTGGGCCCACGCTCCCGCTCCACAGAGACCTCACCTCGACCCACCCCTCCTTTTGCTGCACAGCTGGCAGATTGAGCCTGCTGGCATCCCGGGGGCTAAACCTAACCCTAGGTCATCCCCCGAGGGGCCCCTCCCAAGCAGTGGATTGGGGACCCCCGAGCCACAGCGCCGGACTCACCTGCCGCCCCGCCACCACCCGGGCCACTAGGGTCCCCGCGGGTCATTCAGACTGGGAGAATTGGCAGGGCCCTCTGTTTCCCCTGCAAAATTCGAAGGACCCCGCTCAAAAAAGTTGGCTCCCACACTCCTGCTCGCCAGCGCCCTCACCTCGGCCCGCCCCTCCGCTTGCTGCAGAGCCAGTGGATAGTTCCTGCCAGGCTCCTGGGGGCTAACTGAAACCCTAGGTCGACCCCGTGGGGCACATCCCAAGGGGCCTGGCTCTGCAACGCTTGGGATTGGTGACTCAGAGCCCCAGAACTGGACTCACCCTGCCGCACTGTCGCCACCCGGGCCTCTAGGGGCGCTGCGGGTCATGCAGGGTGGTAGAACAGATAGGGCCCTGGAGAAACCGGCAACATTGGAAGCCTCCCGCGCCAAAATGCAGGGGCCCACACTCCCGCTTGCCAGGGCCTTTACCTAGGCCTGCCCACCTCTCGCCGCCCAGCCAGAGGATTGTGCCTGCCAGCCTCCTGGGGGCTAACTCTAACCCTAGGTCGGCCCAGGAGGAGTCCCTTCCAAGGGGCCTGGCGCTGCAACGCTGGGGATTGGGGATCCCCGAGCCAGAGTGCAGGACTCCCTCTGCCGCCCCACCACCAACGGATCCGCTAGGGGCGCCGCTGCTTATTCAGGGCAGGAGAATGGGCAGATCGCTATGAGCCATGGCAACATTCAAAGGCCCAGGGCGCCAAAACACTGGGGCCCACGCTCCCACTCTCCATCGCCCTCAACTCAGCCCGCAACTCCTCTCCTCACACAGCCAGGGGATCGGGCCTGTCGGCCTCCTGGGCGCTAACCTGAACCCTAGGATGGCCCCTGAGGGTCCCTTCCTAACAGGCCTGGCGCCGCAACACCAGAGATTGGGGACCCCCAAGCCCCAGCGCCGGATGCACCCTGCCGCCCCGCCACACACAGGCCGCTAGGGGCGCCGACGTTCCTTCAGTGTGGGAGAACGGGCAGGGCCCTCTAATCCCCCAGCGACATTCCAAGGCCCCCCGGCCAAAATATTTGGGCCCACGTTCCAGCTCTCTGGCGCCCTCACCTTGGCCTGGCCCTCCGATACTGCAGAGCTGGCGGATCATGCCTGCCGGACTCCTAGGTGCTAACACGAACCCTAGGACAGCCCCAGAGGGGCCCATCGCAAGGGGCCTTGCACTGTAATGCATGGCATTGAGGACCCCCAAACCGCACTGCCAGACTCACACTTCCTCCCCGCCACAACCCAGGCCGCTAGGGGCGCCGCCGGTCATTCAGGGCGAGAGAATGGGCAGGGCCCTCCAAGCCTCTAGTGATGTTCAAAGGCCCCATGCGCCAAACGCTGGATACCATACTCCTGCTTGCCAGTGCCCTCACCTCGGCCCACTCATCCGCTTGCCGCACAGCTGGCGAATCAGTCCTTCTGGCCTACTGGGGTTTAACCCTAACCCTAAACCCTAACCTCTAACTTTAAACCCAAAACCTTAACCCCTAATCCTAATCCTAACCCCTAACCCTTACCCTAACCCTAACCATACCCTAAACCTAACCCTAAACCCTAATCCTTAAACACTAAACACTAACATTAACACTGAATCGTAAACCCTAACCCCTAACCCTAATCCCGAAACCCTAAACACTAAACCCTAAACTTAACCACTAACCCCAAACCCCAAACCCTACCCCTAAACCCTAACCCTACCCCGACCCCTACCATACCCCTAACCCTACCCCTAACCCTACCCCTTCAGCTAACCCTACCCCTAACCCATAACCTAAGCCTAAACCTAACCCTAACCCATACCCTAACCCTAACCCTAACCCTAAACTGTACCCTAACCTGTAACTTAAACCGTACCATAAACCTAACCCTAACAAGTACCCTAACCCATATCCTAACCTTAACCCTAAACCCTAAACCCTAAACCCTGACCCTAACCCACACCCTAACTCGTACCATAACCCGTACCCTAACCCTACCCGTACCCTAACCCTAACCCGTACCTTAACCGTAAACCTAAACCCTAAACCATAACCCTAACCCTAACCCTAATCAGTACCCTTACCTTAACCTTAACCCATACCCTAACCCGTACCCTAACCCATACCCTAACCCGGACCCAATTCCTAACCCGGACCCTAACCCATACCCTATCATACCTAACCCTAACTTGTACCCTAACCCATACCCTAACCCATACCTTAAACCTAAACCGTACCCAATCCCTATCCCGAACCCGTTCCCTAACCCGTACCCTAACCCTAAACCTAAACCTGACCTGTACCATAACCCTAAACTGTACCCTAACCCTAAACCGTACCCTAACCCTAAACCGTACCCTAAACCGTACCCAAATCCATACACCAACACTAACCCTAAACCGTACCCTAAACCGTACCCTAAACTGTACCCTAATGCATACCCTAACCCATACCCTAAACCTAACCCGTACCCTAAACCTAACCCATACTCCAACCCTAACCCTAACCCTAAACCCAAACCCGAAACCCTAACCCGTACCCTAAACCCTAATCTGTCCCCTAACCTATAACTTCTAACCTGTAACCCCTAAACCCAACCCTAACCCGTAACCTCTCCTTACCCTAACCCTAACCCCTACCCTCACCCATAACCTAACCCTAACCCATACCTTAACCTTAACCCGTACCCTAATCCGTACCCTAACCCCGGGGATTGGGTACACCTGAGCCCCACCACGGGACTCAGCCTAACACCCCTCAGGAAACCATGCCCCTTGGGGCGCCACAGAGCATCCCATAAAGGAGAACTGGTAGGGCCCCCCTGCGCCCCCAGCGATCCTTGGTGGCCCCATACACCCCAACCCTGAGGCCCACGATCAAACCACCCAACGCCTTCCCTTCAGCTTGCAACCGAGCTCGTCGCAGAGTCAACAGATCAGGCCTGCCAGGTACCTGGGTTCTAGACCTGACCCTAGGTCGGCTGGGTAGGGCCCCTCCCTTGGGGTCCGGTGCCGCAGCCCCAGGGACTGGGGACACCTGAGCCCCACTGCAGGACAAAGCCTGCCAGCCTGCAGGAAACCGTGCCCCTTGGGAGGCTGTAGAGTATTCAGGGCGGGAGAACCAGGAGGGCCCCCAGAGCCCCCGGCGAACTTCGGCGATCCCTAAACCCAACCCTGAAGCCCATGCTCACCCCACCCCGCACCCTCACCTCAGCCCGTGGCGGAGCTCGCCACATAGTGGGCAGATCTGGCCTGCGGGGTTCCTGGGCCACAACCCTAACCCTAGTTCATCTGTGGAGGGGCCCCTCCCCAGGAGCCTGGAGCCGCAGCTGCGGGGATTCGGGACACCTGAGCCCCACAGCAGGACTCAGTCTGCCACCCCGCAGGAAACCGTGCGACTGGGAGGCTATAGAGCATTCAGGGCTGGAGAACAAGGAGGGCCCTCCTGAGCCACCAGCAAACTTCGGTGGCCTCCCACACCCCAACCCTGAGGCCCACGCTCACCCTCCCCACACCCTCACCTCAGCCCGTGTAGCTAGTCATACAGCCAGCAGATCGGGCCTGCGGGGCTCCTGGGGCCTAACCCTAGCCCTAGGTCGGCCGCGAGTTTGGGGGCCTCCCCAGGAGCTTTACACCGCAGCCCGGGGAATTGGGATACCTGTGCCCTACCGCAGGACTCAGCTTGCCACCCGACAGGAAACCGTGCCCCTTGGGGCTCTACGGAGCCTACAGAGCACGAGAATTTGGGGAGGCCACCGGAGCCCATCCCCATCCTTTGGCAGCCCCCCGTGCCCCAACCTTGAGGCCCATGCTCACCCTCCCCCATGGCCTCCTCTCAGCCCTCCACAGAGCTCGCCGCACAGCCTGCTGATTGTCCCTGCCAGGCTCCAGGACCCTAACCCTTACCCTAGGTTGGCCACAGAGGGGCCCCTCCCCAGGGTCCTGGCACCCCACTCTGGGGGATTGGGGACACCCAAGCCCCACCGTAGGACTCAGCCTTCAGCCCACAGTAAACTGTAACATTTTGGGGCACAACACAGCATTCAGGGCAAGAGAATTGGGGCACCCCTGAGAGCCCCTTCTGGTGAACCCCGACCTTTGGGGGCCCTTCCGGATGAAACCCCAAGACTCACACTCACCCGCCCTTGTGCCCTCATCTCATTCGTCCTGGGAGTTCTCTGAGCACTGGGCAGTTCGGACCTGCTGTCTCTTGAGGCCTAACCTAACCCTGGGTCTTCTGCTGAGGGTCCCTCCCCGTTTGCCTGCCTCCAAGGCACCAGGCATTGGGCTCACCTCTGCACGACTAGAGGACTCAGCCTGCCCCACAGCAGGAAACTGTCCATTTGGGGCTGCAGAAAGGATTCATAGGAAAGTCGGAGGGCCCCCCTCAGCCCATCCCATGCAACCCCCACTTTCAGAGATCTCCCCGGATCCAATTAGTAGCTTCACACTGACCTTTAAACTTGCTCTCCATGGAGATCTTTTGAAATTCTCCACACTTCCAACCGATGGCATCATCCAGCTTCAGTGCCTTACCCAGCTTTAGGTCTTGAGATGGATTAAAATGGGAAGTCATTTCACTGATGATGACGTACTGGTGACCAAAAGATACATGCATAAATGCTTCATATCACTTGGCTTCAGGGAAATGCAAATCTAAACCCCTATAGATGCCATATCACATGAGGCCGAATACCTAAAAATAAGAAGACATGAAACTATACATGTTGGAGAGGATGTGGAGAAACGGGAACCCTCTTACACCCCTGTACGAATGCAGTCCGGTACAGCCACTCTTGAAAATGGTACGGAGTTTCCTCAAGAAGTTATAAATAAAGCTACCCTATGTCCCAGCAATTGCACTACTGGGTATTTACCCCAAAGAGACAGAGGTAGTGAAGACGGGACACATGCACCCCAGTGTTCATAGCAGCAATATCCATAATAGACAAACTGTGGAAGGAATGCAGATGAACATGGACAGATGAATGGATAAAGAAGATGTAGATCATATATATAATGGAATATTACTCAGCCATCAGATAGGATGAATACTTACCATCACACCGACCTCGGTGGAGCTGGAGGGTATTATACTGAGTGGAATAAGTCAATGAAAGAAAGACAATGATCATATGCTTTCACTCCTATGTGGAACATCAGAAAGAAGGAAGAAGACCATAGGGGAAGGAAGGGAGAATAGAATGGGAAGTCATCAGAGAGGGAGAAAACCCATGATGGACTCTTAACTATTGCAAGAAACTGATGATTGTTGATGGAGAAGTTGGGGGGGGGGTAACTGGGTGAGTAGCATTAAGGAAGTCACACGTTACAATGAGCACTGGGTGATACACACGACTGAAAATTTATTGAAGACTACATCTGAAACTAATGATGTACTGTAAGTTGGCTAATTGAATTTAAATTAAAGAACAAAAGACCTCGAATAAACAATCCTAAACATTTGTATGGAACCACTAAAGATACTGAACAGCCAGTGCAATGTGGAAAAGAAGAACAAAGCTGGAGGACTCACCATTTCAGATTTCAGGTTATACTACAAAGCTGCAGTTATCCTAACAAGACAGTACGGCACAAAAATAGACACAGCGACCAAAGGAACAGGATACAAGTTCAGACAGAAACCCACAATTATGTGGTCCATGAATCTTCCACAAAGCAAGCAACGATATCAAAAGGGAAACGGACAGTCTCTACAACAAATGATGTTGGGAAAACTAGACAGCTACGCACAAAAGAATGAAATTAGACTGCTTTCTTACACAATACAGACAAACACAAAACAGTTTCAAGACCTCCATATGAGACCTGAATCCATAAAAATCCTACAGGAGGGAAGACAGTAACTTCTTGACATGGACCATACCAACGTTTTTCTAGACTGTGTCCTGAGTCAAAGGAAATGAAAGCAAAAATAAACTATTGGGAATACAGCAAAATAAAAAGTTTCCACACGGCAGAAGAACAATGAAAATAGAAAAATAATAAGACAACCTACTCAAAGGGAGAAGATATTTGCAAAGATCATATGCAATAAAGGGATAGTGTCCAAAACATATACAACTGATACTACGCGACCCCCAAAAACAAATAATCCAGTTAAAAAATAGGCAGAAGACATGGACAGACATTTCTCCAAAGAAGAAATACAAATGGCCAACAGTCCCGTGAAAAGATGTACAACATCACCCATCATCAGGAAAATGTAAACCCAAAGGTAATGAGGTAATACCTCAAACCTGTCAGAATGGCTAACATCAAAAGCACAACAAAGAGCAGGTGTTGGGAGGATGTGGATAAAGGGGAATCCTTGCAAACTGTGGGTGGGAATGCAAACTGTGGTGGCCACCGTGGAAAACAGTATGAAGGTTCCTCAAAAAATTAAATATAGAAGTACCCTACGATCCAACAATCACACTACACGTATTTACCAAAAGAGTAGGAAAACAGTAAAGTAAAAGGATACGTGCACCCCTATGTTTCTTAAACCATTATTTACAATATCACAATATGGAAGCAACCAAAGTGTCTGTAGAAAAATTGACAAATGAGATGATAGATGTGTGTATTCACACACACACACACACACACACACACACACACACACAATGGAGTATTACTCGGCTTGAAAAAGAATGAAACCTTCCATTTGCAGCCACATGGATGGAGCTAGAGAGTATTATCCTAACTAAAATCAGTCAGTCAGAGAAAGACAAATCCCATACGATGTCACTCTAATGGGGAATTTAAGAAACAAACAAAAATAAATAACTAAAAGAGAAAAAGGAGACACACCAAAATACAAATTCTTAACAATAGAGAACAAATGGATGGTTACCAGAGAGGTGGTGGATAGAGGGATGAGTGAAATAGATGAAGGGGATTAAGAGGACGCTTTTCTTGATGACCACTGAGTAATATATAGAATTACTGAATCACTCTATTGTACACCTGAAACGAATGTAACACTGTATGTTAGCTCTAGTGGAATTCAAATAAATTTTTTAAAAGATTTTTCTTTCAGGAACCTCTTTGAAAAAGCTGTTCCTGTGCAATGTGCATAAGCCCTACTTGGGAGGATTCACTCTACATTAATTATTCACTCCATGCCTCAAATTCAGATTTCACTGAGTTCTTACTGTGGATCCCAGCCCACGGGAGCCATGGTCCTTTTCTGTCCAGGCTCAGCACCTATGCATTCAAGATTGGAAGTAGAGACACATGTCACTTCACAGTCCAGAAAGCTATTATTGTTTCTGTTTCAGTGAGAGAGAGTCACAGACTTTGGGACAGGTTTCAGAGCAGGTTTATTATGGATCCTGGATCTCTACTTCAATGTTCATTGCCTGGATCCATTTGGCTAATAGGTTCCCTGTGGATGGGCTTGCTTCCAAGCACATACATGGAAGATGCAACGGTGGGTGGGCTTGGTGCGGGACAGGAAGAAGACCAAAAACAGACAAGGGTCCGACCCCTCCCCTGATCCAGGAACTGCTACAGGAGAGGGTACGGGAGGTAGAATCCATGCGAAACTCCAAGGTCACCAGCTGAACACAGGAGGCACAGGTCAAGGAATCTGGAGATGCAGGGGTTGAAGGCTGCTCTGAGCTACCTCTGGGAGGAAGGGAGGGAAAGAATGAGAGGGAGACACTGCCTTCCCCTGGCCCGTGCCAGCTCCCCACCGCTCCGACACGCATCAGTGTATGAGCTGACACAGCCTGGGCTCAGGATGGGCTGTCTCGGGTCCCTCAATCCTCAGTGGGACAGCTGGCCCCAGGGCTCAGAGACATGCTGAGGGAGATGAGAGGGAAAGCTGCCCCACCCAGGTCATCCCCTCCATGAGCAGACAGCCCTTCAGAACTGCTAAAAAAAACCCACTAACGGGGTTAAAAGACATGCCATGGATGAACTAAGGCAGAGAGATATGTAAAATAACATTCATTTTTAAGTTCAGAGCTGTCATCTCAGGAAGTTGGGAGAGCTTCCCTGAAGAAGACTGAGGGGAGGGCAGGCCATGCTGAAAAGGGAGACATGGCTCTCCT
Organism: Ursus americanus; assembly: GCF_024610735.1. Taxonomy (NCBI): domain Eukaryota; kingdom Metazoa; phylum Chordata; class Mammalia; order Carnivora; family Ursidae; genus Ursus; species Ursus americanus. The sequence continues at coordinate 2,553,370 of NC_142137.1, forward strand.
GATTGGGGACCTGCAGCCCCCATCCAGGGCAGGGCATCATCCTCGCATCACACGAGATCCATGGAAGTGTTCCATCAGGGCCAGATGTTTGTCTCGAGAAGGCTAACCTGGCATCGGACTGCACAGGACACCAGGGACGAGGGCCAGATGGAGGACGGACAATACCCCGGAGGCCATGGGGCAAGAGCAGAGGCACATGACCTTGAAGATGATGATGAAAAGCAGGAGGTGGCAGCATGGAGCCGGCCCGAAAATGCCATGGGAGCAGTACCCACAGCAACACTGAATGGGTGCTTTCTGTGCCAGGTGTGGCTGACTTCAGTGGGCTCCAGACTAGTCCTGACCACAACTCTAGGAAGTGTGTACCATCCCCGGCCTGCTCTCCCCTTGCAGCTGCTAGGAATCATGGTCACAGACCCTGGTTAGGAAGTGTGCACCACCCCGGTCTCCTCTCCCCTTGCAGCTGCTAGGAATCACGGTCACAGATCCTGGTCAGGAAAATAAGATAATGGATTCCTCTCTCATATCAATATCAAAAGAACTCTTCAACTTTGGACACAACAACTTCTTGCAAGCCAGGTCTCTAAAGGCAAAGGAAATAAAAGCAAAAATGAACTATTGGCATTCATCAGGATAAAAAGCTTCTGCTCGGCAAAGCAAACGATCAACAAAACAAAAAGGCAACCTATGGAATCGAAGAAGATATCTGCAAATGATATTACAGATAAAGGGCTGGTATACAAGATCTATAAAGAACTCCTCAAACTCGACACCCAAAAAATGGGCAGAAGACACAAAGAGATACTTCTCCAGAGAAGACATACAAATGGCCAACAGACACATGAAAAAATGCTCCACATCACTTGCCATCAGGCAAATACAAATCAAAACGACAATGAGATACCACCTTACACCAGTTAGAATGGTTAAAATTAACAAGGCAGGGGGCACCTGGGTGGCACAGGGGTTAAGCATCTGCCTTCGGCTAAGGGCATGATCCTGGCATTATGGGATCGAGCCCCACATCAGGCTCCTCCGCTATGAGCCTGCTTCTTCCTCTCCCACTCCCCCTGCTTGTGTTCCCTCTCTCGCAGGCTGTCTCTATCTCTGTGGAATAAATAAATAAAATCTTGAAAAAAAATTATCAAGACAGGAAATAAAAAAACGTCAGAGAGGATGTGGAGAAAGGGGAGCCCTCTTACACTACTTGTGAGAATTCAAGCTGGTTATAGCCACTTTTGAAAACAATATGGAGGTTCCTCAAGAAGTTAAACACAGAGCTATCCTACGACCCACCAATTGCACTACTGGGTATTTACCCCATAGACACAGAGTAATGAAAAGAAGGGGCACCTCTATCCCAATGTTCATAGCAGCAATGTCCATAATAGCCAAACAGTGGAAGGAGCCAAGATGTCCTTCAGCAGATGAATGGACAAAGAAGATGTGGTTTATCTATACAATGGAATATTACTCAGTCATCAGAAAGGATGAATACCCACCATTTGCACCAACGTGGATGGACCAGGAGGGGATTATGCTAACTGAAATTAAGTCAAGCAGAGAAAGACAATTATCATATGCTTTCACTCCTATGTGGAATGGAAGATTGGAGGACATTAGAAGAAGGAAGGGAAAAGTGAAGGGGGGGAATGAGAGGGGGATGAACCATGAGAGACTACTACACTGGGAAACAATCTGAAGGTTGCAGAAAGGGAGGGGAAGGGGAATGTGTTTTCCTGATGATGGGTATTAAGGAGGGCACATGTTGGGGCGCCAGGGGCACAGCAGTTAAGGGTCTGCCTTCGGCTCAGGGCGTGATCCCGGCGTTATGGGATCGAGCCTCACAACAGGCTCCTCCGCTGTGAGCCTGCTTCTTCCTCTCCCACTCCCCCTGCTTGTGCTCCCTCTCTCGCTGGCTGTCTCTATCTCTGTCGAATAAATAAGTAAATTCTTATAAAAAAAAAAGGAGGACACGTGTCATAATGAGCACAACGTGTTATATGCAAACAATGAATCATGGAACACTACATCAAAAACAAATGAAGTACTGTAGAGTGAATAACAATTTTAAAAAAAGAGAAAGATATGAAATCCATACAGGAAAACTGTCACTCTTTGCAAAGGACATGAAATCCCGAAAGATTCCACACACACAAAAAAAATACTGTTAGAATAAACAAATTCAACAAAGCTGCAGCATATAAAGTCAATATAAAGACCTGTTGTCTTTATTTTTTTTCAGATTTTATTTATTTATTTGACAGGAAGAGAAAAAGCACGAGCAGCGGGAGTGTCAGAAAGAGGGAGAAACAGACCCTCGCTAAGCAGGGAGCCCAACACGGGGCTCGATCCCAGAACTCTGGGATCATGAACTGAGCTGAAGGTAGACGCTTCACTTATGGAGCCACCCAAATGACCCAACTTCTTGCATTTCTGTATACTGATGACCCACTTTCGCACAGAGAAATTAAAAAAGCAATGCCATTTACAAATGCATTAAAAAAAATCTAGAAATAAAAGTAACCAAGAATGAGAAAGACACAGTACATTCAACACATGGCAGAAAATAAATGAAAAATATGTGTTTCGAGGGGGGCAGAATATATGGGTCAAAGATTTGGAAGGCAACACAAACAAATGGATGCATACGCCATGCTCATTAACTGGAAGAGTTAATTCTGGGAACATGTCCATTGTACCCAAAGCAATCGACAGATGTGATGAAATGCCTATCTGAATTCCAGTGGCATTATTCGAGCAAATAGAAAACAGTCCTCAAACTTGTATGGAATCACAAAAGACCCCAAATACCCAAAGCAATCTGGAGAAAGAAAGGTGCAGTCAACACACTCCTGGATTTCAAGCTAGATTACAAAGCTGTTGTCATCAAAACAGGATGGTACTGGCATAAACACAGACACCAGGTCAGTGGAACAGAACAGAAAGCTCAGAAACTTACGCACACGTAGATGATCCTAACTTAGGACACAGCAGCAGAAGATATGCCATGAGGGAAGGGCTGTCACTTCAGTGAGCGGTAACAGGCAAACTGGACACTAAATGCAGAAGAATATAACTGGGCCACTTTCTTACACCACACACAAAATTTTTAATGAATGAATGATCTGAACATAAGACCTGAATCCATAAACCTCCAAGAAGACACAGGTACTAAGTCTCTCGACATTGGTTTTGGCAAAGAGTCTTCAGATTGGACACCAAATTCAAAGGCAACAAAAGCAAAAATAAACAAGTGGAACAACATCAAACTGAAATCTTCCACACGGCAAAAGAAACCATCAAAAACTTAAAAGGCCACTGACCCAATAAGAAAAAAATATCTGTGAATCATATGTGTGAGAAGAGGCTAATATCCAAAATACACACAACACTCATTCAAATAAAAACAAATATATATATATATATAAAAATGGGGGGAATATGTGAATAGATACTTTCCAAAGATGGCACACAGGTGCCAACAGACAGAAAAAGTTGTTGGACATCACTCACCATCGTCAGGGAAACATTAGTCAAACCCACAATTGGCTATCCTCTCACAACTGTTGGAACAGCAATTGTCCAGAGAAAGACACCAGGTGGGGTCAAGGGTGTGCAGACGAGGAGACACTGTGCACTGTTGGTGGGAATGGAAATTGGTGCAGCCACTGTGACAAACGGTATGGAGGTTCCTGAAAAAATAAATACAACTACCCCATGACCCAGTAATGGCTCTACTGAGTATTGATTTGGAGAACACAAAAATGCTGCCTCAAAAAGACAGATGCACTCCCACGTTCACTGCAGCATTATTCTCAAGAACCAGACATGGAAACACAGACCTTGGGGGCCTTATGCCAAGTAACTCAGACACAGAAATACCAATACCAGATGCTCTCATGTACATTCCACGTGGAATAAACAAATACTGAACGCATTGATACTGAGAGCAGATTGGTAGGAGCCAGATTCGGGGGTGGGGTGGTAGAAACGGGTGAAGGTGGTCAAAGTCTCAATGTTTGAGTGAGAAAATCCGACAGTCATGAAATGTTCTGTCCAGCATGGAGACTAAAACTAACCCCACAGCATGGGGTATAGGTTTCCCTGCTCTTTGAAAGTACAGGGCTTCTGAGAAACCTTGCACAGCAGAAATGGTGTCAGGAAAGAATGGCCATTAATTTACACGGAACAATTAGACAGTGTGCTCAGACTCCAAAATTCCTTCTCTTTGGCTTTTCTTAGGCCTCAGGATACAAGTTTCTAACGGAGGCCCAGCATAAACGAAGATAAAGCACAGCAGAGGCTCACAGACACCATTCAATGTGTTGGTGTCTGGATGCGGAGAGCGGTTCCCAGCGGAAAGAGCTGGTTGGGGTGCACGCTGCCTCTGTCGTGCTTCTCCCCAAAACAGATGCTGAACGTGATTCTCACTGTTCACCTTTTTTCATAAGAGGGAAATCCTCTTCAGGTCTCTTCCTCTTACTGAAGCTGGGTAATAACGCAGTTCTTTCAAAAAAGCCCAGTGTCTTACTGTGAACGTTTAAAAAGTGGGGGATACTTGTACTTGAGCATTGCTGAGGGAGGAGATGTGAAAGGTCCTCCCAGACACAAACCTCAGCAGATTCACTGGGAAAAGCACCTTCCTCAGCATGCAGAACACGGACTACCTCCTACCCTCCGAGAAACCTTCTCCTTCCCCTTGATCACGACAACTCACAACAGCTGGGAGTTACCCCAATTCCTCCGTTCTCCTGCTCCTAATAGCTAACCCATCAGCAAATCCTGTGAGCTCCATCTTCAAAATGGACCCAGAATAGGTCTAACCACTCCATCCAAGGCCACCTGTCTGGTCCACAGTGCCTGAGTTCCTGGAAAAGCTTCGTCATTGACCTGCCTTGCCATCTTCAACCCTCTGTCATCTGTTCTCAACACTGTAGCCAAGATGGCCCAGTGAAACAGGGTCTCATGGGGTTATATCCCTGGAATGGCTTTCTGTCCCCCTCTGTCAGCTCTCTGAGCTCATGTCCTAAGCTGTCTCCTGTGGCCATAGGGCCTTCTTGCTGCTCCTGGACATACCTGGAATTCTCCTGCCCCAGAACGTTTGCACATGCTTTCCCTTCTGTTCAGAATGCTCTTGATGTGTTCTCACTCACCTTCGGAGAAGTCTGAATTGGAGTGACAGGGACAGAAGATGAGGCTGTGTGTGTTGGGTGAGGCTGGTGGCCCAGAAGAGGGTTCTCTGCCAGCTCTCCACCTGTGCCTCACTTGTCCTCAGCCAGGACCTAGCACACAGCCCTCACCTGTCACAACTCTCACCCAGGAGACCCACAGCCACCCCTGGAGCCCACCCTGCCCACACCCTGCTGCAGAATGCATTCAGCTCTCCTCTGGGACCCCTGTCAGCTTTACCCAGACCTGGAACTCCCCCGTCTCCTGCAAAGCTCTCGGATTCGTCCTTTTCTTCCAAAATCACACTGGCGCAAGGCTTTCATGAGAAAGCTATAACACTAACTAATGAAAGGTTCACGCCTACTTTCCCCTTCTGTTGCCTTTCTCTCTACCTTCTTTCCTACGTGTGCAAACTGTAACATATCAGTGGAACATGAACATGCTCTGAGACCTGAATCTTTCATTGCCGCTTTCTGAGGACTGCTTATGTGATAAGCAACTAGTGTATCGTACAACAGGGTGTTTTACAACTCTCATCTATAGAATAGTACAGCCCAATTCACTACAATTTTACCTCATTCTTCATGAAGCAGAACACTTTTTCCTTTCTTCTTTTACTTAAATTCCAGGTAGTTCACATGCCATGGAATATTCGCTTCAGGGGTTGGATTTAGTGATTCCTCACCTGCATACAGTACCCGGTGCTCATCACAAGTGCCCTCCTTAATACCCGTCACCCATTTAACCCTTCCCCCCACATCCTTGTCCTGCAGCAACACTCAGTTTGTTCTCCAAGGTTGAGTCTATTTCCTTGTTTGCCTCTCTCATCACCCCTCCACTCTGTTCATCTGTTTTCTTTCTGAAATTCCAAAAGCGTGAGAGCATAGGATATGTGTCTTTCCTCACTGATTTCTCTTAGCTTAATACACTCTAGATCCATGCATATCCTTGCAAATGGTAAGATTTCATTCTTTTTGAAGCTGGGTCATATTCCATTATATATATGTATCCCACATCTGCTTTATCCATTCATCAGTGCATGGACTTTGGGGTTGTCTCCATAGTTTGGCTACTGTGGCTACTTCAATTTTACTTTGTGGCTCAACTAGAGAAAAGAGAAAAGCCCAGGAGGTTTTGGGATAATGAGAGGTTTTACCTCCAGCCCTGTCATAGATAGGACATTTTGCCAAACATACCTGTGCTTTCTCTGAACACTGGCGTCCTGTAACAAGATGCCTCGCTGACTCAGATGCTGACGTTCAAAACCTCGGGTGTCTTGGAGCCAGAGCAGAGAAGTGCTGTCAGCTGGGGAGAAGAAGGCACCTCTGACCTAAAGCCTGCACACCTGCTTCGGTTTCTGGGTGAAGGGGCAACACATCCTTGTTGTTTACCAGTAATTATCTTCATTCTCAATAGACCAATGACCTTGCCTTTTCTGGAAAGCAGACTTACTCTTCTAAAGAAACCCTCAATTCGTCTATTCCCAAAGCAACTAGAGTGGAACATTTATTTCTCACTTAAATAGAAAACACTGTTATTGTCGACACTGCGTGAATGAACTTTTAAAAACATTTTAGACAGAAAGGAAGAGACCTTTATTCAAACCCAAGTCAGGACAGCTGCCTGGGAGACACAATCTTCACCAAGAAGCGAGTGCTCCGGGGAAGGAATATTTGGGGCAGGGTTATACATTTTTTTCTGTTCTGTTTTATGTACAGAGTTACACACCACAATGAGGATCTTCTTAGATTCCAGAAAGTGACAGACTCTTTCTTATGTTTTCAGTATGTACATGTCAGTATGACTTTAAACTGATGGGAGCCAAAGAGGTTCTTTATTTTTTCTTATCTTTATATTGGCATTTTTGGTTATTGTTTTCTTCTCGAAGCAGATGTACAACATGTGCTTGGGGCAGAAACAGGGCCCATAATTTGAGGTTTTGCCCAGTCATTTTGAGCTGGGTAAAATGTTAAAGGATAGCTTCCCTTGGAGCCCAGGATCAGGGCCCATAGATGATATACAATAAAAAATCCTTTTATCATTATAATTACTCCTAAATGGTGGAATTTGAGACAAAAGCACCTTTCACAAGAGTACCAAGAAATCAAAATGATGCCCACGAAAGCCTGCGTGCTCCAAGGTCAGCACAGGTAACAGAAGTGTTCACAGTCTCTGGACTCCTGCCCTTCTGCCCAAATCTATGAAGCACACAGACCACTTAAAATCAGAATTGTAGAACTGCTAGACACCTTAGTGATGTCTGGCACCATTCCCTTGGACTGCAGAATAAAACACAGTAGCTCATTGTCACAAACTAATTTCAACATGAAGTGCCCCCTGGATGCACTAAGTTTTTTCTCTGCAAATGTTGACTAATGTAAGTCACAGTCATACCATATAAACACTAGGATGGCTGGGAAGTCATCGTAGGTAAGGGAATATTTTAGCCATGTTTATAAGCATTGGCTCACTTTGTAGAACAGGCTGAGCTGAGTGTTTTTAAATACTATTTCAGACCTGTTTTACAGCACCCTCTGAACATACCAGAGCCTGAATCGACTAAAGAAGATAGTTGGTTTCAGTAACTTTAATACCAGGAAAATATTATACTGTCTGTATTCCTTAGGATCTTTGATTATCTTACCCACAGGTCCTCCAGTGAGATAATGATCTTAATGATCACCATGGGCAGATGTGAAAAGGCCCGCTGAATTCGTTCCAGTTGTCCACATGACAAGAAAATCCTGATACTTGATAGGTTTCCAGATCGAGAAGACCAGAGATAAGAGGGAAATAGTACCCTGTATGGAACAACAAGGGATTTGGAGTCAATTTGGGGATCCCACTTAGGTTTCTGACACTAAAGTCCTCTGTGACTCATATCATCTGAGTCCCTGTCTAACCACCTGAAAATGTGCCTAAAAATATCTACACCCTAGTTGAGAAGTTTAAGATGCAGAATGCTACAAACAGCCAGTATGATGTCTCTCAAGAACAGATGCTCAGGAAGCCATAATTGCTACTGAGTCTATTTCTTTTCCAGAAGAAAGAACACATGTTGAATCCATATTTCTCATAGATGACTCACCAGATGATTTTCAAACCTGAAGGAAGGCCAAGAAATCGCTCTTGTGTCATATTTCACTCAGAAATCATGTTGTTGGACTGGTGAGGTTGATACGATAGCAACGTCATCACTAAGAGTGGGGAGCTTCTAATTTCCATACGGCCATGTTGACCCCCTTAGGTCAGAGCGACCAGAAAGGGCAGCTGGGGAGGGGGCATTGTCATCACTATGAGTGGGGAGCTTCCCATTTCTATATGGCCATGATGACCCCCTTAGCTCAGGGCCACCAGAAAGGAGAGCTGAGGGGGACCACAGGCCAAGGCTGCCAGGTGTGGCTGGGGCAGGCAGAACTCTGACTGAAGGCTCAACTCCTGTCTAGGTTATTATAATGCTCTTCACAAAGAAAGTGCCATTGTGTGTGAGCCCTCATGTAGAAAAGGTTCAGAATTTCCATTGAGATTCCTTCTCTGACCTTTAGGATATGTAGCAAAGTTCCATTTAATTTTAAACATTGAAGGACTTCCTGGTTTTCTTTTCGCTATGACTGTGCCTCAATTCCCCTGTGGTCTAAAAATAGAATCTAGTTAATTTCAGGGTTTAACATTTGTAGACTTGATTCGTGGCCCCACCTATCATCTATTTGGGTAAAGAGTCTATGACCACTTGAAAATAATGTATTCTGCACTTATTATGGAATGTTCCCTGTATGTCAATTAGGTCACATTTGTTACCAATGATTTGTCTGCTTTTTCTGTCAGATTTTGAGAAAGGTATATTGAAATCTTCAAACAATGCTGCTCTATTCAACGTGGCATCGGAGAATCTGCCAGTGTTTTAAGGCAAGAGAAACAAAAAGTATAAGAATTGAGGGGATAATTGTGACTATTCACAGATAATACGATTGTGTACATAGAAAATCCAAAACAGTCTATAAATACCCTGTTAGAATTAAAAATGCAATTTATAAATTTGAGATGGATTGTAGCTTCCCATTGGACAGTTTCTGAAAGAAAACGTAGAACCTGTCAATCTTGGAGTAGGACATAGGCTGCACTAAGCATTTAAAAGAATTCAGTGGGACTTCATAAAAATGTGACATTTCTCCTTATCTTATGACCATAAGAAAATGAAAAAGTGAACGGCAGGCTGGGAAGTAAAGATCTGCAATACACACACTGACAAAGATTAGTCAATAAAGAATTCCTGCTCATCAACCATAGAAAGTCTATTTATAAACGACTACTTCACAAAAGATTGACTGATGGCCAATAAGAACAGGAAAGGGTGCTCTACAGTATTATTTTCAGGAACAGCAAGGCCTTTCCTAAAATGAAAACATACACACAAGCCAGTATTCCCTAGATGGATGACGTCCTTATTTCTGAGGACAGCTTGAAGAACAGACTAGCATCAAAGTAAAGTGATGGAATTCCTGACACTCAGAGGATGGACAATTGACCTCAAACTACAGTACAATTTCTAGGCACCATTCGGTCCTCTGAAAGCAGACAACTTCCACACCCCTTCCTACTCCACACAGGTTGCTTCCAAACCCCTACCATAAAAGAAGAAGATGAGAAACAGATAGGACTAGTAGGAAATAGCAAAAATCTCATGTGGGGATTAACCTGAAACACACTGATCACATAACTAGTGTAAGGAAGTGTAGGGAACTGACAAGGACAGAGACTCAATAGGTACGTCTTTGGGAAATGCTGTCTGAAATCGTCACACGTTGGTACCTGCTAATGAGAGCTCTGAGCATACCCTAGGGTTTGCACACAAGGGTCTGCAACACCATCGCTGAGGACTGAAAATCTTCAAGTCCTCAAAGCTTGCCTGATTGACTATTGGACTAAGAGATTCCCATGTTCTGAAAACAGATACCAACTAATTGAAAGGTTCACCTGGGCTCTCTCGGAGGCCCTACAAGAAGCTGAACCATTCACTGAAAATCAATTACACACACACACACACACACACACACACACACACACACACACACACCTGTCATTTCACCAATTACTTAAACATTCAAGGTTCTTCCTACCTTTTCTTTTTCACATTGATATTTACACTCACATGAAATGTCATCATTTCTAACGAACAATGATGTCAAAATAGAGATCCATTGACACAGTATTTACAATATGTAACTTCCCTGCTGTAATTTTCAATATAGCATTTTTTAAAGTTCATACATATTTTAGGTATTTGGTAACTTATACAGGAGAAGATCAGCATTGAAAAACTCTAAATACTGACAATGAGTTTTAAGCCTAGAGAACAAAAATTGTCCAATTTCATAGATAATAAGGAACCAAAGGGAAAGCATGGAAGCTGTAGTCAAATAATTTTACACATATGCATCCTCTATTATTCTACTACTGACGGGCGTGTTTTATTACCACTATGCATGCATCAATTGTCTTCCACGTGCACCTGCACAGATATAATGAATTACTACAGTAGCATGAAATGTCTGGGAACTACTTGGCGGCATCTATAATGAATAATGAAATTTCGATCTTATATTTGGTGAACTTCCACTCTCTGTCCCTTTAGACAATGGACCCTAAACAGAAGGGGGAATGAACCACGAGAGACTATGGACTCTGGGAAGCAAACTGAGGGTTTCAGAGTGGAGAGGGGTGGGGGATTGGGATGGGCCAGTGATGGGTATTAAGGAAGGTACATATTGCATGGAGCACTGGGTGTTATATGCAAATAATGAATCACGGAACACTACATCAAAAACTAAGGAAATACTGTATAGTGACTAACATATCATAATAAAAATTTATTAGTAGAAAAAACGTAAAGGTAAAAAAAAACCAATACAGCTTTTCTGTTTCAAGAACATTCACAATTGAGAAAAAACTAACTTCCAATCCCTAAAGCAAAAAACAGACCAAGTTCCATTTCACTCCCCTTTATTCACATTCTCTGTGGGTTCTAAGCTATTTCCCTACCTCCTTTCCTGCTGAGCAGGGAGCCCGGGCTCGATCCCAGAACCCTGGGATCATAACCTGAGCCAAAGGCACATGCTTAACTGGCTGAGCCAGCCAGGAGCCCCAGCCATGTTTTTCTTAAGCAAAAGGACACTTTCTCACGATGCCTTCACATGACTTCACATGGTACCAGAGATCTGCATTTGCCTCTAGGAGGTTGCAGATGAAGGCAATTGCAAACTCTCACAGTGGTTTATCAAATACAATGACCTACCTGGTGACTGTGAAACTCCTATGAGCCTATGAGAGGGTGCTGTGACACTCAGCTGTGGCTGGGCTGGCACAGAGAACCAAATCCATTTCCCTGCCTGATGTCTGTGAGGAACAGATGCCCTCACTGTGAATGAGACCCTGCCACTGAGCTGTCCAGAGATGGCCATCCTCATGGAGGATGAGGATAAAGGACAATGCCTGAGGAGACCTCATCTGCCTCTTTTATCTTTTCATATGTTTGACAGTGGACAAATCACTGCCTAGGAGTCCCCAACTACCTTAGTCTCAAGTGTGAATGAACAAGAGGTTTTACAAAACACTTCAGATTTTGACCTCACAAATGCCCACAACCACTTACCATAGGGATTCAACATTAAGCAAAGATACTGTTCGTTGGAAGAGAGGTCCTGCCCACTGTTGTTTCTCACTTATATGCTCATCTTCCTTACCTCATGGTAACATAACCACCTTGATTCCTGCTTCCATCTTCAGGAAGGCTGATGTGACTTGAAGGGCATTACCCTGACATCATTCTTTCTTAGCAATAAGATGTGGACATTTCCCTAGTCCTACACACCCAAAGTTGAATTGGAATCAGGATTGAGGAGGCTGATGAGAGTTGAAGGTGTTTTCCTTTACACGATGGTTTATTACCAATAAGGATGGGTCAGAGTCCTCGAAATTCCAGAACCTTTTCATTAATGCTTCCTACTCGTGAAAGATGATGTACATTGGTCTTTCCCTGTATAGTGTGGTGACTCAGAGAAAAGTGCTTAGCCCTTTCGTCAGACTTCCACGACCACTTTGGGGCTGGCTTTCATATTCACAAAGGATGATGTTAGGGCTAAGAGGGTTCCTGTACACTGTTATTTCTTACAGATAAGTGTATGGCATTTTTGTTACATTGCCAGAAACACTTAGCACCGGGCTTGCCGGCCTCCTGGGGACGAACCCTAACCCTAGGTGGGCCCCCGAGGGGCCCCTCCCAAGGGGCCTGGCACCGCAATGCCGGGGATTTGGGACCCCCGAGTCCCAGTGCTGGACTCACTCTGCCACCCCGCAAGCACCCAGGGCGCTAGGGGCGTTGCCAGTCATTCAGGAAGGGAGAATGGGCAGGGCCCTCTGATCCCCCTGGGACCTTTGAAGGCCCCCCCCCGCGCAAAAACCGTGGCTCTGCATGCGCCTGCATCCCAGCGCCCTAACCTCGGCCCACCCCTCCGCTCGCTGCAGAGCTGTCGGATTGGGCCTGCTGGCCTACTGGGGGCTAACCCTAACACTAGGTGGGCCCCTGAGGGACCTCTCACAAGGGGCCTGGCGCAGCAATGCCACGGATTGGGTACACTGAGCCCCAGCACCTCACTCACCCTGCTGACACGCCACCACCCGGTCTGCTAAGGGCGCCTCTGGTCATCAGGGCGGGAGTATGGGCAGGTCCCTCCAAGCCCCCGGCGACCTTCGAAGGCCCCCCACACCAAAACTCAGGGGCCCACACTCCCGCTCACCATCGCACTCACCTCGGCCCGACCATCCCCTCATGGCACAGCAGGCGATTCGGGCCTGCTGGCCTACTGAGGTCTAACCCTAACCCTAACCCCTAACCCCTAACCCTAACCCTAACCCTAAACCCTAACCCTTACCCTAACCCTAACCCTAACCCCTAAACCTTAAACCCTAAACCCTAACCCTAACACTAATCCCTAAACCTTAATCCCTAACCCTAAACCCAAAAGCCTCAATTCTAAACCCTAACCCTAACCGCCAACCCCAAACCCCAAACCCTAACCCTAAACCCTAAACCTACCCCGACCCCTACCCTACCCCCAACCCTACCCCTAACCCTACACCTTCAGCTAACCCTACCCCTAACCCGTGCTCTAACCCATACGCTAACCCGTACCCTATCCCTAACCCAGACTCTAACCCATACCCTAACCCGTACCTAACCCTAACATGTACCCTAACCTGTACCCTAACCCTAAACCGTACCCTATCCCTAAAATGTTCCCTAACTCGTATCCTATCTCTAACCCTAAACCATAACCAAACCGGTACCATAACCCTAACCCATACCCTAACCCTAAACCATACCCTAAACCGTACCCTAACCCGTACCCTAACCCATATGCTAACCCGTACCCTATCCCTAACCCGGACCCTAACCCATACCCTAACCCGTACCTAACCCTAACATGTACCCTAACCCATACCCTAACCCTAAACCCTACCCTATCCCTAACCTGTTCCCTAACTCGTATCCTAACTCTAACCCTAAACCATAACCAAACCCGTACCATAAACCTAACCCGTACCCTAACCCTAAACCATACCCTAAACTGTACTCTAACCCGTACACTAACCCGTACCCTAAACCGTACCCTAACCCATACCCTAAACCGTATATAATGCCTACCCTAACCCGTACACTAACCCTAACCCATACCCTAACACTAACCCGAACTCCAACCCTAACCCTAACCCTAAACCCAAACCCTAATCCCTAACCCGTACCCTAATCCTTAATCCATACCCTAACCAATAACCCCTAACCTGTAAACCCTAAAGCCAACCTCAACCCGTACCCTCACCTTACCCTAACCCTAACCCCTACCCTCACCCGTACCCTAAGAGTAACCCATACCCTAACCCTAAACCGTACCCTAATCTGTACCCTAACCCTGGGGATTGGGTCCACCTGAACCCCACCACGGGACTCAGCCTGCCACCCCACAGGAAACCATGCCCCTTGGGGCACCACAGAGCATCCCGTGCAGGAGAACTGGTAGGGCCCATCTGAGCTCCCAGCGATCCTCAGCGGCCCCCTACACCCCAACCCTGATGCCCACGCTCATCCCGCCCCACGTCTTCCCTTCAGCCTGCCACTGAGCTCGTCGCAAAACCGGCAGATCAGGCCTGCCGGGTTCCTGGGGCGTAGCCCTGACCTTAGGTCGGCTGGGGAGGGCCCTCCCACGGGGCCCGGGCTGGAGCCCCGGGGACTGGGGACACCTGAGCCCCACTGCAGGAGAAAGCCTGCCACCTCGCAGGAAACTGTGCCTCTTGGGGCTCTATGGAGCATACAGGGCTCAAGAACTTGGGGAGGCCCCCGGAGCCTGTCCTCAGGTTTTGCAGACCCCGTGCCCCAACCCTGAGGCCCATGCTCACTCTCCCCCATGACCTCATCTCAGCCCTCCACGGAGCTCGCCGCACAGCCTGCAGATTGGCGCTGCTGGTCTCCTAGACCCTAACCCTTACCCTAGGTTGGCCACAGAGTGGCCCCTCCCCAGGATCCTGGCACCCCACTCTGGGGGATTGGGACACCCAAGCCCCACCGTAGGACTCAGCCTGCAGCCCAAAGGAAACTGTACCATTTTGGGGCACAACAGAGCATTCAGGGCAGGAGAATTGGGGCACCCCCTGAGAGCCCCTGCTGGTGAACTCCGACATTTGTGGGCCCTTCTGGATGAAACCCCAAGGCTCACATTCACCCGCCCTTGTGCCCTCATCTCACTCGGCCTGGGAGTTCTCTGAGCACTGGGCAGTTCAGACCTGCTGTCTCTTGAGGCCTAACCTAACCCTGGGTCTTCTGCTGAGGGTCCCCTCCCCGTTTGCCTGCCTCCAAGGCAGCAGGCATTGGGCTCACCTCTGCACGACTAGAGGACTCAGCCTGCCCCACAGCAGGAAACTGTCCGTTTGGGGCTACAGCAAGGATTCATAGCAGGAAAATCGGAGGGCCCCCCTTAGCCCATCCCAGGGAACCCCCACTTTGAGAGATCTCCCCGGATCCAATTAGTAGCTTCACACTGACCTTTAAACTTGCTCTCCACGGAGATCTTTTGAAATTCTCCACACTTCCAACCGATGGCATCATCCAGCTCCAGTGCCTTACCCAGCTTTAGGTCTTGAGATGGATTAAAATGGGAAGTCATTTCACTGATGACGACGTACTGGTGACCAAAAGATACATGCATAAATGCTTCATATCACTTGGCTTCAGGGAAATGCAAATCTAAACCCCTATAGATGCCATATCACACGAGGCCGAATATCTAAAAAGAAGAAGACATGAAACTACACATGTTGGAGAGGATGTGGAGAAACGGGAACCCTATTACACCCCTGTACGAATGCAGTCCGGTACAGCCACTCTTGAAAATGGTACGGAGTTTCCTCAAGAAGTTATAAATAAAGCTACCCTATGTCCCAGCAATTGCACTACTGTGTATTTACCCCAAAGAGACAGAGGTAATGAAGACGGGACACATGCACCCCAGTGTTCATAGCAGCAATATCCATAATAGACAAACTGTGGAAGGAGTGCAGATGACCATGGATAGATGAATGGATAAAGAAGATGTGGATCATATATACAATGGAATATTACTCAGCCATCAGAAAGGATGAGTACTTACCATCACACAGACCTGGGTGGAGCTGGAGGGTATTATGCTGAGTGGAATAAGTCAATGAAAGAAAGGCAATGATCATATGCTTTCACTCCTATGTGGAATATCAGAAACAAGGAAGAAGACCATAGGGGAAGGAAGGGAAAATAGAATGGGAAGTCATCAAAGAGGGAGAAAACCCATGATAGACTCTTAAATATTGCAACAAACTGATGATTGCTGGAGGAGAAGTTGGGGGGGGGGGGTAACTGGGTGAGTAGCATGAAGGAGGCCACACGATACAATGAGCACTGGGTGATACACACGACTGAAAATTTATTGAAGACTACATCTGAAATTAATGATGTACTGTAAGTTGGCTAATTGAATTTAAATTAAAGAATAAAAGACCTCGAATAAACAATCCTAAACATTTGTATGGAACCACTAAAGATACTGAACAGCCAGTGCAATGTGGAAAAGAAAAACAAAGCTGGAGGACTCACCATTTCAGATTTCAGGTTATACTACAAAGCTGCAGTCATCCTAACAAGACAGTACGGCACAAAAATAGACACAGCGACCAAAGGAACAGGATACAAGTTCAGACAGAAACCCACAATTATGTGGTCCATGAATCTTCCACAAAGCAAGCAACGATATCAAAAGGGAAAAGGACAGTCTCTACAACAAATGGTGTTGGGAAAACTAGACAGCTAAGCACAAAAGAATGAAATTAGACTGCTTTCTTACACAATACAGACAAACACAAAACAGTTTCAAGACCTCAATATGAGACCTGAATCCATAAAAATCCTACAGGAGGGAAGACAGTAACTTCTTGACATGGACCATACCAACGTTTTTCTGGACTGTGTCCTGAGGCAAAGGAAATGAAAGCAAAAATAAACTATTGGGAATACAGCAAAATAAAAAGTTTCCACACGGCAGAGGAACAATGAAAATGTAAAAATAATAAGACAACCTACTCAAAGGGAAAAGATATTTGCAATGATCATATGCAATAAAGGGAGAGTGTCCAAAACATATAGAACTGATACTACCTGAACCCAAAAAAACATATAATCCAGTTAAAAAATAGGCAGAAGACATGGACAGACATTTCTCTAAAGAAGAGATACAAATGGCCAACAGTCCCATGAAAAGATGTTCACCATCAAGCATCGTCAGGAAAATGTAAATCCAAAGGACAATGCGGTATTACATCAAACCTGTCAGAATGGCTAACATCAAAAGCACAACAAAGAGCAGGTGTTGGGAGGATGTGGATAAAGGGGAATCCTTGCGAACTGTGGGTGGGAATGCAAACTGTGGTGGCCACCATGGAAAACAGTATGAAGGTTCCTCAAAAAATTAAATATAGAACTACTCTATGATCCAACAATCACTCTACTGGTATTTCCCCAAACGCTAGGAAAACAGTAACTTAAAAGGATACGTGCACCCCTATGTTTCTTGCACCATTATTTACAATATCACAATATGGAAGCAACCCAAGTGTCTGTAGAAAAATTGACAAATGAGATGACAGATGTGTGTATTCACACACACACACACACACACACACACACACACACACACACACAATGGAGTATTACTCGGCTTGAAAAAGAATGAAACCTTGCCATTTGCAGCCACAAGATGGAGCTAGAGAGTATTATCCTAACTGAAATCAGTCAGTCAGGGAAAGACAAATCCCATAGGATGTCACTCTTATGGGGAATTTAAGAAACAAACAAAAATAAATAATAAAAGAGAAAAGGAGACACACCAAAATACAAACTCTTAACAAGAGAGAACAAACGGATGTTTACCAGAGAGGAGGTGAATAGAGGGATGAGTGAAATAGATGAAGCAGATTAAGAGGACACTTTTCTAGATGACCACTGAGTAATATATAGAATTACTGAATCACTCTCTTGTACACCTGAAATGAATGTAACACTGTATGTTAGCTCTACTGGAATTAAAATAAATTTGTAAAAAAGAATTTCCTTTCAGGAACCTCTTTGAAAAAGCTTTTCCTGTCTAATGTGCATAAGCCCTACTTGGGAGGATTCACTCTACAATAATTATGCACTCTATGCCTCGAATTCAGATTTCACTGAGTTCTTACCGGGGATCCCAGGCCACGGGAACCATGGTCCTTTTCTGTCCAGGCTCAGCACATATGCATTCAGGATTGGAAGTAGAGACACATGTCACTTCACAGTCCAGAAAGCTATTATTGTCTCTGTTTCAGTGTGAGAGAGTCACAGACTTTGGGACAGGTTTCAGAGCAGGTATATTATGGATCCTGGATCTCTACTTCAATGTTCATTGCCTGGATCCATTTGGCTAATAGGTTCCCTGTGGATGGGCTTGCTTCCAAGCACATATATAGAAGATGCAAAGGTGGGTGGGCTTGGTGCGGGACAGGAAGAAGACCAAAAGTAGACAAGATCCCGACCCCTCCCCTGATCCAGGAACTGCTACAGGAGAGGGTACGTGAGGTAGAATCCATGCGAAACTCCAAGGTCACCAGCTGAACACAGGAGGCATAGATCAAGGGATCTGGAGATGCAGGGGTTGAAGGCTGCTCTGAGCTACCTCTGGGAGGAAGGGAGGGAAGGAATGAGGAGACACTGCCTGCCCCTGGCCCATGCCAGCTGCCCACCACTCCAACACGCATCCGTCTACACAGCTGACACAGCCTGGGCTCAGGATGGGCTGGCTCAGATCCTTCAATTCTCAGTGGGACAGCTGGCCCCAGAGCTCAGAGACATGCTGAGGGAGATGAGAGGGAAAGCTGCCCCACCCAGGTCATCCCCTCCATGAGCAGACAGCCCTTCAGAACTGCTTTAAAAAAAAAAACCCACTAACGGGGTTGAAAGACATGCCATGGATGAACTAAGGCATAAAGATATGTAAAATGACATTCATTTTTAAGTTCAGAGCTGTCATCTCAGGAAGTGGGGAGAGCTTCCCTGAAGAAGACTGACGGGAGAGCAGGCCATGCTGAAAAGGGAGACATGGCTCTCCTGATTGGGGACCTGCAGCCCCCTTCCAGGGCAGGGCATCATCCTCAATCACATGAGATCCATGAAAGTGTTCCATCAGAACCAGATGTTTGTCTCTAGAAGGCCAACCTGGCATCGGACTGCACAGGGCACCAGGGACGAGGGCCAGAAGGAGGAAGGACAATACCCCGGAGGCCATGGGGCAAAAGCAGAGGCACATGACCTTGAAGATGATGATAAAAAGCAGGAGGTGGCAGCATGGAGCCGGCCCAAAAGTGCCATGGGAGCAGTGCCCACAGCTACACTGACTGGGTGCCTTCTGTGCCAGGTGTGGCTGACTTCAGTGGGCTCCAGACTAGTCCTGACCACAACTCTAGGAAGTGTGTACCACCCCCGGCCTCCTCTCCCCTTGCAGCTGCTAGGAATCACGGTCAAAGACCCTGGTCAGCTTTCGTGGAAACCAAGCAGTGGCTCCCCCGCACGCTGCACCTCTGGTGGTTGTCCAGTGCTACCCTCGTGCCTGGCCAGACACTGATGTCTACCTGTCTCCACACCAATCCACAGACAGGAGGGTGTCCCTGAATTCCACAGCACCTGATGAGACAGATCCACAGAACCCAACACCCAGTGGGTCACTCGGGACCTCACCTATGGTCATGGAGCTCACCATACCCTATTTCTATCACTTCCCACAGAAAGCCTGTTTCTGATCCCCCACAATACCATACATCCTGGTTGCTGACCTGGGGTCATTGCATGAACTCACATGGCACCTTTCTTTTAGAGAAGGCTATGCCTACACCTCTTAGAAAATATTTCTAATGAAGTACAAGTCCATCAGGACTACAGTGAATGGTAGCACACAGCCTGCATGGTAGTAGTCAGTAATTCTAACAAGGGTTAACCCCACCCCCCGTCTCACAAAACCTTCCTCCTTCCCCACGGAACTCATGGTTTGCCCTCAGAAAACCCTCCAGGAAACAAACCTTTCATCTGAATGCTCTCTTTACCTACTGCTTTAAATCTTGTCCAACGACAATGATATAAAACTAGAAATCAGTCTCAAGAAAAAATGGGAGAGTCAAAAATAGGTGGAGATTGGGGGGCCTGGGTGGCTCAATCTTAAGGATCTGCCTTCAGCTCAGGACGTGATCCCAGGATCCTGGGATCTAGCCCCGAATCAGGCTCCTTGCTCAGTGGGAAGCCTGCTTCTCCCTCTCCCAAACCCCTGCTTGCATTCCCTCTCTCGCTGTCTCACTCTCTGTCAGATACTTAAATAATCTTAAAAAAATATGTGGAGATTTAACAACATGCTACTGAACAACCAACAGTCAAAGAAGAAAAAAAAAATTAGAAGTACCTGGTAACTGATGAAAAAGACAACTTACAAAAACTTATGGGACGCAGCAAAAATATCTTTATGGGGGACATTCATAGAAATTCAAGCCTTCATCAATCCATGAGAATGCTCTCCAATAAACAACCTGATTTATGTGGTAAAGAAATAGAAAATAGAACAACAAACAAACCCCAAATTAGTAGAAATAAGGAAATAACAAAAAGGAATGCATAAATAAATCCAACAGAGACTAAAAAGACAAAAAAATAAAAAACATGAAAATGAGAGCTGCCTTTTTTGGAAAGATAAACAAAACTGACAAACTTAGCTAGACTAACCAAGAAAGACAGAGGACTCGAATACAATCAGGAAAGAAAGATATTAGATTCCTTTATCATATCAAAATCCAAAGAACTCTTCAAACTTAGACACAACAACTTCTTGCAAGATAGGTCTCTGAAGGCAAAGGAAATAAAAGCAAAAATGAACTTCATCAAGATAAAAAGCTTCTGCACGGCAAAGCAAACGATCAACAAAACAAAAAGGCAACCTATGGAATCGAAGAAGATATCTGCAAATGATATTACAGATAAAGGGCTGGTATACAAGATCTATAAAGAACTCCTCAAACTCGACACCCAAAAATGAGCAGAAGACACAAAGAGATACTTCTCCAGAGAAGACATACAAATGGCCAACAGACACATGAAAAACCGCTCCACATCACTTGCCATTAGGCAAATACAAATCAAAACGACAATGAGATACCACCTTACACCAGTTAGAATGGTTAAAATTAACAAGGCAGGGGGCACCTGGGTGGCACAGTGGTTAAGCATCTGCCTTCGGCTAAGGGGGTGATCCTGGCAATATGGGATCGAGCCCCACATCAGGCTCCTCCGCTATGAGCCTGCTTCTTCCTCTCCCACTCCCCCTGCTTGTGTTCCCTCTCTCGCTGGCTGTCTCTATCTCTGTGGAATAAATAAATAAAATCTTGAAAAAAAATTAACAACACAGGAAATTTAAAAAAGTCAGAGAGGATGTGGAGAAAGGGGACTAGCATCAAAGTAAAGTGATGGAATTCCTGACACTCAGAGGATGGAAAATTGACCTCAAACTACAGTACAATTTCTAGGCATCATTTGGTCCTCTGAAGGCAGACAACTACCATACCCCTTCCTACACCACACAGGTTGCTTCCCAACTCCTACCATAAAAGAAGAAGATGAGAAACAGATAGGACTAGTAGGAAATAGCAAAAATCACATGTGGGGATTATCCTGAAACACACTGATCACATGCTTAACTGGCTGAGCCAGCCAGGAGCCCCAGCCATGTTTTTCAGGATTGAGGAGGCTGATGAGAGTTGAAGGTGTTTTCCTGTACACGGTGGTTTATTACCAATAAGGATGGGTCAGAGTCCTCGAAATTCCAGAACCTTTTCATTAATGCTTCCTACTCGTGAAAGATGATGTACATTGGTCTTTCCCTGTATAGTGTGGTGACTCAGAGAAAAGTGCTTAGCCCTTTCATCAGACTTCCACGACCACTTTGGGGCTGGCTTCCATATTCAAAAATGATGATGTTAGGGCTAAGAGGGTTCCTGTACACTGTTATTTCTTACAGATAAGTGTATGGCATTTTTGTTACATTGCCAGAACCACTTAGCGCCGGGCTTGCCGGCCTCCTGGGGATGAACCCTAACCCTAGGTCCGCCCCCGAGGGGCCCCTCCCAAGGGGCCTGGCACCACAACGCCGGGGATTTGGGACCCCCGAGCCCAGCTCCGGAGTCACCCTGCCGCCCCGCAGCAACCTGGGCTGCTAGGGGCGCCGCCAGTCTTTCAAGGCGAGAGAACGGGCAAGGCCTCCCAAGCCCCCGGTGACATTCGAAGGCCCCCCACGCCAAAACTCATGGGTCCATGCTACCGCGCGCAACTCGCTCACCTCAGCCCGCACAGCCGGTGGATCGGCCTGCTGGACTCCCGGGGGCTAACACTAACCCTAGGTGGGCTCACAATGGGCCCCTCTCAAGGGGCCTGGAGCCACCACACCGGAAATTGGGGACCCGCGAGCAACAGTGCCTGACTCACCCTGCTGCCCCGCCGCGACCCTGCGGGCTATGGGCGTCGCTGGTCATTCAGGGCGGGAGATTGGGCAGGGCCCTCAGAGCCCCAGTCGACCTTCGAAGGCCCCCTCACCAAAAAGCTTGGGCCCATGCTCCTGCTCACCAGCGCCTTCACCTCGGCCAGCTCCTCCACATGCCACACAGCCGGCGGATCAGGACTGTAGGCCTCCTGGGAGCTAACTCCAAACCCTATGTGGGCCCCCGAGGGCCCCCTCCCAAGGGGCCTGGCGTCGCCACGCCAGGGATAGGGGATGCCGGATCCCTAGCGCCGGACTCACCCTGCAGCCCCGCCGCCACCCTGGCCTCTATGGGCGCCACTGGTCATTCAGGGAAGGAGAACAGGCAGTGCCCTCCGAGCCCCCAGCGAACTTTGAAAGCCCTGCGGGAAAACTCTTGGGCTCAGGCTCCCGCTCGCCAGCGCCCTCACCTCTGCTAGCCCCTCCGCATGCGGCAGAGCCCGCGGATCGGGCCTGCCGGCCTCCTGGGGGCTAACCCTAACCCTAGGTCGGCCCCGAGTGGACCCTCCCAGGTGGCCTGGCGCCGCAACGCCAGGGATTTCGAACCCCCGAGCCCCAGTCCCGCACTCACCCTGCCGCCCCGCCACACCCAGGCCGCGAGTGGCGCCGCCGGTCATTCAGGGTGGAAGAACAGGCAGGGCCCTCTGAGTCCCCGGCGATTTCGTAGGCCCCCACGCCAAAACGCTTTGGCCCACACTCCCGCTCGCCAACGCCCTTACCTTGGACCGCGGCTCCGCACACCGCACAGCCAGCCGATCCCGGTTGCCGGCCTCCTGGGTTCTAACCCTAATCCTAGGTCGGTCCCCGAGGGGCACCTCCCAAGGGGCCTGGCGCCGCAACGCCGGGGATTGGGGACCCCCGAGCACCGGCGCTGGACTCACCCTGCTGCCCCGCTGCCTCCTGGGCCACTAGGGGCGCCGCCGGTCATTCAGGATGGGAGAATGGTCAGGGCCCTCCAAGCCCCGGCGACCTTTGAAGGACCCCCGTGCCAAAAAGCTTGGGCCCACGCTCCCGCCCGCCAGCGCCCTCACCTAGGCCCGACGATCAGCTCACCACGCAGCTGGCGAATAGGGCCTGCCAGTCTCCTGGGGGCTAACCCTAAGCCTAGGTCGGCCCCCGAGTGGCCCCTCCCAAGGGGCCTAGCTCCGCAAGCCAGGTTATGTGGACCCCCGAACTGAAGTGCCGGACTCACCCTGCCGCCTTGCCACACCCGGGCCGCTAAGGGTGCTGAAGGTTATTCATGGCGAAAGAAGGGGCAGGGCTTTCCGAGCCCCCGGAGAAATTCGAAGGCACCCCACGCCAAACGCTTGGGCCTACGCTCCCGCTCGCCAGCGCCCTCTCCTCGGACCACTACTCTGCAGACCACACAGCCAGCCAATCAGGCCTGCTGGCCTCCTGGGAAATAACCCTAAGCATAGGTTTGCCCCTGAGGGGCCCATACCAAGGGGCCTGGCGCCACAATGCCGGGGATTGGGGATCCCTGAGCTGCAGTGCGGGACTCCCCCCATCGCCCCACCAGCAATGGAGCTGCTAGGGGCGCCGCTGGTTATTCAGCCAGGAGAAGGGGCAGGGCCCTCCAAGCCATGGCAACACTCAAAGGCCCAGGGCGCCAAAATGCTGGTGCCCACGCTCCCACTCGCCAGCGCCCTCACCTTGGCCCGCCCCTCCGCTCACCACACAGTGGGCGGATCAGGCCTGCCGGCCTCCTGAGGGCTAACCCTAACCCTAGGTCGGCCCCCCAGGGGCCCCTCCCAAGTGGCCTGGGGCTGCAATGCTGGGGATGGGGACCCCGAGCCCAAGTGCCGGACTCACCCTGCTGCCCTTCAGCCACCCAAGCCTTAGGTGCCCCGCCGGTCATTCAGAGTGGGAGAACGGGCAGGTCCTCCAAGACGCCGCCGACCTTCAAAGGCACCCCACGCTAAAACGCTTGGGCTCATGCTCAGTCTCGCCAGCGCCCTCACCTCGGCCAAACCCTCCACGTGCCGAACAGGCGCTGATCGGGTCTACCGGCCTCCTGGGGGCTAACCATAATGCTAGATCGACCCCGAGTGGCCTCTCCCAAGTGACCTGGTGCCGCAACGCCGGGGATTGGGGATCCCGAGCCTCAGCACCTGACTCACCCTGCTGCCCAGCCACCACGCGGGGGCTTGGGGTGGTGCCCTTCATTCAGGGCGGGAGAACGGGCAGGGCCCTCCGAGACATGGCGAGCTTCGAAGGCCCCTCGTGCCAAAACGCCCAGGGCCACCCTTCCACTCTCCAGCGCCCTCACCTTGGTCCACCACTCCGCTCTCCACACAGCTGGCAAATAAGGCCCGCCAGCCTCCTACGGGCTAAACCTAACCCTAGGTTGGACCCCGACGGGCCCCTTCCAAGGGGCCTGGCGCCACAAGTGCGGGATTGGGGACCCCCAAGCCCGAGCACTGGATGCAACTTGCCACCCCACCCCACCCGGGCCGCTAGGGGCGCTGACGTTCATTCAGGGTGGGAGAAAGGGCAGGGCCCTCCGAACCCTCGCAGACCTAGGAAGCCGCCCCAAACCAAAACGCTTGGGCCCAGGCTCATGTTCACCAGCACCCTCACCTCGGCCCAACTCTCTGCTCGACGCACAGGCGGTGTTTCCAGCCTGCTAGAATCCTGGGGGCTAACCCTAAGTGTAGGTCGGTCCCCGAGAGGCACTTCCCAAGTGCCTTGCGCAGCAAGGCCGGGGATGGGGACTCCTAGCCCAAGTGCCAGACTCACCCTGCTGCCCTTCAGCCACCTGAGCCGCGAGGGGCCCCGCCTGTCATTCAGAGCAGGAGAATGGGCAGGTCCCTCCGAGCCGCTGCTGACCTTCAAAGGCCCCCCGTGCTAAAAAGCTTGGGTTCATGCTCAGTCTCGCCAGTGCCCTCACCTCGGCTGAACCCTCCCCATGCCTCACATCCGCTGATCGGGTCCACCGGCTTCCTGGGGGCTAGCCGTAACCCTAGATCGACCCCCGAGGGCCCATCCCAAGGGGCCTGGTGCCGCAACACCAGGGACTGGGGACCCCGAGGCTCAGCACATGGCTCACCCTGCCGCCCAGCTACCAACCAGGCCTGTAGGGGTGCCGCCGGTCATTCAGTGAGGGAGAATGGGCAGGGCCCTCTTAGCCCCCGCGACCTTCGAAGGCCCCTCGCACCAAAATGCTTGGGCCCACATTTCCCGCTCGCCAGCGCCCTCATCTCAGCCTGCCCCTCCTCTCGCCACACAGCCAGCAGATAGGTCCTACCAGCCTCCTGGGGCTAACTCAAACCCTAGGTCGGACCCCGAGGGACCCATCCCAAGGGGCCTATCGCCGCAACACCTGGGATTGAGGACCCCCGAGCCCCAGCCAGGACTCACCCTGCCGCCCCGCCACCACCAGGGCCGCTAGGGGCGCGGCCGGTCCTTCAGGGCGGGAGAACTGGCAGTGCTTTCCGAGCCCCGGCGACCATCGAAGGCCCCCCGAGCCAAAACGCTTGGGCCCACGCTCCTGCTCGCCAGCACCCACATCTCGGCCTGTTCCTCCGCTCAATTCCCAGCCAGTGGATCAGGCCTGCCAGCCTCCTGGGGAAACCCTCACCTTGGGAGGCCCCCAAGGAGACCCTCCCAAGGGGCCTGGCGCCACAACGTGGGGATTGGGGACCCCCGAGCCCCAGCACCGGACTCACCCTGCTGCCCCGCCGGCGCCCGGGCCGCTATGGGCACGGCCGGTCATTCAGGGCGGGAGAACGTGTAGGGCCCTCCGAGCCCCCGGAGACCTTCAAAGGCCCCCCAAGCCAAAACGCTTGGGCCTACGCTCCCGCTCGCCAGAGCCCTTACCTCAGCCCACCCCTCTGCTCACGCACAGCAGGCAGATTGGGCCTGCCAGCCTCCTGGGGACTAACCCTAACCCTAGGTCTGCTCACAAGGGGCCCTTCCCAAGGGGCCTGGCACCGCCATGCCGGTGATTGGGGACCCTCGAGCCCCAGCGCATTAATTACCCTGCTGTCCCGCCGCCAACCGGGCTGCTAGTGGTGCTGCCGGTCATTTAGGGTGGGAGAACTCGCAGGGCCCTCCGAGCCCCCAGTGACCTTCGAAGGCCCCCGTGCCAAAACGCTTGGGTCCACGCTCACGCTCGCCAGCGCCCTCACCTCAGCCCGACCCTCCGCTCGCCGCCCAACGGGCGGATTGGGCCTGCCGGCCTCCTGGGGGTTAACCCTAACCCTAGGTAGGCCCCCGAGGAGCCCCTCCCAAGGGGCCTGGCACTGCAACGCGGGGATTGGGGATACCCAAGCCCCAGCTCCGGACTCACCCTGCGGCCCCGCGTCCACCCGGGCTGCTAGGGGCGCAGCCAATCATTAAGGGTGGGAGCACGGGCAGGGCCCTCAGAGCCCCCGGCTACGTTTAAAGGCCACCCGCGCCAAAACTGTTGTGCCCTCAATCCCGCTCGCCAGCGCCCTCACCTCGGCCCGCCCCACCGAAGTCACAGCACTGATGGATCAGGAGTGCCAGCCTCCTGGGGGCTAACCCTAACCACAGGTCGGCCCCCGAGGAGCCCCTCCCATTGGGCCAGGTGTCGCCTCACCAGGGATTGGAGACTCCCGAGCCCCAGCGCTGGACTCACCCTGCTGCCCTGCCACCACCCAGGCTGCTAGGGACGCCGCCGTTCATTCAGGGCGGGAGAACGGTCAGGGCCTTCTCAGCCCCCGGCAACCTTTGAAGGCCCCCCGCGCCAATGTGCCTGGTCCCACGGCCCTGCTCTCCAGCGCGCTCATCTCAAACCACCCCTCCGCTGGTCGCAGAGCCAGTGGATCGGTCCTGCCAGCCTCCTGGGTGCTAACTCAAACCCTAGGTCGGACCCCAAGGGACCCATTCCAAGTGGCATGGCGCCACAACGCCAGGGATTGGGGACCCCCAAGCCCAAGCACTGACTCACCCTTCCGCCCCGCCGCCACCCAGGCTGCTCAGGTTGCCACCAGTCATTCAGGGCGGGAGAACAAGTAGGGCCCTCCGAGCCACCGGAGACCTTCGAAGGACCCCACGCCAAAACGCTTGGGCCCACGCTCCCGATCGCCAGCGCCCTTACCTCGGCCCACCCCTCCTCTCCACGCACAGCCGGAGGATTGGGCCTCCCGGCATCATGGGGTCTCACCCTAACACTAGGTCGGGCCTGAGGGGCCCCTCCCAAGGGGCCTAGAGCCGCAACGCTGGGGATTGGGGACCCCCAGCCCCAGCGCCGGACTCACCCTGCCGGACCATTGCCACCCGGGCCGCTAGCACAGCCAGTCACTCAGGGAGGGAGAACGTACAGGGCCCTCCACCCCCCGGCGACCTTCGAAGGCCCCCCGCGCCAAAACGCTTGGGCCCACGCTCCCGCTCACCAGCGCCCTCACCTCGGCCTGTCCCTCCGCTTGCCGAACAGCCAGCGGATCGGGCCTACCGGCCTCCTGGGGGCTAACCCTAACCCTAGGTCAGCCCCCAAGGGGTCCCTCCCAAGGGGCCTGGTGCCGCAACTCCGGGGATTGGGAACCCCCGAGCCCTAGTGCCCGACTCACCTTCCGCCCTGCCGCCACATGGGCCGCTACGGGCGCCGCAGAACATTCAGTGCGGGAGAATGGGCAGGGCCCTCCGAGCCCCCGTCATCCTTCCAAGGCCCATCGCGCCAAAACGCTTGGGCCCTCGCACCCACTCGCCAGCGCCCTCACCTCCGTCCGCCCCACCGCTCGCCACACAACCCACGGATAGGTCCTGCCGACCTCCTGGGGGCTAACTCAAACCCTAGGTCGGACCCTGAGGGACCCATCCCAAGGGGCCTATCGCCGCAATGCCTGGGATTGAGGACCCCCGAGCCCCAGCCAGGACTCACCCTGCCGCCCCGCCACCACCCTGGCCGCTAGAGGCGCGGCGGGTCATTCAGGGTGGGAGAATGGGCAGGGCCTTCCGAGTCCCGGCGACCATCGAAGGCACCCCCCCAAGCCAAAACGCTTGGTCCCGCTCCCACTCGCCAGAGCCCACAACTCGGCCTGTTCCTCCGCTAGCTTCACAGGCGGCGGATCGGGCCTGCCGGCCTCCTTTGGGCTAACGATAAGCCTAGGTCGTCCCCTGAAGGACCCCTTCCAAGTGCCTGGCGCCGCCACACAGGGGATTGGGGACCCCCGAGCCCCATCTCTGGACTTACCCTGCCGCCCCGCCGCCACTCTGGCCGCTATGGGCGCCGCCGGTCATTCAGGGCGGGAGAACGGGCAGGGCCCTCCGAGCCCCCGGTGACCATTGAAGGCCCCCCACGCCAAAACGCTTGGGCCTACACTCCCGCTCACCAGCGCGCTCACATCGGTCAGCCCATCCGCACGACGCACAGCCGGCAGATCGGACCTGCCGGCCTCCTGGTGGCTAACCCAATCCCTACGTCAGCCCCTGTGGAGCCCTTCCCAAGGGTCCTGGCACCACCAGGCTGGGGCTTGGGGACCCCTGAGCACCAGCGCCGAACTCACCATGCCGCCCCATCGCGAACCGGGCCGCTAGTGGCGCAGCCGGTCATTCAGGGCGAGATAACAGGCAGGGATCTCTGAGCCCCCGGCGACGTATGAAGGCCCCCCGTGCCAAAACGCTTGGGCCCACGCTCACGCTCGCCAGCGCGCTCACCTCGGCCCGCCACTCCGCTCGCTGCACAGCCATGGGATCGGGCCTGTCGGAATCCTTTGGGTTAACACTAAGCCTAGGTCAGCCCCTGAGGGACCCCTCCCAAGTGCCTGGCGCCGCCACGCCGGGAATTGGGGACCCCCAAGCCCCACTGCCAGATGCAACATACGGCCCCGCCGCCACCCGGTCTGCTAGGGGCGCCGTGGGTCATTCACGAAGGGAGAACGGGCAGGGCCCTCCGAGCCCCCTGCGACCTCGAAGTCCTCCTGCGCAAAAACTCTGGCTCCCACGCTCCTGCTCGCCAGTGCCCTAACCTCGGCCCACCCCTGCTCTCACTGCAGAGCTGGCGGATCAGGCCTGCTGGCTTCCTGGGGGCTAACCCTATCCCTAGGTCGCCCCCGAGGGGCCCCTCCCAAGTGGCCTGGCGCAGCATGCCAGGGATTGGGGACCCCCAAGTCCCAGCGCCGGACGGACCCTGCCACCCCACCACCACATGGGGGCACTAGGGGCGTCGCCAGTCCTTCAGGTCGACAGAATGGGCAGGACACTCCGAGCCACCTGCGACCTTTGAAAGCACCCGGAGCCAAAGCCAAAATGCTCTGGCCCACGCTCCCGCTCGCCAGCTACCTCACCTCGACCCACACCTCCATTCACTGCAAATGGGCAGAACGAGCCTGCCAGCCTCCTGGGGGCTAACCCTAACCCTAGGTCGGCCCCTGAGGGGCCCATCCCAAGGGGCCTGGTGCCTCAACGCTGGGAATTAGGGACCCCCGATCCCCTGCGCCGGACTCACCCTGCCGCCCCGCCGCCACCCGGGCCGCTAGGTGTGCCGCTGGTCATTCAGGGCAGGAGAACGGGCAGGGCCCTCCGAGCCCGTGGCGACCTTCGAAAGCCCCCCCATCCAAAACCCTTGAGCCCACGCTCCCGCTCCTCAGTGCCCTCACCTCGGCCCGCCCCTCCGCTCCCCGCAGAGCCGGCGGATGAGGCCTGCCCTCCTCCAGGGGGTTACCCATAACCCTAGGTTGGCCCCTGAGGGGCCCCTCCAAAGGGGCCTGGCACCGCAATGCCTGGGATTGGGGACCCCCGAGCCCCAGCGCCGGACTCACCGTCTTGCCCCGCTGCCACCCGGGCCGCTAGGAGCACCTTCGGTCATTCAGGCATGGAGAACAGGCAGATCCCTCCAAGCCCCTGGTGACCTTCGAAGGCCCCTTGCACCAAAACGCTTGGCCCCATGCTCCCGCTCACCTGTGCCCTCACTTCGGTCCGCCCCTCCGCTTGCTGCAGAGCTGGTGGATCGGGAATGCCGGCTTCCTGGGTGTTACCCTAACCTTTGGTGGGCCCCTGAGGGGCCCATCCCAGGTTCCTATTGCCGCAACACCGGGGATTGGGGACTCCCGAGCCCGAGCACCGGACTCACGCTCCCGCCCTACCACCACCTGGGCCACTAGGGGCGCCACTGGTCATTCGGGAGTGAGAACAGGCAGGGCCCTCTGAGCCACCAGCGACCTTCGAAGGCCCCCGCACCAAAACGCTTGGGCCCACGCTCCCGCTCGCCAGTGCCCTTACCTCGGCCCTCCCCTCCGCTCGCTGCACAGCTGGCGGATCGGGCCTGAGGGCCTTCTGGGGGCTAACCCTAACCCTAGGTAGGCCCCCTAGGGGCCCATCCTAAAGGACCTGGTGCTGCAACGCTGGGGATTGGGTACCCACGAGCCCCAGCACCAGAATCTCCCTGCCGCCCCGCTGCCAACCGGGCCGCGAGGGGCGCTGTCGGTCATTCAGGTCAGGAGAACGTGCAGGGCCCTCCGAGCCCCTGGAGACCTTCAAAGGCCCCTCGCGCAAAAATGCTTGGGGCCACATTCCCGCTCGCCAGTGCCCTCATATCAGCCCGCCCCTCCACTCGCCTCACAGCTGGCAGATTCGTCCTACCGGCCTCCTGGTGGCTAACACTAACCCTAGGTCGACCCCATGGGGGCCTTCCCAAGGGGCCTGTGGCCGCAACGCCAGGGATTAGGGACCCCCCGAGCTCCAGCGCCAGACTCACCCTGCTGCCCCGACGCCACTCGAGCCGCTAGGGGCGCCACCGGTCATTCAGTGCGGGAGAACAGGCAGGGCCCTTCGAGCCCCTGGCGACTTTCGAAGGCCCCACTTGCGAAAAAGCTTGGGCCCACGCTCCCGCTCACCAGTGCCCACATCTCAGCCCGCCCCTCCGCTCGATGCACAGCTGGCAGATCAGGCCTGCCGGCATCCTGGGGGCTAACCCTAACACTTGGTCGGCCAACGAGGGGCCCATCCCAAGGGGCCTTGTGCCGAAACGCCGGAGATTGGGGACACTCTAGCCCCAGCACCAGACTCTCTCTGCCACCCCGCCGCCAACTGGGCCGGTAGGGGCGCCACTGGTCATTTAAGGACAGAAAACGGGCAGGGCCCTCTGAGCCCCCAGCGACCTTCGAATGCCTACCACACCAAAATGCTTGGGCCCATGTTCCCTCTCACCAGCGCCCTCACCTCGGCCCGGCCCTCCGCTCGCAGCAAGGCCTGCGTATCGGGCCTGCCGGCCTCCTGGGGCTAACCGTAAACCTAGGTCATCTCCCAAGGGGCCTGGCGTCGCAACGCTGGAGATTTGCGACCCCTGAGCCCCAGCACCAGACTCACCTTGCCGCCCCACCACCACAGGGGCCACTAGGGGCGCGGCAGGACATTCAGTGCGGGAGAATGGGCAGGGCCCTCCAAGCCCCCATCGTCCTTCGAAGGCCCACCGCGCCAAAATGCTTGGGCCCATGCTCCCGCTCCCCAGCTCCCTCACCTCGGCCCGCCTCTCCGCTCGCCGCACAACCAGCTTATTGGGCTTGCTGGCCTCCTGGGGGCTAATACTAACCCTAGATCGGCCCCCGTTGGGCCCCTCCCAAGGGGCCTGGCCTGGCAAAGCCGGGGATTGGGGACCACAGAACCCCAGCCAGGACTCACCTTGTCCTGCCACCACCAGGGCCGCTAGGGGAGCCTCTGTTCATTCAGTGTGGGAGAACAGACAGGGCCCTCTGTGCCCAAGGCAACATTCGAAAGCGCCCAGCGCCAAAATGCTTGCTCCCACGATCCCCCTCGCCAGCGCTCTCACCTCGGTACGCCGATCCACTCGTCGCACAGCTGGCGTTTCGGGCTTGTGGGCCTCCTGAGGTCTAACCCTAACCCTAGGTCAGCCCCTGAGGTGTATATCCCAAGGGGCTTGGCGCCGCAACGCAGGTGATTGGTGACCCCCGAGCCACAGCGCCGGATTCACCTTACCGCCCCACCGCCACCCGGGCTGCTAGGGCCGCCGCCAGTCATTCAGTGCGGGAGAACGGGCAGGGCCCTCCAAGCCCCCTGCGACCTTCAAAGGCCCCCCGTGGGAAAACGCTTTGTCCCACGATCCCGCTTGCCAGCGCCCCACCTCGGCCCGCCCCTCCGCTCGTGCACAGCTGGCGGATCTGGCCTGCCGGCCTCCTGGGGGCTGACCCTAAGCCTAGGTCAGCCCCCAAGGGGCTCCTGCAAAGGGCACTTGCCCTGCAACGCCAGGGATTGGTGACCCCCGAGCTGCAGCGCCAGACTCACCCTGCCACCCCGCCGCCATCCGGGCCACTAGGGGTGCAGCCGGTCATTAAGGGCGGGAGAACGGCAGGCCTTCCTAGCCCCCGGCGACATTCGAAGGCCCCCTGCGCCAAAACGCTTGGGCCCACGCTCCCGGGCCTGCCGGCCTCCTGGGGGCTTAACCTAACCCTAGGTCGGCCCCCGACGGGCCCCTCCCAAGGGTCCTGGTGGCACAACGCCGGGGATTGGGAACCCCCAACCCCCAGCGCCGGACTCACCCTGCAGCCCCGCCACCACCCTGGCCGAAACAGGTGCCACCGGTCATTCAGGGAGGGAGAACAGGCAGGGACCTCCGAGGCCCCTGTGGCCTTTGTAGGTCCCCCGCGCCAAAACGCTTGGGCTCACGCTCCCGCTCGCCAGCGCCCTCACCTTGGCCCGCCCATCTGCTCACCGCACAGCTGGTGTTTCAGGCCTGCTGGCCTCCTGAGGTCTAAACCTAACCCTAGGTCAGCCCCCGAAGCATACCTCCCAAGGGGCTTGGCGCCACAATGCCGGAGATTGGTGACCGCTGAGCCGCAGCGCCTGACTCACATTGCCACCGCAGCGCTACCCAGGCCTCTAGGGCCGCCGCCGGTCAGTCAGGGCGGGAGAACGTGCAGGGCCCTCTGAGCCCCCGGCGACATTCAAAGGCCCCCCTCGCCAAAACGCTTGGGCCCACCCTCTCGCTCAGGAGCATCCTCACCTCGGCTCCCCCCTTCGCTCATCGCACAGCCGGCGGATCAGGCCTGCCGCCCTCCTGGGGGTTAACCCTATCACAAGGTTGGCCGTCGAAGGGCCCATCTCAAGGGGACGATCGCCACAACGCTGGAGATTCGGGACCCCCGATCCCCAGCACCGGACTCACCCTGCTGACCCGCCGCCTCCCGGGCCCCTAGGGGCGCCGCCGGTCATTCAGGGCGGGAGCACCGGCAGGGCCCTCCGAGCCCCTGGAGACCTTCGAAGGCCCCCCCCGCACCAAAGCGCTTGGGACCACGCTCCCGTTCGCCATCGCCCTTACCTCGGCCTGCCCCTCCACTTGCCGCACAGCCGGAGGATCGGGGCTCCCAGCCTCCTGAGGGTTAACCCTAACCCTAGGTAGGCCCCCTAGGGGCCCATCCCAAGGCGCTTGGAGCCGCAACACTGGGGATTGGGGACTCCCGAGCCCCAGCGCCGGAATCACCCTATCGCCCTGCTGCCAGCCGGGCTGCTAGGGGAGCCGCCGGTCATTCAGTGCGGGAGAAGGGGTTGGGCCCTCTGAGCCCCGGGAGACCTTTGAAGGCCCCCGCGACAAAATGCTTCGGCCCACGCTCTCGCTCGCCAGCGCCCTTACCTCGGCCCACCCCTCCACTCGCCACACAGCTGGCGGATCGGGCCTGCTGGCCTCCTGGGGGCTAACCCTAACCCTAGGTCGGCCCCTGAGGGGCCCGTCTGATGGGGCCTGGCGCCACAACTGGGATTGCTGACACCCAAGCCCCAGAGCCGGACTCACCCTGCTGCCCCGCCGCCAACCGGGCCGGTAGGGGTGCCGCTGGTCATTGAGGGCGGGAGAACGGACAGGGCCCTGGAGAAACCGGCGATATTTGAAGCCTCCCGTGCCAAAATGCAGGGGCCCACGCTCACGCTCGCCAGAGCCTTTACCTCGGCCCGTGCACCTCTCGTTGCTCAGCCAGAGGATTGGGCCTGCCGGCCTCCTGGGTGCTAACTCTAACCCTAAGTTGGCCCACCAGTAGCCCCTCCCAAGGGCCTGGCCCCACAATGCTGGGGATTGGGGACCCCCGAGCACTGGTGCCAGACTCACCCTGCTGCCCCGCCGCCTCCTGGGCCACTAGGGGTGCCGCCGGTCATTCAGGATGGGAGAACGGGCAGGGCAGTCCGAACACCGGCGACCTTCGAAGGCCCCCTGTGCCAAAACGCTTGGGCCCACGCTCCGCTCGCCAGCGCCCTCACCTCGGCCCGCCGATCAGCTCACTGCACAGCCGGCGAATAGGGCCTGCCGGCCTCCTGGGGGCTAACCCTAACCCTAGGTTGGCCCCCGAGTGGACCCTCCCAAGGGACCTAGCTCTGCAAGCCAGGTAATGTGGACCCCCGAGCCCCAGTGCCGGACTCACCCTGCCGCCTTGCCACACCTGGGCCGCTAGGGGCGCTGCCGGTTATTCATGGTGAAAGAAGGGTCAGGGCTTTCTGAGCCCCCGGAGACATTCCAAGGCGCCCCGCACCAAAATGCTTGGGCCTACACTCCCACTCGCCAGCGCCCTCACCTCGGACCACTGCTCCGCAGTCTGCAAAGCCAGCGGATCGAGACTGCCAGCCTCCTGGGGGCTAACCCTAAGCCTAGGCCTGCCCCCGAGGGGCCCATCCCAAGGGGCTTGGCACCGCAACGCTGGGGATGGGGATATCCGAGCCGCAGCGCCTGACTCACCCTGCCTCCCCACCGCCACCTATGCTGCTAGGGGTACCGCCGGTCATTCAGGGAGGAGAATAGTCAGGGCCCGCTGAGTCCTCAGAGACATTCGAAGGCCCCCGGTGCCAAAACGCTTGGCCCCACGCTCCCGCTCAACAGAGATCTCACCTCGACCCACTCTTCCATTCGCCACACAGCTGGCGGATTGAGCCTGCCGGCATCATGGGGGCTAACCCTAACCCTAGGTCAGCCCCCAAGGGGCCCCACCAAGGGGCCTGACGCCGCAACTCGGTAGATTGGGGATACCTCAGCCCCAGCGCCGGACTCACATGCTGCCCCGCCACCACCTGTGCTGCTAGGGGCACCGCTGGTCATTCAGGGAGGAGAATGGGCAAGGCCCACTGAGTCCCCAGAGACACTCGAAGGCCCCAGGTGCCAAAACACTTGGGCCCACGCTCTTGCTCCCCAGCGCCCTCACCTTGGCCTGCCCCTCCGCTTCCCTCACAGTAGGCGGATCCCGCCTGCCAGCCTCCTGGGTGCTAACCCTAACCCTAGGTCGGCCCCCCAGGGGCCCCTCCCAAGGGTCCTGGTACCGCTACACCGGGGATTGGGGACCCCAAGCCCCAGAGCCAGACTCACCCTGCCGCAACACCGCCACACTGGCCGCTAGGGGCGCCGCCGGTCATTCAGGGCAGGAGAATGGAGAGAGCCCTAGAGAAACCAGCAAAATTTGAAGCCTCCCACGCCAAAATGCAGGGGCCTATGTTCCCGCTCGCCAGCACCTTTACCTCGGCCTGTCCATTTCTCGCAGCCCAGCCAGAGGATTGAGCCTGCCGGCCTCCTGGGGGCTAACTCTAACCCTAGGTCGGCCCAGGAGGAACCCCTCCGAAAGGGCCTGCCCCTGCAACGCTGAGGATTGGGCATCCCCGAGCCACAGCGCGGGACTCACCCTGTCGCCCCACCGCCAAAAGAGCCACTAGGGGCGCCGCTGTTTATTCAGGGCAGGAGAATGGGCAGGGCCCTCAGAGCCATGGCAACATTCAAAGGCCCAGGGCGCCAAAAAGCAGGGGCTCACGCTCTGGCTTGCCATCGCCCTCAACTCGGCCCGCACCTCTGCTAATCGCAAAGCCGGCGGATCGGGCCTGTCGGCCTACTGGGCGCTAACCCTAACCCTAGGACGGCCCCTAACGGTCCCTTCCTAAGGGGCCTGGTGCCGCAACCCTAACCCTAGGACGGCCCCTAACGGTCCCTTCCTAAGGGGCCTGGTGCCGCAATGCCAGGGATTGGGGACCCCCAAGCCCCAGCACCCTGCAGCCCCGCCCCACACAGGCCAC
The DNA here is from genome assembly GCF_024610735.1 of Ursus americanus. NCBI lineage: Eukaryota > Metazoa > Chordata > Mammalia > Carnivora > Ursidae > Ursus > Ursus americanus. The sequence continues at coordinate 2,589,666 of NC_142137.1, forward strand.
TAGGGGTGCCGACGTTCCTTCAGGGTGGGAGAACTGGCAGGGCCCTCCGAACCCCCGCCAACCTTCGAAGGCGCCCGGAACCAAAACGCTTCGGCCCAGGCTCATGGTCCCCAGCACCCTCACCTCAGCCCAACTCTCCGCTCGACGCGCAGGTGGTGTATCGGGCCTGCCGGCCTCCTGGGGGATAACCCTAACTACAGGTCAGCCCCCTAGGGGCCCTTCCCAAGGGGCCTGGCGTCGCAACGCTGGCAATGGGGACCCCGAGCCCAAGTGCCGGACTCACCCTGCTGCCCTTCAGCCACCCGAGCTGCTAGGGGCCAACCGGTCAATCAGGGAAGGAGAACGGGCAGGACCCTCCGAGCCCCCACCGACCTTCAAAAGCCCCCCATGCTAAAACACTTGGGCTCATGCTCAGGCTCAGCAGCACCCTCACCTCGGCCCAACCCTCTGCGTGTTGCACAGACGCTGATCAGGTCCACAGGCCTTCTGGAGCTAACCGTAACCCTAGATCAACCCCCGAAGGGCCCCTCCCAAGGGGTCTGACGCCGCAACGCCGGGGATTGGGGACCCCGAACCTCAGCACTGGACTCACCCTGCCGCCCAACCGCCACCCGGGTCTTGGGGTGCTGCCGTTCATTCAGGGCGGGAGAACGGGCAGGGTCCTCCGAGACACGGTGACCTTCAAAGGCTCCCTGCATCAAAAGGCCCGGGTCCACGCTCCCGCTCACCAACGCCCTCACCTCAGTCCGCTACTCCGTTCTCCACACAGTTGGTGAATAGGGCCTGATGGCCTCCTAGGGGCTAAACCTAACCATAGGTTGACCCCTGAGGGGCCCCTCCCAAGGGGCCTGGCGCCGGAACGCGGGGGATTGGGGATACCCAGGCTGCAGCGCCTGACTCACCCTGCTGCCCTGCCACCACCTGGCCTGCTAGGGGCGCTGCCGGTCATTCAGGGCGAGAGAAGGGGCAGGGCCTTCTGAGCCCCCGGTGACCTTCAAAGGCTCCCCGCGCCAAAACGCTGGTTCCCACGCTCCCGCTCCCTAGTGCCCTCACTTCGGCCTGCCCCTCTGCTTGCTGCAGAGCCAGGGGATAGGGCCTGCCTGCCACCTGGGGGCTAACCATAACCCTAGGTCGGCCCCCCAAGGGGCCCGTCCCAAGGGTCCTGGTACCGCTACGCCGGGGATCGGGGAACCCAAGCCCCAGAGCCAGACTCACATTGCCACAACGCTGCCACCCGGGCCGCGACGAGCGCCGCCTCTCATTCAGGGAGGTGAATGGGCAGAGCCCGCCAACTCCCTGGAGACATTTGAAGGACCCTGGCGCCAAAACGCTTGGGCCCGCGCGCCCGCTGGACAGTGACCTCACATCGACCCACCCCTCCATTAGCGGCACAGCTGGTGGATTGAGCCTGCAGGCGTCCTCGGGGCTAACTCTAACCCTAGGTCGGCCCACGAGGAGCCCCTCCCAAGGGGCTTGGCGCTGCAACGCCTGGGATTGGGGATCTCTGAGCCGCAGCTCGGGACTCACCCTGCCGCCCCACCACCAACGGAGCCGCTAGGGGCACCGCTGGTTATTCAGGGCAGGAGAACGGGCAGGGCCCTCCGAGCCATGGCAACATTCCAAGGCCCAGGGTGCCAAAACGCTGGGGCCCACGCTCTGCTCCCCATTGCCCTCAACTCTGCCTGCACCTCCGCCCATCGCACAGCTGGCAGATCGGGCCTGCTGGCCTCCTGGGCACTAACCCTAACCCTAGGACGGCCCCTGAGGGTCCCTTCCTAAGGGGCCTGGCGCCGCAACGCTGGGGATTGGGGACCCGCAAGACCCAGCTCCAGATGCACCCTGCCGCCCTGCAACACACATGCCGCTAGGGGCGCTGCCATTCATTCAGTGTTGGAGAACTGGCAGGGCCCTCTGAACCCCGCCCACCTTAGAAGCCACCCTGAACCAAAAGGCTCAGGCCCAGGCTCATTTTCACCAGCATCCTCAGCTCGTCCCAACTCACCACTCTACGCACAGGCGGTGTATCTGGCCTGCTGGCCTCCTGGGGCTTAACCCTAACTGTAGGTCAGCCCCGACGGGCTCTTCCCAAGTGGCCTGGCGCCCCAACGCCGGGGATGGGGACCCCGAGCCCAAGTGCCAGACTCACCCTGCGGCCCTTCAGCCAACCGAGCCGCTAGGGCCCCACCAGTCAATCAGGGGAGGAGAACAGTTAGGGCCCTCAGAGCACCCGCTGACATTCATAGGCCCCACGCGCTAAAACGCTTAGGCTCATGCTCAGGATCACCAGCGCCCTCACCTCGGCCCAACCGTCCGCGTGTTGCACAGTCGCTATTCGGGTCCACTGGCCTTCTGGGGGCTAACTGTAACCCTAGATCGACCCCGAGGGGCCCCTCCCAAGGGGCCTGGCGCTGCAACGCTGGGGATTGGGGACCCCCGAGCCTCAGCACTGGACTCACCCTGCCGCCCAGCTGCCACACTGGGGCTTGGGGGTGGTGCCGTTCATTCAGGGCGGGAGAAAGTGCAGGGCCCTCCGAGACACGGAAACGTTCAAAGGCTCCCCGCGACAAAACACTCAGGCCCACGCTCCCGCTCACCAGCGCCCTCACCTAGGTCCACCACTCCAGTCTCCAAAAAGCTGGTGAATAGGGCCTGCCGGCCTCCTCAGGGCTAAACCTAACCCTAGGTCGGCCCCCGAGGGGCCCCTCCCAAGGGGTCTGGCGCCGCAATGCTGGGGATTGGGGATACCCGAGCCACAGCACCTGACTCACCCTGCCGCCCCACCACCACCTGGGCTGCTGGGGGCGCTGCAGGTCACTGAGGGATGATATTAGGCAGGGCCCCCAAGTCCCCGGAGACATTGGAAGGCCCCGGCGCCAAAACGCCCGGGGCCACGCTCCCGCTCACCAGCGCCCTCACCTTGGTCAGCCACTCGTTCTCCACACAGTGGGCGAATAGGGCCTACCGGCCTCCTAGGGGCTAAACCTAAACCTAGGTTGGCCCCCATGTGGCCCCTCCCAAGGGGCCTGGTGCTGCAACGCCGGGGATTGGGGACCCCCAAGCCCCAGCGCCGGATGAACCCTGCCACCCCTCCCCACCCGGGCCGCTAGGGCGCCGCCGTTCATTCAGGGTGGGAGAACGGGCAGGGCCCTCCGAACCCCCGCCAACCTTCGAAGGTGCCCCGAACCAAAACGCTTGGACCCTCACCTCGGCCCAACTCTCCACTCGATGCACAGGTGGTGTATTGGGCCTGCCGGCCTCTTGTGGGCTAACCCTAACCATAGGTTGGCCACCGAGGGGACTTCCCAAGGGGCCTTGCGTCGCAACGCTGGGGATGGGGACCCCGAGCCCAAGTGCCAGACTCACCCTGCTGCCCTTCAGCAACCGGAGCCGCTAGGGGCGCCACCGATCATTCAGGGCTGGAGAAGGGACAGGGCCCTAGAGAAACCAGCGACATTTGAAGCCTCCCGCGCCAAAATTCAAGGGACCATGCTCCTGCTCTCCAGCACCTTTACTTCGGCCCACCCACCTATCTCTGCCCAGCCTGAGGATTGGGCCTGCCAGCCTCCTGGGGGCTAACTCTAACCCTAGGTCGGCCCAGGAGGAGCCCCTCCCATGGGGCCTGCCCCCACAACGCTGGGGATTGGGGATCCCCGAGCCACAGCGCGGGACTCACCCTGCCGCCCCACGGCCAAAGGAGCCGCTAGGAGCGCCAATGTTTATTTAGGGCAGGAGAATGGGCAGGGCCCTCCTAGCCATGGCAATATTCCAAGGCCCAGTGCACCAAAACGCTGGGGCCCATGCTCCCGCTTGCCAGTGGCCTCAACTCACCCCACACCTCCGTTCCTCGCACAGGCAGCAGATCAGGCCTGCCAGCCTCCTGGGCACTAACCCTAACCCTAGGACGGCCCCTGACAGTCCCTTCCTAAGGGGCCTGCTGCCGCAACGCCGGGGATTGGGGACCCCCAAGACCCAGTGCCGGATGCACCCTGCCGCCTCGCCCTACACCGGTGCTAGGGGCACAGCCATTCATTCAGGGTGGGAGAACTGGCAGGGTCCTCCGAACCCCCGCCGACCTTCGAAGGCACCCCGAACCAAAACGCTTGGGCCCAGGCTCATGTTCACCAGCACCCTCACCTCGGCCCAACTCTCCACTCACCGCACAGGTGGTGTTTCAGGCCTGCCAGGTTCCTGGGGGCTAACCCTAACTGTAGGTCGGCTCCCGAGGGGCCCTTCCCAAGGGGCCTGGCGCCACAACTCTGGGGATGGGGACCCCGAGCCCAAGTGCCGAACTCACCTTCCTGCCCTTCAGCCTCCCGAGCCACTGGAGGCCCTGCCGGTCATTCAGAGTGGGAGAATGGGCAGGTCTCTCCGAGCCCCCACCGACCTTCGAAGGCCACCCGTGCTAAAACGCTTGGCTCATGCTCAGTCTCGCCAGCGCCCTCACTTCGGCCCAACCCTCCGCGTGCCGCACAGCCGCTGATCTAGTCCACCGGCCTCCTGGGCGCTAACCATAACCGTAGATCGACCCGCGTGGGTCCCCTCCCAAGGGGCCTGGCGCTGCAACACCTGGGATTGGGGACCCCAGAGCCTCAGCACTGGACTCACCCTGCCACCCAGGAGCCACCCAGGGACTTGGGGTGGTGCCATTCATTCAGGGCGGGAGAACGGGTAGGGCCCTCCGAGACACAGCGACATTCAAAGGCCCCCTGTGCCAAAATGCCGGGCCCACCATCCCGCTCACCAGCGCCCTCACCTCGGTTGGTCACTCCGCTCTCCACACAGCTGGTGAATAGGGCCTGATGGCCTCCTAAGGGCTAAACCTAACTCTAGGTTAGCCCCCGAGGGGCCCCTCCCAAGGGGCCTGGCGCCGCAACACTGGGTATTGGGGATACCCGAGCCAAAGCGCCTGACTCACCCTGCCTCCCTGCCGCCACCTATGCTGCTAGGGGCACCGCTGGTCATTCAGGGAGGAGAACAGTCAGGGCCCGCTGAGTCCCCGGAGACATTTGAAGGCCCCCGGTGCCAAAATGCTTCGCCCCACGCTCCCACTCAACAGAGATCTCACTTCGACCCACCCCTCCATTCGCCGCACAGCTGGCAGACTGAGCCTGCCAGCGTCCTGGGGGCTAACCCTAACCCTAGGTCAGCCCCCGAGGGGCCCCCACCAAGGGGCCTGATGCCGCAACACGGTAGATTGGGGATCCCCGAGCCCCAGCGCCGGACTCACATGCTGCCCTGCCACCACCTGGGCTGCTAGGGACGCCGCCGGTCATTCAGGGAGGAGAATGGGCAAGGCCAGCTGAGTCCCCGGAGACATTCGAAGGCCCCAGGTGCCAAAACGCTTGGGCCCACGCTCTTGCTCTCCAGCGCCCTCACCTCGGTCTGCCCCTCCACTCCCCTCACAGCGGGCGGATCCCGCCTGCAGGCCTCCTGGGTGCTAACCCTAACCCTAGGTTGGCCGCCCAGGGGCCCCTCCCAAGGGTCCTGGTGCTGCTTCGCCGGGGATCAGGGACCCCAAGCCCCAGAGCCAGACTCACCCTGCTGCAACGCTGCCACCCGGGCCGCTAGGGGCGCTGCTGGTCATTCAGGGCGAGAGAAGGGGCAGAGCCTTCCGAGCCCCTGGTGACCTTCAAAGGCTCCCCACACCAAAACGCTGGTGCCCTCGCTCCCCCTCCCCAGCGCCCTCACCTTGGCCCGCACCTCCGCTCGCAGCACAGTGGGCGAATGGAGCCTGCCGGCCTCCTGGGGACTAACTCTAACCCCAATTCGGTCCCCCAGGTGCCCCTCCCAAGGGTCCTGGTACCGCTACGCCAGGGATCGGGGACCCCAAGCCCCAGAGCCAGACTCACTCTGCTGCAATGCCACCACCCTGGCCGTTATGGGCACCGCTGGTCATTCAGGGCAGGAGAATGGACAGGGCCCTAGAGAAACCAGCGACATTTGAAGCCTCCCACGCCAAAATGCAGGGGCCCACGCTCCCACTCGCCAGGGCCTTTACCTCAGCCCGCCCACCTCTCGCTGCCCAGCCAGAGGATTGGGCCTGCCGGCCTCCTGGGGGCTAACTCTGACCCTAGGTCGGCCCATGAGGAGCCCCTCCCAAGGGGCCTGCCCCCGCAAAACTGGGGATTGGAGATCCCCAAGCCACAGCGCGGGACTCACCCTGCCTCCCCACCACCAACGGAGCCACTAGGGGCGCCACTGTTTATTCAGGGCAGGAGAATGGGCAGGGCCCTCTGAGCCATGGCAACATTCCAAGGCCTAGTGCGCCAAAACGCTGGGACCCATGCTCCCGCTGGCCATCACCCTCAACTCGTCCCACACCTCCGCTCCTCGCACAGCCGGAGGATCGGGCCGGCCGGCCTCCTGGGCGCTAACCCTAACCCTAGGACGGCCCCTGAGGGTCCCTTCCTAAGGGGCCTGGCGCTGCAACGCCGGGGATTGGACCCCCAAGCCCCAGTGCCCAATGCACCCTGCCGCCCCGCCCTACACGGGCTGCTAGGTGCACCGCCATTCATTCAGGGTGGGAGAACCGGTAGGGAACTCCGAGCCCCCACCGACCTTCGAACGCCCCCCGCTCTAAAATGCTTGGGGTCATGCTCAGGCTCGCCAGCGCCCTCACCGCGGGGCAACTCTCCGCATGTTGCATAGCCACTGATCAGGTCCACTGGCCTTCTAGGGGCTAACCGTAACCCTAGATTCACCCCCGAGTGGCCCCTCCCAATGGGCTTGGCGCCACAACGCCGGGGATTGGGGACCCCCGAGCCCCAGCGCCGGACCGATCCTGCTGCCCAGCCGCCACCCGGGGGCTTGGGGTGCTGCCATTATTCAGGGAGGGAAAATGGGCAGGGCCCTCCGAGACACGGTGACCTTCAAAGGCCCCTCCCGCCAAAACCCCCCGGGCCCACGCTCCCGCTTACCAGTGCCCTCACCTCGGTTCACCACTCTGCTATCCACACAGCTGATGAATAGGGCCTGCTGGCCTCCTAGGGGCTAAACCTAACCGTAGGTTGGCACCCAAGGGGCCGCTCCCAAGGGGACTGGCGCCACAACGCTGGGGATTGGACATACCCTAGCTGCAGTGCCTGACTCACACTGCCACCCTGCCGCCACCAAGGCGGCTGGGGGCGCCGCCAGTCATTCAGGGTGGGAGAACGGGCACGGCCCTCCAAACCCCGGCCAACCTTCGAAGGCCCCCTGTGTCAAAACGCCCAGGCCCACGCTCCCAATCACCACTGCCCTCACCTCGGTCCGCCAGTTCACTCTCCACACAGGTTGCGAATAGGGCCTGCCGGCCTCCTGGGGGCTAACCCTAACCCTAGGTCGGCCCCCCAGCGGCCCCTCCCAAGGGTCCTGGTGCCGCTATGCCAGGGATCGGGGACCCCAAGCCCCAGAGCCAGACTCACCATGCCACAACACTGTCACCCGGGCAGCTACAGGCACCACCGGTCATTCAGGGAGGTAAATGACTAGGGCCCGCCGAGTCCCTGGAGACATTCGAAGGACCCCGGCGCCAAAACGCTTTGGCCCGTGCGCACGCTCGACAGAGACCTCACATCGATCCACCCTTCCATTAGCCGCACAGCTGGCGGATTGAGCCTGCTGGCGTCCTGGGGGCTAACTCTAACCCTAGGCCAGCCCAGGAGGAGCCCTTCCCAAGGGGCCTGGCGCCACAACGCCGGGGATTTGGGACACACAAGCCCCAGCGCCGGATGCACCCTGCCGCCCCTCCACACCAGACTGCTAGGGGGGTAGCCTTTCATTCAGGCTGGGGGAATGGGCAGGGCACTCCGAACCCCTCCGACCTTCGAAGGCGCCCCGAACCAAAACGCTTGGACCCAGGCTCATGTTCACAAGCACCGTCAACTTGGCCCAACTCTCCACTCGATGCACACGTGGTGTATTGGGCCTGCGGGTCTCCTGTGGGGCTAACCTTAACCATAGGTCGGCCCCCAAGGGGCCCTTCCCAAGGGGCCTGGCGTCGCAACGCTGGGGATGGGGACACCGAGCCCAAGTGCCGGACTCACCCTGCTTCCCTTCAGCCACCCGAGCCACTAGGGGCCCACCGGTCAATCAGGGTAGGAGAATGGTTAGGGCCCTCCGAGCATCCGCTGACGTTCATAGGCCCCCCGCGCTAAAACGCTTAGGCTCATGCTCAGGCTCGCCAGCGCCCTCACCTCAACCCAACCCTCCGTGTGTTGCACAGCCACTGATCGGGTCCACTGGCCTTCTGGGGGCTAACCGAAACCCTAGATCGACCCCGAGCGACCCCTCCCAAGGGGCCTGGCGCCACAACGCCGGGGATTGGGGACCCCCAAGCCTCAGCACTGGACTCATCCTGCCGCCCAGCGGCCACGCGGGGGCTTGGGGTGGTGCTGTTCATTCAGGGCGGGAGAATGGGCAGGGCCATCCAAGACACGGAGACCTTCAAAGTCTGCCCGGGCCAAAACAACAGGGCCCACGCTCCTGCTCACCAGCGCCCTCACCTCGGTCCGCCACTCCAGTCTCCACACAGCTGGCGAATAGGGCCTGCGGGCCTCCTAGGGGCTAAGCCTAACCCTAGGTTGGCCCCGAGGGACCCTCCCAAGGGGCCTGGCGCCGCAACGCTGGGGATTGGGGATACCCGAGCCTCAGCGCCTGATTGACCCTGCTGCCCTGCCACCACCTGGACTGCTGGGGGCGCTGCCGGTCACTCAGGGAGGAGATTGGGCATGGCCTGGCGAGTCCCTGGAGACATTCCAAGGCCCCTGGCGCCAAAACGCTTGGGCCCACGCTCCCGCTCGACAGAGGCCTCACCTCAACCCACCACTCCATTTGCCGCACAGCTGGCGGATTGAGCCTGCCGGCGTCCTGGGGGCTAACCCTAACCATAGGTCAGCCCCTGACGGGCCCCTCCCAAGGGTCCTGGTGGCGCAACGCGGTGGATTGGGGACCCCGGAGCCCCAGCGCCGGATTCACCTGCTGCCCCGCCATCACTCAGGCCGCTAGGGGCGCTTCGGTTCATTCAGGGTGGGAGAACTGGCAGGGCCCTCTGTTTCCACTGCGGCCTTCGAAGGCCCCCCGTGCAAAAAAGTTGGCTCCCACGCTCCTGCTCGCCAGTGCCCTCACCTTGGCCTGCTCCTCTGCTTGATTCAGAGCCCGTGGATAGTGCCTCCCGGGCTCCTGGGGGCTAACCGAAACCATAGGTCGGCCCCGTGGGGCACATCCCAAAGGGCCTGGCTCTGCAACGATTGGGATTGGTGACTCAGAGCCCCAGAGCCAGACTCACCCTGCTGCACTTTCGTCACCCAGGCCGCTGCGGGCGCCGCCAGTGATTCAGGGTGAAAGAAGGGGCAGGGCCTCCTGAGCCCCCTATGACTTTCAAAGGCCCCCCACGCCAAACCGCTGGTGCCCAAGCTCCCGCTCCCCAGCGCCCTCACCTGGGACCGCCCCTCCACCCATCGCACAGGCAGCAGATCGGACCTACCGGCCTCCTGGGTGCCAACCCTAACCCTAGGACGGCCACTGAGGGTCCCTTCCTAAGGGCCTGGCGCCGCAAAGCTGGGCATTGGGGACCCCCGAGACCCAGTGCCGGATGCACCCTGCTGCTCCGCCTCACACGGGCCACTAGGGGCGCTGCCATTCATTCAGGGTGGGAGAACTGTCAGGGCCCTCCGAACCCCCGTCGACCTTCGAAAGTGCTCCGAACCAAAACGCTTGGGCCCAGGCTCATGTTCACCAGCACCCTCACCTCGGCCCAACTCGCCACTCAACGCACAGGTGGTGTATCGGGACTGCCGGCCTCCTGGGGACTAAACCTAACTGTAGGTCGGCCCCCGAGAGGCCCTTCCCAAGTGACCTGGCACCGCAACGCTGAGGATGGGGACCCCGAGGAAATGTGCCGGACTCACCCTGCTGCCCTTCAGCCACCCGAGCCGCTAGGGTCCCGCCAGTCATTCAGAGCGGGAGAACGGGCATGGCACTCCGAGTCCCCGGCGACTTTTGAAGGACCCCCGCAGCAAAATGCTTGGGCCAATGCTCCCGCTCACCAGCGTCTTCACCTCGGCCCACTCCTCCGCTCACCTCACATTCAGCTGATAGGGCGTGCCAGCCTCCTGGGGACTATCCCTAACACTAGGTCGGCCCCCGAGGGGCCCCTCGCAAGAGGCCTGGAGTCGCAACGCTGGGGATGGGGACCCCGAGCCCAAATGCTGGACTCACCCTGCTGCCCTTCAGCCACCCGAGCCGCTAGCGGCCCCGCCGGTCATTCAGAGCGGGAGAACGGGCAGGTCCCTCCGAGGCCCCGCCGACCTTCGAAGTCCCCCCGCACTAAAAAGCTTGGGCTCATGCTCAGTCTCGCCAGTGCCCTCACCTCGTCCCATCTCACCACGTGCCGCACAGCCGCTGATCGGGTCCACCGGCCTCCTGGGGGCTAACTATAACCCTAGATCAATCCCCAAATGTCCACTCCCAAGAGGCTTGGCGCAGCAACGCTGGGGATTAGAGAACCCCGAACCTCAGCACCTGACTCACCCTGCCGCCCAGCTGCCACCCGGGGGCTTGGGGTGTTGCCGATCATTCAGGGCGGGAGAACAGGCAGGGCCCTCCAAGACACGGTGACCTTCGAAGGCCCCCCCGTGCAAAAACGGCAGACCCACCCTCCCACTCACCTGCGCCCTCACCTCCGTCCTCCACTCCACTCTCCACACAGCTGGCGAATTGGGCCTGCCGGCCTCCTGGGGGCTAAACCTAGCCCTAGGTTGCCTCCGAGGGGCCTCTCCCAAGGGGCCTGATGCCACATCGCTGGGGATTGGGGACCCCCAAGCCCCAGCTCCGGATGCACCCTGTCGCCCCTCCCCACCTGGGCCGCTAGGGCGCCGCTGTTTATTCAGGGCAGGAGACGGGGCAAGGCCCTCCAAGCCATGGCAACATTCAAAGGCCCAGGGCGCCAAAGTGCTGGGGACCAAGCACCCACTCACCATCGCCCTCAACTCGGCCTGCAACTCCGCTCCTCACACAGCCAGCAGATCGGGCCTGCCAGCCTCCTGGGGGCTAACCCTAACCCTAGGTTGGCCCCCGAGGGGAACCTCCCAAGGGGCCTGGTGCAGCAACACCAGGGATTGGGGACCCACGAGCCCCATTGCCTTACTCACCATGCTGCCCCGCCACCCACCGGACCGCTAGGGGCGCCGCTGGCCATTCAGGGAGTGAGAACCGGCAGGGCTCTCCAAACCCCAGTGACTTTCCAAGGCTCCCTGCGCCAAAATGCTTGGGCCCACGCTCCAGCTCGGTGGCGCCCTCACCTTGGCCTGGCCCTCCTCTACCGCACAGCTGGTGGATCATGCCTGCCGGACTCCTGGGTGCTAACACTAACCCTAGGACGGCCCCAGAGGGGCCCCTCCCAAGGGGCCTTGCACTGCAATGAATGTCATTGGGGACCCCCAAATCGCAGTGCCAGATTCACACTGCCACCCCGCTACCACTCGGGCCACTAGGGGCGCCGGGGTCATTCAGGGCAGGAGAACGGGCAGGGCTCTCCGAGTCTCTAGCGACATTCAAAGGCCCCATGTGCAAAAACGCTGGATTCCATAATCCCACTCGCCAGCGCCCTCACTTCGGCCCCCTACTCATCTCGCCGCACATCCGGCGCATCGGTCCTGCTGGACTACTGGGGTCTAACCCTAACCCTAACCCTAACACCTAACCTTAAACCGTAAACCTTAACCCCTAAACCTAACCCTAACCCTAACCCTAACCCTCACCCTAACCCTACCCTAAACCTAACCCTAACCCTAATCCTTAAACCCTAAACCCTAACATTAACACTAAACCCTAAACCCTAACCCCTAACCCTAATCCCGAAACCCTAAACACTAAACCCTAACCTTAACCACTAACCCCAAACCCCAAACCCTAACCCTAAACCCTAACCGTACCCCGACCCCTACCATACCCCTAACCCTACCCCTTCAGCTAACCCTACCCCTAACCCGTAACCTATCCCTAAACCTAACCCTAACCCGTACCCTAACCCATACTCTAACCCTAACTCTAACCCGTACCCTAACCCTAACCCTAATCTGTACCCTAACCCTAACCATAACCCTAACACGTACTCTAACCCATACCCTAACCCATACCGTAACCCTAACCTTAAACTGTACCTTAACCTGTAACTTAAACCGTAGCCTAAACCTAACCGTAACCCTAACAAGTACCCTAACCCATACTATAAACTTAACCCTAAACCCTAAACCCTGACCCTAACCCATACCATAACTCATACAATAACCCGTACCCTAACCCTACCCGTATCTTAACCCTAACCCATACCCTAACTGTAACCCTAAACCCTAAACTATAACCCATACCCTACCCCTAACCAGTACCCTAACCTTAACCTTAACCCATACCCTAACCCGTACACTAACCCATACCCTAACCCGTACCCTATCCCGAACCCGGACCCTAACCCATACCCTAACCCATACCTAAACTTAACCTGTACCCTAACCCGTCCCTAACCCATACCCTAACCCTAAACCATACCCTATACCTATCCCTAACCCGATCCCTAACCCGTACCCTCACCCTAATCCTAAACCGTAACCTAACCTGTACCATAACCCTAAACTGTACCCTAACCCTAACCCGTACACTAACCCTAACCTGTACCCTAAACCGTACCCATTTCCGTACGCCAACACTTACCCTAAACTGTACCCTAACCCGTACCCTAAACCGTACCCTAATGCGTACCCTAACCCGTACCCTAACCCTAACCCGTACCGTAAACCTAACCCGTACTCCAACCCTAACCCTAACCCTAAACCCAAACCCTACACCCTAACCCGTACCCTAAACCCTAATCTGTACCCTAACCCATAACCTCTAACCTGTAACCCCTTAACCCAACCCTACCCTGTACCCTCTCCTTACCCTAAACCTAACCTCTACACTCACCCATACCCCAACCGTAACCCATACCCTAACCTTAACCCGTACCCCAATCCGTAACCTAACCACGGGGATTGGGTACACATGAGCCCCACCACGGGACTCAGTCTGCCACGCCTCAGGAAACCATGCCCCTTGGGGCGCCACAGAGAATACCATGCAGTAGAACTGGTAGGGCACCCCTGAGAACCCAGTGATCCTCGGCAGCCCCCTACACCCCAACCCTGACGCCCACGCTCATCCCGCCCCACGCCTTCCCTTCAGCTTGCCAACGAGCTCATCGCAGAGCCGGCAGATCAGGCCTGCCGGGTTCCTGGGGCCTAGACCTGCCCCTAGGTCGGCTGGGTAGGGCGCCTCCCCTGGGGCCCAGTGCCGCAGCCCCAGGGACTGGGGACACCTGAGCCCCACTGCAGGACAAAGCCTGCCAGCCTGCAGGAAACCGTGCCCCTTGGGAGGCTGTAGAGCATTCAGTGCGGGAGAACCAGGAGGGCCCCCAGAGCCCCCGGCGAACTTCGGCGATCCCTAAACCCAAGCTTGAAGCCCATGCTCACCCCACCCCGAACCCTCACCTCAGCCCGTGGCGGAGCTCGCCACATAGTGGGCAGATCTGGCCTGCGGGGTTCCTGGGCCCCAACCCTAACCCTAGTTCATCTGTGGAGGGGCCCCTCCCCAGGAGCCTGGAGGCGCAGCTGCGGGGATTCGGGACATCTGAGCCCCACAGCAGGACTCAGTCTGCCACCCCGCAGGAAACCGTGCACCTTGGGAGGCCATAGAGCATTCAGGGCAGGAGAACCAGGAGGAGCCTCCTGAGGCACCAGCGAACTTCGGCAGCCTCCCACACCCCAACCCTGAGGCCCATGCTCACCCTCCCCACACCCTCACCTCAGCCCGTGTAGCTCGCCATACAGCCATCAGATTGGGCCTATGGTGCTCCTGGGGCCTAACCCTAGCCCTAGGTCGGCCGCGGGTGTGGGGGGCCTCCCCAAGAGCCTTACACCGCCGCCCCGGGGAATTGGGATACCTGTGACCCACCGCAGGACTCAGCTTGCCACCCGACAGGAAACCGTGCCCCTTGGGGCTCTACAGAGCCTACAGGGCACAAGAACATGGGGAGGCCCCCGGAGCCCATCCCCACTTTGGCAGCCCCCCGTGCTCCAACCCAGAGGCCCATGCTCACTCTCCCCCATGACCTCATTGCAGCCCTCCACTGAGTTCGCCGCACAGCCTGCAGACTGCCCCTGCCAGGCTTCTGGACCCTCACCCTTACCCCTGGTTGGCCACAGAGGGGCCCCTCCCCAGGGTCCTGGCACCCCACTCTGGGGGATTGGGGACACCCAAGCCCCCTGTAGGACTCAGCCTGCAGCCCACAGGAAACTGTACCATTTTGGGGCACAACAGAGCATTCAGGGCAAGAGAATTGGGGCACCCCTGAGAGCCCCTGCTGGTGAACTACGACATTTGTGGGCCCTTCTGGATGAAACCCCAAGGCTCACATTCACCCGCCCTTGTGCCCTCATCTCACTCGGCCTGGGAGTTCTCTGAGCACTGGGCAGTTCAGACCTGCTGTCTCTTGAGGTCTAACCTAACCCTGGGTCTTCTGCTGAGGGTCCCCTCCCCATTTGCCTGCCTCCAAGGTACCAGGCATTGGGCTCACCTCTACACGACTAGAGGACTCAGCCTGCCCCACAGCAGGAAACTGTCCGTTTGGGGCTACAGCAAGGATTCATAGCAGGAAAATCGGAGGGCCACCCTTAGCCCATCCCAGACAACCCCCACTTTCAGAGATCTCCCCGGATCCAATTAGTAGCTTCACACTGACCTTTAAACTTGCTCTCCACGGAGATCTTTTGAAATTCTCCACACTTCCAACCGATGGCATCATCCAGCTCCAATTCCTTACCCAGCTTTAGGTCTTGAGATGGATTAAAATGGGAAGTCACTTCACTGATGATGACGTACTGGTGACCAAAAGATACATGCATAAATGCTTCATATCACTTGGCTTCAGGGAAATGCAAATCTAAACCCCTATAGATGCCATATCACACGAGGCCGAATATCTAAAAATAAGAAGACATGAAACTACACATGTTGGAGAGGATGTGGAGAAACGGGAACCCTATTACACCCCTGTATGAATGCAGTCTGGTACAGCCACTCTTGAAAATGGTACGGAGTTTCCTCCAAAAGTTATAAATAAAGCTACCCTATGTCCCAGCAATTGCACTATTGGGTATTTACCCCAAAGAGACAGAGGTAGTGAAGACGGGACACATGCACCCCAGTGTTCATAGCAGCAATATCCATAATAGACAAACTGTGGAAGGAGTGCAGATGACCATGGACAGATGAATGGATAAAGAAGATGTGGATCATATATACAATGGAATATTACTCAGCCATCAGAAAAGATGAGTACTTACCATCACACCGACCTGGGTGGAGATGGAGGGTATTATGCTGAGTGGAATAAGCCAATGAAAGAAAGGCAATGATCATATGCTTTCACTCCTATGTGGAATATCAGAAAAAGAGAAGAAGACCATAGGGTAAGTGAGGGAAAATAGAATGGGAAGTCATCAGAGAGGGAGAAAACCCATGATGCACTCTTAACTATCGCAACAAAATGATGATTGCTGGAGGAGAAGTTGAGGGGGGTAACTGGATGAGTGGCATTAAGGAGGCCACACGATACAATGAGCACTGGGTGTTACACACAACTGAAAATTTATTGAAGACTACATCTGAACTAATGATGTACTGTAAGTTGGATAATTGAATTTAAATTAAAGAATATAAGACCTCGAATAAACAATCCTAAACATTTGTATGGAACACTAAAGATTCCGAACAGCCAGTGCAATGTGGAAAAGAAAAACAAAGCTGGAGGACTCACAATTTCAGATTTCAGGTTATACTACAAAGTTGCAGTCATCCTAACAAGAGAGTACGGCACAAAAATAGACACAGCGACCAAAGGAACAGGATACAAGTTCAGACAGAAACCCACAATTATGTGGTCCATGAATCTTCCACAAAGCAAGCAACGATATCAAAAGGGAAAAGGACAGTCTCTACAACAAATGGTGTTGGGAAAACTAGACAGCTACACACAAAAGAATGAAATTAGACTGCTTTCTTACACAATAAAGACAAACGCAAAACAGTTTCAAGACCTCAATATGAGACCTGAATCCATAAAAACCCTACAGGAGGGAGGAGAGTAACTTCTTCACATGGACCATACCAACGTTTTTCTAGACTGTGTCCTGAGGCAAAGGAAATGAAAGCAAAAATAAACTATTGGGAATACAGCAAAATAAAAAGTTTCCACACGGCAGAAGAACAATGAAAACGTAAAAATAATAAGACAACCTACTCAAAGGGAAAAGATATTTGCAATGATCATATGCAATAAATGGATAGTGTCCAAAATTTATAGAACTGATACTACCTGAACCCAAAAAAATATAATCCAGTTAAAAAATAGGCAGAATACATGGACAGACATTTCTACAAAGAAGAAATACAAATGGCCAACAGTCCCATGAAAAGATGTTCACCATCACGCATCATCACGAAAATGTAAATCCAAATGACAATGACGTAATACCTCAAACCTTTCAGAATGGCTAACATCAAAAGCACAACAAAGAGCAGGTGTTGGGAGGATGTGGATCTAGGGGAATCCTCGTGAACTGTGGGTGGGAATGCAAACTGTGGTGGGCGCCGTGGAAAACAGTATGAGGGTTCCTCAAAAAATTAAATATAGAACTACTCTATGATCCAACAATCACTCTACTGGTATTTCCCCAAAGGCTAGGAAAACAGTAACTTAAAAGGATACGTGCACCCCTATGTTTTTTGCACCATTATTTACAATATCACAATATGGAAGCAGCCCAAGAGACTGTAGAAAAATTGACAAATGAGATTACAGATGTGTGTATTCACACACACACGCATACACACACACACACACACACACACTCACACTCACACAATGGAGTATTACTAGGCTTGAAAAAGAATGAAACCTTGCCCTTTGCAGCCACATAGATGGAGCTAGAGAGTATTATCCTAACTGAAATCAGTCAGTCAGAGAAAGACAAATCCCATACAATGTCACTCTTATGGGGAATTTAAGAAACAAACAAAAATAAATAAATAAAAGAGAAAAATGAGACACACCAAAATACAAACTCTTAACAAGAGAGAACAAACGGATGGTTACCAGAGAGGAGGTGAATAGAGGGATGAGTGAAATAGATGAAGCCGATTAAGAGGACACTTTTCTAGATGACCACTGAGTAATATATAGAATTACTGAATCACTCTATTGTATACCTGAAACGAATGTAACACTGTATGTTAGCTCTAGTGGAATTAAAATAATTTTTTTAAAAAGAATTTTCTTTCAGGAATCTCTTTGAAAAAGCTTTTCCTGTGCAATGTGCTTAAGCCCTACTTGGGAGGATTCACTCTACAATAATTATTCACTCTATGTCTCGAATTCAGATTTCACTGAGTTCTTACCATGGATCCCAGCCCACGGGAGCCATGGTTGTTTTCTGTCCAGGCTCAGCACCTATGCATTCAAGATTGGAAGTAGAGACACATGTCACTACACAGTCCAGAAAGCTATTATTATTTCTGTTTCAGTGTGAGAGAGTCACAGACTTTGGGACAGGTTTCAGAGCAGGTATATTATGGATCCTGGATCTCTACTTCAATGTTCATTGCCTGGATAAATTTGGCTAATACGTTCCCTGTGGATGGGCTTGCTTCCAAGCACATATATAGAAGATGCAACGGTGGGTGGGCTTGGTGCGGGACAGGAAGAAGACCAAAAGTAGACAAGGGTTCGACCCCTCCCCTGATCCAGGAACTGCATTGGGAGAGGGTACGTGAGGTAGAATCCATGCGAAACTCCAAGGTCACCAGCTGAACACAGGAGGCATAGGTCAAGGGATCTGGAGATTCAGGGGTTGAAGGATGCTCTGAGCTACCTCTGGGAGGAAGGGGGGGAAGGAATGAGGAGACACTGCCTGCCCCTGTCCCATGCCAGCTGCCCACCACTCCGACACACATCCGTCTACACAGCTGACACAGCCTGGGCTTAGGATGGGCTGGCTCAGATCCTTCAATCCTCAGTGGGACAGCTGGCCCCAGGGCTCAGAGACATGCTGAGGGAGATTAGAGGGAAAGCTTCCCCACCCAGGTCATCCACTCCATGAGCAGACAGCCCTTCAGAACTGCTAAAAAAAAAAAAAACCACTAACGGGGTTGAAAGTCATGCCATGGATGAACTAAGGCATAGAGATATGTAAAATAACATTCATTTTTAAGTTCAGAGCTGTCATCTCAGGAAGTGGGGAGAGCTTCCCTGAAGAAGACTGAGGGGAGGGCAGGCCATGCTGAAAAGGGATACATGGCTCTCCTGATTGGGGACCTGCAGCCCCCTTCCAGGGCAGGGCATCATCCTCAATCACATGAGATCCATGAAAGTGTTCCATCAGGACCACATGTTTGTCTCGAGAAGCCTACCCTGGCATCGGACTGCACAGGGCACCAGGGACGACGGCCAGATGGAGGACGGACAATACCCCGGAGGCCATGGGGCAAGAGCAGAGGCACATGACCTTGAAGATGATGATGAAAAGCAGGAAGTGGCAGCATGGAGCCGGCCCAAAAGTGCCATGGGAGCTGTGCCCACAGCTACACTGACTGGGTACCTTCTGTGCCCGGTGTGGCTGACTTCAGTGTGCTCCAGACTAGTCCTGACCACAAGTCTAGGAAGTGTGCACCACCTCCGGCCTCCTCTCCCCTTGCAGCTGCTAGGAATCACGGTCACAGACCCTGGTCAGCTTTCGTGGAAACCAAGCAGTGGCTCCCCGGCACGCTGCACCTCTGGTGGTGGTCCAGTGCGACCCTCGTGCCTGGCCAGACACTGATGTCTACCTGTCTCTACACAAATCCACAGACAGGAGGGTGTCCCTGAATTCCACAGCACCTGATGACACAGATCCACAGAACCCAACACCCAGTGGGTCACTCGGGACCTCACCTATGGTCATGGAGCTCACCATAAACTATTTCTGTCACTTCCCACAGAAAGCCTGGTTCTGATCCCCCACAATACCATACATCCTGGTTGCTGACCTGGGGTCATGCAATGAACCCACATGGCACCTTTCTTTAAGAGAAGGCTATGCCTACACCTCCTAGAAAATATTTCTAATGAAGTACAAGTCCATCAGGACTACGGTGTGAATGGTAGCACACAGCCTGCATGGTAGTAGTCAGTAATTCTAACAAGGGTTAACCCCAACCCCCGTCTCACAAAACCTTCCTCCGTCCCCTCGGAACTCATGGTCTGCCCTCAGAAAACCCTCCAGGAAACAAACCTTTCATCTGAATGCTCTCTTCACCTTCTGCTTCAAATCTTGTCCAACCACAATGATATGAAACTAGAAATCAATCTCAAGAAAAAATGGGAGAGTCAAAAATAGGTGGAGATTGGGGGACCTGGGTGGCTCAATCTTAAGGATCTGCCTTCAGCTCAGGTCGTGATCCCAGGATCCTGGGATCTAGCCCTGAATCAGGCTCCTTGCTCACTGGGAAGCCTGCTTCTCCTTCTCCCAACCCCCTGCTTGCATTCCCTCGCTGTCTCACTCTCTGTCAGATACATAAATAATCTTAAAAAAATATGTGGAGATTTAACAACATGCTACTGAACAACCAACAAGCAAAGAAGAAAAAAAAAATTAGAAGTACCTGGTCACAGATGAAAAAGACAACCTACAAAAACTTATGGGATGCAGCAAAAGTAGCTCTACTGGGGACCTTCATAGAAATTCAAGTCTTCATGAATCCATGAGAATGCTCTCCAATAAACAACCTGATTTATGTGGTAAAGAAGTAGAAAATAAAACAACAAACAAAGCCCCAAATTAGTAGAAATAAGGAAATAACAAAAAGGAATGCATAAATAAATCCAACAGTCTCTAAAGGCAAAGGAAATAAAAGTAAAAATGAACTATTGGGACTTCATCAAGATCAAAAGCTTCTGCACGGCAAAGCAAACGATCAACAAAACAAAAAGGCAACCTATGGAATCGAAGAAGATATCTGCAAATGATATTACAGAGAAAGGGCTGGTATCCAAGATCTATAAAGAACTCCTCAAACTCGACACCCAAAAATGAGCAGAAGACACAAAGAGATACTTCTCCAGAGAAGACATACAAATGGCCAACAGACACATGAAAAAATGCTCCACGTCACTTGCCATAAGGCAAATACAAATCAAAACGAAAATGAGATACCACCTCACAACAGTTAGAATGGTTAAAATTAACAAGGCAGGGGGCACCTGGGTGGCACAGTGGTTAAGCGTCTGCCTTCGGCTAAGGGGGTGATCCTGGCATTATGGGATGGAGCCCCACATCAGGCTCCTCCGCTATGAGCCTGCTTCTTCCTCTCCCACTCCCCCTGCTTGTGTTCCCTCTCTCGCTGGCTGTCTCTATCTCTGTGGAATAAATATATAAAATCTTGAAAAAAAATTAACAACACAGGAAATTAAAAAAAGTCAGTGAGGATGTGGAGAAATGGGACTAGCATCAAAGTAAAGTGATGGAATTCCTGACTCTCAGAGGATGGACAATTGACCTCAAACTACAGTACAATTTCTAGGCATCATTGGGTCCTCTGAAGGCAGACAACTACCATACCCCTTCCTACAACACACAGGTTGCTTCCCAACCCCTACTATAAAAGAAGAAGATGAGAAACAGATAGGACTAGTAGGAAATAGCAAAAATCATATGTGGGGATTATCCTGAAACACACTGATCACATAACTAATGTAAGGAAGTGTAGGGAACTGACAAGGACAGAGATCAAGAGGTACTTCTTTGGGAAATGCTG
The DNA here is from genome assembly GCF_024610735.1 of Ursus americanus. Taxonomy (NCBI): domain Eukaryota; kingdom Metazoa; phylum Chordata; class Mammalia; order Carnivora; family Ursidae; genus Ursus; species Ursus americanus. The sequence continues at coordinate 2,610,528 of NC_142137.1, forward strand.
TCTGAAATCGTCACACCTTGGTACCAGCTAATGAGGGCTCTGAGCATACCCTAGGGTTTGCTCACAAGGGTCTGCAACACCATCGCTGAGGACTGAAACTCTTCAAGACCTCAAAGCTTGCCTGATTGACTATTGGACTAAGAGATTCCCATGATCTGAAAACAGATACCAACTCATTGAAAGGATCACCTGGGCTCTCTCGGAGGCCCTACAAGAAGCTGAACCATTCACTGAAAATCAATTACACACACACACACACACACACACACACACACACACACACACCTGTCATTTCAGCAATTACTTAAACATTCAAGGTTCTTCCTACCTTTTCTTTTTCACGATGATATTTATACTCACATGAAATGTCATGATTTCTAACAAAGACTGATGTCAAAATAGAGATCCATTGACACAATATTCACAAAATGGAACTTCCCTGCTGTAATTTTCAATATGGCGTTTTTTAAAGTTCATACGTATTTTAGGTTTTTGGTAACTTATACAGGAGAAGATCAGCATTGAAAAACTCTGAATACTGACAATGAGTTTTAAGCCTAGAGAACAAAAATTGTCCAATTTCATAGATAATAAGGAACCAAAGGGAAAGCATGGAAGCTGTAGTCGAATAATTTTACACATATGCATCCTCTATTATTCTACTACTGACGGGCGTGTTTTATTACCACTATACATGCATCAATTGTCTTCCACGTGCACCTGCACAGGTATAATGAATTACTACAGTAGAATGAAATGTCTGGGAACTACTTGGTGGCATCTATAATGAACAATGAAATTTCGATCTTATATTTGGTGAACTTCCACTGTCTGTCCCTTTAGACAATGGACCCTAAACAGAAGGGGGAATGAACCATGAGAGACTATGGACTCTGGGAAACAAATTGAGGGCTTCAGAGGGGAGAGAGGTGGGGATTGGGATGGGCCAGTGATGGGTATTAAGGAAGGTACATACTGCATGGAGCACTGGGTGTTATATGCAAATAATGAATCACGGAACACTACATCCAAAACTAAGGAAATACTGTATAGTGACTAACATATCATAATAAAAAATATTAGAAAAAAATTAAAGGTAAAAAAAAAACAATACAGCTTTTCTGTTTCAAGAACAATCACAATTGAGAAAAAAACAAACTTCCAATCCCTAAAGCAAAACACAGACCAAGTTCCATTTCACTCCCCTTTATTCACATTCTCTGTGGGTTCTAAGCTATTTCCCTACCTCCTTGCCTGCTGAGCAGGGAGCCCGGGCTCGATCCCAGAACCCTGTGATCATAACCTGAGCCAAAGGCACATGCTTAACTGGCTGTGACAGCCAGGAGCCCCAGCCATGTTTTTCTTAAGCAAAAGGACACTTTCTCACGATGCCTTCACATGACTTCACATGGTACCAGAGATCTGCATTTGTCTCTAGGAGGTTGCAGATGAAGGCAATTGCAAACTCTCACAGTGGTTTATCAAATACAATGACCTGCCTGGTGACAGTGAAACTCTTATGAGCCCACGAGAGGGTGCTGTGACACTCAGCTGTGGCTGGGCTGGCACAGAGAACCAAATCCATTTCCCTGCCTGATGTCTGTGAGGAACAGATGCCCCCACTGTGAATGAGACCCTGCCACTGAGCTGTCCAGAGATGGCCATCCTCACGGAGGATGAGGATAAAGGACAATGCCTGAGGAGAACTCATCTGCCTCTTTTATCTTTTCATATTTTTGACAGTGGACAAATCACTGCCTAGGAGTCCCCAACTACCTTAGCCTCATCTGTGAATGGCCAAGAGGTTTTACAAAACACTTAAGATTTTCACCTCACAAATGCCCACAACCACTTACCATAGGGATTCAACATTAAGCAAAGATACTGTTCGTTGGAAGAGAGGTCCTGCCCACTGTTGTTTCTCACTTATATGCTCATCTTCCTTACCTCATGGTAACATAACCACCTTGATTCCTGCTTCCGTCTTCAGGAAGGCTGATGTGACTTGAAGGGCATTACCCTGACATCGTTCTTTCTTAGCAATAAGATGTGGACATTTCCCTAGTCCTACACACCCAAAGTTGAATCGGAATCAGGATTGAGGAGGCTGATGAGAGTTGAAGGTGTTTTCCTGTACACGGTGGTTTATTACCAATAAGGATGGGTCAGAATCCTCGAAATTCCAGAACCTTTTCATTAATGCTTCCTACTCATGAAAGATGATGTACATTGGTCTTTCCCTGTATAGTGTGGTGACTCAGAGAAAAGTGCTTAGGCCTTTCGTCAGACTTCCATGACCACTTTGGGGCTGGCTTCCATATTCACAAAGGATGATGTTAGGGCTAAGAGGGTTCCTGTACACTGTTATTTCTTACAGATAAGTGTATGGCATTTTTGTTACATTGCCAGAACCACTTAGCGCCGGGCTTCCCGTCCTCCTGGGGACGAACCCTAACCCTAGGTCGGCCCCCGAGGGGCCCCTCCCAAGGGGCCTGGTGCCACAACGCGGGGGATCGGGGACCCCCAATCCCAGTGCCGGAGTCACCCTGCCGCCCCGCAGCAACCCGGGCTGCTAGGGGCGCCGCCAGTCTTTCAGGGTGAGAAAGGCCTCCCAAGCCCCCGGAGACCTTAGAAGGCCCCCCGCGCCAAAACGCATAGGTCCATGCTACTGTGCGCCAGCGCGCTCACCTCAGCCCGCCCCTCCACTGGCCGCACAGCCAGTGGATCCGGCCTGCTGGCCTCCCGGGGGCTAACACTAACCATAGGTGCGCTCACGATGGGCCCCTCTCAAGGGATTGGGGACCCGCGAGCAACAGTGCCTGACTCACCCTGCTGCCCAGCCGCGACCCAGCGGGCTAGGGGCGTCGCAGGTCATTTAGGGCGGGAGATTGGGCAGGGCCCTCAGAGGCCCAGGCGACCTTCGAAGGCCCCCTCGCCAAAAAGCTTGGCCCATTCTCCCGCTCGCCAGCGCCTTCACCTCGGCCAGCCCCTCCACATGCCACACAGCCCTGTAGGCCTCCTGGGAGCTAATTCAAAACCCTATGTCGGCCCCCGAGGGGCCCCTCCCAAGGGGTCTGGCGTCGCCACGCCAGGGATAGGGGATGCTGGATCCCTAGCGCTGGACTCACCCTGAAGCCCCGCCGCCACCGTGGCCTCTATGGGCGCCGCTGGTCATTCAGGGAAGGAGAACAGGCAGTGCCCTCCGAGCCCCCAGGGAACTTTGAAAGCCCCGCGCGAAAACTCTTGGGCTCACGCTCCCGCTCTCCAGCGCCCTCACCTCCGCTAGCCCCTCCGCATGTGGCAGAGCCTGCGGATCGGGCCTGCCAGCCTCCTGGGGGCTAACCCTAACCCTACGTAGGCCCCAAGTGGACCCTCCCAGGTGGCCTGGCGCCGCAACGCCAGGGATTTCGAACCCCCGAGCCCCAGTCCCGCACTCACCCTGCTGCCCCGCCACACCCAGGCCGCGAGTGGCACCGCTGGTCATTCAGGGTGGAAGAACGGGCAGGGCCCTCTGAGTCCCTGGCGATTTCGTAGGCCCCCACGCCGAAACACTTTGGCCCACACTCCCGCTCGCCAACGCCCTTACCTTGGACCGCTGCTCCGCATACCACACAGCCAACCGATCCCGGCTGCCGGCCTCCTGGGTTCTAACCCTAACCCTAGGTCGGTCCCCGATGGGCACCTCCCAAGGGGCCTGGCGCCGCAACACCGGGGATTGGGGACCCCCGAGCACCGGCGCCTGACTCACCCTGCCGATCCACCGCCTCCTGGGCTGCTAGGGGCGCCGCCGGTCATTCAGGATGGGAGAATGGTCAGGGCCCTCCAAGCCCCGGCGTACTTTGAAGGCCCCCCGCGCCAAAAAGCTTGGGCCCACGCTCCCGCTCGCCAGCGCCCTCACCTCGGCCCACCGATCAGCTCACCGCACAGCCGGCGAATAGGGCCTGCCAGCCTTCTGGGGGCTAACCCTAAGCCTAGGTCGGCCCCAGATTGGCCTCTCCCAAGGGGCCTAGCTCCACAAGCCAGGTTATGTGGACCCCCGAGCCCCAGTGCTGGACTCACCCTGCCGCCTTGCCACACCCGGGCCGCTAAGGGCGCCACCGGTTATTCATGGCGAAAGAAGGGGCAGGGTTTCTCAGTCCCCGGAGAAATTCGAAGGCGCCCCGCGCCAAAACTCTTGGGCCTAACTCCTGCTCGCTAGCGCCCTCTCCTCGGACCGCTGCTCCGCAGACCGCACAGCCAGCCAATGGGGCCTGCTGGGGAATAACCCTAAGCATAGGTCTGCCCCTGAGGGGCCCATACCAAGGGGCCTGGCACCGCAATGCCAGGGATTGGGGATCCGGAGCCACAGTGCGGGACTCCCCCTGTCGCCCAACCAGCAATGGAGCCGCTAGGGGCGCCGCTGGTTATTCAGCCAGGAGAAGGGGCAGGGCCCTCCAAGCCATGGCAACATTCAAAGGCCCAGGGCGCCAAAACGCTGGTGTCCACGCTCCCACTCCCCAGCGCCCTCACCTTGGCCCGCCCCTCCGCTCACCGCACAGTGGGCGGATCGGGCCTGCGGCCTCCTGAGGGCTAACCCTAACACTAGGTCGGCCCCCCAGGGGCCCCTCCCAAGTGGCCTGGCGCCGCAACGCTGGGGATGGGGACCCTGAGCCCAAGTGCCGGACTCACCCTGCTTTCCTTCAGCCACCCGAGCCTTAGGTGCCCCGCCGGTCATTCAGAGCGGGAGAACGGGCAGGTCCCTCCGAGACCCCGCCGAACTTCGAAGGCCCCCCCACGCTAAAACGCTTGTGCTCATGCTCAGTCTCGCCAGCGCCCTCACCTCGGCCAAACCCTCCACGTGCCGAACAGGCGCTGATCGGGTCTACCGGCCTCCTGGGGGCTAACCGTAATGCTAGATCGACCCCGAGTGGCCTCTCCCAAGGGGCCTGGTGCTGCAACGCCGGGGATTGGGGATCCCGAGCCTCAGCACCTGACTCACCCTGCTGCCCAGCCACCACGCGGGGGCTTGGGGTGGTGCCGTTCATTCAGGGCGGGAGAACTGGCAGAGCCCTCCGAGACATGGCGACCTTCGAAGGCCCCTCGCGCCAAAACGCCCAGGCCCACCCTTCCACTCACCAGGGCCCTCACCTTGGTCCACCACTCCGCTCTCCACACAGCTGAAGAATAGGGCCCGCCGGCCTCCTACGGGCTAAACCTAACCCTAGGTTGGCCCCCGAGGGGCCCCTTCCAAGGGGCCTGGTGCCAGAAGTCCAGGATTGGGGACCCCCAAGCCCCAGCACCAGATGCAATTTGCCGCCCCGCCCCACCCGTGCCGCTAGGGGCGCCGACGTTCATTCAGGGTGGGAGAAAGGGCAGGGCCCTCTGAACCCTCAAAGACCTAGGAAGCCGCCCCAAACCAAAAAGCTTGGGCCCAGGCTCATGTTCACCAGCACCCTCACCTCGGCCCAACTCTCCGTTCCATGCACAGGCGGTGTTTCCAGCCTGCCAGAATCCTGGGGGCTAACCCTAACTGTAGGTTGGCCCCTGAGAGGCACTTCCCAAGTGCCTTGCGCCGCAATGCTGGGGATGGGAACTCCGAGCCCAAGTGCGGGACTCACCCTGCTGCCCTTCAGCCACCCGAGCCACAAGGGGCCCCGCCAGTCATTCAGAGCAGGAGAATGGGCAGGTCCCTCTGAGCCGCCGCTGACCTTCGAAGCCCCCTGTGCTAAAAAGCTTGGGCTCATGCTCAGTCTCGCCAGTGCCCTCACCTCGGCTGAACCCTCCGCATGCCCCACATCCACTGATCGGGTCCACCGGCTTCCTGGGGGATAGCCGTAACCCTAGATCGACCCCCGAGGGCCCATCCCAAGGGGCCTGGTGCCGTAACGCCGGGGATTGGGGACCCCGAGCCTCAGCACCTGACTCAACCTGCCGCCCAGCCGCCACCCCGGGGGCTTGGGTTCTGCCGTTCATTCAGGGCGGTAGAATGGGCAGGGCCCTCCGAGACATGGTGACCTTCGAAGGCCCCCCACACCAAAACGCCCAGGCCCACGCTCCCAATCACCAGCGTCCTCACTGCGGTCCGCCACTTCACTCTCCACACAGGTTGCAAATAGGGCCTGCTGGCATCCTGGGGCTAAACCTAACCCTAGGTTGGCCCCCGAGGGGCCCCTCCCAAGGGGCCTGGCGTCACAACACTGGGGATGGGGACCCCAAGCCGCAGCACCGGACTCACCCTGCCGCCCAACCACCAACAGAGCCGCTAGGGGCGCCGCTCTTTATTCAGTGCAGGAAAATGGGCAGGGCCCTCCGAGCCATGGCAACATTCCAAGGCCCAGCGCGCCAAAACGCTGGGGCCATGCTCCCACTCGCCATCGCCCTAAACTCGGTCCACAACTCCGCTCCTCGCACAGCTGGCGGATCGGGCCTGCCGGCCTCCTGGGTGCTAAACCTAAACTTAGGATGGCCCCTGAGGGTCCCTTCCTAAGGGGCCTGGTGCTGCAATGCCGGGGATTGGGACCCCCAAGCCCCAGCGCTGGATGCACCCTGCCGCCCCGCCCCCCACGGGCCGCTAGGGGCGCCGCCATTCATTCAGGGTGGGAGAACAGGTAGGGCCCTCCGAGCCCCGCCAACCTTCGAAGGCCCCCCAGCGCTAAAATGCTTGGGGTCATGCTCAGGCTCGCCAGCGCCCTCACCTCGGGGCAACCCTCCACGTGTTGCACAGCTGCTGATCGGGTCCACCGGCCTTCTGGGGGCTAAACATAACCCTAGATTGACCCCCGAGCGGCCTCTCCCAATAGGCCTGGCGCCGCAACACCAGGGATTGGGGACTCCCGAGCCCCAGCACCGGACTCACCCTGCCGCCCAGCTGCTCCCCGGGGTCTTGGGGTGCTGCCATTATTCAGGGCGGGAGAACGGGCAGGGCCCTCCTAGGCCCCTGCGACATTCGAAGGCCCCCGCCCCAAAACGCTTAGGCCCATGCTCCTTCTCACCAGCGCCCTCACCTCGGCCCGCGCCTCCCCTCACAGCACAGCCAGTGGATCGGGCCTGCTGGCCTCCTGGGGGTTAACCCTAACCATAGGTCGGCCCATGAGGGCCCCTCCCAAGGGGCTTGACACCGCAACTTGGAGATTGGGGACCCCCAGGCCCCTGAGCGGGACTCAATGTGCTGCCCTGCCTCCACCCTGGCCGATAGGGGCGCCGCCGGTCATTCAGGGTGGGAGAACGGGCAGGGCCCTCAGAGGACCCGGAGACCTTCGAAGGCTCCCCATGCCAAAATGCTTGGGCCCACGCTCCCGCTCGCCAGCAGCCTCACCTCGGCCTGCCCCTCCGCTCACGGCACAGCTAGCTGATGGGGCCTGATGGCCTGCTGGGAGCTAACCCAAATCATACGTCGGCCCCCGAGGGGCCCCTCCCAAGGGGCCTGGCACCGCCACGCCGGGGCTTGGGGACCCCCGAGCACCAGTGCAAGACTCACCCTGCTGCCTCGCCGCGACCCGGCCCGCTAGGAGCGCTGTCCTCATTCAGGGCGGGAGAACGGGCGGGGACCTCCGAGACACCAGCAACCTTCGAAGTCCCCCCTGTGCCAAAACGCTTGGGCCCATGCTCCCGATTGCCAGCGCCCTCACCTCGGCCCACCACTCCACTCGCTGCACAGCTGACAGATCGGGCCTGCTGGCCTCCTTTGGGCTAACCCTACCCTAGGTCGGCCCCTGACGGACCACTCCCAAGTGCCCAGCGCCGCTACGCTGGGGATTGGGGAACCCCCCAGTGCTGGACTCACCTTGCCGGCCCGTCGCCAACTGGGCCGCTATGGGCGCCGCCGGTCATTCAGGGCGGGAGAACCGGCAGCGCCCTCTGAGCCTTTGGCGACTAAAAAGGCCATCCGCGCCAAAACACTTGGGCCGACGCTCCGGTCGCCAGCACCCTCACCTCAGCACGCAACTTCAATCACCGCAGAGCTGGCAGATCTGGCCTGCCGCCCTCCTGGGGGCTAACCCTAACCCAAGCTGGGCCCCAGAGGGACCCCTCTCAAGGGGACTGGTGCCGCACCGCCGGGGATTGGGGAACCCAAGCCCCGACTGCGGTCTCACCCTGCCCCCGCGCCACCACCCGGGCTGCTGGGGCGCCCCCGGTCATTCAGGGCAGGAGAACGGGCAGGGCCCTTCGAGCCATGGCAACATTCGAAGGACCAGGGCGCCAAAACGCTGGGGACCACGCTCCCGCTCTGCATCGCCCTCACCTCGGCCCAACCCACTATGTGCCGCACAGCCGCTGATCGGGTCCACTGGCCTCCTGGGGGCTAACCATAAACCTAGATCGACCCCCGAGGGACCCCTCCCAAGGGGTCTGGCGCCACAACGCTGGGGATTGGGGACCCCCGAGCCTCAGCACTGGATTCACCCTACCTCCCAGCCGCCACGTGGGGGCTTGGGGTGCTGCCGTTCATTCAGGGTGGGAGAACGGGCAGGACCCTCGAGACACGGTGACCTTCAAAGGCCCCCCGCAACAAAACACCCGGGCCCACGCTCCCGCTCACCAGTGCCCTCACCTCGGTCCGCCACTCCAGTCTCCACACAGCTGGCGAATAGGGCCTGCCGGCATCCTAGGGGCTAAACCTAACCCTAGGTCAGCCTCCGAGGGGCCCCTCCCAAGGGGCCTGGCGCCACAACGCGGTGGACTGGGGACCCCCGAGCCCTATGTCCGGACTTACATGCCGCCCCGCCGCCACCTGGGCTGCTAGGGGCGCCGCAGGTCATTCAGGGAGGAGAATGGGCAGGGCCCGCCGAGTCCCCAGAGACATTCGAAGGCCCCTGGTGCCAAAACGCTTGGGCCCATGCTCCCGCTCACCAGCCCCCTCACCTTGGTCCACCACTCCGCTATCCACACAGCTGGCGAACAGGGCCTGCCGGCCTCCTAGGGGCTAAACCTAGCCCTAGGTTGGCACCCGAGGGGACACTCCCAAGGGGCCTGGCGCTGCAACGCTGGGGATTGGAGATACCAGAGCCGAAGCGCCTGACTCACCCTGCCGCCCCGACGCCACCAGGGCAGCTAGGTGCGCCGCCAGTCATTCAGGGAGAATAAGTAGGGCCCGCCGAGTCCCCGAACTCATTTGAAGGATCCCCGTGACAAAACGCTTGCGCCCACGCTCCCACTCCATAGAGAAATCACCTCGACCCACCACTCCTTTCGCCACACAGCTGGCAGATTGAGCCTGCTGGCATGCTGGGGTCTGACCCTAACCCTAGGTCAGCCCCGGAGGGGCCCCTCCCAAGGGGCCTGGCGCCACAACGCGGTGGATTGCGGACCCCCAAGCCCCAGTGCCGGACTCACCTGCCGCCCTGCCACCACCCGGGCCGCTAGGGGAGCCACGGGTCATTCAGGTGGGAGAACTGGCAGGCCCTTCCATTTCCCCTGCGACCTTCGAAGGCCCCCCGCTCAAAAAAGTTGGCTCCCATGCTCCTGCTCGCCAGCGCCCTCACCTCGGCCCGCCCCTCTGCTTGCTGCAGAGCCAGTGGATAGTGCCTGCTGGGCTCCTGGGGGCTAACCAAAACCTAGGTCGGCCCCATGGGGCACATCCCAAGGGGCCTGGCTCTGCAACGCTGGGGATTGGTGACTCAGAGCCCCAGAGCCAGATTTACCCTGCTGCACTGTCGCCACCCGGGCCACTAGGGACGCCGCTGGTCATTCAGGTGGGAGAAGGGGCAGGGCACTCCGAATCAGCACCTACCTCCAAAGGTGCCCCGATCCAAAACGCTTGGGCCCAGGCTCATGTTCACCAGGACCCTCACCTCGGCCCAACTCTCAGCTCAATGCAGAGGTGGTGTATCGGGCCTGCTGGCCTCCTGGGGGCTAATCTAACCATAGGTCGGCCCCCAAGGGGCCCTTCCCAAGGGCCCTGAAGCCGCAACGCAGTAGATTGGGGACCCCCGAGTCCCAGCGCCGGACTCACAGCCCGCCCCGCCGCCACCCGGGCCGCTAGGGGTGCCGCGGGTCATTCAGGGTGGGAGAACTGGCAGGGCCCTCTGAGACATGGTGACCTTCGAAGGCCCCCCGCGCCAAAACGCCTAGGCCCACGCTCCCAATCACCAGCGCCCTCATCTCAGTCCGCCACTTCACACTCCACACAGTTTGCGAATAGCGCCTGCCGGCCTCCTGGGGGCTAAACCTAACCCTAGGTTGGCCCCCGAGGAGCCCCTCCCAAGGGGCCTGTCGTCGCAACGCTGGGGATGGGGACCCCGAACCCAAGTGCCAGACTCACCCTGCTGCCATTCAGCCACCCGAGCCGCTAGGGGCCCACCGGTCTATAAGGGAAGGAGAATGGTCAGGGCCCTCTCAGCCCCCGCCGACCTTCGAAGGCCCACTGCGCTAAACACTTGGGCTCATGCTCAGGCTCACCAGCGCCCTCACCTTGACCCAACCCTCCGCGTGTTGCACAGCCGCTGATCGGGTCCACCGACCTTCTGGGGGTAACCGTAACCCTAGATCGACCCCCGAGGGGCCCCTCCCAAGGGGCCTGGCGATGCAATGCCAGGGATTGGGGACCCCAACCTCAGCATTGGCCTCACCCTGCCACCCAGCTGCTACCTGGGTCTTGGGGTCCTGCCCTTCATTCAGGGCGGGAGAACGGGCGGGACCCTCCAAAACACGGCGAACTTCAAAGGACCCCTGTGCCAAAACGCCTGGGCCCACGCTCCCGCCCACCAGCGCTCTCAACTCGGTCCGCCACTCCGCTATCCACACAGCTGGCGAATAGGGCCTGCTGGCCTCCTAGGGGCTACCCTAACCCTATGTTGGCCCCCAAAGGGCCCCTCCCAAGGGGCCTGGCGCCGGAACGTGGGGGATTGGGGATACCCGAGCCGCAGCGCCTGACTCACCCTGCCGCCCCACTGCCACTTGGGCTGCTAGGGGCACCGCCAGTCATTCAGGGAGAAGAATGGGCATGGCCCGCCGAGTCCCCGGAGACATTCGAAGGACCCCGGCGCCAAAACGCTTGGGCCCACGCTCCCGCTCCACAGAGACCTCACCTCGACCCACCCCTCCTTTCACCGCACAGCTGGCAGATTGAGCCTGCTGGCGTCCCGGGGGCTAAACCTAACCCTAGGTCATCCCCTGAGGGGCTCCTCCCAAGCGGCCTGGTGCCCTAATGCGGTGGATTGGGGACCCTGGAGCCACAGCGCCGGACTCACCTGCCTCCCCGGCACCACCCGGGCCACTAGGGTCCCTGCGGGTCATTCAGACTGGGAGAATTGGCAGGGCCCTCCGTTTCCCCTGCAAAATTCGAAGACCCCCCACTCAAAAAAGTTGGCTCCCACGCTCCTGCTCGCCAGAGCCCTCACCTCGGCCCGCCCCTCCGTTTGCTGCAGGGCCAGTGGATAGTTCCTGCCAGGCTCCTGGGGGCTAACCAAAACCCTAGGTCGACCCCGTGGGGCACATCCCAAGGGGCCTGGCTCTGCAATGCTTGGGATTGGTGACTCAGAGCCCCAGAGCCGGACTCACCCTGCCACACTGTCGCCACCTGGTACGCTAGGGGCGCTGCTGGTCATTCAGGGTGGTTGAACAGTCAGGGCCCTGGAGAAACCGGAGACATTTGAAGCCTCCTGCGCCAAAATGCAGGGGCCCACGCTCCCGCTTGCCAGGGCCTTTACCTCGGCCTGCCCACCTCTCGCCGCCCAGCCAGAGGATTGGGCCTGCTGGCCTCCTGGCGGCTAACTCTAAGCCTAGGTCGGCCCAGGAGGAGCCCCTTCCAAGGGGCCTGGCGCCGCAATGCTGGGGATTGGGGATCCCCGAGCCACAGTGCGGGACTAACCCTGCCGCCCCACCACTAAAGGGTCCCCTAGGGGCGCCGCTGCTTATTCAGGGCAGGAGAATGGGCAGGGCGCTATGAGCCACGGCAACTATCGAAGGCCCAGGGTGCCAAAATGCTGGGGCCCACGCTCCCACTCGCCATCACCCTCAGGTCGGCCCGCAACTCCACTCCTCACACAGCCAGCAGATCTGGCCTGTCGGCCTCCTGGGCGCTAACCCTAACCCTAGGATGGCCCCTGAGGGTCCCTTCCTCATGGGCCTGGCGCCACAACACCGGGGATTGGGGACCCCGAATCCCCAGCACCGGATGCACCCTGCTGCCCCGCCCCACACAGGCCGCTGGTGCGCTGATGTTCCTTCAGGGTGGGAGAAGGGGCAGGATCCTCCAGTCCCCCGGCGACCTTCCAAGGCCCCCCGCGCCAAAATTATTGGCCCACGCTCCAGCTCTCCGGCGCCCTCTCCTCGGCCTGGCCCTCTGCTACCGCACAGCTGGCGGATCATGCCTGCCAGACTCCTAGGGGCTAACACGAACCCTAGGACGGACACAGAGGGGCCCCCCCAAGGCACCTTGTGCTGCAATGCATGGCATTGGGGACTCCCAAACCTCACTGCCAGACTCACACTGCCACGCCGCCACCACCCGGGCCGCTAGGGGCGCCGCTGGTCATTCAGGGCAAGAGAATGGGCAGGGCCCTCCGAGCCTCTAGCGACGTTCAAGGCCCACTGCGCCAAAACGCTGGATACCATACTCCCGCTCCCCAGCGCCCTCACCTCAGACCACTCCTCCACTCGCTGCACAGGCGGCCGCATCAGTCCTGCTGGCCTACTGGGGTTTAACCCTAACCCTAAACCCTAACCCCTAACCTAAAACCCTAAACCTTAACCCCTAATCCTAATCCTAACCCTAACCCCTAACACTTACCCTAACCCTAACCCTACCTTAAACCTAACAATAAACCCTAATCCTTAAACCCTAAACCCTAACATTAACACTAAACCCTAAACCCTAACCCCTAACCCTAATCCCGAAACCCTAAACACTAAACCCTAACCTTAACCACTAACCCCAAAACCCAAACCCTAACCCTAAACCCTAACCCTACCCCGACCCCTACCATACCCCTAACACTACCCTTACCCTACCCCTTCAGCTAAACCTACCCTAACCAGTAACCTAACCCTAAACCTAACCCTAACCCGTACCCTAACCCGTTCTCTAACCCGTACCCTAACCCTACCCCTAACCTGTACCCTAACCCTAACCGTAACCCTAACACGTACTCTAACCCACACCCTAACCCGTACCCAAACCCTAACCCTAAATTGTACCCTAAACCGTAACATAAACCGTACCCCAAACCTACCGTAACCCTAACAAGTACCCTAACCCATATCCTAACCTTAACCCTAAAACCTAAACACTGACCCTAACCCATACCCTAACTCATACCATAACACGTACCCTAACCCTACCATACCCTAACCCTAACCCGTAGCCTAACCGTAACCCTAAACCCTAAACCGTAACCTGTACCCTAACCCTAACCTTTACCCTTACCTTAACCTTAACCCATACACTAACCCGTACCCTATCCCTAACCCGGACCTTAATCCATACTCTACCCATACCTAACCCTAACCTGTACCCTAACCCATAACCTAACCCATACCCTAACCCTTAACCGTACCCAATCCCTATCCCAAACCCATTCCCTAACCCGTACCATAACCCTAACCCTAAACCGTAACCTAACCTGTATCATAACCCTAAATTGTACCCTAACACTAACCCGTACCCTAACCCTAACCCGAAGCCTAAACTGTACCCAAACACATACGCCAACACTAACCCTAAACCATACCCTAACCCGTACCCTAAACCGTACCCTAATGCGTACCCTAACCCGTAACCTAACCCTAACCCGTACCCTAAACCTAACCCATACTAAAACCCTAACCCTAAGCCTAAACCCAAACCCTAAACCCTAACCCATACCCTAAACCCTAATCTGTACCCTAACCCATAACCTCTAACCTGTAACCCCTAAACCCAACCCTAACCCATACCCTCTCCTTCCCCTAACCCTAAAACTTACCCTCAACCATAACCTAACCATAACCCATACCCTAACCTTAACCGGTACCCTAATCCATACCCTAACCCCGGGGATTGGGTACACCTGAGCCCCACCACGGGACTCAGCCTGCCACCCCTCAGGAAACCGTGCCCCTTGGGGCGCCGCAGAGCATCCCCTGCAGGAGAACTGGTAGGGCCCCCCTGAGCCCCCAGCGATCCTTGGCGGCCCCATACACCCCAACCCAGGGGCCCACGCTCATCCCGCCCCACGCCTTCCCTTAAGCTTGCCACCGAGCTCATCGCAGAGCTGGCAGATCAGGGCTGCGGGTTCCTGGGGCCTAGACCTGACCCTAGGGGGGCTGGGTAGGGCCCCTCCCCTGGGGCCCGGTGCCGCAGCCCCAGGGACTGGGGACATCTGAGCCCCACTGCAGGACAAAGCCTGCCAGCCCGCAGGAAACCGTGCCCCTTGGGAGGCTGTAGAGCATTCAGGGCGGGAGAACCAGGAGGGCCCCCAGAGCCCCCAGTGAACTTTGGCGATCCCTAAACACAATCCTTGAAGCCCATACTCACCCGACCCTGCACCCTCACCACAGCCCGCGGTGGAGCTCGCCATATAGTGGGCAGATCTGGCCTGTGGGGTTCCTGTGCCCCAACCCTAACCCTAGTTCATCTGTGGAGGGGCCCCTCCCCAGGAGCCTGGAGGCGCAGCCACGGGAATTCGGGACACCTGACCCCACAGCAGGACTCAGTCTGCCACCCCACAGGAAACCGTGTGCCTTGGGAGGCCATAGAGCATTCAGGGCTAGACAACCAGGAGGGCCCTCCTGAGTCACCAGCGAACTTCAGCGGCCTCTGGCGCCCCAACCCTGAGGCCCACGCTCACCCTCCCCACACCCTCACCTCAGCCCGTGTAGCTAGCCATACAGCCAGCAGATTGGGCCTGCGGGGCTCCTGGGGCCTAACCCTAGCCCTAGGTCGGCCGCAGGTGTGGGGGCCTCCCCAGGAGCCTTACACCGCAGCCCCGGGGAATTGGGATACCTATGCCCCACCGCAGGACTCAGCTTGCCACCTGACAGGAAACCGTGCCCCTTGGGGCTATACAGAGCCTACAGGGCATGAGAATTTTGGGAGGCCACCGGAGCCCGTCCCCATCCTTTGGCAGCCCCCCGTGCCCCAACCCTGAGGCCCATGCTCACCCTCCCCCGTGGCCTCCTCTCAGCCCTCCACAGAGCTCGCCGCACAGCCTGCAGATTGTCCCTGCCGGCTCCTGGACCCTAAACCTTACCCTACGTTGGCCACAGAGGGGCCCCTCCCCAGGGTTCTGGCACCCCACTCTGGGGGATTGGTGACACCCAAGCCACACCGTAGGACTCACCCTTCAGCCCACAGTAAACTGTACCATTTTGGGGCACAACACAGCATTCAGGACAAGAGAATTGGGGCACCCCTGAGAGCCCCTTCTGGTGAACCCCGAACTTTGTGGGCCCTTCCGGATGAAACCCCAAGGCTCACACTCACCCGCCCTTGTGCCCTCATCTTACTCCGACTGGGAATTCTCTGAGCACTGGGCAGTTCGGACCTGCTGCCTCTTTTTTTTTTTTTTTAAAGATTTTATTTATTTATGTGACAGAGAGACAGCCAGCGAGAGAGGGAACACAGCAGGGGGAGTGGGAGAGGAAGAAGCAGGCTCACAGCAGAGGAGCCCGACGTGGGCCTCGATCCCAGTACGCCGGTACGCCGGGATCACGCCCTGAGCCGAAGGCAGACGCCTCAACGACTGCGCTACCCAGGCGCCCCATCGGACCTGCTGTCTCTTGAGGCCTAACCTAACCCTGGGTCTTCTGTTGAGGGTCCCTCCCCGTTTGCCTGCCTCCAAGGCAGCAGGCATTGGGCTCACCTCTGCACGACTAGAGGACTCAGCCTGCCCCACAGCAGGAAACTTTCCATTTGGGGCTGCAGCAAGGGTTCATAGGAAAATCGGAGGGCTCCCCTCAGCCCATCCCAGGCAACCCCCACTTTCAGAGATCTCCCCGGATCCAATTAGTAGCTTCACACTGACCTTTAAACTTGCTCTCCACGGAGATCTTTTGAAATTCTCCACACTTCCAACCGATGGCATCATCCAGCTTCAGTGCCTTACCCAGCTTTAGGTCTTGAGATGGATTAAAATGGGAAGTCATTTCACTGATGATGACGTACTGGTGACCAAAAGATACATGCATAAATGCTTCATATCACTTGGCTTCAGGGAAATGCAAATCTAAACCCCTATAGATGCCATATCACACGAGGTCGAATATCTAAAAATAAGAAGACATGAAACTATACATGTTGGAGAGGATGTGGAGAAACGGGAACCCTCTTACACCCCTGTACGAATGCAGTCCGGTACAGCCACTCTTGAAAATGGTACGGAGTTTCCTCAAGAAGTTATAAATAAAGCTACCCTATGTCCCAGCAATTGCACTACTGGGTATTTTCCCCAAAGAGACAGAGGTAGTGAAGACGGGACACATGCACCTCAGTGTTCATAGCAGCAATATCCATAATAGACAAACTGTGGAAGGAGTGAAGATGACCATGGATAGATGAATGGATAAAGAAGATGTGGATCATATATACAATGGAATATTACTCAGCCATCAGAAAGGATGAATACTTACCATCACACCGACCTGGGTGGAGCTGGAGGGTATTATGCTGAGTGGAATAAGCCAATGAAAGAAGGCAATGATCATATGCTTTCACTCCTATGTGCAATATCAGAAACAAGGAAGACGACCATAGGGGAAGGAAGGGAAAATAGAATGGGAAGTCATCAGAGAGGGAGAAAACCCATGATGGCCTCTTAACTATCGCAAGAAACTGATGATTGTTGGAGGAGAAGTTGGGGGGGGTGTAACTGGGTGAGTAGCATTAAGGAGGTCACACGATACAATGAGCACTGGGTGTTACACACAACTTAAAATTTATTGAAGACTACATCCGAAAATAATGATGTACTGTAAGTTGGCTAATTGAATTTAAATTAAAGAACAAAAGACCTCGAATAAACACTCCTAAATATTTGTATGGAACCACTAAAGATTCCAAACAGCCAGTGCAATGTGGAAAAGAAAAACAAAGCTGGAGGACTCACAATTTCAGATTTCAGGTTATACTACAAAGCTGCAGTCATCCTAACAAGACAGTACGGCACAAGAATAGACACAGCGACCAAAGGAACAGGATACAAGTTCAGACAGAAATCCACAATTATGTGGTCCATGAATCTTCCACAAAGCAAGCAACGATATCAAAAGGGAAACGGACAGTCTCTACAACAAATGGTGTTGGGAAAACTAGACAGCTAAGCACAAAAGAATGAAATTAGACTGCTTTCTTACACAATACAGACAAACACAAAACAGTTTCAAGACCTCAATATGAGACCTGAATCCATAAAAATCCTACAGGAGGGAAGAGAGTAACTTCTTGACATGGACCATACCAACGTTTTTCTAGACTGTGTCCTGAGTCAAAGGAAATGAAAGCAAAAATAAACTATTGGGAATACAGCAAAATAAAAGTTTCCACACGACAGAAGAACAATGAAAACGTAAAAATAATAAGACAACCTACTCAAAGGGAGAAGATATTTGCAAAGATCATATGCAATAAAGGGATAGTGTCCAAAACATGTAGAACTGATACTACTCGACCCCCAAAAAACAAATAATCCAGTTAAGAAATAGGCAGAAGACATGGACAGACATTCTCCAAAGAAGAAATACAAATGGCCAAGAGTCCCGTGAAAAGATGTTCACCATAACCCATCATCAGGAAAATGTAAATCCAAAGGACAATGAGGTAATACCTGAAACCTGTCGGAATGGCTAACATCAAAAGCACAACAAAGAGCAGGTGTTGGGAGGATGTGGATAAAGGGGAATCCTCGCGAACTGTGGGTGGGAATGCAAACTGTGGTGGCCACAGTGGAAAACAGTATGAAGGTTCCTCAAAAAATTAAATATAGAACTACCCTACGATCCAACAATCACACTACTCGTATTTACCCAAAGAATAGGAAAACAGTAACGTAAAAGGATACGTGCACCCCTATGTTTCTTGCACCATTATTTACAATATCACAATATGGAAGCAACCCAAGTGTCTGTAGAAAAATTGACAAATGAGATTATAGATGTGTGTATTCACACACACACACACACACACACACACACACACACACACACACACAATGGAGTATAACTCAGCTTGCAAAAGAATGAAACCTTGCCATTTGCAGCCACATGGATGGAGCTAGAGAGTATTATCCTAACTAAAATCAGTCAGTCAGAGAAAGACAAATCCCATACGATGTCACTCTAATAGGGAATTTAAGAAACAAAAATAAATAACTAAAAGAGAAAAAGGAGACACACCAAAATACAAACTCTTAACAATAGAGAACAAACGGATGGTTACCAGAGAGGAGGTGGATAGAGGGAAATAGATGAAGGGGATTAAGAGGACGCTTTTCTTGATGACCACTGAGTAATACAGAGAATTACTGAATCACTCTATTGTACATCTGAAACGAATGTAACACTGTATGTTAGCTCTAGTGGAATTAAAATAAATTTTTAAAAAAGATTTTTCTTTCAGGAACCTCTTTGAAAAAGCTTTTCCTGTGCAATGTGCATAAGCCCTACTTGGGAGGATTCACTCTACAATAATTATTCACTCCATGCTTCAAATTCAGATTTCACTGAGTTCTTAATGTGGATCCCAGCCCACGGGAGCCATGGTACTTTTCTGTCCAGGCTCAGCACCTATGCATTCAAGATTGGAAGTAGAGACACATGTCACTTCACAGTCCAGAAAGCTATTATTGTTTCTGTTTTAGTGTGAGAGAGTCACAGACTTTGGGACAGGTTTCAGAGCAGGTTTATTATGGATCCTGGATCTCTACTTCAATGTTCATTGCCTGGATCCATTTGGCTAATAGGTTCCCTGTGGATGGGCTTGCTTCCAAGCACATACATGGAAGATGCAACGGTGGGTGGGCTTGGAAGGGACAGGAAGAAGACCAAAAACAGATAAGGGTCCGACCCTCCCCTGATCTAGGAACTGCTATGGGAGAGGGTACGGGAGGTAGAATCCATGCGAAACTCCAAGGTCACCAGCTGAACACAGGAGGCACAGGTCAAGGGGTCTGGAGATGCAGGGGTTGAAGGCTGCTCTGAGCTACCTCTGGGAGGAAGGGAGGGAAGGAATGAGAGGGAGACACTGCCTGCCCCTGGCCCATGCCATCTGCCCACTGCTCCGACACGCATCAGTCTATGAGCTGACACAGACTGGGCTCAGGATGGGCTGGCTCAGGTCCCTCAATCCTCACTGGGACAGCTGGCCCCAGGGCTCAGAGACATGCTGAGGGAGATGAGAGGGAAAGCTGCCCCACCCAGGTCATCCAGTCCTTGAGCAGACAGCCCTTCAGAACTGCTAAAAAATACCCACTAACGGGGTTGAAAGACATGCCATGGATGAACTAAGGCATAGCGATATGTAAAATAACATTCATTTTTAAGTTCAGAGCTGTCATCTCAGGAAGTGGGGAGAGCTTCCCTGAAGAAGACTGAGGGGAGGGCAGGCCATGCTGAAAAGGGAGACATGGCTCTCCTGATTGGGGACCTGCAGCCCCCTTCCAGGGCAGGGCATCATCCTCGCATCACACGAGATCCATGGAAGTGTTCCATCAGGGCCAGTTGCTTGTCTCGAGAAGGCTACCCTGGCATCGGACCGCACAGGGCACCAGGGACGAGGGCCAGATGGAGGACGGACAGTACTCTGGAGGCCATGGGGCAAGAGCAGAGGCACACGACCTTGAAGATGATGATGAAAAGCAGGAGGTGGCAGCATGGAGCCGGCCCAAAAGTACCATGGCAGCAGTGTCCACAGCTACACTGATTGGGTGCCTTCTGCACCCAGTGTGGCTAACTTCAGTGGACTCCAGACTAGTCCTGACCACAAGTTTAGGAAGTGTGCACCACCCCTGGCCTCCTCTCCCCTTGCAGCTGCTAGGAATCACGGACACAGACCCTGGTCAGGAAAATAAGATAACAGATTCCTGTCTCATATCAAAATCAAAAGAACTCTTCAACTTTGGCCACAACAACTTCTTGCAAGCCAGATCTCTAAAGGCAAAGGAAATAAAAGCAAAAATGAATTATTGGCACTTCATCAGGATAAAAAGCCTCCGCTCGGGAAAGCAAAGGATCAACAAAACAAAAAGGCAACCTATGGAATCGAAGAAGACATCTGCAAATGATATTACAGATAAAGGGCTGGTATCCAAGATCTATAAAGAACTCCTCAAATTCGACACCCAAAAAATGGGCAGAAGACACAAGGAGATACTTCTCCGGAGAAGACATACAAATGGCCAACAGACACATGAAAAAGGCTCCACATCACTTGCCATCAGGCAAATACAAATCAAAAAGACAATGAGATACCAACTTACACCAGTTAGAATGGTTAAAATTAACAGGGCAGGGGGCACCTGGGTGGCACAGTGGTTAAGCGCCTGCCTTCGGCTCAGGGCGTGATCCTGGCATTATGGGATTGAGCCCCACATCAGGCTCCTCCGCTATGAGCCTGCTTCTTCCTCTTACACTCCCCCTGCTTGTGTTCTCTCTCTCGCTGGCTGTCTCTATCTCTTTGGAATAAATAAATAAAATCTTGAAAAAAAATTAACAAGACAGGAAATTACAAAAAGTCAGAGAGGATGTGGAGAATGGGGAGCCCTCTTACACTACTCGTGAGAATTCAAGCTGGTACAGCCACTTTTGAAAACAATATGGAGGTTCCTCAAGACGTTAAACACAGAGCTATCCTACAACCCTCCAATTGAACTACTGGGTATTTACCCCATAGACACAGAGTAATGAAAGGAAGGGGCACCTGTATCCCAATGTTCATAGCAGCAAAATCCATAATAGCCAAACTGTGGAAGGAACCAAGATACCCTTCAGCAGATGAATGGACAAAGAAGATGTGGTTCATCTATACAATGGAATATTATTCAGTCATGAGAAAGGATGAATACCCACCATTTGCACCAATGTGGATGGACCAGGAGGGGATTATGCTAAGTGAAATTAAGTCAAGCAGAGAAAGACAATTATCATATGGTTTCACTCCTATGTGGAATGGAAGGAATAGCATGGAGGAAATTAGAAGAAGGAAGGGAAATGTGAAGGGGGGAATGAGAGGCGGAGATGAACCATGAGAGACTACTGACACTGGGAAACAATCTGAAGGTTGCAGAAAGGGAGGGGAAGGGGAATGGGTTATCCTGGTGATGGGTATTAAGGAGGGCACGTGTTGGGGTGCCTGTGTGGCACAGCGGTTAAGCTTCTGCCTTCGGCTCAGGGCGTGAATCCGGCATTATGGGATCGAGCCCCACAACAGGCTCCTCTGCGGTGAGCCTGCTTCTTCCTCTCCCACTCCCCCTGCTTGTTTTCCCTCTCTCGCTGGCTGTCTCTATATCTGTCGAATAAATAAATAAATTGTTTTTAAAAAAAGGAGGGTACGTGTCATAATGAGCACTAGATATTATATGCAAACAATGAATCATGGAACACTACATCTAAAACAAATGAAGTACTGCAGGATGACTAACATCATTTTAAAAAAGGAAAGGTATGAAATCCATACAGGAAAACTGTCACTATTTGCAAATGACATGAAATCCCAAAGGATTCCAAACACACACACACAAAAATATTGTTAGAATAAACAAATTCTAGAAAGCTGCAGCATATAAAGTCAATATAAAGACCTGTTTTCTTTATTTTTTTCAGATTTTATTTATTTATTTGACAGGAAGAGAAAAAGCATGAGCAGGGGGAGTGTCAGAAAGAGGGAAAAGCAGACCCTCGCTAAGCGGGGAGACCAACACAGGGCTCGATCCCAGAACTCTGGGATCATGACCTGAGCTAAAGGTAGACGCTTCACCTATGGGGCCACCCAGATGACCCAACTTCTTGCATTTCTGTATACTGATGACCCACTTTCGTACTGAGAAATTGAAAACGCAACGCCATTTACAATTGCATAAAAATCTAGAAATAAAAGTAAGCAAGAATGAGAAAGACACAGTACACTCAACACATGGCAGAAAAGAAATGAAAAATATGTGTGTCGAGGGGGGGCAGAATGTATGGGTCAAAGACTTGGAAGGCAACACAAACAAATGGAAACATACACCATGCTCCTTAACTGGAAGAGATAATTATGTGAACATGTCCATCGTACCCAAAGCAATTGACAGATGTGATGAAATCCCTATCTGAATTCCAGTGGCATTATTCAAGCAAATAGAAAACAGTCCTCAAACTTGTATGGAATCACCAAAGACCCCAAATACCCAAAGCAACCTGGACAAAGAAAGGTGCAGTCAACACACTCCTGGATTTCAAGCTAGATTACAAAGCTGTTGTAATCAAAACAGGATGGTAATGGCATAAACACAGACACCAGGTCAGTGGAACAGTAGAGAAAGCTCAGAAACTTACCCACACGTAGATGATCCTAACTTACGACACAGCAGCAGAAGATATGCCATGAGGGAAGGACTGTGTCTTCAGTGAGCGGTAACAGGCAAACTGGACACTAAATGCAGAAGAATATAACTGGGTCACTTTCTTACACCACACACAAAATTTTTAATGGATGAATGATTTGAACATAAGACCTGAATCCATAAACCTCCAAGAAGACACAGGTACTAAGTCTCTCGACATTGGTTTTGGCAAAGAGTCTTCAGATCGGACACCAAATGCAAAGGCAACAAAAGCAAAAATAAAGAAGTGGAACAACATCAAACTGAAATCTTCCACACGGCAAAAGAAACCAGCAAAATCTTAAAAGGCCACTGACCCAATAAGAAAAAAATATCTGCGAATCATATGTGTGAGAAGAGGCTAATATCCAAAACACACACAACACTCATACAAATCAAAACAAAACAAAACAAACAAACAAACAAATATATATATATATATATATATATATATATATATATATATATATATATATATATATATATATATATATATATATAATGGGGGGAATATGTGAATAGATACTTTCCAAAGATGGCACACAGGTGCCAACAGACAGAAAAAGTTGTTCGACTTCACTAATCATCGTCAGGGAAACATCAGTCAAACCCACAATCGGCTATCCTCTCACAACTGTTGGAATAGCAATTGTCCCAGAGACAGACACCAGGTGGGGTCAAGGGTGTGCAGACGAGGAGACACTGTGCACTGTTGGTGGGAATGGAAATTGGTGCAGCCACTGTGACAAACAGTATGGAGGTTCCTGAAAAAATAAATACAACTACCCTATGATCCAGTAATGGCTCTACTGAGTATTAATTTGGAGACCAAAAAAATGCTGCCTCAAAAAGACAGATGCACTCCCACGTTCACTGCAGCATTATTCTCAAGAACCAGACATGGAAACATAGACCTTGGGGGCCTTATGCCAAGTAACTCGGACACAGAAAGACCAATACCAGATGCTCTCATGTATATTCCATGTGGAATAAACAAATACTGAATGCATAGATACTGAGAGCAGATTGGTAGGTGCCTGATTTTGGGATGGGGTGGTAGAAACGGGTGAAGGTGGTCAAAGTCTCAATGTTTGAGTGAGAAAATCCGACAGTCATGAAATGTTCTGTACAGCATGGAGACTAAAACTAACCCTGCAGCATGGAGACTAAAACTAACCCCACAGCATGGGGTATAGGTTTCCCAGCTCTTTGGAAGTACAGGGCTTCTGAGAAACCTTGCACAGCAGAAATGGTATCAAGAAGGAATGACCATTAATTTACACGAACAATTAGACAGTTTGTTCAGACTCCAAAATTCCTTCTCTTTGGCTTTTCTTTGGCCTCAGCACACAAGTTTCTAACTAAGGCCCAGCATAAATGAAGATAGAGCACTGCAGAGGCTCACAGACACAATTCAAAATGCTGGTGGCTGGATGTGGAGAGTGGTTCCCAGCGAAGGAGCTGGTTGGGGTTCACACCGCCTCTGTCGTGCTTCTCCCCAAAACAGATGCTGAACGCGATTCTCACTGTTCACCTTTTTTTCATAAGAGGGAAATCCTCTTCAGGTCTCTTCCTCTTACTGAAGATGGGTAATAACGTAGTTCTTTCAAGAAATCCCAGGGTCTTACTGTGAACGTTTAAATACTGGGGGATACTTGTACCTGAGCATTGCTGAGGGAGGAGATGTGAAAGGTTCTCCCACACACAAACCTCAGCCGATCCACTGGGAAAGGCACCTTCCTCAGCATGCAGAACACAGACTACCTCCTACCCCCTGAGAAACCCTCTCCTTCCCCTTGATCAGGACAATCCACAACAGCTGGGAGTTACCCCAACTCCTCCGTTCTCCTGCTCTTAATAGCTAACCCATCAGCAAATCCTGTGAGCTCCATCTTCAAAATGGACCCAGAATAGGTCTAACCACTTCATCCAAGGCTACCTGTCTGGTCCACAGTGCCTGAGTTCCTGGAAAAGCTTCGTCATTGACCTGCCTTGCCATCTTCAACCCTCTGTCATCTGTTCTCAACACTGTAGCCAGGATGGCCTAGTGAAACAGGGTCTCATGGGGTTATAGCCCTGGAATAGCTTTCTGTCACCCTCTGTCACCTCTCTGAGCTCATGTCCTAAGCTGTCTCCTGTGGCCACAAGGCCTTCTTGCTGCTCCTGGATATACCTGGAATTCTCCTGCCCCAGAACCTTTGCACATGCTTTCCCTTCTGTTCAGAATGCTCTTGATGTGTTCTCACTCACCTTCGGAGAAGTCTGAATTGGAGTGACAGGGACAGAAGATGAGGCTGTGTGTGTTGGGTGAGGCTGGTGGCCCAGAAGAAGGTTCTCTGCCCGCTCTCCACCTGTGCCTCACTTGACCTCCGCCGGGAACTTGCACATAGCCCTCACCTGTGACAACCCTCACCCAGGAGACCAAAGCCACCCATGGAGCACACCCTGCCCACACCTTGCTGCAGAATGCATTCAGCTCTCCTCTGCGACCCCTGTCAGCTTTACCCAGTCCTCGAACTCCGCCGGCCCCTGCAAAGCTCCTGGATTCCTCCTCTTCCTCCAAAATCACACTGGCGCAAGGCTTTCATGAGAAAGCTATAATGCTAACTAATGAAAGGTTCACACCTACTTTCCCCTTCTGTTGCCTTTTTCTCCACCGTTCTTTCCTACCTGTGCAAACTGTAACATATCAGTGGAACATGAACATGCTCTGAGACCTGAATCTTTCATTGCAGCTTTCTGAGGACTCCTTATGTGATAAGAAACTAGTGTATCCTACAACCGGGTGTTTTACAACTCTCATCTATAGAATACTACAGCCCAATTCACTACAATTTTACCTCACTCTTCATGAAGCAGAACACTTTTAGCTTTCTTCTTTTACTTAAATTCCAGTTAGTTCACATGCCATGGAATATTCGCTTCAGGGGTAGGATTTAGTGATCCCTCACCTGCATACAGTACCCAGTGCTCATCACAAGTGCCCTCCTTAATACCCCTCACCCATTTAATTCTTCCCCCCACACCTTTGTACTGCAGCAACACTCAGTTTGTTCTCCAAGGTTGAGTCTATTTCCTTGTTTGCCTCTCTCATCACCCCAAACCTCTGTTCATCTGTTTTCTCTCTGAAATTCCAGAAGTGTGAGAGCATAGGATATTTGTCTTTCCTCACTGATTTTGCTTACCTTAATACACTCTAGATCCATGCACATCCTTGCGAATGGTAAGATTTCATTCTTTTTGAAGCTGGGTCATATTCCATTATATACATGTATCCCACATCTGCTTTATCCGTTCATCAGTGTATGGATTTTTGGGTTCTCTCCATAGTTTGGCTACTGTAGACATTACCGCCATAAACATCATGGTGCATGGACCCCCTTCAACTCTGCATTTCTGTATCCTTTGGGTAAGTACCTAGGAGAGCAATTGCTGGATCATGTGGTTGTTCAATGTTTAACTTTTTGAGGAACCCCCACGATGTTTCCCAGACTGCCTGCACCACTTTGCATTCCCACCAACAGGATGGGAGGGTTCCCCTTTAAGCAGAACATTATCTGTTGGCAATTTCATAAGAGGAAATAAAACCTCTGGGAGATGCAGCCAGGGTCAGGCAAGCAGTTGCAGACTTCACCCCAAGGCTCCTGACGCCAAGCCCATTGAAGCCACCAGCATGCCACTATCCAAAAGAGTTCTCACACTCTCCTTCTGACTCCACCACCAAAGAAACTACAGAGAGAATATGGCACCTCAAAATATCGAGATAATACATTTAGTAAAACTAGAAAGTCAAGCTCAACTTTTAAACAGGAACAGGCCGCTTTGGATAATTTTGAATTTTCCCTCCACCCTAATTTTAACTCTTCTGATGAATAAACTAATCAATGATGAAACATCACCTTTGTCAAATGACATCATCCAAGTCTGTATCAGATGAAAAAAAGCCACCTAACTCTAGATGCTGGCCACACAACCATAAACACTGTTAGATGAAGGAACAAATTAGATGTTACAAACAGGCACAGAGTGAATCTCACCTTCCCTTTCTAATAAAAGAGGGTTCCTAGGAAACAGATGGTCAAAATACATTTGTAAGCAATAAATGGACAGAGAAATTGTGATCCCCTGCAAAGTTCTACCTGCAGGGAAACTAAGTAATTCTTGCACCAAACCCAGAATGCTGACAGCTACTTCAATTTTACTTTGTGGCTCAACTAGAGAAACGATAAAAGCCCAGGAGGTTTTGGGATAATGAGAGGTTTTACCTCCAGCCCTGACATAGATAGGACATTTTGCCATATATACCTGTGCTTTCTCTGAAAACTGGCGTCCTGTGACAAGCTGCCTCACTGACTCCAATGCTGACATTCAAAACCTCGGGGGTCTTGGAGCCAGAGCAGAGAAGTGCTGTCAGTTGTGGAGAAGTAGGCACCGCTGACCTAAAGCTTGCACACCTGCTTCGGTTTCTGGGTGAAGGGGTAACACATACTTGTTGTTTAGCAGTAATTATCTTCATTCTCAATAGACCAATGACCTTGCCTTTTCTGGAAGGCAGACTTACTCTTCTAAAGAAACCCTCAATTCCTCTATTCCCAATGCAACTAGAGTGGAACATTTATTTCTCACTTAAATAGAAAACATTGTTATTGTCGACATTGCGTGAATGAACTTTTAAAAACATTTTAGAGAGAAAGGAAGAGACCTTTATTCAAACCCAAGTCAGGACAGCTGCCTGGGAGACACAATCTTCACCAAGAAGGGAGTGCTCCGAGGAAGGAACATTTGGGGCAGGGTTATATACTTTTTTTCTGTTTTGTTTTACGTACAGAGTTACACACCACAATGAGGATCTTCTTAGATTCCAGAAAGTGACACACTCTTATGTTTTCAGTATGTACATATCAGAATGATTTTAATCTTATGGGAGCCAAAGATGTTCTTTATTTTTTCTTATATTTATGTTGGCATTTTTTGGTTATTGTTTTCTTCTCAAAGCAGATGTACAACATGTGCTTGGGGCAGAAATAGGACCCATGCTTTGAGGTTTTGCCCAGTCATTTTGAGCCAGGTAAAATGTTAAAGGATAGCTTCCCTGGGAGCCCAGGATCAGGGCCCACAGATGATATAAGTTAAAAATTCCTTTTATCATTATAATTACTCCTAAATGGAGGAATTTGAGACAAAAGCACCTTTCACAAGAGTACCAAGAAATCAAAATGATGCCCACGGAAGGCTGCCTGCTCCATGGTCAGCACAGGTAACAGAAGTGTTCATAGTCTCTGGACTCCTGCCCTTCTCCTGCCCAAATCTCTGAAGCACAAAGACCACTTAAAATCAGAATTGTAGAACTGCTATATACCTTAGAGATGTCTGGCACCATTCCCTTGGACTGCAGAATAAAACACAGTAGCTCATTGACACCAACTAATTTCAACATGAAGTGCCCCCTGGATGCACTAAGTTCGTTCTCTGCAAATGTTGACTAAAGTAAGTCACAGTCATAGCATATAAACACTACGATGGCTGGGAAGTCATCGTAGGTAAGGGAATATTTTAGCCATGTTTATAAGCATTGGTTCACGTTGTAGAAGAGGCTGAGCTGAGTGTTTTTAAATACTATTTCAGACCTGTTTTACAGCACCCTCTGAACATACCAGAGCCTGAATCGACTAAAAAAGATAGTTGGTTTCAGTAACTTTAATACCAGGTAAATATTATACTGTCTGTATTCCTAAGGATCTTTGAGTATCTTACCCAGAGGTCCTCCACTGAGATAATGATCTTAATGATCACCATGGGCAGAGGTGAAAAGGCCCGCTGAATTCGTTCCAGTTGTCCACATGACAAGAAAATCCTGATATTTGATAGGTTTCCAGATCGAGAAGACCAGAGATAAGAGGGAAATAGTACCCTGTATGGAACAACAAGGGATTTGGAGTCATTTTGGGGATCCCACTTAGGTTTCTGACACTAAAATCCTTTGTGACTCATATCATCTGAGTCCCTGTCTAACCACCTGAACATGTGCCTAAAAATATCTACACCCTAGTTGAGAAGTTTAAGAGGCAGAATGCTGCAAAGAGCCAGTATGATGTCTCTCAGGATCAGGTGCTCAGGAAGCCATAATTGCTATTGGGTCTATTTCTTTTCCAGAAGAAAGAACACATGTTGAATCCATATTCCTACAAGATGACTGACCAGATAATTTTCAAACCTGAAGGAAGGCCATGAAGTCGCTCTTGTGTCATATTTCACTCAGAAATCATGTTGTTGGACTGGTGAGGATGATACGATAGCAACGTCATCACTAAGAGTGGGGAGCTTCGAATTTCCATATGGCCATGTTGACCACCTTAGCTCAGGGCCACCAGAAAGGACAGCTGAGGGGGACCACAGGCCAAGGCTGCCATGTGTGGCTGGGGCAGGCAGAACTCTGACTTAAGGCTCAACCCCTGTCTAGGTTATTATAATGCTCTTCACAAAGAAAGTGCCATTGAGTGTGAGCCCTCATGTAGAAAAGGTTCAGAATTTCCATTGAGATTCCCTCTCTGACCTTTAGGATATGTAGCAAAGTTCCATTTAATTTTTAAACATTGAAGGACTTCCTGGTTTTCTTTTTGCTATGACTGTGGCTCAATTCCCCTGTGGTCTAAGAATAGAATCTAGTTAATTTCAGGGTTTAACATTTGTAGCCTTGATTTGTGGCCCCACCTATCATCTATTTGGGTAAAGAGTCTATGACCACTTGAAAATAATGTATTCTGCACTTATTATGGAATGTTCCCTATATGTAAATTAGGTCACATTTGTTACCAATGTTTTGTCTGCTTTTTCTGTCAGATATTGAGAAAGGTATATTAAAATCTTCAAACAATGCTGCTCTATTCAACATGGCATCGGAGAATCTACCAGTGTTAGAAGGCAAGAGAAACAAAAACTATCAGAATTGAGGGGATAATTGTGACTATTCACAGATAATACGATTGTGTACATAGAAAATCCAAACCAGTCTATAAATACCCTATTTGAATTAAAAATGTAATTTATAAATTTGAGATGGATTGTAGCTTCCCATTGGACAGTTTCTGAAAGAAAACGTAGAACCTGTCAATCTTGGGGTAGGACATAGGGAGCACTAACCATTTAAAAGAATTCAGTGGGACTTCATAAAAAGGTGACATTTCTCCTTATCTTATGACCATAAGAAAATGAAAAAGTGAACCGCAGGCTGGGAAGTAAAGATTTGCAATACAAACACTGACAAAGACTTGTCCATAAAGAATTCCTGCTCATCAACCATAAAAAGTCTATTTATAAACAAATACTTCAGAAAAGATTGACTGATGGCCAATAAGAACAGGAAAGGGTGCTCTACAGTATTATTTTCAGGAACAGCAAGGCCTTTGCTAAAATGAAAACATACACACAAACCAGTATTCCCTAGATGGATGATGTCCTTATTTCTGAGGACAGCTTGAAGAACAGACTAGCATCAAAGTAAAGTGATGGAATTCCTGACACTCAGAGGATGGACAATTGACCTCAAACTACAGTACAATTTCTAGGCATCATTCGGTCCTCTGAAGGCAGACAACTACCACACCCCTTCCTACACCACACAGGTTGCTTCCCAACCCCTACCATAAAAGAAGAAGATGAGAAACAGGTAGGACTAATAGGAAATAGCAAAAATCACATGTGGGGATTATCCTGAAACACACTGATCACATAACTAGTGTAAGGAAGTGTAGGGAACTGACAAGGACAGAGACTCAAGAGGTACCTCTTTGGGAAATGCTGTCTGAAATCGTCACACCTTGGTACCAGCTAATGAGGGCTCTGAGCATACCCTAGGGTTTACTCACAAGGGTCTGCAACACCAACGCTGAGGACTGAAACTCTTCAAGACCTCAAAGCTTGCCTGACTGACTATTGGACTAAGACATTCCCATGTTCTGAAAACAGATACCAACTTATTGAAAGGTTCACCTGGGCTCTCTTGGAGGCCCTACAAGAAGCTGAACCATTCACTGAAAATCAATTACACACACACACACACACACACACACACACACACACACACACACACACACCTGTCACTTCAGAAATTACTTAAACATTCAAGGTTCTTCCTACCTTTTCTTTTTCACATTGATATTTATACTCACATGAAATGTCATCATTTCTAATGAACACTGATGTCAAAATAGAGATCCATTGACACAATATTCACAAAATGGAACTTCCGTGCTGTCATTTTCAATATAATGTTTTTTTAAAGTTCATACATATTTTAGGTTTTTGGTAACTTATACAGGAGAAGATCAGCATTGAAAAACTCTAAATACTGACAATGAGTTTTAAGCCTAGAGAACAAAAATTGTCCAATTTCATAGATAATAAGGAACCAAAGGGAAAGCATGGAAGCTGTAGTCCAATAATTTTACACATGTGCATCCTCTATTATTCTACTACTGACGGGCGTGTTTTATTACCACTATACGTGCATCAGTTATTTTCCACACGCACCTGAACAGGTATAATGAATTACTACAGTAGAATGAAATGTCTGGGAACTACTTGGCGGCATCTATAATGAACAATTCAATTTCGATCTTATATTTGGTGAACTTCCACTGTCTGTCTCTTTAGACAATGGACCCTAAACAGAAAGGGGAATGAACCACGAGATACTATGGACTCTGGGAAACAAACTGAGGGCTTCAGAGGGGAGAGGGGTGGGGTATTGGGATGGGCCAGTGATGGGTATTAAGGAAGGTACATATTGCATGGAGCACTGGGTGTTATATGCAAATAATGAATCAGGGAACACTACATCAAAAACTAAGGAAATACTGTATAGTGACTAACATATCATAATAAAAAATTGTTATTAGAAAAAAATTAAAGGTAAAAAAGAAAACCAATACAGCTTTTCTGTTTCAAGAACAATCACAATTGAGAAAAACTAACTTCCAAACCCTAAAGCAAAACACAGACCAAGTTCCATTTCACTCCCCTTTATTCACATTCTCTGTGGGTTCTAAGCTATTTCCCTACCTCCTTGCCTGCTGAGCAGGGAGCCCGTGCTCGATCCCAGAACCCTGCGATCATAACCTGAGCCAAAGGCACATGCTGAACTGGCTGAGCCAGCCAGGAGCCCCAGCCATGTTTTTCTTAAGCAAAAGGACACTTTCTCACAATGCATTCACATGACTTCACATGGTACCAGAGATCTGCATTTGCGTCTAGGAGGTTGCAGATGAAGGCAATTGCAAACTCTCACAGTGGTTTATCAAATACAATGACCTGCCTGGTGACAGTGAATCTCTTATGAGCCCACGAGAGGGTGCTGTGACACTCAGCTGTGGCTGGGCTGGCACAGAGAACCAAATCCATTTCCCTGCCTGATGTCTGTGAGGAACAGATGCCCTCACTGTGAATGAGACCCTGTCACTGAGCTGTCCAGAGATGGCCATCCTCACGGAGGATGAGGATAAAGGACAATGCCCGAGGAGACCTCATCTGTCTCTTTTATCTTTTCATATTTTTGACAGTGGACAAATCACTGCCTAGAAGTCCCCAACTACCTTAGTCTCATCTGTGAATGGCCAAGAAGTTTTATAAAACACTCAAGATTTTGACTTCACAAATGCCCACAACCACTTACCATAGGTATTCAACATTAAGCAAAGATACTGTTCCTTGGAAGAGAGGTCCTGCCCACTGTTGTTTCTCTCTTATATGCTCATCTTCCTTACCTCATGGTAACAGAACCACCTTGATTCCTGCTTCTGTCTTCAGGAAGACTGATGTGACTTGAAGGGCATTACCCTGACATCATTCTTTCTTAGCAAGAAGATGTGGACATTTCCCTAGTCCTACACACCCAAAGTTGAATTGGAATCAGGATTGAGGAGGCTGATGAGAGTTGAAGGTGTTTTCCTGTACAGGGTGGTTTATTACCAATAAGGATGGGTCAGAGTCCTCGAAATTCCAGAACCTTTTCTTTAATGCTTCCTACTCGTGAAAGATGATGTACATTGGTCTTTCCCTGTATAGTGTGGTGACTCAGAGAAAAGTGCTTAGCCCTTTCGTCAGACTTCCACGACCACTTTGGGGCTGGCTTCCATATTCACAAAGGATGATGTTAGGGCTAAGAGGGTCCCTGTACACTGTTATTTCTTACAGATAAGTGTATGGCATTTTTGTTACATCGCCAGAACCACTTAGCGCGGGCTTGCCGGCTTCCTGGGGACGAACCCTAACCCTAGGTCTGCCCCCGAGGGGCCCCTCCCAAGTGGTCTGGCGCCACAACACCGGGGATTGGGGACCCCCGAGCCCAGCGCCGGAGTCACCCTGCCACCCCGCAGCAACCCGGGCTGCTAGGGGCGCCGCCATGCTTTCAGGGTGAGAGAGCGGGCAGGGCCCTCCAAGCACCTGGCGACTTTCGAAGGCCCCCCACGCCAAAACGCTTGGGGCCACACTCCCTCTCGCCAGTGCCCTCACCTCGCCTGCCCTTCCGCCTGCCGCAGAGCTGGCGGAACAGGCCTGCTGGACTCCTCGGGGCTAACACTTACCCTAGGTCGGCCCCCGAGGGGCCCCTCCCAAGGAGCCTGGCACCGCAATGCCGGGGATTTGGGAGCCCTGAGCCCCAGTGCTGGACTCACTCTGCCACCCCACAAGCACCCCGGGCGCTAGGGGCTTTGCAGTCATTCAGGAAGGGAGAATGGGCAGGGCCCTCCGATCCCCCTGGACCTTCGAAGGCCCCCCGCGCAAAAACTCTGGCTCCCACGCTCCTGCTCGCCAGCTCCCTAACCTCGGCCCACCCCTCCGTTCGCTTCAGAGCCTGCGGATCGGGCCTGCTGGATTCCTGGGGACTAACCCTATCCCTAGGTCGCCCCCAAGGGGCCCCTCCCAAGTGGCCTGGCGCCGCATGACAGGGATTGGGGACCCCCAAGTCCCAGCGCCGGACGCACCCTGCCGCCCCACTGCCACATGGGGTGTTAGGTGCGTCGCCAGTCCTTCAGGGCGACAGAACAGGCAGGACCCTCCGAGCCACCTGCGACCTTCGAAGGCACCCTGAGCCAAAGCCAAATGCTGTGGCCCACGCTCCCGATCGCCAGCTACCTCACCTCGACCCAAACCTCCATTCACTGCACATGGGCGGAATGAGCCTGCCAGTCTTCTGGGGGCTAACCCTAACCCTAGGTCAGGCCCTGAGGGGCCCGCCCCAAGGGCCTTGTGCCGCAATGCCGGGTATTAGGGACCCCTGAGCCCCAGCGCCGGACTCACCCTGCCGCCCCGCCGCCAGCCGGGCCGCTAGGGATGCCCCTGGTCATTCAGTGCGGGAGAACGGGCAGGGCCCTCCGAGCGCACGGCGACCTATGAAGGCCACCCATGAAAAACGCTTGAGCCCACGCTCCCGCTCCTCAGCGCCCTCACCTCGGCTCGCTCCTCTGCTCGCTGCAGAGCTGGTTGATGAGGCCTGCCCTCCTCCTGGGGCTACCCATAACCCGAGGTTGGCCCCTGAGGGGCCCCTCCGAAGGGGCCTGGCACTGCAATGCCTGGGATTGGGGACCCGAGGGCCCCAGCGCTGGACTCACCGTGTTGTCCCGCCACTACCAGGGCCACTAGGAACACCGTTGGTCATTCAGGGAGGGAGAAGGGGCAGATCCCTCCGATCCCCTGGCGACCTTCGAAGGCCCCCCGTGCCAAAACGCTTGGGCCCATGCTCCCGTTCGCCTGTGCCCTCACCTCGGTCCGCCCCTCCGCTCGCTGCACAGCCTGTGGATCTGGACTGCCAGCCTCCTGGGTGTTACCCTAACCTTTGGTGGGCCCCCGAGGGGCCCATCCCAGGTTCCTATTGCCGCAACACCGGGGATTGGGGACTCCCGAGCTCCAGCGCCCAACTCACCCTCCCTCCCTACCGCCACCTGGGCCGCTAGGGGCGCCGCCATTCATTCAGTGAGGGAGAATGGCAAGGGCCCTCCAAGTCACTGGCCACCTTCGAAGGCCCCCCGCACCAAAACGCTTGGGCCAATGCTCCCGCTGGCTAGCGCCCTTACCTCAGCCCTCCCCTCCGCTCGCCGCACAGCTGGCGGATCTTGACTGCTGGCCTTCTGGGGGCTTAGCCAAACCCTACGTCGGCCCCCTAGTGGCCCCTCCCTAGGGGCCTGGCGCCTCAACGACAGGGATTGGGGACTCCTGAGCCCCAGTGGCGGACTCACCATGCCCCCCACCGCCACCCGGGCCACAAGGGGCACCCCCGGTCATTCAGGGCAGGTGAACGGGCAGGACCCTCTGAGCCCCTGGTGACCTTCGAAGGCCCCTCGCTCCAAAATTTTGGGCCCATGTTCCCACACGCCAATGCCCTCATCTCAACCTGCCCCTCCACTCACCGCACAGCCGGCAGATCGGGCCTACTGGCCTCCTGGGGGTAACCCTAACCCTAGGTCAGCACCCGAGGGGGCCCTCTCAAGGGGCCTGGGGCCGCAACGCCGGGGATTGGTGACCCCCGAGCCGCAGCGCCGGACTCACTTTGCTGCTCCACCGCCACCGGGGCCGCTAGGGGCCCCTATGGTCATTTAAAGTGGGAGAACGGGCAGGGCCCTCCGAGCCCCCGGCAACCTTCGAAAGCCCCCCAGGCAAAACTCTTCGGCCAACACTTCCGTTAACCAGTGCCCTCACCTTGGCCCGCCCCTCCGCTTGCTGCACAGCCGGGGGATCAGGCCTCCCAGCCTCCTGGGGGCTAACACCAACCCTAGGTAGGCCCCCTAGGGGCCCATCCCAAGGGGCCTGGCTCCGCAACGACGGGTATTGGGGACCCCGGAGCCCCAGTGCCGGACTCACACTGCCGCTACGCCGCCCCCAGGGCTGCTAGGGGCGCTGCCGGTCATTCAGAGCGGGAGAATGGGCAGTGCCCTCTGAGCCACGGCAACTTTCGAAGGGTTCCCTCGCCAAAACGCTTGGGCCCACGCTTCCACTCTCCAGCGCCCTCACCTCAGCCCGCCATTCCGCACGCTGCACAGCCGGCAGATCGGGCCTCCCAGCCTCCTGGGGGCTAACACTAACCCTAGGTAGGTCCCCTAGGGCCCCATCCCAAGTGGCCTGGCGCCGCAACGCCGGGGATTGGGGACCCCCGAGGAACAGCGCCTGACTCACCCTGCCGCCCTGCCGCCACGTGGGCCGCTAGGGGCGCCGTCGGGCATTCAGAGCGGGATAACCGGCAGGGCCCTCAGAGCCTCCTGTGAAATAAGAAGGCCCCCCACGCCAAAACGCTGGGTACCACGCTATTGCTCGACTGCGCCCTACCACAGTCAATCCCTCCACTCCCTGTGCAGCCAGCGGATCGGGACTGCTGGCCTCCTGGGGGTTAACCTAACCCTAGGACAGTCCCCGAGTGGCCCCTCCCAAGGGGCCTGGCGCCGCAACGCTGGGGATTGGGGAAACCCAAGCACCAGTGCCGGACTGACCCTGCCACCCCGCTGCCACCCAGGGAGCTAGGGGTGTCGCCGGTCCTTCGTGGCGGGAGAACGAGCAGGGCCCTCCGAGCCCCCGGCAACCATTGAAGGCCCTAGCCCCAAAATGCTTGGGCCCACATACCTGCTCCCCAGCGCCCTCACCTCAGCCCACCTCTCCACTCCCCACACAGTTGGTGGATCGGGCCTGCAGGCCTCCTGGGGACTAACCCTAACAGTAGGTCGGTCCCCGAGGGCCCCTCCAAAGGGGCCTGGCATTGCCACGCCAGGGATTGGGGACTCCCGAGCCCCAGCGCTGGACGCACCCTGCCGCCCCACCACCACCCGGGCCGCTAGGGACGCCGCCGGTCATTTAGGGCGGTAGAACGGGCAGGGCCCTCAGAGCTCCTGGCGACCTTCGAAGGCCCCCAGCGCCAAAACGCTTGGGCCCACGAACCCTGTCGCCAGCGCCCTCACCTGGGCCCGCCACTCCGCTCGCTGCACACCTGGCAGATCGGGCCTGCCGACCTCCTTTGGTCTAACCCTAACACTAGGTCGGCCCATGAAGGCCCCTCCCAAGGTGCCTGGCGCAAAACACGCCGGGATTTGGTGATCCCCTACCCCAGCGCCAGAATCACCCTGCAGCCCCACCGCCACCCTGGCCGCTAGGGGTGACGCCGGTCATTCAGGGCGGGAGAACGTGCAGTGCCCTCCGAGCCCCCAGCGAACATCGAAGGCCCACGCGCGAAAACTCTTGGGCCCACGCTCCCACTCGTCAGCGTCCTCACCTCGGCCAGCACCTCCGTACGCCTGCAGGCCTCCTGGGGCTAACCCAAACCCTACTTCAGCGCCCAAGGGGCCTGGCACCGCCACGCCGGGGATTGGGGACCCCCAAGCACCAGCGCCGGATTCACCCTGTCGCCCCGCCGCGACCCGGCCCGATAGGGGTGCCATCCTCATTCAGGATGGAAGAACGGGCATGGCCTTCCAATCCCCCGGCGACCATCGAAGGCCCGCCATGCCAAAACGCTTGGGCTCTCGCTCCCGCTCGCCAGCGCCCTCAACTTGGCCTGCCTCTCCGCTCGCCACACACCTGGCTGATCGGGCCTGCCGGCCACCGGGGACTAACCATAATCCTAGGTCGGTCCTCGAGGGGCCCATCCCAAGGAGCCTGGAGCAGCAACGCCTGGGATTGGGGACCCCCAAACTCCAGCACTGGACTCACCCGGCTGCCCCACTGCCACCCGGGGTGCTAGGGGTGCCGCCGGTTATTCAGGGCGGTAGAACGGGCAGGGCCCTCCGAGACTTCGACGACCTTCGAAGGCCCACTTTGCAAAATGCTTGGAGCCATGCTCCCACTCGCCAGCGGCCTCACCTCGGCCCACCCCACCGTATGCCACACAGCCTGCGGATTGGGACTGCCGGCCTCCTGGGGCTAACCCTAAACCCAGGTCCCGCCCAAGGGGCCCCTTTCAAGGGGCCTAGCGCCATAACGCCAGGGATTGAGGACACCCAAGCCCCTGCGCGGGACTCACCCTGCCTTCCCGCCGTCACCCGGACCGCTAGGGGCACCGTTGTCATTCAGGGCGGGAGAACGGGCAGGGGCTTCCAAGCCCCCGGCAACATTCGAAGGCCCCCCGCACCAAAACGCTTGGGGTCACACTCCTGTTTGTCAGCGCCCTCTTCTCAGGCTGCCCTTCCGCTCGCCGAAAGCTAGCGGTTCGGGCCGGCCTGCTTCCTGGGGGCTAACCCTAACCCTAGGTCGGACCCCGAGGGGCCCCTTCCAAAGGCCTGGCGCCACAATGCCAGGGATTGGGGACCCCCGAGCCCTAGCGCTGAACTCACTCTACCGCCCCTCCCCTACCGGCCCCTAGGGGCGCCACCGGTCATTCAGGGCGGGAGAACCGGTAGGGCGCTCTGGGCCCCCAGCGACTTTCAAATGCCCCCAGCGCCAAAACGCTTAGGCCCACGCTCCCGCTCGCCAGTGCCATCACCTCTGCATGCCACTTCGCTCACCGCACACCCGGCCGATCAGGCCTGCCAGCCTCCTGGGGGCTAACCCTAACCCAAGCTCGGCACCCAAGGGGCCCCTCCAAGTGGCCTGGCGCCGCAACGCCAGGGAATGGGGACCCTCGAGCCCCATTGCCAGTCTCATCCTCCCGTCGCGCCACCACCCAGGCCTCTAGGGGTGCCGCTGGTCATTCAGGGAGGGAGAATGGGCACGGCCTCCAAGCCCCCGGTGACCTTCGAAGGCCCCCCACGGCAAAACCTTTGGGCCCATGCTCCCGCTTGCCAGGGCCCTCACCTCTGTCCGCCCCTCCGCTCACCTCACAGCTGGCGGTAAGGGCCTGCCGGCGTCCTGGGGGTTAACCCTAACCCTAGGTCGGCACCCAAGGGGCCCCTCCCAAAGGGCCTGGCACAGCAACCCCAGGGATTGGGGACCCCCGAGCCCCAAGGCCGGACTCAACCTGCCGACCTGCCGCCACCCGGGCCGCTAGGGGAGCCACCGGTCATTCAGGGTGGGAGAACAGGAAGGGCCCCTCCGAACCCCCGATGACTTTCTAAGGCCCCCCGCGCCAAAACGCTTGAGCCCACGCTCTTGCTCTCAAGCGCCCTCACCTGGGCCCATGCCTCCACTCGCCGCCCAGCCGGTGGATCGGGCCTAATGGCCTCCTGGGGGCTAACAATAACCCTTGGTTGGCCCCAGAGGGGCCCATCCCAAGGGCCCTGGATCCACAACGCCTGGGATTGGGGACCCCCGAGCCCCAGCACCGGACTCACCCTACCGCCCCTCTGCAACCCGCACCGCTAGGTGCGCTGTCGGGCATTCAGTGCGGTAGAACGGGAAGGGCGCTCTGAGCCCCCGGCGACTTTTGAATGCCCCCCACGCCAAAACTCTTGGGCCCATGATTCTGCTCAACAGCGCCCTCACCTTGGCCCGCCCCTCTGCTCGCCACACAGCTGGCAGATCGGGTCTGCCGGCCTCCTGGGGGCTAATAGTAATGCTCGGTCGGCCCCCTAGAGCCCTTCCGAAGGGGCCTGGTGCCCCAACGCCGAGGATTGGGGACCCGGAGCCCCAGCGCCTGACTCACCATACCACCCGTCCTCTACCCGGGCCGCTAGGGTAGCCGCTGGTCATTCAGGGTGGAAGAACGTGCAGGGCCCTCTGAGCCTCCGGCGACCTTTGAAGGACCCCCACGCCAAAACGCCTGGGCCCATGCTCCCACTCGCCAGTGGCCTCCCCTCTGCCGGACCCTCCATTCGCCGCACAACTGGTGGATCGGGCCTGCCGGCCTCCTGGAGGCTAACCCAAACCCTATGTCAGCCCCCGAGGGGCCCCTCCCAAGGGGTCTGGTGCTGCAATGCTGGGGATTAGGGATCCCCGAGCCCCAGCACCGTACTCACCCTGCCGCCCCTCTGCAACCCGAGCCGCTAGGTACGCTGTCGGGCTTTCAGCGAGGTAGAATGGGAAGTGCGCTCTTAACCCCCGGTGACTTTCGAATGCCCCCACGCCAAAATGCTTGGGCCCACGCTCCCGCTCGACAGCGCCCTCACCTCGGCCTGCCCCTCTGCTCGCTACACAGCTGGCGGATCAGGCCTGCCAGCTTCCTGGGGGCTAACCCTAAACCTAGGTCGGCCCCCGATGGGCCCCTCCCAATGAGCCTGGAGCTGCAAGGCCTGGGATTGGGGACCCCTGAGCCCCAGCACCGGACTCATACGGCCGCCCCACCGCAACCCGGGGCGCTAGGGGCGCCGCCGGTTATTCAGGGCAGAACGGGCAGGGCCCTCCAAGCCCCCGCCGACTTTTGAAGGCCCCCCACACCAAAACGCTTGGGCCCACGCTCCCGCTCCCCAGCGCCCCCACCTTGGCCCCCCCCTCCGCTCGCCGCACAGCTGGCAGATAGGGCCTGCCGGCCGCCTGGAGCAAACCATAACCCTAGCTTGGCTCCTGAGGGGCCCATCCCAAGGGACCTGGCGCCGCCACGCCGGAGATTGGGGACCCCCAAAGCAAACCGCCGGATGCACCCTGATGCCCCGCCGCCACCCGCGCCGCTAGGGGCGCCGCCGGTCATCTGGGTTGGAGAATGGGCAGGGCCCTCCGAGCCTCTGGTGACATTTGAAGTCCTCCCATGCCAAAATGCTTTGGCCCACGCTTCCGCTCACCAGCGCCCTCACCTCGGCAAGCCCCTCCGCAAGCCGCACAACCGGCGGATGGGGCCTGCCAGCCTCCTGGGGTCTAACAGTAGGTTGGCTGTCGAGGGGCCCCTCCCAGGGGTCTGGCGCCACCATGCCAGGGATTGGGGACCCCCGAGCACCAGCGCCGGACTCACCCTGCCGCCCTGCCGTGACCCGGCCCGCTAGGGGCGCCGTCCTCATTCACAGTGGTAGAACGGGCAGGGCCCTCCGAGTCCCCTGCGATCTTCGAAGGCAACCCGCACCAAAACGCTAGGTCCCACGCTCCCGCTCACCATTGCCCTCACCTCGGTCCACCCCTCCGCTCACCACACAGCTGGCGGATCAGGCCTGCCAGCCTCCTGGGGGCTAACCCTAACCCTAGGTCGGCCCCTGAGGAGCCCCTCCCAAGGGGACTGGCACCACCATGCCAGGGATTGGGGACCCTCGAGCCCCAGCGCTGGACTTACACTGCCACACCGCCGCCAACTGGGTGGCTAGGGACGCCGCCGGTCCTTCGGGGCGGGAGAACGGACAGGGCTCTACGAGCCCCCGGAGACATTCGAAGGCCCCCCGCGCCAAAACGCTTGGGCCCACGCTCCCGATCACCAGCACCCTAACCTTGGCCCACCACTCTGCTCGCTGCACAGCCGGCGGATCTGGCCTGCCGGCCTCCTTTGGGCTAACCATAACTGTACGTCAGCCGAGAGGGACCCCTCCCAAGGGGCCTGGCGATGCCACGCCGGGGATTGGGGATCCCTGAGCCCCAGCTCCGGGCTCACCCTACTGCCCCACCGCCACGCGGGCCGCTAGGGCACCGCTGGTCATTCAGGGTGGGAGAACTTGCTGGGCCCTCTGAGTCCCCGGTGACGTTTGAAGGCACCCCGCGCCAAAACGCTTGTGCTCACCTTCCCACTAGACAGCGCCCTCAACTCAGCGAGCCCCTCCGCACACCGCATAGCCGCGGATCAGGCCCACCTGCCTCCTGGGGGTTAAACCAAACCCTAAGTCAGCCCCCGAGGAGCCCCTCACCTCCGCCCAACTCGCCGCTCGACGCACAGGTGGTGTATCGGACCTACCGGACTCCTGGGGGCTAACCCTAACCATAGGTCGGCCCCCCTGGGGCCCTTCCCAAGGGGCCTGGCGTCGCAACGCTGGTGATGGGGACACCAAGCCCAAGTGCCGGACTCACCCTGCTGCCCTTCAGCCACCCGAGCCGCTAGGGGCCCACCGTTCAATCAGGGCAAGAAAACGGTTACGGCCCTCCAAGCACCCGCTGACATTCAAAGGCCCCCCACGCTAAAACGCCTGGGCTCATGCTCAGGCTCGCCAGTGCCCTCACCTCGGCCCAACCCTTCGCATGTTGCACAGCCACTGATCGGGTCCACTGGCCTTCTGGGGGCTAACCGTAACCCTAGATCGACCCCCGAGGGGCCCCTCCCAAGGGGCCTGGTGCTCCAACGCCGGAGATTGGGGATCCTGAGCCTCAGCACCTGACTCACCCTGCCACCCAGCTGCCACCCGGTGGCTTGGGGTGCTGCTGTTCATTCAGGGCGGGAGAACGGGCAGGGCCCTCCAAGACACGGCGACCTTCAAAAGCCCCCCACGCCAAAACACCCGAGCCCACGCTCCCACTCACCAGCGCCCTCACCTCGGTCCGACACTCCAGTCTCCACACAGCTGGCGAATAGGGCCTACTGGCCTCCTAGGGGCTAAACCTAACCCTAGGTTGGCCCCTGAGGGGCCCATCCCAAGGGGCCTGGCGCCACAACACCGGGGATTGGGGATACCCGAGCCGCAGCGCCTGACTCACCCTGCCGCCCCGCCACCACCTGGGCAGCTAGGGGCACTGCCAGTCACTCAGGGAGGAGAATGGGCATGGCCCGCCGAGTCCCCGGAAACATTCGAAGGCCCCTGGAGCCAAAACGCTTGGGCCCAAGCTCCCTCTCGACAGAGACCTCACCTCTACCCACCCCTCCATTCGCCGCACAGCTGGCGGATTGAGCCTGCTGGCATCCTGGGGGCTGACCCTAACCTAGGTCAGCCCCCGAGGGGCCCCTCCCAAGGGGCCTGGCACAGCAACACGGTGGATTGGGGACTACCGAACCTTAGCGCCAGACTCACCTGCTGCCGCGTCACCACCCGGGCCGCTAGGGGCGCCGCAAGTCATTCAGGGTGGGAGAACTGGCAGGGTGTTCTGTTTCCCCTGTGACCTTCGAAGGACCCTTGCGCAAAAAGGTGGCTCCCATGCTCCTGCTCCCCAGCGCCCTCACCTTGGCCTGCCCCTCTGGTTGCTGCAGAGATGGTGGATAAGGCCTGCTGGGCTCCTGGGGGCTAACCGAAACCCTAGGTCGGCCCTATGGGGGACATCCCAAGGGGCCTGGATCTGCAACGCTGGGGTTTGGTGACTCAGAGCCCTAGAGCCAGACTCACCCTGCCGCACTGTTGCCACCCAGGCCGCTAGGGACGCCACAGGTCATTCAGGGCGAGAGAAGGGGCAGGGCCTTCCGAGCCCCCGGTGACTTTCATGGGCTCCCTGGGCCAAAACGCTGGTGCCCAGGCTCCTGCTCCCCATGCCCTCACCTTGGCTTGCCCCTCAGCTCTCAGCACAGCGGGCGGATCGGGCCTGCGGGCCTCCTGGGTCTTAACCCTAACCCTAGTTCGGACCCTCAGGGGCCCCTCCCAAGGGTCCTGGTGCTGCTACACTGGGGATCGGGGACCCCAAGCCCCAGAGCCAGACTCACCCTGCCTCAACGCCGCCACCCGGGCCGCTAGGGGCGCCACTGGTCATTCAGGGCGGGAGAACGACAGGGCCCTGGAGAAACCAGCAACATTTGAAGCCTCCCACGCCAAAATGCAGGGGCCCAGGCTCCCGCTCCGCAGCGCCTTTACCTCTGCCCTCCCACCTCTCGCCACCCAGCCAGAGGATTGGGCCTGCCAGCCTCCTGGGGGCTAACTCTAACCCTAGGTCAGCCCACGAGGAGCTCCTCCCAAGGGGCCTGCCCCCGCAATGCCGGGGATTGGGGATCCCCGAGCCGCAGTGCAGGACTCACCGTGCTGCCCCACCGCCAACAGAGCCACTAGGGGCGACGCTGGTTATTCA
The DNA here is from genome assembly GCF_024610735.1 of Ursus americanus. Classification (NCBI taxonomy): domain Eukaryota; kingdom Metazoa; phylum Chordata; class Mammalia; order Carnivora; family Ursidae; genus Ursus; species Ursus americanus. The sequence continues at coordinate 2,653,736 of NC_142137.1, forward strand.
GGGCAGGAGAAAGGGTAGGGCCCTCCGAGCCATGGCAACATTGCAAGGCCCAGGGCACCAAAACCCTGGGGCCCACGCGCCCGCTCGCCATCGCCCTCAACTCGGCCCGCACCTCTGCCCATCTCACAGCCAGCAGATCTGGCCTGCCGGCCTCCTGGGCGCTAACCCTAACCCTAGGACAGCCCCTGAGGGTCCTTTCCTAAACGTGCCTCTAGGGGCGCCACCATTCATTCAGTGCTGGAGAACTGGCAGGGCCCTCCCAACTCCCTCCAGCCTTCGAAGGCGCCAGGAACCAAAACGCTTCAGCCCAGGCTCATGTTCACCACCACCCTCTCCTTGGCCCACCACTCCGCTCGCCGCACATGTGGTTTATCGGGCCTGCCGGCCTCCTGGGGACTAACCCTAAGTGTAGGTCAGCCCCCGAGAGGCACTTCCCGTGTGGCGTGGCTCTGCAATGCTGAGGATGGGGACCCGGAGCCCATGTGCCGGACTCACCCTGCTGCCCATCAGCAACCCGAGCCGCTAGGGGCCCCGCTACTCATTCAGAGCAGGAGAACGGGCAAGGCACTCCGAGCCCCCGGTGACTTTCTAAGGCCCTCCTGCACCAAAATGGTTGGGCCCATGCTGTCGCTCACCAACGCCTTCACATCGGCCCACTCCTCCGCTCGGGACACAGCCGTCGCATCGGTCCTGCTGGCCTACTGGGGTCTAACCCTAACCCTAAACCCTAACCCCTAACCTTAAACCCTAACCTTAACCCCTAACCCCAATCCTAACCCTATCACTAACCCCTAACCCTTACCCTAACCCTAACCCTACCCTTAACCTAACCCTAATCCCTAATCCTTAAATCCTAATCCCGAACATTAACAATAAACCCTAAATCCTAACCCCTAACCCTAATCCCGAAACCCTAAACACTAAACCCTAACCTTAACCACTAACCCAAACCCCAAACCCTAACCCTAAATTCTAACCCTACCCCGACCCCTACCATACCCCTAACCCTACCCCTAACCCTACCCCTTCAGCTAACACTACCCCTAACCCGTAACCTAACCCTAACCCTTACCCTAACCCATACTCTAACCCTAACTCTAACCCGTACCCTAACCCGAACCCTAACCTGTACCCTAACCCTAACACGTACTCTAACGCGTACCCTAACCCATACCCTAACCCTAACCCTAAACTGTACCCTAACCCGTAACTTAAACCGTACCCTAAACCAAACCTTAACCCTAACAAGTACCCTAACCCATACCCTAACCTTAACCCTAAACCCTGACCCTAACCCATACCCTAACTCGTACCATAACCCGTACCCTAAACTTACCCGTACCCTAACCCTAACTCATACCCTAACCGTAACCCTAAACCCTAAACCATAACCCGTACCCTAACCCTAACCAGTACCCTTACCTTAACCTTAACCCATACCCTAACCTGTACCCTATTCCTAACCCGGACCCTAACCCATTCCCTAACCCATACCTGCCCTAACCTGTACCCTAACCCGTACCCACACCCATACCCTAACCCTAAACCGTACCCTATCCCTATCCCTAACCCATTCCCTAACCCGTACCCTAACCCTAAACCTAAACCGTAACCTAACCTGTACCATAACCCTAAACTGTACCCTAACACTAACCCGTACCCTAACCCTAACCCGTACCCTAAACCGTACCCTAATCCGAATGCCAACACTAACCCTAAACCGTACCCTAAACCGTACCCTAATGCGTACCCTAATCCGTACCCTAACCCTAACCCATACCCTAAACCTAACACGTACTCCAACCCTAACCCTAACCCTAAACCGAAACCCTAAACCCTAACCCATCCCCTAAACCCTAATCTGTACACTAACCCATAACCTCTAACCTGTAACCCCTAAACCCAACCCTAACCCATACCCTCTCATTACCCTAACCCTAACCCCTACCCTCCCCCATACCCTAACCGTAACCCATACCCTAACCTTAACCCATACCCTAATCCGTACCCTAACCCCGGGGATTGGCTACCCCTGGACCCCACCACGGGACTCAGCTTGCCACCCCTCAGGAAACCATGCCCCTTGGGACGCCGCAGAGCATCCCATGCAGGAGAACTGGTAGGGCCCCTCTGAGCCCCCAGCGATCCTCGGCGGCCCCCTACACCCCAACCCTGAGGCCCACGCTCATCCCGCCCCACGCCTTCCCTTCAGCTTGCCACCGAGCTCGTCGCAGAGCCGGCAGATCAGGCCTGCCGGGTTCCTGGGGCCTAGACTTGACCCTGGGGGGGCTGGGTAGGGCCCCTCCCCTGGGGCCCGGTGCTGCAGCCCCAGGGACTGGGGACACCTGAGCCCCATTGCAGGATAAAGCCTACCAGCCCGCAGGAAACCGAGCCCCTTGGGAGGCTGTAGAGCATTCAGGGCGGGAGAACCAGGAGGGCCCACAGAGCCCCCAGCGAACTTCGGCAATCCCTAAACCCAAGCTTGAAGCCCATGCTCACCCCACCTCACACCCTCACCTCAGCCAACGGCGGAGCTTGCCACATAGTGGGCAGATCTGGCCTGCCGGTTTCCTGGGCGCCAAACCTAACCCTAGTTCATCTGTGGAGGGGCCCCTCCTCTGGAGCCTGGAGCCACAGCTGTGGGGATTCGGGACACCTGAGCCCCACAGCAGGACTCAGTCTGCCACCCCGCAGGAAACCGTGCGCCTTGGGAGGCCATAGAGCATTCAGGACGGGAGAACCAGGAGGGCCCTCCTAAGCCACCAGTGAACGTCAGCGGCCTCCCGCACCCCAACCCTGAAGCCCATGCTCACCCTCCTGACACCCTCACCTCAGCCCGTGTAGCTCGCCATACAGCCAGCAGATAGGGCCTGCGGGGCTCCTGGGGCCTAACCCTAGCCCTAGGTCGGCCGCAGGTGTGGGAGACTCCCCAGGAGCCTTACACCACAGCCCCGGGGAATTGGGATACCTGTGCCCCACCGCAGGACTCAGCTTGCCACCCGAAAGGAAACTGGGCCCCTTGGGGCTTACGGAGCCTACAGGGCACGAGAACTTGGGGAGGCCCCCGGAGCCCATCCCCACCTTTGGCAGCACCCCGTGCCCCAACCCTAAGGCCCATGTTCACCCTCCCCCATGGCCTCCTCTCAGCCCTCCACGGAGCTCGCTGAACAGCCTGCAGATTGTCCCTACCAGGCTCCTGGACCCTAACCCTTACACTAGGTTAGCCACAGAGGGGCCACTCCCCAGGGTCCTGGACCCTACTCCGGGGGATTTGGGACACCCAAGACACACCGTAGGACTCAGCCTGCAGTCCACAGGAAACTGTACCGTTTGGGGGCACAACAGAGCATTCAGGGCAAGAGAATTGGGGCACCCCTGAGAGCCCCTTCTGCTGAACCCCGACCTTTGTGGGCCCTTCTGGATGAAACCCCAAGGCTCACACTCACCCGCCCTTGTGCCCTCATCTCACTCGGCCTGGGAGTTCTCTGAGCACTGGGGAGTTCAGACCTGCTGTCTCTTGAGGCCTAACCTAACCCTGGGTCTTCTGCTGAGGGTCCCTCCCTGTTTGCCTGCCTCCAAGGCACCAGGCATTGGGCTCACCTCTGCAGGACTAGAGGACACAGCCTGCCCCACAGCAGGAAACTGTCCATTTGGGGCTGCAGCAAGGATTCATAGGAAAATCGGAGGGCCCTCCTCAGCCCATCGCAGGCAACCCCCACTTTCAGAGACGTCCTCGGATCCAATTAGAAGCTTCACACTGACCTTTGAACTTGCTCTCCACAGAGATCTTTTGAAATTCTCCACACTTCGAACCGATGGCATCATCCAGCTTCAGTGCCTTACCCAGCTTTAGGTCTTGAGATGGATTAAAATGGGAAGTCACTTCACTGATGACGACGTACTGGTGACCAAAAGATACATGCATAAATGCTTCATATCACTTGGCTTCAGGGAAATGCAAATCTAAACCCCTATAGATGCCATATCACACGAGGCCGAATATCTAAAAATAAGAAGACATGAAACTACACATGTTGGAGAGGATGTGGAGAAACGGGAACCCTCTTACACCCCTGTACGAATGCAGTCCGGTACAGCCACTCTTGAAAATGGTACGGAGTTTCCTCAAGAAGTTATAAATAAAGCTACCCTATGTCCCAGCAATTGCACTACTGGGTATTTACCCCAAAGAGACAGAGGTAGTGAAGACGGGACACATGCACCACAGTGTTCATAGCAGCAATATCCATAATAGACAAGCTGTGGAAGGAGTGCAGATGACCATGGATAGATGAATGGATAAAGAAGATGTGGATGATATATATAATGGAATATTACGCAGCCATCACAAAGGATGAATACTTACCATCACACCTATCTGGGTGGAGCTGAAGGGTATTATGACGAGTGGAATAAGTCAATGAAAGAAAGACAATGATCATATGCTTTCACTCCTATGTGGAATATCACAAACAAGGAAGACAACCATAGGGGAAGGAAGGGAAAATAGAATGGGAAGTCATCAGAGAGGGAGAAAACCTATAATGGAATCTTAACTATCGCAAGAAACTGATGATTGCTGGAGGAGAAGTTTGGTGGGGGCTAACTGGGTGAGTAGCATTAAGGAGGTCACAGGATACAATGAGCACTGGGTGTTACACACAACTGAAAATTCATTGAAGACTACACCTGAAACTAATGATGTACTGTAAGTTGGCTAACTGAATTTAAATTAAAGAACAAAAGACATCGAATAAACAATCCTAAACATTTGTATGGAACCACTAAACATTCCGAACAGTCAGTGCAATGTGGAAAAGAAAAACAAAGCTGGAGGACTCACAGTTTTAGATTTCAGGTTATACTACAAAGCTGCAGTCATCCTAACAAGACAGTACGGCACAGAAATAGACACAGCGACCAAAGGAACAGGATACAAGTTCAGACAGAAACCCACAATTATGTGGTCCATGAATCTTCCACAAAGCAAGCAACGATATCAAAAGGGAAAAGGACAGTCTCTACAACAAATGGTGTTGGGAAAACTAGACAGCTACGCACAAAAGAATGAAATTAGACTGCTTTCTTACACAATACAGACAAACACAAAACAGTTTCAAGACCTCAATATGAGACCTGAATCCATAAAAATCCTACAGGAGGGAAGACAGTAACTTCTTGACATGGACCATATTAACGTTTTTCTAGACTGTCTCCCGAGGCAAAGGAAATGAAAGCAAAAATAAACTTTTGGGAATACAGCAAAATAAAAAGTTTCCACATGGCAGAAGAACAATGAAAACGTAAAAATAATTAGACAACTTACTCAAAGGGAGAAGATATTTGCAAAGATCATATGCAATAAAGGGATAGTGTCCAAAACATATACAACTGATACTACTCGACCCCCAAAAAACAAATAATCCAGTTAAAAATTAGGCAGAAGACATGGACAGACATTTCTCCAAAGAAGAAATACAAATGTCCAACAGTCCCGTGAAAAGATGTTCACCATCACCCATCATCAGGAAAATGTAAATCCAAAGGACAATGAGGTAATATCTCAAACCTGTCAGAATGGCTAACACCAAAAGCACAACAAAGAGCAGGTGTTGAGAGGATGTGGATAAAGGGGAATCCTCCCGAACTGTGGGTGGAAATGCAATTGTGGTGGCCACCATGGAAAACAGTATGAAGGTTATTCAAAAAATTAAATATAAAACTACCCTACGATCCAACAATCACACTAGTCGTATTTACCCAAAGAATAGGAAAACAGTAACGTAAAAGGATACGTGCACCCCTATGTTTCTTGCACCATTATTTACAATATCACAATATGGAAGCAACCCAAGTGTCTGTAGAAAAATTGACAAATGAGATTATAGATGTGTGTATTCACACACACACGCACACACCCACACACACATACACACACACAATGGAGTATTACTCGGCTTGAAAAAGAATGAAACCTTCCATTTGCAGCCACATGGATGGAGCTAGAGAGTATTATCCTAACTAAAATCAGGCATTCAGAGAAAGACAAATCCCATACGATGTCACATTAATGGGGAATTTAAGAAACAAACAAAAATAAATAACTAAAAGAAAAAAGGAGACATACCAAAATACAAACTCTTAACAATAGAGAACAAACGGATGGTTACAAGAGAGGAGGTGGATAGAGGGATGAGTGAAATAGATGAAGGGGATTAAGAGGACACTTTTCTTGATGACCACTGAGTAATATATAGAATTCCTGAATCACTCTATTGTACACCTGAAACGAATCTAACACTGTATGTTAGCTCTACTGGAATTAAAATAAATTTTTAAAAAAGATTTTTCTGTCAGGAAGCTCTTTGAAAAAGCTTTTCCTGTGCACTGTGCAAAAGCCCTACTTGGGAGGATTCACTCTACAATAATTATTCACTCTATGCCTCAAATTTAGATTTCACTGAGTTCTTACCGTGGATCCCAGCCCAGGGGAGCCATGGTCCTTTTCTGTCCAGGCTCAGCACCAATGAATTCAAGATTGGAATTAGAGACACATGTCACTTCACAGTCCAGAAAGCTATTATTGTTTCTGTTTCAGTGTGAGAGAATCACAGACTTTGGGACAAGTCTCAGAGCAGGTTTATTATGGATCCTGGATCTCTACTTCAATGTTCATTGCCTGGATCCATTTGTGTAATAGGTTCCCTATGGATGGGCTTGCTTCCAAGCACATACATGGAAGATGCAAAGGTGGGTGGGCTTGGTGCGGGACAGGAAGAAGACCAAAAGCAGACAAGGGTCCAACCCCTCCCCTGATCCAGGAATTTCTACGGGAGAGGGTACGTGAGGTAGAACCCATGCGAAACTCCAAGGTCACAAGCTGAACACAGGAGGCACAGGTCAAGGGGTCTGGAGATGCAGGGGTTGAAGGCTGCTCTGAGCTACCTCTGGGAGGAAGGGAGGGAAGGAATGAGAACGAGAAAGTGCCTGCCCCTGGCCCATGCCAGCTGTCCACAGCTCTGACACGCATCAGTCTATGAGCTGACACAGCCTGGGCTCAGGTTGGGCTGGCTCGGGTCCCTCAATCCTCAGTGGGACAGCTGGACCCAGGGCTGAGACATGCTGAGGGAGATGAGAGGGAAAGCTGCCCCACCAAGGTCATCCCCTCGTTGAGCAGACAGCCCTTCAGAACTTCTAAAAAAACCCCACTAACGGGGTTGAAAGACATGCCATGGATGAACTAAGGCATAGAGATATGTAAAATGACATTCATTTTTAAGTTCAGAGCTGCCATCTCAGGAAGTGGGGAGAGCTTCCCTAAGAAGACTGAGGGGAGGGCAGGCCATGCTGAAAAGGGAGACATGGCTGTCCTGATTGGGGACCTGCAGCCCCCTTCCGGGGCAGGGCATCACCCTCGCATTACACAAGATCCATGGAAGTGTTCCATCAGGGCCAGATGTTTGTTTCGAGAAGGCTACCCTGGCATCGGACTGCACAGGGCACCAGGGACGAGGGCCAGATGGAGGACGGACAATACCCCGGAGGCCATGGGGCAAGAGCAGAGGCACATGACCTTGAAGTGATGACTAAAAGCAGGAGGTGGTAGCATGGAGACGGCCCAAAAGTACCATGGGAGCAGTGCCCACAGCTACACTGACTGGGTGCCATCTGTGCCCGGTGTGGCTGACTTCAGTGGGCTCCAGACTAGTCCTAAGCACAAGTCTTGGAAGTGTGCACCACCGCGGCCTCCTCTCCCCTTGCAGCTGCTAGGAGTCAAGGTCACAGACCCTGGTCAGCTTTCGTGGAAACCAAGCAGTGGGTCCCCCGCACGGTGCACCTCTGGTGGTGGTCCAGTGCGACCCTCGTGCCTGGCCAGACACTGATGTCTACCTGTCTCCACACAAATCCACAGACAGGAGGGTGTCCCTGAATTCCACAGCACCTGATGAGACAGATCCACAGAACCCAACACCCAGTGGGTCATTCGGGACCTCACCTATGGTCATGGAGCTCACCATACCCTATTTCTGTCACTTCCCACAGAAAGCCTGGTTCTGATCCCCCACAATACCATACATCCTGGTTGCTGACCTGGGGTCATGCCATGAACCCACATGGCACCTTTCTTTAAGTGAAGACTATACCTACACCTCCTAGAAAATATTTCTAATGAAGTACAGGTCCATCAGGACTACGGCGTGAACGGTAGCACACAGCCTGCATGGTAGTAGTCAGTAATTCTAACAAGGGTTAACCCCACCCCCCGTCTCACAAAACCTTCCTCCATCCCCACTGAACTCATGGTCTGCCCTCAGAAAACCCTCCAGGAAACAAACCTTTCATCTGAATGCTCGCTTCACCTTCTGCTTCAAATCTTGTCCAACCACAATGATATGAAACTAGAAATCAGTCTCAAAAAAAAAATGGGACAGTCAAAAATAGGTGGAGATTGGGGGGACTGGGTGCCTCAGTAGTTAAGGATCTGCTTTCAGCTCAGGTCGTGATCCCAGGATCCTGGGATCTAGCCCCGAATCAGGCTCCTTGCTCATTGGGAAGCCCGCTTCTCCCTCTCCCACCCCCCTGCTTGCGTTCCCTCTCTCGCTGTCTCACTCTCTGTCAGATACTTAAATAATCTTAAAAAAATGTGTGCAGATTTAACAACACGCTACTGAACAACCAACAGTCAAAGAAGAAATCAAAAAAATTTTAGGAGTACCTGGTCACTGATGAAAAGACAACCTACAAAAACTTATGGGATGCAGCAAAAGTAGCTTTATGGGAGACATTCATAGAAATTCAAGTCTTCATCAATCCATGAGAATGCTCTCCAATAAACAACCTGATTTATGTGGTAAAGAAGTAGAAAAAAAAAGAAGAAACAAAGCCCCAAATTAGTAGAAATAAGGAAATAACAAAAAGGAATGCATTAATAAATCCAACGGAGACTAAAAAGACAAAAAAAAAAAAACAATGAAAATGAGAGCTGCCTTTTTTGGAAAGATAAACAAAACTGACAAACTTAGCCAGACTCACCAAGAAAGACAGAGGACTCCAATACAATCAGGAAAAAAGATAATGGATTCCTGTCTCATATCAAAATCAAAAGAACTCTTCAAATTTGGACACAACAACTTCTTGCAAGCCACGTCTCTAAGGGCAAAGGAAATAAAAGCAAAAATGAACTATTGGCACTTCATCAGGATAAAAAGCTTCTGCATGACAAAGCAAATGATCAACAAAACAAAAAGGCAACCTATGGAATCGAAGAAGATATCTGCAAATAATATTACAGATAAAGGGCTAGTATCCAAGATCTATAAAGAACTCCTCAAACTCGACACCAAAAAAATGGGCAGAAGACACAAAGAGGTACTTCTCCAGAGAAGACATACAAATGGCCAACAGACACATGAAAAAATGCTCCACATCACTTGCCATCAGGCAAATACAAATCAAAATGACAATGAGATACCACCTCACACCAGTTAGAATCGTTAAAATTAACAAGGCAGGGGGCACCTGGGTGGAACAGTGGTTAAGCGTCTGCCTTCAGCTCAGGGCGTGATCCTGGCATTATGGGATCGAGCCCCACATCAGGCTCCTCCGTTATGAGCCTGCTTCTTCCTCTCCCAATCCCCCTGCTTGTGTTCCCTCTCTCGCTGACTATCTCTATCTCTGTGGAATAAATCAATAAAATCTTGAAAAAAATTAACAAGACAGGAAATAAAAAAAAGTCAGAGAGGTTGTGGAGAAAGGGGAACCATCTTACACTACTCGTGAGGATTCAAGCTGGTATAGCCACTTTTGAAAACAATATGGAGATTCCTCAAGACGTTAAACACAGAGCTATCCTACGACCCACCAAATGCACTACTGGGTATCTACCGCATAGACACAGAGTAATGAAAAGAAGGGGGACCTGTATCCCAATGTTCATAACAGCAATGTACATAATAGCCAAACTGAGGAAGGAGCCAAGATGTCCTTCAGCAGATGAATGGACAAAGAAGATGTGGTTCATCTATACAATGGAATATTACTCAGTCATCAGAAAGGATGAATACCCCCCATTTGCACCAACGTGGATGGACCAGGAGGGGATTATGCTAAGTGAAATTAAGTCAAGCAGAGAAAGACAATTATCATATGGTTTCACTCCTATGTGGAATGGAAGGAATAGCAGGGAGGACATTGGAAGATGGAAGGGAAAAGTGAAGAGGGGAATGAGAGGGGGAGATGAATCATGAGAGACTACTGACACTGGGAAACAAACTGAGGGTTGCAGAAAGGGAGGGGAAGGGGAATGGGTTATCCTGGTGATGGGTATTAAGGAGGGCACGTATTGGGGCGCCTGGGTGGCACAGCGGTAAAGCATCTGCCTTCGGCTCAGGGTTATGGGATCGAGCCCCACATCAGGCTCCTCCGCTGTGAGCCTGCTTCTTCCTCTCCCACTCCCCCTGCTTGTGTTCCGTCTCTCGCTGGCTGTCTCTTTCTCTGTCGAATAAATAAATAAATTCTTTAAAAAAAAAAAAAGGAGGACACGTGTCATAATGAGCACTAGGTGTTATATGCAAACAAATGAATCATGGAACACTACATCAAAAACAAATGAAGTACTCTAGGGTGACTAACATCATTTTAAAAATGAGAAAGATATGGAATCCACACAGGAAAACTGTCACTATTTGCAAATGACATGAAATCCCGAAAGATTCCACACAAAAAAACTGTTAGAATAAACAAATTCAAGAAAGCTGCAGGGTATAAAGTCGATATACAGTGACCTGTTGTCTTTATTTTTTTTCAGATTTTATTTATTTATTTGACAGGAAGAGAAAAAGCACGAACAGGGGGAGTGTCAGAAAGAGGGAAAAGCAGACCCTCGTTAAGCAGGGAGCCCAACACGGGGCTCGATCCCAGAACTCTGGGTTCATGACCTGAGCTGAAGGCAGACGCTTCACCTATGGAGCCACCCAGATGACCCAACTTCTTGCATTTCTGTATACTGATGACACACGTTCGCAAAGAGAAATTTAAAAAGCAATGCCATTTACAATTGCATCAAAAAAAAAATCTACGAATAAAAGTAACCAAGAATGAGAAAGACATAGTACACTCAACACATGGCAGAAAAGAAATGAAAAATATGTGTGTCCAGGGGGGCAGAATGTATGGGTCAAAGATTTGGAAGGCAACACAAACAAATGGAAGCTTACGCCATGCTCCTTAAATGGAAAAGTTAATTATGTGAACATGGCCATCGTACCCAAAGCAATCGACACATGTGATGAAATCCCTATCTGAATTCCAGTGGCATTATTCGAGGAAATAGAAAACAGTCCTCAAACTTGTATGGAATCACAAAAGACCCCAAATACCCAAAGCAAGCTGGAGAAAGAAAGGTGCAGTCAACACACACCTGGATTTCAAGCTAGATTACAAAGCTGTTTTAATCAAAACAGGATGGTAATGGCATAAACACAGACACCAGGTCAGTGGAACAGTAGAGAAAGCTCAGAAACTTACCCACACGTAGATGATCCTAACTTACGACACAGCAGCAGAAGATATGCCATGAGGGAAGGACTGTCTCTTCAGTGAGCGGTAACAGGCAAACTGGACACTAAATGCAGAAGAATATAACTGGGTCACTTTCTTACACCATACACAAAATTTTTAATGGATGAATGATTTGAACATAAGACCTGAATCCATAAACCTCCAAGAAGACACAGGTACTAAGTCTCTCGACATTGGTTTTGGCAAAGAGTCTTCAGATCAGACACCAAATGCAAAGCAACAAAAGCAAAAATAAACAAGTGGAACAACATCAAACTGAAATCTTCCACATGGCAAAAGAAACCATCAAAAACTTAAAAGTCCACTGATCCAATAAGAAAAAAATATCTGCGAATCATATGTGTGAGAAGAGGCTAATATCCAAAATACACACAACACTCGTACAAATCAAAACAAACAAAAAAAAACGTATAAAAAATGGGAGGAATATGTGAATAGATACTTTCCAAAGTTGGCACACAGGTGCCAACAGACAGAAAAAGTTGTTCGGCATCACTAATCATCGTCAGGGAAACATCAGTCAAACCCACAATCGGCTATCCCCTCACAACTGTTGGTACAACAATTGTTCCAGAGACAGACACCAAGTGGGGTCAAGGGTGTGTGGACGAGGAGACACTGTGCACTGTTGGTGGGAATGGAAATTGGTGTACCCACTGTGACAAACGGTATGGAGGTTCCTGAAAAAATAAATGCAAATACCACATGACCCAGTAATGGCTCTACTGAGTATTGATTCGGAGAACACAAAAATACTGCCTCAAAAAGACAGATGAAGTCCCACGTTCACTGCAGCATTATTCACAAGAACCAGACTTGGAAACACAGACGTTGGGGGCCTTATGCCAAGTAACTCAGACACAGAAAGACCAATACCAGATGCTCTCATGTACATTCCACATGGAATAAACAAATACTGAACGCATAGATACTGAGAGCAGATTGGTAGGTGCCAGATTCGGGGATGGGGTGGTAGAAATGGGTGAAGGTGGTCAAACTCAATGTTTGAGTGAGAAAATCCGACAGTCATGAAATGTTCTGTACAGCATGGAGACTAAAAGTAACCCCACAGCATGGGGTATAGGTTTCCCTGCTCTTTGAAATTACAGGGCTTCTGAGAAACCTTGCAGAGCAGAAATGGTGTCAAGACGAATGGCCATTAATTTACATGGAACAATTAGACAGTGTGCTCAGACTCCAAAATTCCTTCTCTTTGGCTTTTCTTAGGCCTCAGCACACAAGTTTCCAATGGAGGCCCAGCATAAATGAAGATAAAGCACAGCAGAGGCTCCCAAACACAAATCAAAGAGCTGGTGGGTGGATGCGGAGAGCAGTTCCCAGCGGAAGGAGCTGGTTGGGGTGCACACCGCCTCTGTCGTGCTTCTCCCCAAAACAGGTGCTGAATGCCATTCTCACTGTTCACCATTTTTCATAAGAGGGAAATCCTCTTCAGGTCTCTTCCTCTTACAGAAGCTGGGTAATAACATAGTTTTTCAAGAAAACCACGTGTCTTACTGTGAACGTTTAAAAAGTGGGGGATACTTGTACTTGAGCATTGCTGAGCGAGGAGATGTGAAAGGTTCTCCCAGACACAAACCTCAGCAGATCCACCGGGAAAGGCACCTTCCTAAGCATGTGGAACACGGACTACCTCCTACCCCCAGAAACCCTCTCCTTCCCCTCGATCAGGAAAACTCCACAAAAGCTGAGAGTTACCCTAATTCCTCAGTTCTCCTGCTCCTAATAGCTAACCCATCAGCAAATCCTGTGAGCTCCATCTTCAAAATGGACCCAGAACAGGTCTAACCACTCCAACTAAGGCCACCTGTCTGGTCCACAGTGCCTGAGTTCCTGGAAAAGCTTCGTCATTGACCTGCCTTACCATCTTCAACCCTCTGTCATCTGTTCTCAACACTGTAGCCAGGATGGCCCAGTGAAACAGCTTCTCATGGGGTTATAGCCCTGGAATGGCTTTCTGTCACCCTCTGTCACCTCTCTGAGCTCATGTCCTAAGCTGTCTCCTGTGGCCACAGGGCCTTCTTGCTGCTCCTGGACATACCTGGAATTCTCATGCCCCAGAGCCATTGCATATGCTTTCCCTTCTGTTTCCAATGCTCTTGATGTGTTCTCACTCACCATCTGAGAAGTCTGAATTGGAGTGTCAGGGACAGAAGATGAGGCTGTGTGTGTTGGGTGAGGCTGGTGGCCCAGAAAAAGGTTCTCTGCCAGGTCTGCACCTGTGCCTCACTTTTCCTCAGCCAGGAACTTGCACACAGCCCTCACCTGTCACAACTCTCACCCAGGAGACCCATAGCAACACCTGGAGCCCACCCTGCCCACATCCTGCTGCAGAATGCATTCAGCTCTCCTCTGGGACCCCTGCCAGCTTTACCCAGACCTGGAACTCCCCCATCTCCTGCAAAGCTCCCGGATTCCCCCTCTGCTTCCAAAATCACACTTGCGCAAGGCTTTCATGAGAAAGCTATAACGCTAACTAATGAAAGGTTCACACCTACTTTCCCCTTCTGTTGCCTTCCTCTCCACCTTCTTTCCTACCTGTGCAAACTGTAACATATCAGTGGAACATGAACATGCTCTGAGACCTGAATCTTTCATTGCAGCTTTCTGAGGACTCCTTATGTGATAAGAAACTAGTGTATCCTACAACAGGGTGTTCCACAACTCTCATCTATAGAATAGTACAGCCCAAATCACTACAATTTTACCTCACTCTTCATGAAGCAGAACACTTTTTCCTTTCTTCTTTTACTTAAATTCCAGTTAGTTCACATGCCATGGAATATTCGCTTCAGGGGTAAGATTTAGTGATTCCTCACCTGCATACAGAAGGCGGTGCTCATCACAAGAGCCCTCTTTAATACCCCTCACATATTTAAATCATCCCCACACGCCCCTGTCCTGCAGCAACACTCAGTTTGTTCTCCAAGGTTGAGTCTATTTCCTTGTTTGCCTCTCTCATCACCCCTCCACTCTGTTCATCTGTTTTCTTTCTGAAATTCCACAAGCGTGAGAGCATAGGATATTTGTCTTTCCTCACTGATTTTGCTTAGCTTAATACAATCTAGGTCCATCCACATCCTTGCAAATGGTAAGATTTCATTCTTTTTGAAGCTGGGTCATATTCCATTATATCCCACATCTGCTTTATCCATTCATCAGTGCATGGACTTTAGGATTCTGTCCATAGTTTGGCTACTGTGGACATTGCTGCTATAAACATCATGGTGCATGTTCCCCCTTCGAATCTGCATTTTTGTATCCTTTGGGTAAATACCTAGGACAGCAATTGCTGGATCATGTGGTTGTTCAATGTTTAACTTTTTGAGGAACCCTCACACTGTTTCCCAGACTGGCTGCACCACTTTGCATTCCCACCAACAGGATGGGAGGGTTGCTTTAAGCAGAACATTATCTGCCGGCAATTTCATAAGAGGAAACAAAACATCTGTGAGATGCACCCAGGGTCAGGCAAGCAGTTGTAGAATTCACCCCAAGGCTCCTGACGCCAAGCCCCTTGAAGCAACCAGCATGCCACTATCCAAAGAATTCCCAGACTCTCCTTCTGACTCCACCACCAAAGAAACTACAGAGAGAATATGGCACCTCAAAATATCGAGATAATACATTTAGTAAAACTAGAAAGTCAAGCTCAACTTTTAAACAGGAACAGGCCGCTTTGGATAATTTTGAATTTTCCCTCCACCCTAATTTTAACTCTTCAGATGAAAAAACTAATCAATGATGAAACATCACCTTTGTCAAATGACATCATCCAAGTCTGTATCAGATGAAAAAAGCCACCTAACTCTAGATACTGGCCAGTCAACCATATCTTACGCCCAATTGAATAAACACTGTTAGATGAAGGAACAAATTAGATGTTACAAACATGCACAGAGTGAATCTCACCTTCCCTTTCTAATAAAAGAGGGTTCCTAGGAAACAGATGGTCAAAATACATTTGTAAGCAATAAATGGACAGAGAAATTGTGATCCCTCGCAAAGTTCTACCAGCAGGGAAACGAAGTAATTCTTGCACCAAACCCAGAATGCTGGCAGCTACTTCAATTTTACTTTGTGGCTCAACTAGAGAAAAGAGAAAAGCCCAGGAGGTTTGGGATAATGAGAGGTTTTACCTCCAGCCCTGACATAGATAGGACATTTTGTCAAACATATCTGTGCTTTCTCTGAACACTGGCATCCTGTGACAATCTGCCTCCCTGACTCCAATGCTGACGTTCAAAACCTCGGGTGTCTTGGAGCCAGAGCAGAGAAGTGCTGTCAGCTGGGGAGAAGAAGGCTCCTCTGACCTATAGCCTGAACCCCTGCTTCGGTTTCTGGGTGCAGGGGCAACACATACTTGTTGTTTATCAGTAATTATCTTCATTCTCAATAGACCAATGACCTTGCCTTTTCTGGAAAGCAGACTTACTCTTCTAAAGAAATCCTCAATTCGTCTATTCCCAATGCAATTAGAGTGGGGTCTGGTTTACGCCCTCCTTCAGGCCCCCACCTGGAGGATTTTCCTGCATGATTCTAACAGCCAATTACCACTAACCTGGGGGCACACGGGGCATAATGCTGAAGTTCGGGGACGGATCTGGGGCTTGCTACTGCCACACCTGTGCCTGGGGGACCAGGGCACACCCTGCTGAACTTGGGGTACTGCTCAAAATGCGTCACCTGCACTGTGTCAGAGAACCGGGGGACACATCACTAAAGGTGGGGACTCTGTGAGGTCCTTACCCGCACTCTTCCTGGGGAACAGGGGAAACCCTGAAATTCTGCAACCAATCCCACAAAAGCTCAGATGATTGGGCGCCCTGGAGTTCACGGGTATGGGGAATAAGGCCAGTTGAGGACATGTGGCAGAAGAGACTTTAAAGAGAAAAAGAAAACTCACCTGAGTTCCCACAATGAACCCTCTCCAGGTGCCCTTCCAGAACCCTGCCTCCCACCTGGGGCGTACCCTACCCCCGGACCACCCCACCCACGGTGCACGCTGCTCACTAACCAGCCGGGACCTCCACAGGGCAACTCTCTCTCTCCCAGTGCCCCTTCTTCTGTCCCAGGTTTGCACCCCACTGCAACTCTGGAACAGCCCACAGAGACGTAGCTCCACCCCCAAGTGGTGATTGGTCAGGGAGGGTGGTGCCCCAGCCCCTGGGAAGCCAGGCAACCCGAACTCAAGCCCCTGGAACCCTGAAAGTGCAGGGGGTCCAAGAGGTGCCTCCTCTACCCAACACCCAGCACAGGCATAGGTGGGGTCCTGGGCTGGGGTCCCCCCACACACCTGGCCGCTTCCAGGGACCCCTCTAGCTGCAGACCACCCTCAGAGTCCTGCCCCTTCCCTTTCTGCACCAGCCCTCCCTGCTGGGGTCTGCCTGGTTCTGAGCAAGGTCAGTGGTTCTCAGACCCTCCAAGGCTTGGGCTTTAGGAAATGCAATGATTTCATGCATTTACAGTATGTACATGTCAGTATGACTTTAATCTTATGGGAGCCAAAGAGGTTATTTATTTTTTCTTATCTTTATGTTGGCATTTTTGGTTATTGTTTTCTTCTCGAAACAGATGTACAACATGTGCTTGGGGCAGAAATAGGGCCCATGCTTTGAGTATTTGCCCAATCATTTTGAGCGGGGTAAAATGTTAAAGGATAGCTTTCCTGGGATCCCAGGATCAGGGCCCACAGATGATATAAGATAAAAATTACTTTCATCATTATAATTACTACTAAATGGAGGAATTTGAGACAAAAGCACCTTTCACAAGAGTACCAAGAAATCAAAATGATGCCCACAGAAGGCTACCTGCTCCATGGTCAGCACAGGTAACAGAAGTGTTCACAGTCTCTGGACTCCTGCCCTTCTCCTGCCCAAATCGCTGAAGCACACAGACCACTTAAAATCAGAATTGTAGAACTGCTAGACACCTTAGAGATGTCTGGCACCATTCCCTTGGACTGCAGAATAAAACACAGTAGCTCGTTGTCACAAACTAATTTCAACATGAAGTGCCCCCTGGATGCACTAAGTTCTTTCTCTGCAAATGTTGACTAATGTAAGTCACAGTCATACCATATAAACACTACGATGGCGGGGAGTCATCATAGGGAAGGGAATATTTTAGCCATGTTTATAAGCATTGGCTCACTTTGTAGAACAGGCTGAGCTGAGCGTTTTTAAATACTATTTCAGACCTGTTTTACAACACCCTCTGAACATACCAGAGCATGAATGGACTAAAAATGATAGTTGGTTTCAGTAACTTTAATACCAAAAAAATATTATACTGTCTTTATTCCTAAGGATCTTTGAGTATCTTACCCAGAGGTCATCCACTGAGATAATGATCTTAATGATCACCATGGGCAAATGTGAAAAGGCCCGCTGAATTCGTTCCAATTGTCCACATGACAAGAAAATCCTGATACTTGATATTTTTCCAGATCGAGAAGACCAGAGATAAGAGGGAAATAGTACCCTGTATGGAACAACAAGGGATTTGGAGTCAATTTGGGGATCCCACTTAGGTTTCTGACACTAAAATCCTCTGTGACTCATATCATCTGAGTCCCTGTCTAACCACCTGAACATGTGCCTAAAAATATCTACACCCTAGTTGAGAAGTTTAAGAGGCAGAATGCTACAAAGAGCCAGTATGATGTCTCTCAAGAACAGGTGCTCAGGAAGCCATAATTGCTATTGGGTCTATTTCTTTTCCAGAAGAAAGAACACATGTTGAATCCATATTTCTAATAGATGACTCACCAGATGATTTTCAAACCTGAAGGAAGGCCAAGAAGTTGCTCTTGTGTCATATTTCACTCAGAAATCATGTTGTTGGACTGGTGAGGACGCTACGATAGCAACGTCATCACTAAGAGTGGGGAGCTTCTAATTTCCATACGGCCATGTTGACCCCCTTAGCTCAGAGCCACCAGAAAGGGCAGCTGGGGAGGGGGCACCGTCATAACTATGAGAGGGGAGCTTCCCATTTCCATATGGCCATGTTGACCCCCTTAGCTCAGGGCCACCAGAAAGGACAGCTGAGGGGGACCACAGGCCAAGGCTGCCCGGTGTGGATGGGGCAGGCAGAATTCTGACTTAAGGCTCAACTCCTGTCTAGGTTATTATAATGCTCTTCACAAAGAAAGTGCCATTGTGTGTGAGCCCTCATGTAGAAAAGGTTCAGAATTTCCATTGAGATTCCCTCTCTGACCTTTAGGATATGTAGCAAAGTTCCATTTAATTTTTTAACATTGAAGGACTTCCTGGTTTTCTTTTTGCTATGACTGTGGCTCAATTCCCCTGTGGTCTAAGAATAGAATCTAGTTAATTTCAGGGTTTAACATTTGTAGCCTTGATTTGTGGCCCCACCTATCATCTATTTGGGTAAAGAGTCTATGACCACTTGAAAATAATGTATTCTGCACTTATTATGGAATGTTCCCTATATGTCAATTAGGTCACATTTTTACCAATGTTTTGTCTGCTTTTTCTGTCAGATATTGAGAAAGGTATATTAAAATCTCCAAAAAATGCTGCTCTATTCAATGTGGCATCGGAGAATCTACCAGTGTTAGAAGGCAAGAGAAACAAAAAGTATAAGAATTGAGGGGATAATTGTGACTATTCACAGATAATATGATTGTGTACATAGAAAATCCAAACCAGTCTATAAATACCCTATTAAATTCAAAATGCAATTTACAAATTTGAGATGGATTGTAGCTTCCCATTGGACAGTTTCTGAAAGAAAACGTAGAACCTGTCAATCTTGTTGTAGGACATAGGGTGCACTAACCATTTAAAAGAATTCAGTGGGCCTTCATAAAAATGTGACATTTCTCCTTATCTTATGACCATAAGAAAATGAAAAGGTGAACTGCAGGCTGGGAAGTAAAGATTTGCAATACACACACTGACAAAGACTTGTCAATAAAGAATTCCTGCTCATCAACCATAAAAACTCTATTTATAAACGAATACTTCACAAAAGATTGACTGATGGCCAATATGAACAGGAAAGGGTGCTCTACAGTATAATTTTCAGGCACAGCAAGGCCTTTCCTAAAATGAAAACATACACACAAACCAGTATTCCCTAGATGGATGACATCCTTATTTCTGAGGACAGCTTGAAGAACAGACTAGCATCAAAGTAAAGTGATGGAATTCCTGACACTCAGAGGATGGACAATTGACCTCAAACTACAGTACAATTTCTAGGCATCATTCGGTCCTCTGAAGGCAGACATCTACCACACCCCTTCCTACACCACACAGGTTGCTTCCCAACCCCTATCATAAAAGAAGAAGTTGAGAAACATTTAGGACTAGTAGGAAATAGCAAAAATCACATGTGGGGATTATCCTGAAACACACTGATCACATATCTAGTGTAAGGAAGTGTAGGGAACTGACAGGGACAGAGACTCAAGAGGTACTTCTTTGGGAAATGCTGTCTGAAATCGTCACACGTTGGTACCAGCTAATGAGGGCTCTGAGCATACCCTAGGGTTTGCTCACAAGGGTCTGCAACACCATCGCTGAGGACTGAAACTCTTCAAGACCTCAAAGCTTGCCTGATTGACTATTGGACTAAGAGATTCCCATGTTCTGAAAACAGATACCAACTAATTGAAAGGTTCACCTGAGCTCTCTCGGAGGCCCTACAAGAAGCTGAACCATTCACTGAAAATCAATTACACACACACACACACACACACACACACACACACACACACACACACACACCTGTCATTTCAGCAATTACTTAAACATTCAAGATTCTTCCTACCTCTTCTTTTTCACATTGATATTTATAGTCACATGCAATGTTATCATTTCTAATGAACACTGATGTTAAAATAGAGATCCATTGACACAATATTCACAAAATGGAACTGCCCTGCTGTCATTTTCAATATAGCGTTTTTTAAAGTTCATGCATATTTTAGGTTATTGGTAACTTATACAGGAGAAGATCAGCATTGAAAAACTCTAAATACTGACAATGAGTTTTAAGCCTAGAGAACAAAAATTGTCCAATTTCATAGATAATAAGGAACCAAAGGGAAAGCATGGAAGCTGTAGTCGAATAATTTTACACATATGCATCCTCTATTATTCTACTACTGAGGGGCGTGTTTTATTACCACTATGCATGCATCAATTGTATTCCATGTGCACCTTCACAGGTATAATGGATTACTACAGTAGAATGAAATGTCTGGGAACTACTTGGCGGCATCTATAATGAACAATGAAATTTCTATCTTATATTTGGTGAACTTCCACTGTCTGTCCCTTTAGACAATGGACCCTAAACAGAAGGGGGAATGAACCACGAGAGACTATGGACTCTGGGAAACAGAGGGCTTCAGAGGGGAGAGGGGTGGGGGATTGGGATGGGCCAGTGATGGGTATTAAGGAAGGTACATATTGCATGGAGCACTGGGTGTTATATGCAAATAATGAATCACGGAACACTACATCGAAATCTAAGGAAATACTGTATAGTGACTAACATATCATAATAAAAAAATATTATTAGAAAAAAAATAAAGGAAAAAAAAAACAATACAGCTTTTCTGTTTCAAGAACAATCACAATTGAGAAAAAAACTAACTTCCAATCCCTAAAGCAAAACAAAGACCAAGTTCCATTTCACTCCCCTTTATTCACATTCTCTGTGGGTTCTAAGCTATTTCCCTACTTCCTTTCCAGCTGAGCAGGGAGCCCGGGCTCAATCCCAGAACCCTGAGATCATAACCTGAGCCAAAGGCACATGCTGAACTGGCTGAGCCAGCCAGGTGCCCCAGCCATGTTTTTCTTAAGCAAAAGGACACTTTCTCACAATGCCTTCACATGACTTCACATGGTACCAGAGATCTGCATTTGCTTCTAGGAGGTTGCAGATGAAGGCAATTGCAAACTCTCACAGTGGTTTATCAAATACAATGACCTGCCTGGTGACAGTGAATCTCTTATGAGCCCACGAGAGGGTGCTGTGACACTCAGCTGTGGCTGGGTTGGCACAGAGAACCAAATCCATTTCCCTGCCTGATGTCTGTGAGGAACAGATGCCCCCACTGTGAATGAGACCCTGCCACTGAGCTGTCCAGAGATGGCCATCCTCACAGAGGATGAGGATAAAGGACAATGCCTGAGGAGACCTCATCTGCCTCTTTTATCTTTTCATATGTTTGACAGTAGACAAATCACTGCCTAGGAGTCCCCAACTACCTTAGTCTCATCTGTGAATGGCCAAGAGGTTTTACAAAACACTTCAGATTTTGACCTCACAAATGCCCACAACCACTTACCATAGGGATTCAACATTAAGCAAAGATACTGTTCCTTGGAAGAGAGGTCCTGCCCACTGTTTTTTCTCTCTTATATGCTCATCTTCCTTACCTCATGGTAACATAACCACCTTGATTCCTGCTTCCGTCTTCAGGAAGGCTGATGTGACTTGAAGGGCATTACCCTGACATCGTTCTTTCTTAGCAAGAAGATGTGGACATTTCCCTAGTCCTACACACCCAAAGTTGAATCGGAGTCAGGATTGAGGAGGCTGATGAGAGTTGAAGGTGTTTTCCTGTACAGGGTGGTTTATTACCAATAAGGATGGGTCAGAGTCCTCGAAATTCCAGAACCTTTTCATTAATGCTTCCTACTCGTGAAAGATGATGTACATTGGTCTTTCCCTGTATAGTGTGGTGACTCAGAGAAAAGTGCTTAGCCCTTTTGTCAGACTTCCACGACCACTTTGGGGCTGGCTTCCATATTCACAAAGGATGATGTTAGGGCTAAGAGGGTTCCTGTACACTGTTATTTCTTACAGATAAGTGTATGGCATTTTTGTTACATTGCCAGAGCCACTTAGCGCCGGGCTTGCCGGCCTCCTGGGGACGAACCCTAACCCAAGGTCGGCCCCCGAGGGGCCCCTCCCAAGAGGCCTTGTGCCACAACGCCGGGGACTGGGGCCCCTGAGCCCAGCACCGGAGTCAGCCTGCCGCCCTGCAGCAACCCGGGCTGCTAGGGACACCGCCAGTCTTTCAGGGCGAGTGAACGGGCAAGGGCCTCCAAGCCCCCGGCAACCTTCGAAGGCCCTTGCGCCAAAACGCTTGGGCCCACACTCCCTCTCGCCAGGGCCCTCACCTCGGCCTTCCCCTCCGCCTGCCGCAGAGCTGGCGGAATGGGCCTGCTGGACTCCTGGGGGCTAACACTTACCCTAAGTCTCCCCCGAGGGCCCCTCGCAAGGAGCCTGGCACCGCAATGCCATGGATTTGGGACCCCCGAGCCCCAGTGCTGTACTCACTCTGCCACCCCATAGGCACCGAGGGTACTAGAGGCGTGGGCAGTCATTCAGGAAGGGAGAACGGGCAGGGCCCTCCGATCCCCCTGCGACCTTCGAAGGCCCCCCGCGCAAAAACTCTGGCTCCCACGCTCCTGCCCGCCAGCGCCCTAACCTCGGCCCACCCCTCCACTCGCTGCAGAGCTGGTGGATCGGGCCTGCTGGCTTCCTGGGGGCTAACCCTATCCTTACGTCGCCCCCGAGGGGCCCCTCCCAAGTGGCCTGGCGCCGCATGCCAGGGATTGGGGACCCCCAAGTCCCAGCGCCGGGTGCACCCTGCCACCCCTCCGCCACATGGGGAACTAGGGGCGTCGCCAGTCCTTCAGGGCGACAGAACGGGCAGCACACTCCGAGCCACCTGGGACCTTCAAAGGCACCCCGAGCCAAAGCCAAAGTGCTCTGGCCCACACTCCCACTCGCCAGCTACCTCACCTCGACGCACACCTCCATTCACTGCACATGGCGGAACGAGCCTGCCAGCCTCCTGCGGGCTAACCCTAACCCTAGGTCCGCCCCTGAGGTGCCCACCCAAGGGGCCTGGCGCCGCAATGGCGGGTATTAGGGACCCCCGAGCCCCAGCGCTGGACTCACCCTGCCGCCCCGCTGCCACCCGGGCCGCTAGGGGTGCCGCTGATCATTCAGGGCAGGAGAACGGGCAGGGCCCTCTGAGCCCATGGCGAACTTCGAAGGCCCCCCCATCCAAAACGCTTTTGCCCATGCTCCTGCTCCTCAGCGCCCTCACCTTGGCCCGCCCCTCTGCTAGCTGCAGAGCCGGTGGATGAGGCCTGCCCTCCTCCTGGAGGCTACCCATAACCCTAGGTGGGCCCGAGGGCCCCTCCGAAGGGGCCTGACACCACAATGCCTGAGATTGGGGACCCCCGAGCCCCAGCGCTGGACTCACCGTGTCGCCCCGCCGCCACCCGGGCCGCTAGGAGCACTGTCGGTCATTTAGGGAGGGAGAACGGGCAGATCCCTCCAAGCCCCTGGCAACATTCGAAGGCCCCCCGTGCCAAAACGCTTGGGCCCACGCTCCCGCTCGACAGCACCCTCACCTCGGCCTGCCCCTCTGCTCGACACACAGCCGGCAGATCGGGTCTGCCAGGCTCCTGGGGGCTAACAGTAATGCTTGGTCGGCCCCCTAGAGCCCATCCAAAGGGGCCTGGCACTCCAACACCGAGGACTGGGGACCCCGAGCCCCAGCGCCAGACTCACCCTACCGCCCTCCTCTAACCGGGCCGCTAGGGTAGCCGCCTGTCATTCAGGGCAGAAGAATGTGCACGGCCCTCTGAGCACCTGGCGACCTTCGAAGGACCCCCCCCCCGCGAAAACTCCTGGGCCCATGCTCCCGCTCCCCAGCGGCCTCACCTCCGCCCGACCCTCCGCTCGCCGCACAGGTGGCGAATCGGGCCTGCCGGCCTCCTGGGGGCTAACCCTAACACTAGGTCGCACCCGAGGGGCCCCTCCCAAGGGGCCTGGCACTGCAACACCGGGGATTGGGGACCCCTGAGTCCCAGCGTCGGACTCACACTGCTGCCATTCTGCAACCCGGGCCGCTAGGTGTTCTGTCGGGCATTCAGGGCGGAAGAATGTGCAGGGCCCTCCGAGCCCCCGGCGACCTTCGACGGCCCCCCGCACCAAAACGCTTGGGCCCACGCTCCTGCTCGCCAGCGCCCTCATTTCATCCCACCCCTCTGCTCCTTGCAGAGCGGGTGGATCGGGACTGCGGGCCTCCTGGGGTCAAACTCTAACCCTAGGTCGGCCACAGAGGGGCCCATCCCAAATCGCCTATCGCTGCAACGCCTGGGATTGGGGACCCCCGAGCCCCAGCGCCAGACTCTACCCTGCTGCCCTGCCGCAACCTGGGCCACTAGGCGTGCTGCCGGTCTTTCAGGGCGGGAGAACGGGCAGGGCCCTCCGAGCCCCCGGCGACCTTCGAAGGCCGCCCGCGCCAGAACCCTTGGGCCCACGCTCCCGCTCGCCAGCGCCCTCACCTCGGCCCGCCCCTCCGGTCACCGCACAGCCGGCGCAAAGGGCCTGCCCGCCTCCTGGGGGCTAACACTACCCCTAGGGCGGCCTATGAGGGGCCCTTAGGAAGGGGTCTGGCGCCTCAGCGCCAGGGATTGGCGACCCCCAAGCCCAAGCCAGGACTCACTTTGCCGTCCCGCTGCCACCTGGGCTGCTAGGTGCACCGCCGGTCATTCAGGGCGGGAGAACGGGCAGGGCCCTCCGAGTCCCGGTGAACTTCTAAGGCCCCATGCGCCAAAATGCTTGGGCCCATGCTCCTGCTCACCAGCGCCCTGACCTCGGCCCGCACCTGTGCTCACGCACAGCCAGCAGATCGGGCCTGCCAGCCTCCTGGGGGCTAACACTAACCCTAGGTTGGCCCCCGAGGGGAACCTCACAAGGGGCCTGGTGCAGCAACGCCAGGGATTGGGGACCCCCGAGCCCCAGCGCCGTACTCACCGGGCCGCCCTGCCACCCCCCAGGCCGCTAAGGGCACTTCTGGCCATTCAGGGCGGGAGAACCGGCAGGGCCCTCCAATCCCCTGGCGACCTTCCAAGGCCCCCCGCGCCAAAATGCTTGGGCCCACGCTCCAGCTCCCAGTGCCTTCACCTCGGCCTGGCCCTCCGCTACCGCACAGCTGGTGGATCATGCCTGCCGGACTCCTGGGTGCTAACACTAACCCTAGGATGGACCCAGAGGGGCCACTCCCAAGGGGCCTTGCGCTGCAACGCACGGCATTGGGGACCCTAAACCGCAGTGCCAGACTCACACTGCCACCCCGCCACCACACAGGTCGATAGGGGTGCCTCCGGTCATTCAGGGCCGGAGAACGGGCAGGGCCCTCCGAGCCTCTAGTGACGTTAAAAGGCCCCCGGCGCCAAAACGCTGCATACCATTCCCTTGCTTGCCCGCGCCCTCACCTCGGCCCACTCCTCCACTCGCCGCACAGCCAGCGCATCGGTCCTGCTGGCCTACTGGGGTCTAACACTAACCCTAAACCCTAACCCATACCCTAAACCCTAATCTGTACACTAACCCATAACCTCTAACCTGTAACCCCTAAACGCAACCCTAACCCGTACCCTCTCCTTACCCTAACCCTAACTCCTACCCTCACACATACCCTAACCATAACCCATACCCTAACCTTAACCCGTACCCTAATCCGTACCCTAAACCCGGGGATTGGGTACACCTGAGCCCCACCACGGGACTCAGCCTACCACTCCTCAGGAAACCATGCCCATTGGGGTGCCACACAGCATCCCGTGCAAGAGAACTGGTAGGGCCCCCTGAGCCCCCAGCGATCCTCGGCGGCCCCCTACATCCCAACCCTGAGGCCCACGCTCATCCCGCCCCACGCCTTCCCTTCAGCTTGCCACCCAGCTCGTCGCAGAGCCGGCAGATCAGGCCTGCCGGGTTCCTGGGGCCTAGACCTGACCCTAGGTCGGCTGGGTAGGGCCCCTCCCCTGGGGCCCGGTGCCGCAGCCCCAAGGACTGGGGACACCTGAGCCCCACTGCAGGACAAAGCCTGCCAGCCTGCAGGAAACCGAGCCCCTTGGGAGGCTGTAGAGCATTCAGGGCGGGAGAACCAGGAGGGCCCACAGAGCCCCAGGTGAACTTTGGCGATCCCTACACCCAACCTTAAAGCCCATGCTCACCCCACCCCGCACCCTCACCTCAGCCCGCGGCGGAGCTTGCCACATAGTGGGCAGATCTGGCCTGCGGGGTTCCTGGGCGCCAACCCTAACCCTAGTTCATCTGTGGAGGGGCCCCTCCCCAGGAGCCTGGAGTCACAGCCACGGGGATTCGGGACACCTGAGCCCCACAGCAGGAATCAGTCTGCCACCGCGCAGGAAACCGTGCACCTTGGGAGGCCATAGAGCATTCAGGGTGGGAGAACCAGGAGGGCCCTCCTGAGCCACCAGCGAACTTCGGCGGCCTCCCGTACCCCAACCCTGAGGCCCACGCTCACCCTCCCCAACCCTCACCTCAGCCCATGTAGCTCGCCATACAGCCAGCAGATCGGGCCTGCGGGGCTCCTGGGGCCTAACCCTAGCCCTAGGTCAGCAGTGGGTGTGGGGGCCTCCCCAGGAGGCTTACACCGCAGCACCGGGGAATTGGGATACCTGTGCCCCACCGCAGGACTCAGCTTGCCACCTGACAGGAAACCGTGCCCCTTGGGGCTTACGGAGCCTACAGGGCACAAGAACTTGGGGAGGCCCCCAGAGCCCATCCCCACCTTTGGCAGTCCCCCGTGCCCCAATCCTGAGGCCCATGCTCACCCTCCCCCATGGCCTCCTCTCAGCCTTCCACAGAGCTCGCCGCACAGCCTGCAGTATGTCCCTGCCGGGCTCCTGGACCCTAACCCTTACCCTAGGTTGGCCACAGAAGGGTCCCTCCCCAGGGTCCGGGCACCCCACTCTGGGGGATTGGGGACACCCAAGCCCCACTGTAGGACTCAGCTTGCAGCCTACAGTAAACTGCACTATTTTGGGGAACAACAGAGCATTCAGGGCAAGAGAATTGGGGCAACCCCTGAGAGCCCCTTCTGGTGAACCCAGAACTTTGTGGGCACTTCCGGATGAAACCCCAAGGCTCACACTCACCTGCGCATGTGCCCTCATCTCACTCGGCCTGGGAGTTCTCTGAGCACTGGGCAGTTCGGACCTGCTGTCTCTTGAGGCCAAACCTAACCCTGGGTCCTCTGCTTGAGGGTCCATCCCCATTTGCCTGCCTCCAAGGCACCAGGCACTGGGCTCACCTCTGCATGACTAGAGGACTCAGCCTGCCCCAACAGCAGGAAAATGTCCATTTGCGGCTGCAGCAAGGATTCATAGGAAAATCAGAGTGCCCCCCTCAGCCCATCCCAGGCAATCCCCACTTTCAGAGATCTCCCCGGATCCAATTAGTAGCTTCACACTGACCTTTAAACTTGCTCTCCACGGAGACTTTTGAAATTCTCCACACTTACAACGGATGGTATTATCCAGCTTCAGTGCCTTACCGAGCTTTAGGTCTTGAGATGGATTAAAATGGGAAGTCATTTCACTGATGATGACACACTGGTGACCAAAAGATACATGCATAAATGCTTCATCTCACTTGGCTTCAGGGAAATGCAAATCCAAACCCCTATAGATGCCATATCACACGAGGCCAAATATCTAAAAATAAGAAGACATGAAACTACACATCTTGGAGAGGATGTGGAGAAACGGGAACCCTCTTACACCCCTGTGCGAATGTAGGCCAGTACAGCCGCTCTTGAAAATGGTATGGAGTTTCCTCAAGAAGTTATAAATAAAGCTACCCTATGTCCCAGCAATTGCACTACTGGGTATTTACCCCAAAGAGACAGAGGTAGTGAAGATGGGACACATGCACCCCAGTGTTCATAGCAGCAATATCCATAATAGACATATTGTGAAAGGAGTGCAGATGAAAATGGATAGATGAATGGATAAAGAAGATGTGGATCATATATATACTGGAATATTACTCAGACATCAGAAAGGATGAGTACTTACCATCACACCGACCTGGGTGGAGCTGGAGGGTATTATGCTTAGTGGAATAAGTCAATGAAAGAAAGGCAATGATCATATGCTTTTGCTCCTATGTAGAATATCAGAAACAAGGAAGAAGACCATAGGAGAAGGAAGGGAAAATAGAATGGGAAGTCATCAGAGAGGGAGAAAACCCATGATGGACTCTTATCTATCACAAGAAACTGATGATTGCTGGAAGAGAAGTTGGGGGGGGGGGGTAACTGGGTGAGTAGCATTAAGCAGTTCAAACGATACAATGAGCACTGGGTGTTACACACGACTGGAAATTTATTGAAGACTACATCTGAAACGAATGATGTACTGTAAGTTGGCTAATTGAATTTAAATTAAAGAATAAAAGACCTCGAATAAACAATCCTAAACATTTGTATGGAACCACTAAAGATTCCGAACAGCCAGTGCAATGTGGAAAAGAAAAACAAAGCTGGAGGACTCACAATTTCAGATTTCAGGTTATACTACAAAGCTGCAGTCATCCTAACAAGACAGTACGGCACAAAAATAGACACAGCAACCAAAGGAACAGGATACAAGTTCAGACAGAAACCCACAATTATGTGGTCCATGAATCTTCCACAAAGCAAGCAACAATATCAAAAGGGAAAAGGACAGTCTCTACAACAAATGGTGCTGGGAAAACTAGACAGCTACACACAAAAGAATGAAATTAGACTGCTTTCTTACACAATGCAGACAAACACAAAACAGTTTCAAGACCTCAATATGAGACCTGAATCCATAAAAATCCTACAGGATGGAAGACAGTAACTTCTTGACATGGACCATACCAACGTTTTTCTAGACTGTGTCCTGAGGCAAAGGAAATGAAAGCAAAAATAAACTATTGCGAATACAGCAAAATAAAAAGTTTCCACACGACAGAAGAACAATGAAAACGTAAAAATAATAAGACAACCTACTCAAAGGGAGAAGATATTTGCAAAGATCATGTGCAATAAAGGGATAGTGTCCAAAACATATACAACTGATACTACTCGACCCCCAAAAAACAAATAATCCACTTAAAAAATAGGCAGAAGACATGGACAGACATTTCTCCAAAGAAGAAATACAAATGGCCAACAGTCCTGTGAAAAGATGTTCACCATCACCCATCATCAGGAAAATGTAAATCCAAAGGACAATGAGGTAATACCTCAAGCCTGTCAGAATGGCTAACATCAAAAGCACAACAAAGAGCAGGTGTTGGGAGGATGTGGATAAAGGGGAATCCTCGCAAACTGTGGGTGGGAATGCAAACTGTGGTGGCCACCGTGGAAAACAGTATGAAGGTTCCTCAAAAAATTAAATATAGAACTAACCTACGATCCAACAATCACACTCCTCATATTTACCCAAAGAATAGGAAAACAGTAACTTAAAAGGATACGTGCACCCCTATGTGTCTTGCACCATTATTTACAATATCACAATATGGAAGCAACCCAAGTGTCTGTAGAAAAATTGACAAATGAGATGATAGATGTGTGTATTCACACACACACACACACACACACACACACACACACACACACACACACATACACACACACAATGGAGTATTACTCGGCTTGAAAAAGAATGAAACCTTGCCATTTGCAGCCACATGGATGGAGCTAGAGAGTATTATCCTAACTAAAATCAGTCAGTCAGAGAAAGACAAATCCCATACGATGTCACTCTAATGGGGAATTTAAGAAACAAACAAAAATAAATAACTAAAAGAGAAAAAGGAGACACACCAAAATACAAAATCTTAACAAGAGAGAACAAACGGATGGTTACCAGGGAGGAGGTGGATAGAGGGATGAGTGAAATAGATGAAGGGGATTAAGAGGATGCTTTTTTTGATGACCACTGAGTAATATATAGAATTACTGAATCACTCTATTGTACACTTGAAATGAATGTAACACTGTATGTTAGCTCTACTGGAATTAAAATAAAATTTTAAAAAGATTTTTCTTTCAGGAACCTCTTTGATAAAGCTTTTCCTGTGCACTGTGCATAAGCCCTACTTGGGAGGATTCATTCTACAATAATTATTCACTCCATGCCTCAAATTCAGATTTCACTGGGTTCTTACCGTGGATTCCAGCCCACGGGAGCCATGGTCCTTTTCTGTCAAGGCTCAGCACCTATGCATTCAAGATTGGAAGTAGAGACACATGTCACTTCACAGTCCAGAAAGCTATTATTGTTTCTGTTTCAGTTTGAGAGAGTCACAGACTTTGGGAGAGGTTTCAGAGCAGGTTTATTATGGATCCCGGATCTCTACTTCAATGTTCATTGCCTGGATCCATTTGGCTAATAGGTTCCCTGTGGATGGGCTTGCTTCCAAGCACATACATGGAAGATGCAACGGTGGGTGGGCTTGGTGCAGGACAGGAAGAAGACCAAAAACAGAGAGGGTCTGAACCATCCCCTGATCCAGGAACTGCTACGGTAGAGGGTATGGGAGGTAGAATCCATGCAAAATTCCACGGTCACCAGCTGAACACAGGAGGCACAGGTCAAGGGATCTGGAGATGCAGGGGTTGAAAGCTGCTCTGAGCTACCTCTGGGAGGAAGGGAGGGAAGGAATGAGAGGGAGACACTGCCTGCCCCTGGCCCATGCCAGCTGCCCACCGACACGTATCAGTCGATGAGCTGACACAGCCTGGGCTCAGGATGGGCTGGCTCGGGTCCCTCAATCCTCAGGGGGACAGCTGGCCCCAGGGCTCAGAGACATGCTGAGGGAGATGAGAGGGAAAGCTGCCCTGCCCAGGTCACCCCCTCCTTGAGCAGACAGCCCTTCAGAACTGCTAAAAAATACCCACTAACGGGGTTGAAAGACATCCCATGGATGAACTAAGGCATAGAGATATGTAAAATAACATTCATTTTTAAGAGCAGAGCTGTCATCTCAGGAAGTGGGGATAGCTTCCCTGAAGAAGACTGAGGGGAGGGCAGGCCATGCTGAAAAGGGAGACATGGCTCTCCTGATTGGGGACCTGCAGCCCCCTTCCAGGGCAGGGCATCATCCTCGCATCACACGAGATCCATGGAAGTGTTCAATCAGGGCCAGATGTTTGTCTTGAGAAGGCTACCCTGGCATCGGACTGCACAGGGCACCAGGGACGAGGGCCAGATGGAGGACGGACAATACCCCGGAGGCCATGGGGCAAGAGCAGAGGCACATGACCTTGAAGATGATGATGAAAAGCAGGAGGTGGCAGCATGGAGCCGGCCCGAAAGTACCATGGCAGCAGCGCCCACAGCTACACTCACTGGGTGCCTTCTGTGCCCGGTGTGGCTGACTTCAGTGTGCTCCAGACTAGTCCTGACCACAAGTCTAGCAAGTGTGCACCACCCCCGGCCTCCTCTCCCCTTGTAGCTGCTAGGAATCACGGTCACAGACCCTGGTCAGCTTTCGTGGAAACCAAGCAGTGGCCCCCCTGCATGCTGCACCTCTGGTGGTGGTCCAGTGCGACTCTTGTGCCTGGCCAGACACTGATGTCTACCTGTCTCCACACAAATCCACAGACAGGAGGGTGTCCCTGAATTCCACAGCACCTGATGAGACAGATCCACAGAACCCAACACCCAGTGGGTCACTCGGGACCTCACCTATGGTCATGGAGCTCACCATACCCTATTTCTGTCACTTCCCACAGAAAGCCTGTTTCTGATCCCCCACAATACCAAACATCCTGGTTGCTGACCTAGGGTCATGCCATGAACCCACATGGCACCTTTCTTTTAGAGAAGCCTATGCCTACACCTCCTAGAAAGTATTTCTAATAAAGTACAAGTCCATCAGGACTATGGTGTGAATGGTAGTACACAGCCTGCATGGTAGTAGTCAGTAATTCTAACAAGGGTTAACCCTAACCCCCGTCTCACAAAACCTTCCTCCATCCCACAGAACTCATGCTCTGCCCTCAGAAAACCCTCCAGGAAACAAACCTTTCATCTGAATGCTCTCTTCCCCTACTGCTTCAAATCTTGTCCAACCACAATGATATGAAACTAGAAATCAGTCTCAAGAAAAAAATGAGACCGTCAAAAATAGGTGGAGATTTTTGGGGCCTGAGTGGCTCAGTCATTAAGGATCTGCTTTCAGCTCAGGTCGTGATCCCAGGATCCTGGGATCTAGCCCCGAATCAGGCTCCTTGCTCAGTGGGAAGCCCGCTTCTCCCTCTCCCACCCCCATGCTTGCGTTCCCTCTCTCGCTGTCTCACTCTCTGTCATATACTTAAATAATCTTAAAAAAATATGTGCAGATTTAACAACATGCTACAGAACAACCAACAGTCAATGAAGAAATAAAAAAAAATAGAAGTACCTTGACACTGATGAAAAAGACAACCTACAAAAACTTATGGGATGCAGCTAAAGTAGCTTTATGGGGGACATTCATAGAAACTCAAGTCTTCATCAATCCATATGATGCACTCCAATAAACAACCTGATTTATTTGGTAAAGAAGTAGAAAATAAAACAACAAACAAAGCCCCAATTTAGTAGAAATAAGGAAATAACAAAAAG
Source organism: Ursus americanus (assembly GCF_024610735.1). Classification (NCBI taxonomy): domain Eukaryota; kingdom Metazoa; phylum Chordata; class Mammalia; order Carnivora; family Ursidae; genus Ursus; species Ursus americanus. The sequence goes on from NC_142137.1 coordinate 2,686,807, forward strand.
GAATGCATTAATAAATCCAACGGAGACTAAAAAGACAAAAAAAAAAAAAAAACAATGACAATGAGAGCTGCCTTTTTTGGAAAGATAAACAAAACTGACAAACTTAGCTAGACTCACCAAGAAAGGCAGAGGACTCGAATACAATCAGGAAAGAAAGATAATGGATTCCTGTCTCATATCAAAATCAAAAGAACTCTTGAATCTTGGACACAACAACTTCTTGCAAGCCACGTCTCTAAAGGCAAAGGAAATAAAAGCAAAAATGAACTATTGGCACTTCATCAGGGTAAAAAGATTCTGCTCGGCAAAGCAAACGATCAACAAAACAAAAAGGCAACCTATGGAATCGAAGAAGATATCTGCAAATGATATTACAGATAAAGGGCTGGTATCCAAGATCTATAAAGAACTCCTCAAACTCAACACCCAAAAAATGGGCAGAAGACACAAAGAGATACAAATGGCCAACAGACACATGAAAAAATGCTCCACATCACTTGCCATCAGGCAAATACAAATCAAAACGACAATGAGATACCACCTTACACCAGTTAGAATGGTTAAAATTAACAAGGAAGGGGGCACCTGGGTGGCATAGTGGTTAAGCGTCTGCCTTCGGCTCAGGGCATGACCTGGCATTATGGGATCGAGCCCCACATCAGGCTCCTTCGTTATGAGCCTGCTTCTTCCTCTCCCACTCCCCCTGCTTGTGTTCCCTCTCTCGCTGGCTGTCTCTATCTCTGGAATAAATAAATAAAATCTTGAAAAAAAATTAACAAGACAGGAAATAAAAAAAAGTCAGAGAGGATGTGGAGAAAGGGGAGCCCTCTTACACTACTTGTGAGAATTCAAGCTGGTACAGCCACTTTTGAAAACAATATGGAGGTTTCTCAATACGTTAAACACAGAGCTATCCTACGACCCACCAATTGCACTACTGGGTATTTACCCCATAGACACAGAGTAATGAAAGGAAGGGGCACCTGTATCCCAATGTTCATAGCAGCAAAATCTATAATAGCCAAACTGTGGAAGGAGCCAAGATGTCCTTCAGCAGATGAGTGGACAAAGAAGATGTGGTTCATCTATACAATGGAATATTACTCAGTCATCAGAAAGGATGAATACTCCCCATTTGCAACAACGTGGATGGACCAGGAGGGGATTATGCTAAGTGAAATTAAGTCAAGCAGAGAAAGATAATTATCATATGGTTTCACTCCTATGTGGAATGGAAGGAATAGCATGGAGGACATTAGAAGAAGGAAGGGAAAGTGAAGGGGCGGAATGAGAGGGGGAGATGAACCATGAGAGACTACTGACACTGGGAAACAATCTGAAGGTTGCAGAAAGGGAGGGGAAGGGGAATGGGTTATCCTGGTGATGGGTATTAAGGAGGGCACGTGTTGGGGCGCCTGAGTGGCACAGCAGTTAAGCGTCTGCCTTCGGCTCAGGGCGTGATCCCGGCGTTATGGAATCGAGCCCCCAAAATGCTCCTCCGCTGTGAGCCTGCTTCTTCCTTTCCCACTCCCCTGCTTGTGTTCCTTCTCTCGCTGGCTGTCTCCATCTCTGTCGAATAAATAAATAAATTCTTTAAAAAAAAAAAGGAGGGCACGTGTCATAATGAGCACTAGGTGTTATATGCAAACAATGAATCATGGAACACTACATCAAAAACAAATGAAGTACTGTAGGGTGAATAACAATTTTAAAGAAAGAGAAAGATATAAAATCCATAAGGAAACTGTCACAATTTGCAAATGACAGGAAATCCGGAAAGATTCCACAAAAAAAAAAAAACTGTTAGAATAAACAAATTCAAGAAAGCTGCAGGATATAAAGTCAATATACAGAGATCTGTTGTCTTTATTTTTTTCAGATTTTATTTATTTATTTGACAGGAAGAGAAAAAGCACGAACATGGGGAGTGTCAGAAAGAGGGAAAAGCAGACCCTCGCTAAGCGGTTAGCACAACACGGGGCTCGATCCCAGAACTCTGGGATCATGACCTGAGCTGAAGGCAGACGCTTCACTTATGGAGCCACCCAGATGACCCAACTTCTTGCATTTCTGTATACTGATGACACACGTTTGCAAAGAGAAATTAAAAAAGCACCGCCATTTACAATTGCATAAAAAAATCTAGAAATAAAAGTAACCAAGAATGAGAAAGACATAGTACACTCAACATGGCAGAAAAGAAATGAAAAACTTTAGTGTCGAGGGGGGCAGAATGTATGGGTCAAAGATTTGGAAGGCAACACAAACAAATGGTAGCATACGCCATACTCCTTAACTGGAAGAGTTAATTATGTGAACATGGCCATCGTACCCAAACCAATCGACAGATGTGATGAAATGCCTGTCTGAATTCCAGTGGCATTATTCGAGGAAATAGAAAACAGTCCTCAAACTTGTATGGAATCACAAAAGACCCCAAATAGCCAAAGCAACCTGGACAAAGAAAGGTGCAGTCAACACACTCCTGGATTTCAAGCTAGATTACAAAGCTGTTGTAATCAAAACAGGATGGTAATGGCATAAACACAGACACCAGGTCAGTGGAACAGTAGAGAAAGCTCAGAAACTTACCCACACGTAGATGATCCTAACTTACGACACAGCAGCAGAAGATATACCATGAGGGAAGGACTGTGTCTTCAGTGAGTGGTAACAGGCAAACTGGACACTAAATGCAGAAGAATATAACTGGGTCACTTTCTTACACCACACACAAAATTTTTAATGGATGAATGATTTGAACATAAGACCTGAATCCATAAACCTCCAAGAAGACACAGGTACTAAGTCTCTCGACATTGGTTTTGGCAAAGAGTCTTCAGATCGGACACCAAATGCAAAGGCAACAAAAGCACAAATAAACAGGTGGAACAACATCAAACTGAAATCTTCCACACGGCAAAAGAAACCATCAAAAACTTAAGAGGCCACTGACCCAATAAGAAAAAAATATCTGTGAATCATATGTGTGAGAAGAGGCTAATATCCAAAATACACACAACACTCATACAAATCAAAACAAAAAAAAACTATACAAGAAAAATGGGAGGAATATGTGAATAGATACTTTCCAAAGATGGCACACAGGTGCCAACAGACAGAATTAGTTGTTCGACATCACTAATCATCGTCAGGGAAACGTCAGTCAAACCCACAATCTGCTATCCTCTCACAACTGTTGGAAAAGCAATTGTCCCAGAGACAGACACCAGGTGGGGTCAAGGGTGTGCAGAAGAGGAGACACTGTGCACTGTTGGTGGGAATGGAAATTGGTGCAGCCACTCTGACAAACGGTATGGAGGTTCCTGAAAAAATAAATGCAACTACCCCATGACCCAGTAATGGCTCTACTGAGAATTGATTGGAAGAACACAAAAATGCTGCCTCAAAAAGACAGATGCACTCCCACATTCACTGCAGCATTATTCACAAGAACTAGACATGGAAACACAGACCTTGGGGGCCTTATGCCAAGTAACTCAGACACAGAAATACCAATACCAGATGCTCTCATGTACATTCCATGTGTAATAAACAAATACTGAACACATAGATACTGACAGCAGATTGGTAGGTGCCAGATTTTGGGATGGGGTGGTAGAAACGGGTAAAGGTGGTCAACGTCTCAATGTTTAAGTGAGAAAATCCGACAGTCATGAAATGTTCTGTCCAGCATGGAGACTAAAACTAACCCCACAGCATGGGGTATAGGTTTCCCTGCTCTTTGAAAGTACAGGGCTTCTGAGAAACCTTGCACAGCAGAAATGGTGTCAAGAAGGAATGACCATTAATTTACACGAATAATTAGACAGTGTGCTCAGACTCCAAAATTCCTTCTCTTTGGCTTTTCTTAGGCCTCAGCACACAAGTTTCTAACTGAGGCCCAGCATAAATGAAGATAAAGCACTGCAGAGGCTCACAGACACAATTCAAAGCGCTGGTGGCTGGATGCAGAGAGCAGTTCCCAGAGGAAGGAGCTGGTTGGGGTGCACACCGCCTCTGTCATGCTTCTCCCCAAAACAGATGCTGAACGCAATTCTCACTGTTCACCTTTTTTCATAAGAGGGAAATCCTCTTCAGGTCTCTTCGTCTTACTGAAGCGGGGTAATAACTTAGTTCTTTCAAGAAAGCCCAGGGTCTTACTGTGAATGTTTAAAAACTGCGGGATACTTGTACTTGAGCACTGCTGAGGGAGGAGATGTGAAAGGTCCTCCCAGACACAAACCTCAGCAGATCCACCGGGAAAGGCATCTTCCTCAGCATGAAGAACATGGACTACATCCTACCCCCCAAGAAACCCTCTCCTTCCCCTTGCTCAGGACAATCCACAACAGCTGGGAGTTACCCAAACTCCTCCATTCTCCTGCTCCTAATAGCTAACCCATCAGCAAATCCTGTGAGCTCCATCTTCAAAATGGACCCAGATTAGGTCTAACCACTCCATCCAAGGCCACCTGTCTGGTCCACAGTGCCTGAGTTCCTGGAAAAGCTTCGTCATTGACCTGCCTTGCCATCTTCAACCCTCTGTCATCTGTTCTCAACACTGTAGCCAGGATGGACCAGTGAAACAGCCTCTCATGGGGTTATAGCCCTGGAATAGCTTTCCATCACCCTCTGTCACCTCTCTGAGCTAATGTCGTAAGCTGTGACCTGTGGCCACAGGGCCTTCTTGCTGCTCCTGGACATACCTGGAATTCTCCTGCCCCAGAGCCTTTGCACATGCTTTCCCTTCAGTTCAGAATGCTCTTGATGTGTTCTCACTCACATTTGGTGAACTCTGAATTGGAGTGACAGGGACAGAAGATGAGGCTGTATGTGTTGTGTGAGGCTGGTGGCCCAGAAGAAGGTTCTCTGCCAGCTCTCAGCCTGTGCCTCACTTGTCCTCAGCCAGGAACTTGCACACAGCCCTCACCTGTCACAACTCTCACCCAGGAAACCCACAGCCACCCCTGGAGCCCACCGTGCCCACACCCTGCTGCAGAATGTACTCAGCTCTCCTCTGGGACCCCTATCAGCATTACCTAGACCTGGAACTCCCCTTTCTCCTGCAAAGCTCCCGGATTCCTCCTCTTCTTCCAAAATCACACTTGCGCAAGGCTTTCATGAGAAAGCTATAACGCTAACTAATGAAAGGTTCACACCTACTTTCCCCTTCTGTTGCCTTTTTCTCCACCTGCTTTCCTACCTGTGCAAACTGTAACATATCAGTGGAACACGAACATGCTCTGAGACCTGAATCTTTCATTGCAGCTTTCTGAGGACTCCTTATGTGATAAGAAACTAGTGTATCCTACAACAGGGTGTTTTACATCTATCCTCTATATAATAGTACAGCCCAAATCACTACAATTTTACCTCATTCTTCATGAAGCAGAACACTTTTAGCTTTCTTCTTTTACTTAAAATCCAGTTAGTTCACATGCCATGGAATATTCGCTTCAGGGGTAGCATTTAGTGATTCCTCACCTGCATACAGTGCCCGGTGCTCATCACAAGTACCCTCCTTAATACCCCTCACCCATTTAACTCTTCCCCCCACACCCTTGTCCTGCAGCCACACTCAGTTTGTTCTCCAAGTTTGAGTCTATTTCCTTGTTTCCCTCTCTCATCACCCCTCAACTCTGTTCATCTATTTTCTTTCTGAAATTCCACAAGTGTGAGAGCATAGGATATTTGTCTTTCCTCACTGATTTTGCTTAGGTTAATATACTCCAGATCCATCCACATCCATGCAAATGGTAAGATTTCATTCTTTTTGAAGCTGGGTCATATTCCATTATATATATATCTATCCCTCATCTGCTTTATCCATTCAACAGTGCATGGACTTTGGGATTCTCTCCATAGTTTGGCTACTGTGGACATTGCTGCTATAAACATCATGGTACATGGACCCCCTTCGAATCTGCATTTCTGTATCCTTTGGGTAAATTCCTAGGAGAGCAATTGCTGGATCATGTGGTTGTTCAATGTTTAACTTTTGAGGAACCCCCACACTGTTTCCCAGACTGACTGCACCACTTTGCATTCCCACCAAAGGATGGGAGGGTTGCTTTAAGCAGAACATTATCTGTTGGCAATTTCATAAGAGGAAACAAAACCTCTGTGAGATGCAGCCAGGGTCAGGCAAGCAGTTGCAGACTTCACCCCAAGGCTCCTGATGCCAAGCCCCTTGAGCCACCAGCATGCCACTATCCAAAAGAATTCCCAGAAGAATTCTCCTTCTGACTCCACCACCAAAGAAACTACAGAGAGAATATGGCACCTCAAAATATCGAGATAATACATTTAGTAAAACTAGAAAGTCAAGCTCAACTATTAAACAGGAACAGGCCGCTTTGGATAATTTTGAATTTTCCCTCCACCCTAATTTTAGCTCTTCTGATGAATAAACTAATCAATGATGAAACATCACCTTTGTCAAATGACATCATCCAAGTCTGTATCAGATGAAAAAAAGCCACCTAACTCTAGATGCTGGCCACTCAACCATATCTTAGGCCCAATTGAGTAAACACTGTTAGATGAAGGAACAAATTAGATGTTACAAATAGGCACAGAGTGAATCTCACAATCCCTTTCTAATAAAAGAGGGTTCCTAGGAAACAGATGGTCAAAATACATTTGTAAGCAATAAATGGACAGAGAAATTGTGATCCCCTGCAAAGTTCTACCAGCAGGGAAACTAAGTAATTCTTGCACCAAACCCAGAATGCTGGCAGCTACTTCAATTTTACTTTGTGGCTCAACTAGAGAAAAGAGAAAAGCACAAGAGGTTTTGGGATAATGAGAGGTTTTACCTCCAGGCCTGACATAGATAGGACATTTTGCCAAACATATCTGTGCTTTCTCTGAACACTGGTGTCCTGTGATAAGCTGCCTCACTGACTCCGATGCTGACGTTCAAAACCTCGGGTGTCTTGGAGTCAGAGTAGGGAAGTGCTGTCAGCTGGGGAGATGAAGGCACCTCTGACTTAAAGCCTGCACACCTGCTTCAGTTTCTGGGCAAAGGGGCAACACATACTTGTTGTTTAGCAGTAATTATCTTCATTCTCAATAGACCAATGACCTTGCCTTTTCTGGGAAGCAGACTTACTCTTCTAAAGTAACCCTCAATTCGTCTATTCCCAATGCAACTAGAGTGGAACATTTATTTCTCACTTAAATAGAAAACACTGTTATTGTCGACATTGTGTGAATGAACTTTTAAAAACATTTTAGAGAGAAAGGAAGAGACCTTTATTCAAACCCAAGTCATGACAGCTGCCTGGGAGACAATCTTCACCAAGAAGGGAGTGCTCCGGGGAAGGAACATTTGGGGCAGGCTTATATATTTTTTTGATGTTTTGTTTCAGGTACAGAGTTACACACCACAATGAGGATCTTCTTAGATTCCAGAAAGTGACAGACTCTTTCTTATGTTTTCAGTATGTACATATCAGTATGACTTTAATCTTATGGGAGCCAAATAGGTTCTTTATTTTTTCTTATCTTTATGTTGGCATTTTTGGTTATTGTTTTCTTCTCGAAGTGGATGTACAACATGTGCTTGGGGCAGAAACAGGGCCCATGCTCTGAGGTGTTGCCCAGTCATTTTGAGACGGGTACAATGTTAAAGGATAGCTTCCCTGGGAGCCCAGGATCAGGGCCCACAGATGATATAAGATAAAAATTCCATTTATCATTATAATTACTCCTAAATGGAGGAATTTGAGACAAAAGCACCTTTCAAAAGAGTACCAAGAAATCAAACTGATGCCCACAGAAGGCTGCCTGCTCCATGGTCAGCACAGGTAACAGAAGTGTTCACAGTCTCTGGACTCCTGCCCTTCTCCTGCCCAAATCTCTGAAGCACACAGAACACTTAAAATCAGAATTGTAGAACTGCTAGACACCTTAGAGATGTCTGGCACCATTCCCTTGGACTGCAGAATAAAACACAGTAGCTCGTTGTCACCAACTAATTTCAACATGAAGTGCCCCCTGGATGCACTAAGTTCTTTCTCTGCAAAAGTTGACTAATGTAAGTCACAGTCATACCATATAAAAACTACGATGGCTGGGAAGTCATCGTAGGTAAGGGAATATTTTAGCCATGTTTATAAGCATTGGCTCACGTTGTAGAAGAGGCTGAGCTGAGTGTTTTTAAATACTATTTCAGACCTGTTTTACAGCACCCTCTGAACATACCAGAGCCTGAATCGACTAAAAAAGATAGTTGGTTTCAGTAACTTTAATACCAGGTAAATATTATACTGTCTGTATTCCTAAGGATCTTTCAGTATCTTACCCAGAGGTCCTCCACTGAGATAATGATCTTAATGATCACGATGGGTAGAGGTGAAAAGGCCCACTGAATTCGTTCCACTTGTCCACATGACAAGAAAATCCTGATACTTGATAGGTTTCCAGATCGAGAAGACCAGAGATAAGAGGGAAATAGTACCCTGTATGGAACAACAAGGGATTTGGAGTCAATTTGGGGATCCCACTTAGGTTTCTGACACTAAAATCCTCTGTGACTCATATCATCTGAGTCCCTGTCTAACCACCTGAACATGTGCCTAAATATATCTACAGCCTAGTTGAGAAGTTTAAGAGGCAGAATGCTACAAAGAGCCAGTATGATGTCTCTCAGGAACAGGTGCTCAGGAAGCCATAATTGCTATTGGGTCTATTTCTTTTCCAGAAGAAAGAACACATGTTGAATCCATATTTCTCATAGATGACTCACCAGATGATTTTCAAACCTGAAGGAAGGCCAAGAAGTCGCTCCTGTGTCATATTTCACTCAGAAATCATGTTGTTGGACTGGTGAGCATGATATGATAGAAACATCACCACTAAGAGTGGGAGCTTCTAATTTCCATACGGCCATGTTGACCCCCTTAGGTCAGAGCCACCAGAAAGGGCAGCTGGGGAGGGGGCACCACCATCACTATGAGTGGGGAGCTTCCCATTTCCATATGGCCATGTTGACCACCTTAGCTCAGGGCCACCAGAAAGCACAGCTGAGGGGGACCACAGGCCAAGGCTGCCAGGTGTGGCTGGGGCAGGCAGAACTCTGACTTAAGGCTCAACTCCTCTCTAGGTTATTATAATGCTCTTCACAAAGAAAGTGCCATTGAGTGTGAGCCCTCATGTAGAAAAGGTTCAGAATTTCCATTGAGATTCCCTCTCTGACCTTTAGGATATGTAGCAAAGTTCCATTTAATTTTTAAACATTGAAGGACTTCCTGGTTTTCTTTTCGCTATGACTGTGGCTCAATGCCCCTGTGGTCTAAGAATATAATCTAGTTAATTTCAGGGTTTAACATTTGTAGACTTGATATGTGGCCCCACCTATCATCTATTTGGGTAAAGAGTCTATGACCGCTTGAATATAATGTATTCTGCACTTATTATGGAATGTTCCCTATATGTCAATTAGGTCACATTTTTACCAATGTTTTGTCTGCTTTTTCTATCAGATATTCAGAAAGGTATATTAAAATCTTCAAACAATGCTGCTCTATTCAACGTGGCATCGGAGAATCTACCAGTGTTAGAAGGCAAGAGAAACAAAAAGTATAAAAATTGAGGGGATAATTGTGACTATTCACAGATAATACGATTGTGTACATAGAAAATCCAAACCAGTCTATAAATACCCTATTAAATTCAAAATGCAATTTACAAATTTGAGATGGATTGTAGCTTCCCATTGGACAGTTTCTGAAAGAAAACATAGAGCCTGTCAATCTTGGGGTAGGACATAGGTTGCACAAACCATTTAAAAGAATTCAGTGGGACTTCATAAAAATGTGACATTTCTCCTTATGACCATATTAAAATGAGAAAGTGAACCGCAGGCTGGGAAGTAAAGATTTGCAATACACACACTGACAAAGACTTGTCAAGAAAGAATTCCTGCTCATCAACCATAAAAAGTCTATTTATAAACGAATACTTCAGAAAAGATTGACTGATGGCCAATAAGAACAGGAAAGGGTGCTCTACAGTATCATTTTCAGGAACAGCAAGGCCTTTGCTAAAATGAAAACATACACACAAACCAGTATTCCCTAGATGGATGACGTCCTTATTTCTGAGGACAGCTTGAAGAACAGACTAGCATCAAAGTAAAGTGATGGAATTCCTGACACTCAGAGGATGGACAATTGACCTCAAACTACAGTACAATTTCTAGGCATCATTCGGTCCTCTGAAGGCAGACAACTACCACACCCCTTCCTACACCACACACGTTGCTTCGCAACCCCTACCATAAAAGAAGAAGATGAGAAACAGAACTAGTAGGAAATAGCAAAAATCACATGTGGGGATTATCCTGAAACACACTGATCACATAACTAGTGCAAGGAAGTGTAGGGAACTGACAAGGACAGAGACTGAAGAGGTACTTCTTTGGGAAATGCTGTCTGAAATCGTCACACCTTGGTAGCAGCTAATGAGGGCTCTGAGCATTCCCTAGGGTTTGCTCACAAGGGTCTGCAACACCATCGCTGAGGACTGAAAGTCTTCAAGACCTCAAAGCTTGCCTGATTGACTATTGGAGTAAGGGATTCCCATGTTCTGAAAACAGATACCAACTCATTGAAAGGTTCACCTGGGCTCTCTTGGAGGCCCTACAAGAAGCTGAACCATTCACTGAAATTCAATTACACACACACACACACACACACACACACACACACACACACACACCCGCCAGTCCAGCAATTACTTAAACATTCAAGGTTCTTCCTACCTTTTCTTTTTCACATTGATATTTATACTCACATGAAATGTCATCAGTTCTAATGAACACTGATGTCAAAACAGAGATCCATTGACAAAATATTCAGAAAATGGAACTTCCCTGCTGTAATTTTCAATATAGCGTTTTTTAAAGTTCATACATATTTTAGGTTTTTGGTAACTTATACAGGAGAATATCAGCATTGAGAAACTCTAAATACTGACAATGAGTTTTAAGCCTAGAGAACAAAAATTGTCCAATTTCATAGATAATAAGGAACCAAAGGGAAAGCATGGAAGCTGTAGTCGAATAATTGTACACATATGCATCCTCTATTATTCTACTACTGATGGGCGTGTTTTATTACCACTATGCATGCATCAATTGTCTTCCACGTGCACCTGCACAGGTATAATGAATTACTACAGTAGAATGAAATGTCTGGGAACTACTTGGTGGCATCTATAATGAACAATTAATTTTTGATCTTATATTTGGTGAACTTCCACTGTCTGTTCCTTTAGACAATGGACCCTAAACAGAAGGGGGACTGAACCACGAGAGACTATGGACTCTGGGAAACAGAGGGCTTCAGAGGGGAGAGGGGTGGGGGATTGGGATGGGCCTGTGATGGGTATTAAGGAAGGTACATATTGCATGGAGCACTGGGTGTTATATGCAAATAATGAATCACGGAACACTACATCAAAATCTAAGGAAATACTGTATAGTGACTAACATATCATAATAAAAAAATATTATTAGAAAAAAAAATTAAAGGTAAAAAAACAATACACCTTTTCTGTTTCAAGAACAATCACAATTGAGAAAAAACTAACTTCCAATCCCTAAAGCAAAACACAGACCAAGTTCCATTTCACTCCCCTTTATTCACATTCTCTGTGGGTTCTAAGCTATTTCCCTACCTCCTTTTCTGCTGAGCAGGGAGCCCGGGGTTGATCCCAGAACCCTGCGATCATAACCTGAGCCAAAGGCACATGCTTAACTGCCTGAGACAGCCAGGAGCCCCAGCCATGTTTTTCTTAAGCAAAAGGACACTTTCTCACGATGCCTTCACATGACTTCACATGGTACCAGAGACCTGCATTTGCCTCTAGGAGGTTGCAGATGAAGGCAATTGCAAACTCTCCCAGTGGTTTATCAAATACAATGACCTGTCTGGTGACAGTGAAACTCTTATGAGCCCACGAGAGGGTGCTGTGACACTCAGCTGTGGCTGGGCTGGCACAGAGAACCAAATCCATTTACCTGCTTGATGTCTGTGAGGAACAGATGCCCTCACTGTGAATGAGACCCTGCCACTGAGCTGTCCAGAGATGGCCATTCTCACGGAGGATGAGGATAAAGGACAATGCCTGAGGAGACCTCATCTGTCTCTTTTTTTTTTTTTTAAAGATTTTATTTATTTATTCGACAGAGATAGAGATAGCCAGCGAGAGAGGGAACACAAGCAGGGGGAGTGGGAGAGGAAGAAGCAGGCTCATAGCGGAGGAGCCTGATGTGGGGCTCGATCCCAGAACGCTGGGATCACGCCCTGAGCCGAAGGCAGACGCTTAACCGCTGTGCCACCCAGGCGCCCCTTTTTTTTTTTTTTTAAAGATTTTATTTATTTATTCGACAGAGATAGAGATAGCCAGCGAGAGAGGGAACACAAGCAGGGGGAGTGGGAGAGGAAGAAGCAGGCTCATAGCGGAGGAGCCTGATCATCTGTCTCTTTTATCTTTTCATATTTTTGACAGTGGACAAATCACTGCCTAGGAGTCCCCAACTACCTTAGTCTCATCTGTGAATGGCCAAGAGGTTTTACAAAACACTCAAGATTTTGACCTCACAAATGCCCACAACCGCTTACCATAGCGATTCAACATTAAGCAAAGATACTGTTCGTTGGAAGAGAGGTGCTGCCCACTGTTGTTTCTCACTTGTATGCTCATCTTCCTTGCCTCATGGTAACATAACCACCTTGATTCCTGCTTCCGTCTTCAGGAAGGCTGATGTGACTTGAAGGGCATTACCCTGACATCGTTCTTTCTTAGCAAGAAGATGTGGACATTTCCCTAGTCCTACACACCCAAAGTTGAATCAGAATCAGGATTGAGGAGGCTGATGAGAGTTGAAGGTGTTTTCCTGTACAGGGTGGTTTATTACCAATAAGGATGGGTCAGAGTCCTCGAAATTCCAGAACCTTTTTATTAATGCTTCCTACTCGTGAAAGATGATGTACATTGGTCTTTCCCTGTATAGTGTGGTGACTCAGAGAAAAGTGCTTAGCCCTTTCATCAGACTTCCACGACCACTTTGGGGCTGGCTTCCATATTCACAAAGGATGATGTTAGGGCTAAGAGGGTTCCTGTACACTGTTATTTCTTACAGATAATTGTATGGCATTTTTGTTACATTGCAAGAACCACTTAGCGCTGGGCTTGCCGGCCTCCTGGGGACTAACCCTAACCCTAGGTGGACCACCGAGGGGCCCCTCCCAAGGGGACTTGCGCCACAATCCCGGGGATTGGGGACCCTGGAGCTCAGCGCCGGAGTCACCCTGCTGCCCTGCAGGAACCCGGGCTGCTAGGGGCGCCGCCAGTGTTTCAGGGCGAGAGAATGGGCCGGGCCCTCCAAACCCCTGGCGACCTTTGAAAGCTCCCTGAGACAAAAGGCTTCGGCCCACGCTCCCACTTGCCAGCGCCCTTACCTCGACACGCCCCTCCACTCGCTGCACAGCTGGCGGATCTGGCCTTCCAGCCTCCTGGGGGCTAAGCCTAACCCTAGGTCGGCCCCCGAGGGGCCCGTCCGATGGGGCCTGGCGCCACAACGCCTGTGATTGCTGACACCCGAGCCCCAGCGCTGGACTCACGGTGCCGCCCCGCCACCACCTGGGCCGCTAGCTGCACCTTGGGTCATTCAGGGCATTAGAACAGGCAGGGCCCTCCGAGCCATGGGCGACCTTCAAAGGCACCCCGCATCAAAACGCTTGCGCCCACGCTCCCACTTGTCAGCGCCCTCACCTCTGCCTGCCCCTCCGCTAGCTGCAAAGCTGGCCGATGGGGCCTGCCGGCCTCCTGGGGTCTAACCCTAACACTACGTGGACCCACGAGGGGCCCCTCCCATGGCACTTGGCGCCACAACTCCGGGTATTGTGGACCCCCCAGCCCCAGCGCTGGACTCACCCTGCTGCCCCGCTGCCAACCAGGCTGGTAGGGGCGCCGCCGGTCATTCAGGGAGGGAGAATGGGCAGGGCCCTCTTAGCCCCGGCGACCTTCAAAGGCCACTCGCACCAAAACGCTTGGGCCCATGTTCCAGCTCGCCAGCGCCCTCATCTCGGCCCGCCCCTCCACTGGCCGCACAGCCGAGGGATCGGGCCTGCAGGCCTCCCGGGTGTAACCCTAACCCTAGGTCCGTCCCCAAGGGGAACCTCCCAAGGGCCCTGGCGCTGCAAATCCGGGGATTGGGGACCCCCGAGCCCCAGCGCCATACTCTCCCTGCTGCCCCGCTGCCAACGAGGCCGTGAGGTCGTCGTCGGTCATTCAGGGCAGGAGAACGGGCAGGGCCCTCCGAGCCCCTGAAGACCTTCGAAGGCCCCTCGCGCCAAAATGCTTGGGCCCACATTTTCCGCTCCCCAGCGCCCTCATCTCAGCCTGCCCCTCCTCTCGCCGCACAGCCAGCAGATAGGGCCTACCAGCCTCCTGGGGGTAACCCTAACCCTATGTCGACCCCCGAGGGGGCCTTCCCAAGGGGTCTGGCGCCGCAACACTGGGAATGGGGGACCCCCGAGCTCCAGCGCCGGACTCACCCTGCCGCCCCGACGCCACCCGAGCCGCTAAGGGCGCCGCCGGTCATTCAGTGCGGAAGAACAGGCAGGGCCCTTCGAGCCCCTGGCGACCTTCGAAGGCCCCACTTGCGAAAACCCTTGGGCCCACGCTCCCGCTCCCAGCGCCCATATCTCAGCCCGCCCCTACGCTCGCCGCACAGCCGGCAGATCAGGCCTGCCGGCATCCTGGGGGCTAAACCTAACACTTGGTTGGCCCACGAGGGGCCCCTCCCAAGGGGCCTTGTACTGCAATGACGGGGATTGGGGACACCCGAGCCCCATCACCAGACTCTCCCTGCCGCCCTGCCACCACAGGGCCGGTAGCGGTGCCGCCGGTCATTCAAGGAGGGAGAAAGGGCAGGGACCTCTGAGCCCCTGGCGACCTTCGAAGACCTCCCACGCTAAAATGCTTGGGCCCACCTTCCCTCTACCAGCGCCCTCACCTCGGCCCGCCCCTCCGCTCGCCACACAACAGGCTGATGAGGCCTGCCGGCCTCCTGGGGGCTAACCCTAACCCTAGGTCGGCCCCCAAAGGGTCCCTCCCAAGGGGACTGTTGCCACAACTCCAGGGATTGGGAACCACCGAGCCCTAGTGCCTGACTCACCCTTCCGCCCCGCTGCCACACGGGCCGCTATGGGCACCGAGGAACATTCAGTGCGGGAGAATGGGCAGGGCCCTCCAAGCCCCCGACCTACTTCCAAGGCCCATCGCGCCAAAACGCTTGGGCCCTCGCTCCCACTTGCCAGCGCCCTCACCTCCGTCTGCCCCTCCGCTCGCCGCACAACCCACGGATCGGTCCTGCCGACCTCCTGGGGCTAACTCAAACCCGAGGTCGGACCCCGAGGGACCCATCCCAAGGGGCCTATCGCTGAAACACCTGGGATTAAGGACCCCTGAGCCCCAGCCAGGACTCACCCTGCCGCCCCGTCACCACCAGGGCCTAAAGGGGCATGGCTGGTCCTTCAGGGCAAGAGAACTGGCAGGGCTTTCTGAGCCCCAGTGACCATCGAAGGCCCCCCAAGCCAAAACGTTTGGGCCCACGCTCCTGCTCCCAGCACCCACATCTCGTCCTGTTCCTCCGCTCACTTCCCAGCAAGGATCAAGCCTGCCGGCCTCCTGGGGAAACCCTCAACTTGGGAGGCCCCCGAGGAGACCCTCCCAACGGGCCTGGCACCACAACGTGGGGATTGGGGACCCCCGAGCCCCAGCACTGGACTCACCCTGCTGCCCTGCCGGCGCCCAGGCTGCTATGGGCGCGGCCGGTCATTCAGGGCGGGAGAACGTGTAGGGCCCTCCGAGCCCCCGGAGACCTTCAAAGGCCCCCCGTGCCAAAACGCTTGGGCCTACGCTCCCGCTCGCCAGAGCCCTTACCTCAGCCCACCCTTCTGCTCATGCACAGCAGGCGGATTGGGCCTGCTGGCCTCCTGGGCACTAACCCTAACCCTAGGTCTGCTCAAAAGGGGCCCTTCCCAAGGGGACTGGCACCGCCACACTGGGGATTGGGGACCCCCAAGACCCAGTGCCAGATGCACCCTGGCGCCCCGCCTCACATGGGCCGCTAGGGGCGCCGCCATTCATTCAGGGTGGGAGAACTGCCAGGGCCTGCCGAACCCGCACCGACCTTCGAAGGTGCCCCGAACCGAAACGCTTGGGCCCAGGCTCATGTTCGCCAGCACCCTAACCTCGGCCCAACTCTCCACTCGACGCACTTGTGGTGTATCGGGCCTACCGGCCTCCTGGGGGGCTAACCCTAACTGTAGGTCGGCCCCCCGAGGGGACCTTCCCAAGTGGCCTGGTGCCGCAACGCCGGGGATGGGGACCCCGAGCCCAAGTGCTGGACTCAGCCTGCTGCCCTTCAGCCACCCGAGCTGCTAGGGGCCCCGCTGGTCATTCAGGGCGGGGAACGGACAGGGCCCTGGAGAAACCGGCGACATTTGAAGCCTCCTGCCAAAATGCAGGGGCCCACGCTCCCACTCGCCAGAGCTTTTACCTCGGCCCGCAAACCTCTTGCTGCCCAGCCAGAGGATTGGGCCTGCCGCCTCCTGGGTGCTAACTCTAACCCTAGGTCGGC
This sequence comes from Ursus americanus, assembly GCF_024610735.1. Classification (NCBI taxonomy): domain Eukaryota; kingdom Metazoa; phylum Chordata; class Mammalia; order Carnivora; family Ursidae; genus Ursus; species Ursus americanus. The sequence continues at coordinate 2,703,470 of NC_142137.1, forward strand.
CCCCTACGAGCCCCTCCCAAGGGGCCTGGCCCCGCAACGCTGGGGATTGGGGATCCCCGAGCCGCAGCGCGTGACTCCCCCTGCCGCCCCACCACCAACGGAGCCGCTAAGGGCGCCGCTGGTCATTCAGGGCAGGAGAACGGGCAGGGCCCTTCGAGCCATAGCAACATTTGAAGGCCCAGGGCCTGCCGGCCTCTTTGGAGCTAACCCTAACCATAGGTCGGGTCCTCTCACAAGGGGCCTGGCATCGCAACGCCGGGATTGGGGAGCCCCAAGCCCCAGCGCCAGAGGCACCCTGTCGACCCTCCCCACCCGAGCCGCTAGGGGCCCCACCGGTCATTCAGAGCGGGAGAATGGGCAGGTCTTTCCGAGCCCCCACCGACCTTCGAAGACCCCCCGCACTAAAACACTTGGGCTCATGCTTGGTCTTGCCAGCGCCCTCACCTCGGCCCAACCCTCCGCATCCTGTACAGCCGCTGATCGGGTCCACCGGCTTCCTGGGGGCTAACCTTAACCCTAGATAGACCCCCAAAGGCCACTCCCAAGGGGCCTGGTGCCGCAACGCCGGGGAATGGGGACCCCGAGCTTCAGCACGTGACTCACCCTGCTGCCCAGCCGCCACCAGGGGGCTTCGGGTGCTGCCGTTCATTCAGGGCGGGAGAACGGGCAGGGCCCTCCAAGACACAGTTGACTTCGAAGGCTCCCCGCACCAAAACGCCCAGGCCCACGCTCCCAATCACCAGTGCCCTCACCTCGGTCTGCCACTTCACTCTCCACACAGGTTACGAATAGGGCCTGCCAGCCTCCTGGGTGCTAAATTGAACCCTAGGTTGACCCCCGAGGGGCCCCTCCCAAGGAGTCTGGCGTCGCAACAATGGGGATGGGGACCCCGAGCCGCAGCGCGGGACTCACCCTCCCGCACCACCGCCAATGAAGCCGCTAGGGCTCCGCTGTTTATTCAGGGCAGGAGAAGGGGCAAGGCCCTCCAAGCCATGGCAACATTCCAAGGCCCAGCGCGCCAAAACGCTGGGGCCCAAGCTCTTGCTCGCCATCGCCCTCAACTTGGCCCATACTTCCGCTCCTTGCACAGCCAGCAGATCGGGCCTGCCGGGCTCCTGGGCGCTAGCCCTAACCCTAGGACGGCCCCTGAGGGTCGCTGCAACGCTGGGGATTGGGGACCCCCAAGCCCCAGCGCCAGATGCACACTGTCGCCCCGCCCCCCATGGGCCACTAGGGGCGCCGCCATTCATTCAGGGTAGGAGAAATGGCAGGGCCCTCTGAGCCCCTGCTGACTTTCGAAGGCACCCCGCGCTAAAATGCTTGGGGTCATGCTCAGGCTCGCCAACGCCCTCAACTCGGGGCAACCCTCCGCTTGTTGCACAGCCGCTGATCGGGTCCACTGGCCTTCTGGGGGCTAACCGCAACCCTAGATTGGCCCCCGAGCGGCCCCTCCCAATGGGCCTGGTGCCTCAACGCCGGGGATTGGGGACCCCTGAGCCCCAGTGCCGGACTCACCTTGCCGCCCAGCTGCCACCCGGGGTCTTGGGGTGCTGCCATTATTCAGGGAGGGAGAAAGGGCAGGGCCCTCCGAGACACGGTGACCTTCAAAGGCCCCCGGCGCCAAAACGCCTGGGCCCACACTCCTGCTCAACAGCGCCCTCAACTCAGTCTGCCACTCCTCTATCCACACAGCTGGTGAATAGGGCCTGCCAGCCTCCTAGGGGCTAAACCTAACCCTAGGTTGGCACCCTAGGGGCCGCTCCCAAGGGGCCTGGCGCGACAACGCTGGGGTTGGAGATACCAGAGCCAAAGCGCCTGACTCACCCTGCCGCCCCGCCGCCACCAGGGCAGCTGGGTGCGCCGCCGGTCATTCAGGGAGGAGAATGGGTAGGGCCTGCCGAGTCCCCGAAGACATTCGAAGGCTCCCCGTGCCAAAACGCTTGGGGCCACGCTCCCGCTCCACAGAGACCTCACCTTGACCCACTACTCCTTTCGCCGCACAGCTGGCAGATTGAGCCTTGTGGTGTCCTGAGGTCTGACCCTAACCCTAGGACAGCCCCCTAGGGCACACTCCCAAGGGGCCTGGTGGAGCAACGCGGTAGATTGGAGACCCCCAAGCCCCAGCGCCAGACTCACCTGCCGCCCTGCCACCACCCGGGCCGCTAGGGGCGCCGCGGGTCATTCAGGTGGGAGAACTGGCAGGGCCTTCCATTTCTCCTGCGACCTTAGAAGGCCCCCCGCGGAAAAACGTTGGCTCCCATGCTCCTGCTCCCAGGGCCCTCACCTCGGCCCGCCCCTCCGCTTGATTCAGAGCCGGTGGATAGGGCCTGCCAAGCTCCTGGGGCTAACCAAAACCCTAGGTCAGCCCCGTGGGGCACATCCCAAGGGGCCTGGCTCTGCAACGCTGGGGATTGGTGACTCAGAGGCCCAGAACCAGACTCACCCTGCCGCACTGTCGCCACCCAGGCCGCTAGGGGCGCCGCAGGTCATTCAGGGCGGGAGAACGGACAGGGCCCTGGAGAAACCGGCGACATTTGAAGCCTCCCGCCAAAATGCAGGGGCCCACACTCCCGCTCCCCAGAGCCTTTACCTCGGCCCACGCACCTCTCACCGCCCAGCCAGAGGATTGGGCCTGCCGCCTCCTGGGTGCTAACTCTAACCCTAGGTCGGCCCCCTACGAGCCCCTCCCAAGGGGCCTGGCCCCGCAACGCTGGGGATTGGGGATCCCCGTGCCGCAGCCTGGGACTCCCCCTACCGCCCCACCGCCAACGGAGCTGCTAAGGGCGCTGCTGGTTATTCAGGGCAGGAGAAAGGGCAGGGCCCTTCGAGCCATGGCAACATTCGAAGGCCCAGGGCCTGCCGGCCTCCTGGGAGCTAACCCTAACCATAGGTCGGCCCCCGAGGGGACCTTCCCAAGGGGCCTGGCATCGCAACGCCAGGGATTGGGGACCCCCAAGACCCAGTGCCAGATGCACCCTGGCGCCCCGCCTCACACGGGCCGCTAGGGGCGCCGCCATTCATTCAGGGTGGGAGAACTGCCAGGGCCCTCCGAACCCCCGCCGAACTTTGAAGGCACCCTGAACCGAAACGCTTGGGCCCACGCTCATGTTCACCAGCACCCTCACCTTGGCCCAACTCTCTGTTCGACACACAGGTGGTGTATCGCGCCTGCCGGCCTCCTGGGGGCTAACCCTAACTGTAGGTCGGCCCCCCGAGGGGCCCTTCCCAAGTGGCCTGGAACCGCAACGCCGGGGATGGGGACCCCGAGCCCAAGTGCTGGACTCAGCCTGCTGCCCTTCAGCCACCTGAGCCGCTAGGGGCCCCGCCGGTGATTCAGAGCGGGAGAACGGGCAGGTCCCTCCGAGGCCCTGCCAACCTTCGAAGGCCCCCCGCACTAAAAAGCTTGGGCTCATGCTCAGTCTCGCCAGTGCCCTCACCTCGTCCCAACCCTCCGCGTGCCGCACAGCAGCTGATTGGGTCCACCGGCCTCCTGGGGGCTAAGCATAACCCTAGATCAATCCCCAAAGGTCCACTCCCAAGGGGCTTGGCGCAGCCACGCGGCGGATTGGGGTCCCCGAACCTCAGCACCTGACTCACCCTGCCGCCCAGCCGCCACCCGGGGGCTTGGGGTGTTGCCGATCATTCAGGGCGGGAGAACAGGCAGGGCCCTCAGAGACAAGGCGACCTTCGAAGCCCCCCCCCCCGCAAATACGACAGACCCACCTTCCCACTCACCAGTGCCCTGACCTCCGTCCGCGACTCCACTCTCCACACAGCTGGCGAATAGGGCCTGCCGGCCCCCTGGGGGCTAAACCTAACCCTAGGTTGCCCCCGAGGGGCCTCTCCCAAGGGGCCTGGCGCAGCATCGCCGGGGATTGGGGACCCCCAAGCCCCAGCGCCAGATGCACCCTGTGGCCCCTTCCCACCCAGGCCGCTAGGGGCGCCGCAGTTCATTCAGGGTGGGAGAACGGGCAGGGCCCTCCGAACCCCCGCCTATGCTCGAAGGTGCCCCGAATCAAAACGCTTGGGCCCACGCTCACGTTCACCAGCACCCTCAACTTGGCCCGCACCTCCGCTCCTCCCACAGCCAGCGACTCGGTCCTGCCGGCCTCCTGGGCGCTAACCCTAACCCTAGGACAGCCACTGAGGATCCCTTCCTAAGGGGCCTGGCGCCGCAACGCCGGGGATTGCGGACCCCCAAGCCCCAGCGCTGGATGCACGCCGCCGCCCCGCCCCGCACGGGCTGCTAGGGGCACCGCCATTCATTCAGGGTGGGAGAACTGGCAGGACCCTCCGAACCCCTGCCGACCTTCGAAGGCACCCTGAACCAAAACCCGTGGGCCCTGGCTCATGTTCACAGGCACCCTCACCTCGGCCCAACTCTCCGCTCAATGCACAGGTGGTGTATCGGGCCTTAGGGGCTCCTGGGGGATAACCCTAACCCTAGGTCGGCCCCCGAGGGGCCCTTCACCAAGGGTACTGGCGACGCAACGCTGGGGATTGGGACCCCGTGCCCAAGTGCCGGACTAACCCTGCTGCCCTTCAGCCACCCAAGCTGCTAGGGGACCACCGCTCAATCAGGACAGGAGAACGGGCAGGTACCTCCGAGCCCCCTCTGACGTCAAAGGCCCCCCGCGCAAAAACGTTGGCTCCCATGCTCCTGCTCCCAGCGCCCTCACCTCGGCCCGCCGCTCCGCTTGATTCAGAGCCGGTGGATAGGGCCTGCCAAGCTCCTGGGGCTAACCAAAACCCTAGGTCGGCCCCGTGGGGCACATCCCAAGGGGCCTGGCTCTGCAACGCTGGGGATTGGTGACTCAGAGGCCCAGAACCGGACTCACCCTGCTGCACTGTCGCCACCCGGGCCGCTAGGGGCGCCGCCGGTCATTCAGGGCGGGAGAACGGACAGGGCCCTGGAGAAACCGGCGACATTTGAAGCCTCCCGCCAAAATGCAGGGGCCCACGCTCCCACTCGCCAGAGCCTTTACCTCGGCCCACGCACCTCTCACCGCCCAGCCAGAGGATTGGGCCTGCCGCCTCCTGGGTGCTAACTCTAACCCTAGGTCGGCCCCCTACGAGCCCCTCCCAAGGGGCCTGGCCCCGCAACGCTGGGGATTGGGGATCCCCGAGCCGCAGCCTGGGACTCCCCCTACCGCCCCACCGCCAACGGAGCTGCTAAGGGCGCTGCTGGTTATTCAGGGCAGGAGAACGGGCAGGGCCCTTCGAGCCATGGCAACATTCGAAGGCCCAGGGCCTGCCGGCCTCCTGGGAGCTAACCCTAACCATAGGTCGGCCCCCGAGGGGCCCTTCCCAAGGGGCCTGGCGTCGCAACGCCAGGGATTGGGGACCCCCAAGACCCAGTGCCAGATGCACCCTGGCGCCCCGCCTCACACGGGCCGCTAGGGGCGCCGCCATTCATTCAGGGTGGGAGAACTGCCAGGGCCCTCCGAACCCCCGCCGAACTTCGAAGGCGCCCCGAACCGAAACGCTTGGGCCCACGCTCATGTTCACCAGCACCCTCACCTCGGCCCAACTCTCCGCTCGACGCACAGGTGGTGTATCGCGCCTGTCGGCCTCCTGGGGGCTAACCCTAACTGTAGGTCGGCCCCCCGAGGGGCCCTTCCCAAGTGGCCTGGAACCGCAACGCCGGGGATGGGGACCCCGAGCCCAAGTGCTGGACTCAGACTGCTGCCCTTCAGCCACCTGAGCCGCTAGGGGCCCCGCCGGTCATTCAGAGCGGGAGAACGGGCAGGTCCCTCCGAGGCCCTGCCGACCTTCGAAGGCCCCCCGCACTAAAAAGCTTGGGCTCATGCTCAGTCTCGCCAGTGCCCTCACCTCGTCCCAACCCCCCGCGTGCCACACAGCAGCTGATTGGGTCCACCGGCCTCCTGGGGGCTAACCATAACCCTAGATCGATCCCCAAAGGTCCACTCCCAAGGGGCTTGGCGCAGTCACGCCGCGGATTGGGGACCCCGAACCTCAGCACCTGACTCACCCTGCCGCCCAGCCGCCACCCGGGGGCTTGGGGTGTTGCCGATCATTCAGGGCGGGAGAACAGGCAGGGCCCTCAGAGACAAGGCGACCTTCGAAGCCCCCCCCCCCCCGCAAATACGACAGACCCACCCTCCCACTCACCAGTGCCCTGACCTCCGTCCGCGACTCCACTCTCCACACAGCTGGCGAATAGGGCCTGCCGGCCCCCTGGGGGCTAAACCTAACCCTAGGTTGCCCCCGAGGGGCCTCTCCCAAGGGGCCTGGCGCAGCATCGCCGGGGATTGGGGACCCCCAAGCCCCAGCGCCAGATGCACCCTGTGGCCCCTCCCCACCCAGGCCGCTAGGGGCGCCGCAGTTCATTCAGGGTGGGAGAACGGGCAGGGCCCTCCGAACCCCCGCCTATGCTCGAAGGTGCCCCGAATCAAAACGCTTGGGCCCACGCTCACGTTCACCAGCACCCTCAACTTGGCCCGCACCTCCGCTCCTCCCACAGCCGGCGACTCGGTCCTGCCGGCCTCCTGGGCGCTAACCCTAACCCTAGGACAGCCACTGAGGATCCCTTCCTAAGGGGCCTGGCGCCGCAACGCCGGGGATTGCGGACCCCCAAGCCCCAGCGCTGGATGCACGCTGCCGCCCCGCCCCGCACGGGCTGCTAGGGGCACCGCCATTCATTCAGGGTGGGAGAACTGGCAGGACCCTCCGAACCCCCGCCGACCTTCGAAGGCACCCCGAACCAAAACCCGTGGGCCCTGGCTCATGTTCACAGGCACCCTCACCTCGGCCCAACTCTCCGCTCAATGCACAGGTGGTGTATCGGGCCTTAGGGGCTCCTGGGGGATAACCCTAACCCTAGGTCGGCCCCCGAGGGGCCCTTCACCAAGGGTACTGGCGACGCAACGCTGGGGATTGGGACCCCGTGCCCAAGTGCCGGACTAACCCTGCTGCCCTTCAGCCACCCAAGCTGCTAGGGGACCACCGCTCAATCAGGACAGGAGAACGGGCAGGTACCTCCGAGCCCCCTCTGACGTCAAAGGCCCCCCGCGCAAAAACGTTGGCTCCCATGCTCCTGCTCCCAGCGCCCTCACCTCGGCCCGCCGCTCCGCTTGATTCAGAGCCGGTGGATAGGGCCTGCCAAGCTCCTGGGGCTAACCAAAACCCTAGGTCGGCCCCGTGGGGCACATCCCAAGGGGCCTGGCTCTGCAACGCTGGGGATTGGTGACTCAGAGGCCCAGAACCGGACTCACCCTGCTGCACTGTCGCCACCCGGGCCGCTAGGGGCGCCGCCGGTCATTCAGGGCGGGAGAACGGACAGGGCCCTGGAGAAACCGGCGACATTTGAAGCCTCCCGCCAAAATGCAGGGGCCCACGCTCCCACTCGCCAGAGCCTTTACCTCGGCCCACGCACCTCTCACCGCCCAGCCAGAGGATTGGGCCTGCCGCCTCCTGGGTGCTAACTCTAACCCTAGGTCGGCCCCCTACGAGCCCCTCCCAAGGGGCCTGGCCCCGCAACGCTGGGGATTGGGGATCCCCGAGCCGCAGCCTGGGACTCCCCCTACCGCCCCACCGCCAACGGAGCTGCTAAGGGCGCTGCTGGTTATTCAGGGCAGGAGAACGGGCAGGGCCCTTCGAGCCATGGCAACATTCGAAGGCCCAGGGCCTGCCGGCCTCCTGGGAGCTAACCCTAACCATAGGTCGGCCCCCGAGGGGCCCTTCCCAAGGGGCCTGGCGTCGCAACGCCAGGGATTGGGGACCCCCAAGACCCAGTGCCAGATGCACCCTGGCGCCCCGCCTCACACGGGCCGCTAGGGGCGCCGCCATTCATTCAGGGTGGGAGAACTGCCAGGGCCCTCCGAACCCCCGCCGAACTTCGAAGGCGCCCCGAACCGAAACGCTTGGGCCCACGCTCATGTTCACCAGCACCCTCACCTCGGCCCAACTCTCCGCTCGACGCACAGGTGGTGTATCGCGCCTGTCGGCCTCCTGGGGGCTAACCCTAACTGTAGGTCGGCCCCCCGAGGGGCCCTTCCCAAGTGGCCTGGAACCGCAACGCCGGGGATGGGGACCCCGAGCCCAAGTGCTGGACTCAGACTGCTGCCCTTCAGCCACCTGAGCCGCTAGGGGCCCCGCCGGTCATTCAGAGCGGGAGAACGGGCAGGTCCCTCCGAGGCCCTGCCGACCTTCGAAGGCCCCCCGCACTAAAAAGCTTGGGCTCATGCTCAGTCTCGCCAGTGCCCTCACCTCGTCCCAACCCCCCGCGTGCCACACAGCAGCTGATTGGGTCCACCGGCCTCCTGGGGGCTAACCATAACCCTAGATCGATCCCCAAAGGTCCACTCCCAAGGGGCTTGGCGCAGTCACGCCGCGGATTGGGGACCCCGAACCTCAGCACCTGACTCACCCTGCCGCCCAGCCGCCACCCGGGGGCTTGGGGTGTTGCCGATCATTCAGGGCGGGAGAACAGGCAGGGCCCTCAGAGACAAGGCGACCTTCGAAGCCCCCCCCCCCCGCAAATACGACAGACCCACCCTCCCACTCACCAGTGCCCTGACCTCCGTCCGCGACTCCACTCTCCACACAGCTGGCGAATAGGGCCTGCCGGCCCCCTGGGGGCTAAACCTAACCCTAGGTTGCCCCCGAGGGGCCTCTCCCAAGGGGCCTGGCGCAGCATCGCCGGGGATTGGGGACCCCCAAGCCCCAGCGCCAGATGCACCCTGTGGCCCCTTCCCACCCAGGCCGCTAGGGGCGCCGCAGTTCATTCAGGGTGGGAGAACGGGCAGGGCCCTCCGAACCCCCGCCTATGCTCGAAGGTGCCCCGAATCAAAACGCTTGGGCCCACGCTCACGTTCACCAGCACCCTCAACTTGGCCCGCACCTCCGCTCCTCCCACAGCCGGCGACTCGGTCCTGCCGGCCTCCTGGGCGCTAACCCTAACCCTAGGACAGCCACTGAGGATCCCTTCCTAAGGGGCCTGGCGCCGCAACGCCGGGGATTGCGGACCCCCAAGCCCCAGCGCTGGATGCACGCTGCCGCCCCGCCCCGCACGGGCTGCTAGGGGCACCGCCATTCATTCAGGGTGGGAGAACTGGCAGGACCCTCCGAACCCCCGCCGACCTTCGAAGGCACCCCGAACCAAAACCCGTGGGCCCTGGCTCATGTTCACAGGCACCCTCACCTCGGCCCAACTCTCCGCTCAATGCACAGGTGGTGTATCGGGCCTTAGGGGCTCCTGGGGGATAACCCTAACCCTAGGTCGGCCCCCGAGGGGCCCTTCACCAAGGGTACTGGCGACGCAACGCTGGGGATTGGGACCCCGTGCCCAAGTGCCGGACTAACCCTGCTGCCCTTCAGCCACCCAAGCTGCTAGGGGACCACCGCTCAATCAGGACAGGAGAACGGGCAGGTACCTCCGAGCCCCCTCTGACGTCAAAGGCCCCCCGCGCAAAAACGTTGGCTCCCATGCTCCTGCTCCCAGCGCCCTCACCTCGGCCCGCCGCTCCGCTTGATTCAGAGCCGGTGGATAGGGCCTGCCAAGCTCCTGGGGCTAACCAAAACCCTAGGTCGGCCCCGTGGGGCACATCCCAAGGGGCCTGGCTCTGCAACGCTGGGGATTGGTGACTCAGAGGCCCAGAACCGGACTCACCCTGCCGCACTGTCGCCACCCGGGCCGCTAGGGGCGCCGCCGGTCATTCAGGGCGGGAGAACGGACAGGGCCCTGGAGAAACCGGTGACATTTGAAGCCTCCCGCCAAAATGCAGGGGCCCACGCTCCCGCTCGCCAGAGCCTTTACCTCGGCCTTCCCACCTCTCGCTGCCCAGCAAGAGGATTGGGCCTGCCGGCCTCCTGGGGGCTAACTCTAACCCTAGGTCAGCCCAGGAGGAGCCCCTCCAAGGGGCCTGGCTTAGCAACGCTGGGGATTGGGGATCCCGGAGCCGCAGTGCGGGACTCACGCTGCTGCCCCAACACCAACGGATCCGCTAGGGTCGCAACTGATTATTCAGGGCAGGAGAACGGGCAGGGCACTATGAGCCATGGCAACATTCAAAGGCCCAGGGCGCCAAAGTGCTGGGGACCAAGCTCCCAATCGCCATCGCCCTCAACATGGCCCGCAACTCCACTCCTCACACAGCCAGCAGATCGGGCCTGCCAGCCTCCTGGGGGCTAACCTTAACCCTAGGTTGGGTCCCGAGGGGAACCTCCCAAGGGGCCTGGTGCAGCAACGCCAGGGATTGGGGACTCATGAGCCACAGCGCCGTACTCACCATGCCGCCCCGCCACCCAAGGGCCGCTAGGAGCGCCGCTGGCCATTCAGGGAGTGAGAACCGGCAGGGCCCTCCAAACCCCAGCGACCTTCCAAGGCCCCCCGTGCCAAAATGCTGGTGCCCACGCTCCAGCTCGGTGGCGCCCTCACCTCAGCCTGGCCCTCCTCTACCGCACAGCTGGCGGATCATGCCTGTCAGACTCCTGGGTGCTAACACTAACCCTAGGACGGCCCCAGAGTGGCCCCTCCCAAGGGGCCTTGCACTACAACGCATGGCATTGGGGACCCCAAAACCGCAGTGCCATACTCACACTGCCACCCCGCCACCACGCGGGCCGCTAGGGGCGCCACCGGTCATTCAGGGCAGGAGAACAGGCAGGGCCCTCCGAGTCTCTAGCGACATTCAAAGGCCCCATGCGCCAAAACGCTGGATACCATAATCCCACTCGCCAGCGCCCTCACCTCGGCCCCCTCCTGCGCTCGCCGCACAGCCGGCGCATCAGTCCTGCTGGCCTACCGGGGTCTAACCCTAACCCTAACCCCTAACCTTAAACCATAAACGTTAACCCCTAATCCTAACCCTAACCCTAAACCTAACCCTAACACTACCCTAAACCTAACCCTAAACCCTAATCCTTAAACCCTAAACCGTAACATTAACAATAAACCCTAAACCCTAACGCCTAACCCTAATCCCGAAACCCTAAACACTAAACCCTAATCTTAACCACTAACCCCAAACCCTAACCCTAAACCCTAACCCTACCCCGACCCCTACCATACCCCTAACCCTACCCCTAACCCTACCCCTTCAGCTAACCCTACCCCTAACCCGTAACCTATCCCTATCCCTAAACCTAACCCTAACCTGAACCCTAACCCGAACTCTAACCTAACTCTCACCCGTACCCTAACCCTAACCCTAACCTGTACCCTAACCCTAACCGTAACCCTAACATGTACTCTAACCCGTACCCTAACCCGTACCGTAAACCTAACCTTAAACTGTACCTTAACCCGTAACTTAAACCGTACCCTAAACCTAATCGTAACCCTAACAAGTACCCTAACCCGTATTATAACTTAAACCCTAAACCATAAACACTGACCCTAACCCATACCATAACTCATACCATAACCCGTACCCTAACCCTACCCATATCCTAACCCTAACCCATACCCTAAACGTAACCCTAAACCCTAAACTGTAACCCATACCCTACCCCCAACCAGTACCTTTACCTTAACCTTAACCCATACCCTAACCCGTACCCTAACCCATACCCTAACCCGTACCCTATCCTTAACCCGGACCCTAACCCATACCCTAACCCATACCTAACCCTAACCTGTACCCTAACCCGTACCCTAACCCATACCCTAACCCATACCCTAACCCTAAACCATACCCTATACCTATCCCTAACCCGATCCATAACCCATACCCTCACCCTAACACTAAACCGTAACCTAACCTGCACCATAACCCTAAACTGTACCCTAACCCTAACCCGTACACTTACCCTAACCTGTACCCTAAATCGCACCCATTTCCATACGCCAACACGTACCCTAAACTGTACCCTAACCCGTACCCTAAACCGTACCCTAATGCGTACCCTAACCCTAACCCGTACCCTAACCCGTACCTTAAACCTAACCCGTCCTCCAACCCTAACCCTAACCCTAAACCCAAACCTTAAACCCTAACCTGTACCCTAAAACCTAATCTGTACCCTAACCCATAACCTCTAACCTATAACCCCTAAACCCAACCCTACCCTGTACCCTCTCCTTACCCTAACCCTAACCCCTACCCTCACCCATACCCTAACCGTAACCCATACCCTAACCTTAACCTGTACCCTAATCCGTAACCTAACCCCGGGGATTGGGTACACATGAGCCCCACCATGGGACTCAGCCAGCCACCCCTCAGGAAACCATGCCCCTTGGGGTGCCACAGAGCATACCGTGCAGGAGAACTGGTAGGGCCCCCCTGAGCCCCCAGCGATCCTCGGCGGCCCCCTACACATCAACCCTGAGGCCCACGCTCATCCCGCCCCACGCCTTCCCTTCAGCTTGCCACCGAGCTCGTCGCAGAGCCAGCAGATCAGGCCTGCTGGTTTCCTGGGGCCTAGACCTGACCCTAGGTCGGCTGGGTAGGGCCCCTCCCCTGGGGCCCGGTGCCGCAGCCCCAGGGACTGGGGACACCTGAGCCCCACTGCAGGACAAAGCCTGCCAGCCTGCAGGAAACCGTGCCCCTTGGGAGGCTGTAGAGCATTCAGCGCGGGAGAACCTGGAGGGCCCCCAGAGCCCCCGGCGAACTTCGGCGATCCCTAAACCCAACCTTGAAGCCCATGCTCACCCCACCCCGCACCCTCACCTCAGCCCACGGTGGAACTCGCCACATAGTGGGCAGATCTGGCCTGCGGGGTTCCTGGGCGCCAACCCTAACCCTAGTTCATCTGTGGAGGGGCCCCTCCCCAGGAGCCTGGAGCCACAGCTGCGGGGATTCGGGACACCTGAGCCCCACAGCAGGACTCAGTCTGCCACCCCGCAGGAAACCGTGCGCCTTGGGAGGGCATAGAGCATTCAGGGCAGGAGAACCAGGAGGAGCCTCCTGAGCCACCAGCGAACTTCGGCGGCCTCCCGCATCCCACCCTGAGGCCCACGCTCACCCTCCCCACACCCTCACCTCAGCCCCTGTAGCTCGCCATACAGCCAGCAGATTGGGCCTGCGGGGCTCCTGGGGCCTAACCCTAGCCCTAGGTCGGCCGCGGGTTTGGGGGCCTCCCGAGGAGCCTTACACCGCAGCCCTGGGGAATTGGGATACCTGTGCCCCACCGCAGGACTCAGCTTGCCACCCGAAAGGAAACCGTGCCCCTTGGGGCTCTACGGAGCCTACAGGGCACGAGAACTTGGGGAGGCCCCCGGAGCCATCCCCACTTTTGGCAGCCCCCCGTGCCCCAACCTTGAGGCCCATGCTCACCCTCCCCCATGGCCTCCTCTCAGCCCTCCACAGAGCTCGCTGCACAGCCTGCAGATTGTCCCTGCCAGGCTTCTGGACCCTAAGCCTTACCCTAGGTTGGCCACAGAAGGGTGCGTCCCCAGCGTCCTGGCACCCCATTCTAGGGGATTGGGGACACCCAAGCCCCACCGTAGGACTCAGTCTGCAGCCCACAGTAAACTGTACCATTTTGGGGCACAACACAGCATTCAGGGCAAGAGAATTGGGGCACCCCTGAGAGCCCCTTCTGGTGAACCCCGACTTTTGTGAGCCCTTCCGGATGAAACCTCAAGGGTCACACTCACCCGCCCTTGTGCCCTCATCTCACTCGGCCTGGGAGATTTCTGAGCACTGGGCAGTTCGGACCTGCTGTCTCTTGAGGCCTAACCTAACCCTGGGTCTCCTGCTGAGGGTGCCTCCCTGTTTGCCTGCCTCCAAGGCAGCAGGCATTGGGCTCACCTCTGCACGACTAGAGGACTCAGCCTGCCCCACAACAGGAAACTGTCCATTTGGGGCTGCAGCAAGGAATCATAGGAAATCAGAGGGCCCGCCTCAGCCCATCCCAGGCAAACCCCACTTTCAGAGATCTCCCCAGAACCAATTAGTCGCTTCACACTGACTTTAAACTGCTCTCCACTGAGATCTTTTGAAATTCTCCACACTTCGAACCGATGGCATCATCCAGCTTCAGTGCCTTACCCAGCTTTAGGTCTTGAGATGGATTAAAATGGGAAGTCATTTCACTGATGATGACGTACTGGTGACCAAAGGATACATGCATAAATGCTTCATATCACTTGGCTTCAGGGAAATGCAAATCTAAACCCCTATAGATGCCATATCACACGAGGCCAAATATCTAAAAATAAGAAGACATGAAACTATACATGTTGGAGAGGATGTAGAGAAACGGGAACCCTCTTACACCCCTGTACGAATGCAGTCTGGTACAGCCACTCTTGAAAATGGTACGGAGTTTCCTCAAGAAGTTATAAATAAAGCTACCCTATGTCCCAGCAATTGCACTATTGGGTATTTACCCCAAAGAGACAGAGGTAGCGAAGACGGGACACATGCACCCCAGCGTTCATAGAAGCAATATCCATAATAGACAAACTGTGGAAGGAGTGTAGATGACCATGGATAGATGAATGGATAAAGAAGATGTGGAATATATATATATATATATATATATATATATATATATATATATATATATATTTATTTATTTATTTATTTATTTATTTATTTATTTATAATGGAATATTGCTCAGCCATCAGAAAGGATGAATACTTACCATCACACCGACCTGGGTGGAGCTGGAGGGTATTATGCTGAGTGGAATAAGTCAATGAAAGAAAGACAATGATCATATGCTTTCACTCCTATGTGGAATATCAGAAACAAGGAAGAAGACCATAGGGGAAGGAAGGGAGAATAGAATGGGAAGTCATCAGAGAGGGAGAAAACCCATGATGGACTCTTAACTATCGCAAGAAACTGATGATTGTTGGAGGAGAAGTTGGGGGGGGGGTAACTGGGTGAGTAGCATTAAGGAGGTCACACGATACAATGAGCACTGGGTGTTACACACAACTGAAAATTTATTGAAGACTACATCTGAATCTAATGATGTACTGTAAGTTGGCTAACTGAATTTAAATTAAAGAACAAAAGACCTTGAATAAACAATCCTAAACATATGTATGGAACCACTAAAGATTCCAAACAGCCAGTGCAATGTGGAAAAGAAAAACAAAGCTGGAGGACTCACAATTTCAGATTTCAGGTTATACTACAAAGCTGCAGTCATCCTAACAAGACAGTACGGCACAAAAATAGACACAGCAACCAAAGGAACAGGATACAAGTTCAGACAGAAACCCACAATTATGTGGTCCATGAATCTTCCACAAAGCAAGCAACGATATCAAAAGGGAAAAGGACAGTCTCTACAACAAATGGTGTTGGGAAAACTAGACAGCTACGAACAAAAGAATGAAATTAGACTGTTTTCTTACACAATAAAGACAAAGGCAAAACAGTTTCAAGACCTGAATATGAGACCCGAATCCATAAAAATCCTACAGGAGGGAAGACAGTAACTTCTTGACATGGACCATACCAACGTTTTTCTAGACTGTGTCCCGAGGCAAAGAAAATGAAAGAAAAAATAAACTATTGCGAATACAGCAAAATAAAAAGTTTCCACACGACAGAAGAATAATGAAAACGTAAAAATAAAAAGACAACCTACTCAAAGGGAGAAGATATTTGCAAAGACCATATGCAATAAAAGGATAGTGTCCAAAACATATACAACTGATACTACTCAACCCCCAAAAAACAAATAATCCAGTTAAAAAATAGGCAGAAGACATGGACAGACATTTCTCCAAAGAAGAAATACAAATGGCCAACAGTCCCGTGAAAAGATATTCACCATCACCCATCATCAGGAAAATGTAAATCCAAAGGACAATGAGGTAATGCCTCAAACCTCTCAGAATGGCTAACATCAAAAGCACAACAAAGAGCAGGTGATGGGAGGATGTGGATTAAGGGGAATCCTCATGAACTGTGGGTGGAAATGCAAACTGTGGTGGCCACCATGGAAAACAGTATGAAGTTTCCTCAAAAAAATTAATATAGAACTACCCTATGATCCAACAATCACACTACTCGTATTTACCCAAAGAATAGGAAAAGAGTAAAGTAAAAGGATAGGTGCACCCCTATGTTTCTTGCACCATTATTTACTTATCACAATAGGGAAGCAACCCAAGTGTCTGTAGAAAAATTGACAAATGAGATGATAGATGTGTGTATTCACAACACACACACACACACACACACACACACACACACACACACACACACCCAATGGAGTATTACTCGGTTTGAAAAAGAATGAAACCTTGCCATTTGCAGCCACATGGATGGAGCTAGAGAGTATTACCCTAACTAAAATCAGACAGTCAGAGAAAGACAAATCCCATACGATGTCACTCTAATGGGGAATTTAAAAAACAAACAAAAATAAATAACTAAAAGAGAAAAAGGAGACACACCAAAATACAAACTTTAACAATAGAGAACAAACGGATGGTTACCAGAGAGGAGGTGGATAGAGGGATGAGTGAAATAGATGAAGGGGATTAAGAGGACACTTTTCTTGATGACCACTGAGTAATATATAGAATTCCTGAATCACTCTATTGTACACCTGAAACGAATGTAACACTGTATGTTAGCTCTACTGGAATTAAAATAAATTAAAAAAAAAGATTTCTCTTTCAGGAACCTCTTTGAAAAAGCTTTTCCTGTGCACTGTGCAAATGCCCTACTTGGGAGGATTCACTCTACAATAATTATTCACTCCATGCCTCAAATTCAGTTTTCACTGAGTTCTTACCATGGATCCCAGCCCACGGGAGCCATGGTCCTTTTCTGTCCAGGCTCAGCACCTATGCATTCAAAATTGGAAGTAGAGACACATATCACTTCACAGTCCAGAAAGCTATTATTGTTTCTGTTTCAGTGTGAGAGAGTCACAGACTTTGGGACAGGTTTCAGAGCAGGTTTATTATGGATCCTGGATCTCTACTTCAATGTTCATTGCCTGGATCCATTTGGCTAATAGGTTCCCTGTGGATGGGCTTGCTTCCAAGCACATACATGGAAGATGCAACGGTGGGTGGGCTTGGTGCAGGACAGGAAGAAGACCAAAAACAGACAAGGGTCCTACCCCTCCCCTGATCCAGGAACTGCTACGGGAGAGAGTACAGGAGGTAGAATCCATGCGAAACTCCAAGGTCACCAACTGAACACAGGAGGCACAGGTCAAGGGATCGGGAGATGCAGGGGTTGAAGGCCCCAGGGCTCAGAGACATCCTAAGGGAGATGAGAGGGAAAGCTGCCCCACCCAGGTCATCCCCTCCTTGAGCAGATAGCCCTTC
Source organism: Ursus americanus (assembly GCF_024610735.1). Lineage (NCBI taxonomy): Eukaryota > Metazoa > Chordata > Mammalia > Carnivora > Ursidae > Ursus > Ursus americanus. The sequence goes on from NC_142137.1 coordinate 2,720,689, forward strand.
AGAACTGCTAAAAAATACCCACCAACGGGGTTGAAAGACATGCCATGGATGAACTAAGGCATAGAGATATGTAAAATAACATTCATTTTTAAGTTCAGAGCTGTCATCTCAGGAAGTGGGGAGAGCTTCCCTGAAGAAGACTGAGGGGAGGGCAGGCCATGCTGAAAAGGGAGACATGGCTCTCCTGATTGGGGACCTGCAGCCCCCTTCCTGGGCAGGGCATCATCCTCGCATCACTAGAAATCCATGGACGTGTTCCATCAGGGCCAGATGTTTGTCTCGAGAAGGCTACCCTGGCATCGGACTGCACAGGGCACCAGGGACGAGGGCCAGATGGAGGACGGACAATACCCCGGAGGCCATGGGGCAAGAGCAGAGGCACATGACCTTGAAGATGATGATGAAAAGGAGGAGGTGGATGCATGGAGCCGGCCTGAAAGGGCCATGGGAGCAGTGCCCATAGCTACACTGACTGGGTGCCTTTGTGCCCGGTGTGGCTGACTTCAGTGGGCTCCAGACTAGTCCTGACCACAAGTCTAGGAAGTGTGCACCACCCCCGAGCTCCTCTCCCTTTGCACCTGCTAGGAATCACGGTCACAGACCCTTGTCAGCTTTCGTGGAAAACAAGCAGTGGCTCCCCGCATGCTGCAACTCTGGAGGTGGTCCAGTGCGACCCTCATGCCTGGCCAGACACTGATGTCTACCTGTCTCCACACAAATCCACAAACAGGAGGGTGTCCCTGAATTCCACAGCACCTGATGAGACAGATCCACAGAACCCAACACCCAGTGGGTCACTCGGGACCTCACCTATGGTCATGGAGCTCACCATACCCTATTTCTGTCGCTTCCCACAGAGAGCCTGGTTCTGATCCCCCACAATACCATACATCCTGGTTGCTGACCTGGGGTCATGCCATGAATCCACATGGCACCTTTCTTTAATGAAGGCTATACCTACACCTCCTAGAAAATATTTCTAATGAAGTACAAGTCCATCAGGACTACGGTGTGAACGGTAGCACACAGCCTGCATGGTAGTAGTCAGTAATTCTAACAAGGGTTAATCCCACCCCCCGTCTCACAAAACCTTCCTCCATCCCCACTGAACTCATGGTCTGCCCTCAGAAAACCCTCCAGGAAACAAACTTTTCATCTGAATGCTCTCTTCACCTTCTGCTTCAAATCTTGTCCAACCACAATGATATGAAACTAGAAATCAGTCTCAAGAAAAACAAGAGACAGTCAAAAATAGGTGGAGATTTTTGGGGCCTGGGTGGCTCAGTCGTTAAGGATCTGCTTTCAGCTCAGGTCTTGATCCCAGGATCCTGGGATCTAGCCCCACATCAGGCTCCTTGCTCAGTGGGAAGCCCGCTTCTCCCTCTCCCACCCCCCTGCTTGTGTTCCCTCTCTCGCTGTCTCACTCTTTGTCAGATACTTAAATAATCTTAAAAAAATATGTGGAGATTTAACAATATGCTACTGAACAACCAACAGTCAAAGAAGAAATCAAAAAAAATTTTAGAAGTACCTTGACACTGATGAAAAAGTCAACCTACAAAAACTTATGGGATGCAGCAAAAGTAGCTTTATGGGGGACATTCATAGAAATTCAAGTCTTCATCAATCCATGAAAATGCTCTCTAATAAACAACCTGATTTATATGGTAAAGAAGTAGAAAAAAACAACAAACAAAGCCCCAAATTAGAAGAAATAAGGAAATAACAAAAAGGAATGCATAAATACATCGAACGGACACTAAAAAGACAAAAAAAAAAAAAAACAATGAAAATGAGAGTGGCCTTTTTTGGAAAGATAAACAAAACTGACAAACTTAGCTAGACTCACCAAGAAAGACAGAGGACTCGAATACAATCAGGAAAGAAAGATAATGGATTCCTGTCTCATATCAAAATCAAAAGGACTCTTCAACCTTGGACACAACAACTTCTTGCAAGCCACGTCTCTAAAGGCAAAAAATAAAAGCAAAAAATGAACTATTGGCACTTCATCAGGATAAAAGCTTCTGCTTGGCAAAGAAAATGATCAAAAAACAAAAAGGCAACCTATGGAATTGAAGAAGATATCTGCAAATGATATTACAGATAAAGGGCTGGTATCCAAGATCTATAAAGAACTCCTCAAACTCGACACCAAAAAAATGGGCAGAAGACACAAAGAGGTACTTCTCCAGAGAAGACATACAAATGGCCAACAGACACATGAAAAAATGCTCCACATCACTTGCCATCAGGCAAATACAAATCAAAACGACAATGAGATACCACCTTACACCAGTTAGAATGGTTAAAATTAACAAGGCAGGGGGCACCTGGGTGGCATAGAGGTTAATCGTCTGCCTACGGCTCAGGGCGTGATCCTGGCATTATGGGATCGAGCCCCACATCAGGCTCCTCCGTTATGAGCCTCCTTCTTCCTTTCCCACTCCCCTGCTTGTGTTCCCTCTCTCGCTGGAAGTCTCTATCTCTGTGGAATAAATAAATAAAATCTTGAAAAAAATTAACAAGAGAGAAATAAAAAAATGTCAGAGAGGATGTGAAGAAAGGGGAGCCCTCTTACACTACTCGTGAGAATTCAAGCTGGTATAGCCACTTTAGAAAACAATATGGAGGTTTCTCAAGACGTTAAACACAGAGCTATCCTACGACCCACCAATTGCACTACTGGGTATTTACCCCATAGACACAGAGTAATGAAAAGAAGGGGCACCTGTATCCCAATGTTCATAGCAGCAATGTCCATAATAGCAAACTGTGGAAGGAGCCAAGATGTCCTTTAGCAGATGAATGGACAAAGAAGATGCGGTTCATCTACACAATGGAATATTACTCAGTCATCAGAAAGGATGAATACCCACCATTTGCAGCAACGTGGATGGACCAGGAGGGGATTATGCTAAGTGAAATTAAGTCAAGCAGAGAAAGACAATTATCATATGGTTTCACTCCTATGTGGAATGGAAGGAATAGCATGGAGGACATTAGAAGAAGGAAGGGAAAAGGGAAGGGGGGGAATGAGAGGCGGAGATGAACCATGAGAGACTACTGACACTGGGAAACAAACTGAAGGTTGCAGAAAGGGAGGGGAAGGGGAATGGGTTATCCTGGTGATGGGTATTAAGGAGGGCACGTGTTGGGGTTCCTGGGTGGCACAGCGGTTAAGCGTCTGCCTTCGGCTCAGGGCGTGATCCCGGCATTATGGGATCGAGCCCCACAACAGGCTCCTCAGCTGTGAGCCTGCTTCTTCCTCTCCCACTCCCCCTGCTTGTGTTCCCTCTCTCGCTGGCAGTCTCTATATCTGTCGAATAAATAAATAAATTATTTTTAAAAAAAAGGAGGGCACGTGTCATAATGAGCACTAGGTGTTATATGCAAACAATGAATCATGGAACACTACATCAAAAACAAATGAAGTACTGTAGGGTGACTAACATCATTTTAAAAAAAGAAAGATATGAAATCCATACAGGAAAACTGTCACTCTTTGCAGATGACATGAAATCCTGAATGATTCCACAAAAAACAAAACAAAACAAAACAAAACAAAACAAACTGTTAGAATAAACAAATTCAAGAAAGCTGCAGGATGTAAAGTCAATATACAGAGACCTGTTGTCTTTATTTATTTTCAAATTTTATTTATTTATTTGACAGGAAGAGAAAAAGCACGAGCACGGGGAGTGTCAGAAAGAGGGAGAAGCAGACCCTCGCTAAGCGGGGAGCCCAACACGGGGCTCGATCCCAGAACTCTGGGTTCATGACCTGAGCTGAAGGCAGACGCTTCACCTATGGGGCCACCCAGATGACCCAACTTCTTGCATTTCTGTATACTGATGACACACTTTCGCAGAGAGAAATTAAAAAAGCAATTCCATTTACAATTGCATCAAAACAAATATAGGAATAAAAGTAACCAAAAATGAGAAAGACATAGTACACTCAACACATGGCAGAAAAGAAATGAAAAGCATGTGTGTCTAGGGGGGCAGGATGTATGGGTAAAAGATTTGGAAGGAAACACAAACAAATGGAAGCATACGCCATGCTCTTAACTGGAAGAGTTAATTATGTGAACATGTCCATCGTACCCAAAGCAATCGACAGATGTGATGAAATCCCTATCTGAATTCCACTGGCATTATTCGAGCAAATGGAAAACAGTCCTCAAACTTGTATGGAATCACAAAAGACCCCAAATACCCAAAGCAACCTGGACAAAGAAAGGTGCAGTCAACACACTCTTGGATTTCAAGCTAGATTACAAAGCTGTTGTCATCAAAACAGGATGGTACTGGCATAAACACAGACACTAGGTCAGTGGAACAGAAAAAAAAGCTCAGAAACTTACCCACAAATAGATGATCCTAACTTACGACACAGCAGCAGAAGATATGCCATGAGGGAAAGACTGTGTCTACAGTGAGCGGTAACAGGCAAACTGGACACTAAATGCAGAAGAATATAACTGGGTCACTTTCTTACACCACACACAAAATTTTTAATGGATGAATGATATGAACATAAGACCTGAATCCATAAACCTCTAAGAAGACACAGGTACTAAGTCTCTCGACATTAGTTTTGGCAAAGAGTCTTCAGATCAGACACCAAATGCAAAGGCAACAAAAGCAAAAATAAACAAGTGGAACAACTTCAAACTGAAATCCTCCACACGGCAAAAGAAACCAGCAAAAACTTAAAAGGCCACTGACCCAATAAGAAAAAAATATCTGCGAATCATATGTGTGAGAAGACACTAATATCCAAAATACACACAACACTCGTACAAATAAAAAAAAAAACTGTATAAAAAATGGGAGGAATCTGTGAATAGATACTTTCAAAGATGGCACACAGGTGCCAAAAGACAGAAAAAGATGTTCAACATCACTAAATATCGTCAGGGAAACATCAGTCAAACCCACAATTGGCTATTCCCTCACAACTGTTGGAACACCTATTGTCCCAGAGACAGACACCAGGTCGGGTCAAGGGTGTGCAGATGAGGAGACACTGTGCACTGTTGGTGGGAATGGAAATTGGTGCAGCCACTGTGACAAACGGTATGGACGTTCCTGAAAAAATAAAAGCAAGTACCACATGACCCAGTAATGGCTCTACTGAGTATTGATTCGGAGAACACAAAAATACTGCCTCAAAAAGACAGATGCACTCCCACGGTCACTGCAGCATTATTCACAAGAACCAGACATGGAAACACAGACCTTGGGGGCCTTATGCCAAGTAACTCAGACACAGAAAGACCAATACCAGATGCTCTCATGTACATTCCACGAGGAATAAAAAAATACTGAACGCATAGACACTGAGAGCAGATTGGTAGGTGCCAGATTCGGGGGTGGGGTGGTAGAAACGGGTGAAGGTGGTCAGAGTCTCAATGTTTGAGTGAGAAAATCCGACAGTCATGAAATGTCCTGTCCAGCATGGAGACTAAAACTAACCCCGCAGCATGGGGTATAGGTTTCCCTGCTCTTTGGAAGTACAGGGCTTCTGAGAAACCTTGCACAGCAGAAATGGTGTCAAGAAGGAATGGCCATTAATTTACACGGAACAATTAGACAGTGTGCTCAGACTCCAAAATTCCTTCTCTTTGGCTTTTCTTAGGCCTCAGGACACAAGTTTCTAACGGAGGCCCAGCATAAATGAAGATAAAGCACAGCAGAGGCTCACAGCACCACTCAAAGTACTGGTGGCTGGATGCGGAGAGCGGTTCCCAGCAGAAGGAGCTGGTTTGGGTGCACGACGCCTCTGTCGTGCTTCTCCCCAAAACAGATGCTGAACGCCATTCTCACTGTTCAACTTTTTTCATAAGAGGGAAATCCTCTTCAGGTGTCTTCCTCTTACTGAAGCTGCGTAATAATGTAGCTCTTTCAAGAAAACCTAGTGTCTTACTGTGAACGTTTAAAATGTGGGGGATACTTGTACTTGAGCATTGCTGAGGGAGGAGATGTGAAAGGTTCTCCCAGACACAAACCTCAGCAGATCCACCGGGAAAGGCACCTTCCTCAGCATGCGGAACACAGACTACCTCCTACCCCCAGAAACCCTCTCCTTCCCCTCGATCAGGACAACCCACAACAGCTGGGAGTTACCCCTACTCCTCCGTTCTCCTGCTCCTAATAGCTAACCCATCAGCAAATCCTGTGAGCTCCATCTTCAAAATGGACCCAGAATAGGTCTAACCACTCCATCCAAGGCCACCTGTCTGGTCCACAGTGCCTGAGTTCCTGGAAAAGCTTCGTCATTGACCTGCCTTGCCATCTTCAACCCTCTGTCATCTGTTCTCAATACTGTAGCCAGGATGGCCCAGTGAAACAGGGTCTCATGGGGTTATAGCCCTGGAATGGCTTTCTTTCACCTCTCTGAGGTCATGTCCTAAGCTGTCTCCTGTGGCCATAGGGCCTTCTTGCTCCTCCTGGACATACCTGGAATTCTCCTGCCCCAGAACCTTTGCACATGCTTTCCCTTCTGTTCAGAATGCTCTTGATGTGTTCTCACTCACCTTCGGAGAAGTCTGAATTGGAGTGACAGGGACAGAAGATGAGGCTGTGTGTGTTGGGTGAGGCTGGTGGCCCAGAAGAAGGTTCTCTGCCAGCTCTCTGCCTGTGCCTCACTTTTCCTCAGCCAGGAACTTGCACACAGCCCTCACCTGTCACAACTCTCACCCAGGAGACCCACAGCCACCCCTGGAGCCCACCCTGCCCACACCCTGCTGCAGATGCATTCAGCTCTCCTCTGGGACCCCTGTCAGCTTTACCCAGACCTGGAACTCCCCCATCTCCAGAAATGCTCCCGGATTCATCCTCTTCCTCCAAAATCACACTCGCGCAAGGCTTACATGAGAAAGATATAATGCTAACTAATGAAAGGTTCACACTTACTTTCCCCTTCTGTTGCCTTTCTCTCCACCTTCTTTCCTACTTGTGCAAATTGTAACATATCAGTGGAACATGAACATGCTCTGAGACCTGAATCTTTCATTGCAGCTTTCTGAGGACTCCTTATGTGATAAGAAACTAGTGTATCCTACAACAGGGTGTTTTACAACTCTCATCTATAGAATAGTACAGCCGAAATCGCTACAATTTTACCTCACTTTTCATGAAGCAGAACACTTTTTCCTTTCTTCTTTTACTTAAATTCCAGTTAGTTCGCATGTCATGGAATATTCACTTCAGGGGTAGGATTTAGTGATTCCTCACCTGCATACAGTACCCGTTGCTCATCACAAGTGCCCTCCTTAATACCCCTCACCCATTTAACTCTTCACCCACGCCCCTGTCCTGCAGCAACACTCAGTTTGTTCTCCAAGGTTAAGTCTATTTCCTTGCTTGCCTCTCTCATCACCCCTCCACTCTGTTCATCTGTTTTCTTTCTCAAATTCCACAAGCGTGAAAGCATAGGATATTTGTCTTTCCTCACTAATTTTCCTTAGCTTAATACACTCTAGATCCATCCACATCCTTGCAAATGGTAAGATTTCATTCTTTTTGAAGCTGGGTCATATTCCATTATATATATGTATCCCTGATATGCTTTATCCATTCATCAGTGCATGGACTTTGGGATTCTCTCCATAGTTTGGCTACTGTGGACATTGCTGCTATAAACATCATGGTGCATGGACCCACTTTGAATCCGCATTTTTGTATCCTTTGGGTAAATACCTAGGAGACCAATATCTGGATCATGGGGTTGTTCAATGTTTAACTTTTTGAGGAACCACCACACTGTTTCCTAGACTGGCTGCACCACTTTGCATTGCCACCAACAGGATGGGAGGGTTCAACTTTAAGCAGGACATTATCTGCCGGCAATATCATAAGAGGAAACAAAGCCTCTGGGAGATGCACCCAGGGTCAGGCAAGCAGTTGCAGACTTCACCCCAAGGCTCCTGACGCCAAGCCCCTGGAAGCCACCAGCATGCCACTATTCAAAAGAATTCCCAGACTCTCCTTCTGACTCCACAACCAAAGAAACTACAGAGAGAATATGGCACCTCAAAATATCGAGATAATACATTTAGTAAAACTAGAAAGTCAAGCTCAACTTTTAAACAGGAATAGGCCGCTTTGGATAATTTTGAATTTTCCCTCCACCCTAATTTTAACTCTTCTGATGAATAAACTAATCAATGAAGAAATATCACCTTTGTCAAATGAAATCATCCAGGTCTGTATCAGATGAAAAAAAGCCACCTAACTCTAGATGCTGGCCACTCAACCATATCTAAGTCATAATTGAATAAACACTGTTAGATGAAGGAACAAATTAGATGTTACAAACAGGCACAGAGTGAATCTCACCTTCCCTTTCTAATAAAAGAGGGTTCCTAGGAAACAGATGGTCAAAATACATTTGTAAGCAATAAATGGACAGACAAATTGTGATCTCCTGCAAAGTTCTACCAGCAGGGAAACTAAGTAATTCTTGCACCAAACCCAGAGTGCTGACAGCTACTTCAATTTTACTTTGTGGCTCAACTAGAGAAAAGAGAAAAGCCCAGGAGGTTTTGGGATAATGAGAGGTTTTACCTCCAGCCCTGACATAGATAGGACATTTTGCCATCATACCTGTGCTTTATCTGAACACTGGCGTACCGTGACAAGCTGCCTCACTGAGTCAGATGCTGACATCCAAAACTTCTGGTGTGTTGGAGCCAGAGATGAGAAGTGCTGTCAGCTGGGGAGAAGAAGGCACCTCCGACCTAAAGCCTGCACACCTGCTTCGGTTTCTGGGCAAAGGGGCAACACATACTTGTTGTTTAGCAGTAATTATCTTCATTCTCAATAGACCAATGACCTTGCCTTTTATGGAAAGCAGACTTACTCTTCTAAAGTAACCCTCAATTCGTCTATTCCCAATGCAACTAGAAAGTTGTCTGGTTTATCCCCGTCTCCAGGCCCCCACCTGGAGGATTTTCCTGCATGAGTCTAATAGCCAATTACGACTAACCCCGGGGCACACAGGGCATAATGCTGAAGTTGGGGGGCGGCTCTGGGGCTTGCAACTGCCACACCTGTACCTGGGGGACCAGGGCACACCCTGCTGAACTCGGGGTACTGCTCAAGATATCACCTGAACTGTGTCAGAGAACTGAACGTGGGGATTGTGTGAGGCCCTTACCCGCAATCTTCCAGGAGAACAGGGGAACCCTGAAATTCTGCAACCCATCCCACAAAAGCTCAGGTGAGTGCACGCCCTGGAGTTCAGGGGTATGGAGAATAAGGCCAGTTGAGGACATGGGGCAGAAGAGACTTTAAAGGGAAAAAGAAAACTCACCTGAGTCCCCACAATGAACCCTCTCCATGTGCCCTTCCAGAACCCTGCCTCCCACCTGGGGAGCACCCTACCCTGGACCCCCACCCCAGTGCACGCTGCTCACTCACCAGCAAGGATCTCCACAGGGCAACTCTCTCTCTCTCTCTCAGTGCCCCTTCTTCTGCCCCAAGTCTGCAACCCACTGCAAATTTGGGACTGCCCACAGAGACTTAGCTCCACCCCCAAGCGGTGAATGGTTGGGGAGGGTGGTACCTGAGCCCCTTGGATGCTGGGCAACCCGCCCTCAAGCCCCTGGAACCCTGAAAGTGCAGGGGGCCCAAGAGGCGCCTCTTCTACCCAACACCCGGCACAGGCATGGGTGGGGTCGTGGGCCGGGGTCCCCACACACACCTGGCCCCTTCCAGGGACCCCTCTAGCTGCAGACCACCCTCAGAGTCCTGCCCCTTCCCTTTCTGCACCAGCCCTCCCTGCTGGGGTGTGCCTGGTTCTGGGCAAGGTCAGTGGCTCTCAGACCCTCCAAACTTGGGCTTTAGGAAATGCAATGATTTCATGCATTTTCAGTATGTACATGTCAGTATGACTTTCATCTTATGCGAGCCAAAGAGGTTCTTTATTTTTTCTTATCTTCATGTTGGCATTTTTTGTTATTGTTTTCTTCTCGAAGCAGATGTACAACATGTGCTTGGGGCAGAAATAGGGCCCATGCTTTCAGGTTTTACCCAGTCATTTTGAGCTGGGTAAAATGTTAAAGGATAGCTTCCCTGGGAGCCCAGGATCAGGGCCCACAGATGATATAAGATAAAAATTCCTTTTATCATTATAATTACTCCTAAATGGAGGAATTTGAGACAAAAGCACCTTTCACAAGAGTACCAAGAAATCAAAATGATGCCCAGGGAAGGCTGCCTGCTCCATGGTCAGCACAGGTAACAGAAGTGTTCACAGTCTCTGGACTCCTGCCCTTCTCCTGCCCAAATCTCTGAAGCACACAGACCACTTAAAATCAGAATTGTAGAACTGCTAGACACCTTAGAGATGTCTGGCACCATTCCCTTGGACTGCAGAATAAAACACAGTAGCTCGTTGTCACAAACTAATTTCAACATGAAGTGCCCCCTGGATGCCCTAAGTTCTTTCTCTGCAAATGTTGACTAATGTAAGTCACAGTCATGCCATTTAAAAACTACAATGGCTGGGAAGTCATCGTAGGTAAGGCAATATTTTAGCCATTTTTATAAGCATTGGCTCACGTTGTAGAAGAGGCTGAGCTGAGTTTTTTTAAATACTATTTCAGGTACAAGAGAGGAGTTAAGATGGCAGAGGAGTAAGGGACCCCTTTTTCAGCAGGTCCCCTGAGTTGAGCTGGATAGGTACCAGACCAGCCTAAACAACCACGGAATCAGCCTGAGAGGCAGGAAGATACATGTGAATCTCTACAAATGAACATCTCCAGCGCTGAGTATTGAGGTATGAAGCGGGGAGCCTTGAAACCGGGCACAGATATCAGAAGATAAACGGAAGGGGGGGGGGAGCCGCCGTGTTCTGGTGTGAAGCAGCAGCCACCTGCACCAGGGAGCAGGCGGACTCATGGATGGCACACGGGAGAGAGCGGACTGAGACCTGTGAGCCCAGAGCGCGCGCCACCAGGCTTCTCCTGGAACACCGGAATCCCGGGGTGTTCACCAGGCATAGACTGAGACCAGGAGACCTGGGAGTCCGCGGGGCGCCTGGCGGCTGGCAGGCCACCTGCACGGGGGAGCTGGCCTACTCACGGTAGGCACCTGCGGAACAGCAGACTGAGACCCTGAACCTGGTGCATGAGCCATCAGGCTTCTCATGGAACTCTGGAATCCCAGTGTGCTCAGGGGATCCAGACTGAGACCAGGAGCTTCCAGAGCGCGCTCAGGGCTTCTGGCGGCTGGCAGCATTAGAAACACGAAGGACAGAGATGCGCTAGCCCCGGAATTGAGGCCAGGGACACCAGGTGTGGGGCGCACATCCCAGGACACTACAGGGTTGAGCAGCACCAACAGTAATGGAGTTAAAGTGACCAGAACAAGGGTGGAGAACAGGCCGCATTCCCTCTGTTCTGTGACAATTCAGCCTCTGCTGCTCTGACTCTCAGAAGAGGCAAGCAGATCACCAGAGAAAGCCGCCAGGGAACAAAAGCCTGGAAATACTGGCCCACAGCGTGCCCACCCCCATTCCCCCTTGCAGGGGACACGGAAAATCTACCCAAACAGGGTTGCCTGAGTATGGGCATGGCAAAATACAAACTCTTAACAATAGAGAACAAATGGATGGTTACCAGAGAGGAGGTGGATAGAGGGATGAGTGAAATAGATGAAGTGGATTAAGAGGACACTTTTCTTGATGACCACTGAGTAATATATAGAATTACTGAATCACTCTATTCTAGACCTGAAACGAATGTAACACTGTATGTTAGCTCTACTGGAATTAAAATAAATTTTTAAAAAAGATTTTTCTTTCAGGAAGCTCTTTGAAAAAGCTTTTCCTGTGCACTGTGCATAAGCCCTACTTGGGAGGATTCACTCTACAATAATTATTTACTCTATGCCTCGAATTCAGATTTCACTGAGTTCTTACTGTGGATCGCAGCCCACAGGAGCCATGGTCCTTTTCTGTCCAGGCTCAGCACCAATGCATTCAAGATTGGAAGTAGAGACACATGTCACTTCACTGTCCAGAAAGCTATTATTGTTTCTGTTTCATTGTAAGAGAGTCACAGATTTTGGGACAGGTTTCAGAGCAGGTTTACTATGGATCCTGGATCTCTACTTCAATGTTCATTACCTGGATCCATTTGGCTAATAGGTTCCCTGTGGATGGGCTTGCTTCCAAGCGCATACATAGAAGATGCAAAGGTGGGTGGGCTTGGTGCGGGACAGGAAGAAGATCAAAAACAGACAAGGGTCCGACCCCTCCCCTGATCCAGGTACTGCTACAGGAGAGGGTACGGGAGGTAGAATCCATGCGAAACTCCAAGGTCACCAGCTAAACACAGGAGGCACAGGTCAAGGGATCTGGAGATGCAGGGGTTGAAGGCTGCTCTGAGCTACCTCTGGGAGGAAGGGAGGGAAGGAATGAGGAGACACTGCCTGCCCCTGGCCCATGCCAGCTGCCCAATGCTCCGACATGCATCAGTCTACACAACTGACACAGCCTGGGCTCAGGATGGGCTGGCTCGGGTCCCTCAATCCTTAGTGGGACAGCTGGCCCCAGGGCTCAGAGACATGCTGAGGGAGATGAGAGGTAAAGCTGCCCCACCCAGGTCATCCCCTCCATGAGCAGACAGCCCTTCAGAACTGCTAAAAAAAAAAAAAAAAAAACAGGGGCGCCTGGGTGGCACAGCGGTTAAGCGACTGCCTTCGGCTCAGGGCATGATCCCGGCGTTCTGGGATCGAGCCCCACATCAGGCTCCTCTGCTATGAGCCTGCTTCTTCCTCTCCCACTCCTCCTGCTTGTGTTCCCTCTCTCGCTGGCTGTCTCTATCTCTGTCAAATAAATAAATAAAATCTTAAAAAAAAACACTAAAGGGGTTGAAAGACATGCCATGGATGAACTAAGGCGTAGAGATATGTAAAATAACATTCATTTTTAAGTTCAGAGCTGTCCGCTCAGAAAGTGGGGAGTGCTTCCCTGAAAAAGACTGAGGGGCGGGCAGGCCATGCTGAAAAGGGAGACATGGCTCTCCTGATTGGGGACCTGCAGCCCCCTTCCTGGGCAGGGCATCATCCCTGCATCACACGAGATGCATGGAAGTGTTCCATCAGGGCCAGATGTTTGTCTCGAGAAGGCTACCCTGGCATCGGACTGCACAGGGCACCAGGGACGAGGGACAGATGGAGGACGGACAATACCCCGGAGGCCATGGGGCAAGAGCAGAGGCACATGACCTTGAACATGATGATGAAAAGCAGGAGGTGGCAGCATGGAGCCGGCCCAAAAGTGCCATGGGAGCAGTGCCCACAGCTACACTGACTGGGTGCCTTCTGTGCCTGCTGTGGCTGACTTCAGTGTGCTCCAGACTAGTCCTGACCACAAGTCTAGGAAGTGAGCACCACCCCCGGCCTCCTCTCCCCTTGCAGCTGCTAGGAATCACGGTCGCAGACCCTGGTCAGCTTTCGTGGAAACCAAGCAGTGGCTCCCCTGCACGCTGCACCTCTGGTGGTGGTCCAGTGTGACCCTCGTGCCTGGCCAGACACTGATGTCTACCTGTCTCCACACAAATCCACAGACAGGAGGGTGTCCCTGAATTCCACAGCACCTGATGAGACAGATCCACAGAACCCAACACCCAGTGGGTCACTCGGGACCTCACCTATGGTCATGGAGCTCACCATACCCTGTTTCTGTCACTTCCCACAGAAAGCCTGGTTCTGATCCTCCACAATACCATATATCCTGGTTGCTGACCTGGGGTCATGCCATGAACCCACATGTCACCTTTCTTTTAGAGATGGCTATGCCTACACCTCCTAGAAAATATTTCTAATGAAGTACAAATCCATGAGGACTACGGTGTGAACGGTAGCACACACCCTGCATGGTAGGAGTCAGCAATTCTAACAAGGGTTAACTCCACCCCCCGTCTCATTTAACCATCCTCCGTCCCCACTGAACTCATGGTCTGCCCTCAGAAAACCCTCCAGAAAACAAACCTTTCACCTGAATGCTCTCTTCACCTTCTGCTTCAAATCTTGTCCAACCACAATGATATGAAACTAGAAATCAGTCTCAAGAAAAAAATGGGACAGTCAAAAATAGGTGGAGATTGGAGCCCTGGGTGGCTCAGTCGTTAAGGATCTGCCTTCAGCTCAGGTCTTGATCCCAGCATCCTGGGATCTAGCCCCATATCAGGCTCCTTGCTCAGTGGGAAGCCCCTTCTCCCTCTCCCAACGCCCTGCTTGCAATCCTTCTCTCCCTGTCTCACTCTCTGTCAGATACTTAAATAATATTTAAAAAATATGTGGAGATTTAACAACATGCTACTGAACAACCAAGAGTCAAAGAAGAAATAAAAAAAATTTAGAAGTACCTGGTCAATGATCAAAAAACAACCTACAAAAACATAGGATGCAGCAAAAGTAACTCTATGGGGGACATTCATAGAAATTCAAGATTTCATCAATCCATGAGAATGCTCACCAATAAACACCCTGATTTATGTGGTAAAGAAGTAGAAAATAAAACAACAAACAAAGCCCCCAATTAGTAGAAATAAGGAATTAACAAAAAGCAATGCATAAATAAATCCAACAGAGACTAAAAAGACAAAAAAAAAAAGAAACAAAAACAATGAAAATGAGAGCTGCGTTTTTTGGAAAGATAAACAAAACTGACAAACTTAGCTAGACTTACCAATAAAGACAGAGGACTCAAATACAATCAGGAAAGAAAGATAATGGAATCCTGTCTCATATCAAAGTCAAAAGAACTCTTCAACCTTGGACACAACAACTTCTTGCAAGGCACGTCTCTAAAGGCAAAGGAAATAAAAGCAAAAATGAACTATTGGCACTTCATCAAGATAAAAAGCTTCTGCACGGCAAAGCAAACAATCAACAGAACAAAAAGGCAACCTATGGAATCGAAGAGCATATCTGCAAATGATATTACAGATAAAGGGCTGGTATCCAAGATCTATAAAGAACTCCTCAAACTCGACACCCAAAAAATGGGCAGAAGACACAAAGAGATACTTCTCCAGAGAAGACATACAAATGGCCAACAGACACATGAAAAAATGCTCCACATCACTTGCCATCAGGCAAATACAAATCAAAACGACAATGAGATACCACCTTACACCAGTTAGAATGGTTAAAATTAACAAGGCAGGGGGCACCTGGGTGGCACAGAGGTTAAGCTTCTGACTTCGTATCAGGGCATGATCCTGGCATTATGGGATTGAGCCCGACATCAGGCTCCTCCGCTATGAGCCAGGATCTTCCTCTTCCACTCCCCCTGCTTGTGTTCCCTCTCTCGCTGGCTGTCTCTATCTCTGTGGAATCAATAAATAAAGTCTTGGAAAAAAATTAACAAGACAGGAAATAAAAGAAAGTCAGGATGTGGAGAAAGGGGAGCCCTCTTACACTACTCGTGAGAATTCAAGCTGGTACAGCCACTTCTGAAAACAATATGGAGGTTCCTCAAGACGTTAAACACAGAGCTATCCTACAACCCACCAATTGCACTACTGGGTATTTACCCCATAGACACAGAGTAATGAAAAGAAGGGGCACCTGTATCCCAATGTTCATAGCAGCAATGTCCATAATAGCCAAACTGTGGAAGGAGCCAACATGTCCTTCAGCAGATGAATGGACAAAGAAGATGTGGTTCATCTATACAATGGAATATTACTCAGTCATCAGAAAGGATGAATACCCACCATTTGCACCAATGTGGATGGACCAGGAGGGGATTATGCTAAGTGAAATTAAGTCAAGCAGAGAAAGACAATTATCATATGGTTTCACTCCTATGTGGAATGGAAGGAATAGCATGGAGGACATTAGGAGAAGGAAGGGAAAAGTGAAGTGGGGGAATGAGAGGGGGAGATGAACCATGAGAGAATATTGACACTGGGAAACAAACTGAAGGTTACAGAAAGGGAGGGGAAGGGGAATTTGTTATGCTGGTGATGGGTATTAAGGAAGGCATGTGTCATGATGAGCACTAGGTGTTATATGCAAACAATGAATCATGGAACACTACATCAAAAACAAATGAAGTACTGTAGGGTGACTAACATCATTTTAAAAAAAGAGAAAGATATGAAATCCATACAGGAAAACTGTCACTATTTGCAAATGACATGAAATCCCGAAAGATTCCACAAGAAAAAAAAAAACTGTTAGAATGAACAAATTCAAGAAAGCTGCAGGATATAAAGTCAATATAGAGACCTGTTGTCTTTATTTTTTTCATATTTTATTTATTTATTTGACAGGAATAGAAAAACCACGAGCAGGGAGAGTGTCAGAAAGAGGGAGAAGCAGACCCTCGCTAAGTGGGGAGCCCAACACGGGGCTCGATCCCAGAACTCTGGGTTCATGACCTGAGCTGAAGGCAGACGCTTCACCTATGGAGCCACCCAGATGACCAAATTTCTTGCATTTCTGTATAATGATGACACACTTTCGCAAAGTGAAATGAAAAAAGCAATGCCATTTAGTTCTTTCAAGAATGCCCAGTGTCTTACTGTGAATGTTGAAAAAGTGGGGGATACTTGTACTTGAGCATTGCTGAGGGAGGAGATGTGAAAGGTTCTCCCAGACACAAACCTCAGCAGATCCATCAGGAAAGGCACCTTCCTCAGCATGCAGAGCAAGGACTACCTCCTACCCCCGAGAAACCCTCTCCTTCCCCTCGATCAGGACAACCCACAACAGCTGGGAGTTACCCCAATTCCTCTGTTCTCCTGCTCCTAATACCTAATCCATCAGCAAATCCTGTGAGCTCCATCTTCAAAATGGACCCAGAATAGGTCTAACCACTCCATCCAAGGCCACCTGTCTGGTCCACAGTGCCTGAGTTCCTGGAAAACTTTTGTCATTGACCTGCATTTGCCGTCTTCAACCTCTGTCATCTGTTCTCAACACTGTAGCCAGGATGGCCCAGTGAAACAAGGTCTCATGGGCTTATAGCCCTGGAATGGCTTTCTGTGACCCTCTGTCACCTCTCTGAGCTCATATCCTAAGCTGTCTCCTGTGGCCACAGGGCCTTCTTGCTGCTCCTGGACATACCTGGAATTCTCCTGCCCCAGAGCCTTTGCACATGCTTTTCCTTTTGTTTCGAATGCTCTTGACGTGTTCTCACTCACCTTCGGAGAAGTCTGAATTGGAGTGACAGGGACAGAAGATGAGGCTGTATGTGTTGTGTGAGGCTGGTGGCCCAGAAGAAGGTTCTCTGCCGGCTCTCTGCCTGTGCCTCACTTGTCCTCAGCCAGGAACTTGCACACAGCCCTCACCTGTCACAACTCTCACCCAGGAGACCCACAGCCACCCCTAAAGTCCAACCTGCCCACCCCCTGCTGCAGAATGCATTCAGCTCTCCTCTGGGACCCCTGCCAGCTTTACCCAGACCTAGAACTCCCCCATCTCCTGCAAAGCTCCCGGATTTCTCATCTTCTTCCAAAATCACACTGGCGCAAGGCTTTCATGAGAAAGCTATAACGCTAAGTAATGAAAGGTTCACACCAACTTTCTCCTTCTGTTGCCTTTTTCTCCACCTTCTTTCCTACCTGTGCAAACTGTAACATATCAGGGGAACATGAACATGCTCTGAGATCCGAATCTTTCATTGCAGCTTTCTGAGGACTCCTTATGTGATAAGAAACTAGTGTATCCTACAACAGGGTGTTTTACAACTCTCATCTATAGAATAGTACAACCCAATTCACTACAATTTTACCTCACTCTTCATGAAGCAGAACACTTTTTCCTTTCTTCTCTTACTTAAATTCCAGTTAGTTCACATGCCATGGAATATGTGCTTCAGGGGTAGGATTTAATGAATCCTCACCTGCATACAGTACCCGGTGCTCATCACAAGTGCCCTCCTTAATACCCCTCACCCATTTAACTCTTCCCCCAACGCCCATGTCCTGCAGCAACACTCAGTTTGTTCTCCAAGGTTGGGTCTATTTCCTTGTTTCCCTCTCTCATCACCCCTCCACTCTGTTCATCTGTTTTCTTTCTGAAATTCCACAAGCGTGAGAGCATAGGATATTTGTCTTTCCTCAATGATTTTGCTTAGCTTAATACACTCTAGGTCCATCCACATCCTTGCATATGGTAAGATTCCATTCTTTTTGAAGCTGGGTCATATTCCATTATATATATTTATCCCACATCTGCTTTATCCATTCATCAGTGCATGGACGTTGGGATTCTCTCCATAGTTTGGCTACTGTGGACATTGCTGCTATAAACATCATGGTGCATGGACCCCCTTCGAATCTGCATTTTTGTATCCTTTGGGTAATACCTAGGAGAGCAATTGCTGGATCATGTGATTGTTCAATGTTTAACTTTTTGAGGAACCCCCACACTGTTTCCCAGACTGGCTGCACCAGTTTGCATTCCCACCAACAGGATGGGAGGGTTCCCCTTTAAGGAGAACATTATCTGCCAGCAATTTCATAAGAGGAAACAAAACCTCTGGGAGATGCACCCAGGGTCAGGCAAGCAGTTGCAGACTTCACCCCAAGGCTCCTGACGCCAAGCCCCTTGAAGCCACCAGCATGCCACTATCCAAAAGAATTCCCAGACTCTCCTTCTGACTCCACCACCAAAGAAACTACAGAGAGAATATGGCACCTCAAAATATCGAGATAATACATTTAGTAAAACTAGAAAGTCAAGCTCAACTTTTAAACAGGAACAGGCCGCTTTAGATAATTTTCAATTTTCCCTCCACCCTAATTTTAACTCTTCTGATGACTAAACTAATCAGTGATGAAACATCACCTTTGTCAAATGACATCATCCAAGTCTGTATCAGATGAAAAAAAGCCACCTAACTCTAGATGCTGGCCACTCAACCATATCTTAGGCCCAATTGAATAAACACTGTTAGATGAAGGAACAAATTAGATGTTACAAACAGGCACAGAGTGAATCCCACCTTCCCTTTCTAATAAAAGAGTGTTCCTAGGAAACAGATGATCAAAATACGTTTGTAAGCAATAAATAGACAGAGAAATTTTTTTCCCCTGCAAAATTCTACCAGCAGGGAAACTAATTCTTGCACCAAACCCAGAATGCAGACAGCTACTTCAATTTTACTTTGTGACTCAACTAGAGAAAAGAGAAAAGCCCAGGAGGTTTTGGGATAATGAGAGGTTTTACCTCCAGCCCTGAAATAGATAGGACATTTTGCCAAACATACCTGTGCTTTCTCTGAACACTGGCGTCCTGTGACAAGCTGCCTCGCTGACTCCGATGCTGACGTTCAAAACCTCGGGGGTCTTGGAGCCAGAGCAGAGAAGTGTGGTCAACTGCGGACAAGAAGGCACCTCTGACCTAAAGCCTGCACACCTGCTTCGGTTTCTGTGTGAAGGGGCAACACATACTTGTTGTTTAGCAGTAATTATCTTCATTCTCAATAGACCAATGCCCTTGCCTTTTCTGGAAACCTGACTAACTCTTCTAAAGTAACGCTCAATTCATCTATTCCCAATGCAACTAGAGTGGAACATTTACTTCTCACTTAAATAGAAAACACTGTTATTGTTGACATTGCATGAATTAACTTTTAAAAACATTTTAGAGAGAAGGGAAGAGACCTTTATTCAAACTCAAGTCAGGACAGCTGCCTGGGAGACAGAATCTTCACCAAGAAGGGAGTGCTCCGGGGAAGGAACATTTGGGGCAGGCTTATATATTTTTTTCTCTTTTGCTTTACGTACAGAGTTACACAACAAATGATGATCTTCGTACATTCCAGTAAGTGACAGACTCTTTCTTATGTTTTCAGTATGTACATGTCAGTATGATTTTAATCTTATGGGAGCCAAAGAGGTTCTTTATTTTTTCTTATCTTTATGTTGGCATTTTTGGTTATTGTTTTCTTCTCGAAGCAGATGTACAACATGTGCTTGGGGCAGAAACAGGGCCCATGCTTTGAGGTTTTGCCCAGTCATTTTGAGCCGGGTAGAATGTTAAAGGATAGCTTCCCTGGGATCCCAGGATCAGGGCCCACAGATGATATAAGATAAAACTTACTTTTATCATTATAATTACTCCTAAATGGAGGAATTTGAGACAAAAGCACCTTTCACAAGAATACCAAGAAATCAAAATGATGCCCACAGAAAGCTACCTGATCCAAGGTCAGCACAGGTAACAGAAGTGTTCACAGTCTCTGGACTCCTGCCCTTCTCCTGCCCAAATCTCTGAAGCACACAGAACACTTAAAATCAGAATTGTAGAACTGCTAGACACCTTAGAGATGTCTGGCACCATTCCTTTGGAATGCAGAATAAAACACAGTAGCTCATTGTCACAAACTAATTTCAACAGGAAGTGCCCCCTGGATGCACTAAGTTCTTTCTCTGCAAATGTTGACTAATGTAAGTCACAGTCATACCATATAAAAACTACGATGGCTGGGAAGTCATCGTAGGTAAGGCAATATTTTAGCCATGTGTATAAGCAATGGCTCACTTTGTAGAAGATGCTGAGCTGAGTGTTTTTAAATACTATTTCAGACCTGTTTTACAGCACCCTCTTAAAATACCAGAGCCTGAATCGACTAAAAAAGATAGTTGGTTTCAGTAACTTTAATACCAGGAAAATATTATACTGTCTCTTATTCCTAAGGATCTTTCAGTATCTTACCCAGAGGTCCTCCACGGAGATAATGATTATAATGATCACCATGGGCAGAGGTGAAAAGGCCCACTGAATTCGTTCCACTTGTCCACATGACAAGAAAATCCTGATACTTGATAGGTTTCCAGATCGAGAAGACCAGAGATAAGAGGGAAATAGTACCCTGTATGGAACAACAAGGGATTTGGAGTCAATTTGGGGATCCCACTTAGGTTTCTGACACTAAAATCCTCTGTGACTCATATCATCTGAGTCCCTGTCTAAGCACCTGAAAATGTGCCTAAAAATATCTACACCCTAATTGAGAGGTTTAAGAGGCAGAATGCTACAAAGAGCCAGTATGATGTCTCTCAAGAACAGGTGCTCAGGAAGCCGTAATTGCTATTGGGTCTATTTCTTTTCCAGAAAAAAGTACACGTGTTGAATCCATATTTCTCATAGATGACTCACCAGATGATATTCAAACCTGAAGGAAGGCCAAGAAGTCGCTCTTGTGTCATATTTCACTCAGAAATCATGTTGTTGGACTGGTGAGGACGATACGATAGCAACGTCAGCACTAAGAGTGGGGAGCTTCTAATTTCCATATGGCCATGTTGACTCCCTTAGCTCAGAGCCACCAGAAAGGGCAGCTGGGGAGTTGGCACCGTCATAACTATGAGTGGGGAGCTTCCCATTTCCATATGGCCATGTTGACCCCCTTAGCTCAGGGCCACCAGAAAGCACAGCTGAGGGGGACCACAGGCCAAGGCTGCCAGGTGTGGCTGGGGCAGGCAGAACTCTGACTTAAGGCTCAACTCCTCTCTAGGTTATTATAATGCTCTTCACAAAGAAAGTGCCATTGTGTGTGAGCCCTCATGTAGAAAAGGTTCAGAATTTCCATTGAGATTCCCTCTCTGACCTTTAGGATATGTAGCAAAGTTCCATTTAATTTTAAACATTGAAGGACTTCCTGGTTTTCTTTTCGCTATGACTGTGGCTCAATTCTCCTGTGGTCTAAGAATACAATCTAGTTAATTTCAGGGTTTAACATTTGTAGTCTTGATTCGTGGCCCCACTTATCATCTATTTGGGTAAAGAGTATATGACCACTTGAAAATAATGTATTCTGCACTTATTATGGAATGTTCCCTATATGTCAATTAGGTCACATTTGTTACCAATGTTTTGTCTGCTTTTTCTGTCAGATATTGAGAAAGGTATATTAAAATCTTCAAACAATGCTGCTCTATTCAATGTGGCATCGGAGAATCTACCAGTGTTAGAAGGCAAGAGAAACAAAAAGTATAAGAATTGAGGGGATAATTTGACTATTCACAGATAATATGATTGTGTATATAGAAAATCCAAAACAGTCTATAAATACCCTTAGAATTAAAAATGCAATTTATAATAATAATAATAATAATAGTAATAATAATAATAATAATAAAAGAGGTTTCCTAGAAAACAGATGGTCAAAATACATTTGTAAGCAATAAATGGACAGAGAAATTGGATTGTAGCTTCCCATTGGACAGTTTCTGAAAGAAAACGTAGAACCTGTCAATCTTGGGGTAGGACATTAGGGTGCAATAACCATTTAAAAGAATTCAGTGGGACTTCATAAAAATGTAAGATTTCTCCTTATCTCATAACCATAAGAAAATGAAAAAGTGAACCGCAGGCTGGGAAGTAAAGATTTGCAATACACACACTGACAAACACTTCTCAAGAAAGAATTCCTGCCCATCAACCATAAAAAGTCTATTTATAAACGAATACTTCACAAAAGATTGACTGATGGCCAATAAGAACTGGAAAGGGTGATCTACAGTATTATTTTCAGCAACAGCAAGGCCTTTCCTAAAATGAAAACATACACACAAAGCAGTATTCCCTAGATGGATGACGTCCTTTTTTCTGAGGACAGCTTGAAGAACAGACTAGCATCAAAGTAAAGTGATGGAATTCCTGACACTCAGAAGATGGACAATTGACCTCAAACTACAGTACAATTTCTAGGCATCATTCGGTCCTCTGAAGGCAGACAACTACCACACCCCTTCCTACACCACACAGGTTGCTTCCCAACCCCTATCATAAAAGAAGAAGTTGAGAAACATTTAGGACTAGTAGGAAATAGCAAAAATCACATGTGGGGATTATCCTGAAACACACTGATCACATATCTAGTGTAAGGAAGTGTAGGGAACTGACAGGGACAGAGACTCAAGAGGTACTTCTTTGGGAAATGCTGTCTGAAATCGTCACACGTTGGTACCAGCTAATGAGGGCTCTGAGCATACCTAGGGTTTGCTCACAAGGGTCTGCAACACCATCGCTGAGGACTGAAACTCTTCAAGACCTCAAAGCTTGCCTGATTGATTATTGGACTAAGAGATTCCCATGTTCTGAAAACAGATACCAACTCATTGAAAGGTTCACATGGGCTCTCTCGGAGACCCTACAAGAAGCTGAACCATTCACTGAAAATCAATTACACACACACACACACACACACACACACACACACACACACACACACAAACACACCTGTCATTTCAGCAATTACTTAAACATTCAAGGTTCTTCCTACCTTTTCTTTTTCACATTGATATTTATACTCACATGAAATGTCATCATTTCTAATGAACACCGATGTCAAAATAGAGATCCATTGACACAATATTCACAAAATGGAACTTTCCTGCTGTCATTTTCAATATAGCGTCTTTTATTTATTTTTTTTTTTAAAGATTTTATTTATTTATTCAACAGAGATAGAGACAGCCAGCGAGAGAAGGAACACAGCAGGGGGAGTGGGAGATGAAGAAGCAGGCTCATAGCGGAGGAGCCTGATGTGGGGCTCGATCCCATAACGCTGGGATCACGCCCTGAGCCGAAGGCAGACGCTTAACCGCTGTGCCACCCAGGCGCCCCTCAATATAGCGTCTTTTAAAGTTCATACATATTTTAGGTTTTTGGTAACTTATACAGGAGAAGATCAGCATTGAAAAACTCTGAATACTGACAATGAGTTTTAAGCCTAGAGAACAAAAATTGTCCAATTTCATAAATAATAAGGAACCAAAGGGAAAGCATGGAAGTTGTAGTCGAATAATTTTACACATGTGCATCCTCTATTATTCTACTACTGATGGGCGTGTTTTATTACCACTATGCATGCATCAGTTGTTTTCCACGTGCACCTGCACAGTTATAATGAATTACTACAGTAGAATGAAATGTCTGGGAACTGCTTGGCGGCATCTATAATGAACAATTCAATTTCGATCTTATATTTGGTGAACTTCCACTGTCTGTCCCTTTAGACAATGGACCCTAAACAGAAGGGGGAATGAACCACGACAGACTATGGACTCTGGGAAACAAACTGAGGGCTTCAGAGGGGAGAGGGGTGGGGGATTGGGATGGGCCAGTGGTGGGTATTAAGGAAGGTACATGTTGCATGGAGCACTGGGTGTTATATGCAAATAATGAATCACGGAACACTACATCAAAAACTAAGGAAATACTGTATAGTGACTAACATATCATAATAAAAAATTATTATTAGAAAGAAATTAACGGTAAAAAAAAACAATACAGCTTTTCTGTTTCAGGAACAATCACAATTGAGAAAAAACTAACTTCCAATCCCTAAAGCAAAACACAGACCAAGTTCCATTTCACTCCCCTTTATTCACATTCTCTGTGGGTTCTAAGCGATTTCCCTACCTCCTTTCCTGCTGAGCAGGGAGCCCGGGCTCGATCCCAGAACCCTGGGATCATAACCTGAGCTAAAGGCACATGCTTAACTGGATGAGTCAGCCAGGTGCCTCAGCCATGTTTTTCTTAAGCAAAAGGACACTTTCTCACAATGCCTTCACATGACTTCACATGGTACCAGAGATCTGCATTTGCTTCTAGGAGGTTGCAGATGAAGGCAATTGCAAACTCTCACAGTGGTTTATCAAATACAATGACCTGCCTGGTGACAGTGAAACACTTATGAGCCCACGAGAGGGTGCTTTGACACTCAGCTGTGGCTGGGCTGGCACAAAGAACCAAATCCATTTCCCTGCCTGATGTCTGTGAGGAACAGATGCCCGCACTGTGAATGAGACCCTGTCGCTGAGCTGTCCAGAGATGGCCATCCTCACGCAGGATGAGGATAAAGGACAATGCCTGAGGAGACCTCATCTGTCTCTTTTATCTTTTCATATTTTTGACAGTGGACAAATCACTGCCTAGGAGTCCCCAACTACCTTAGTCTCATCTGTGAATGGCCAAGACGTTTTACAAAACACTTAAGATTTTGACCTCACAAATGCCCACAGCCACCTACCATAGGGATTCAACATTAAGCAAAGATACTGTTCGTTGGAAGAGAGGTCCTGCCTACTGTTGTTTCTCACTTATATGCTCATCTTCCTTACCTCATGGTAACATAACCACCTTGATTTCTGCTTCCGTCTTCAGGAAGGCTGATGTGACTTGAAGGGCATTACCCTGACATCGTTCTTTCTTAGCAAGAAGATGTGAACATTTCCCTAGTCCTACACACCCATAGTTGAATCGGAATCAGGATTGAGGAGGCTGATGAGAGTTGAAGGTGTTTTCCTGTACACGGTGGTTTATTACCAATAAGGATGGGTCAGAGTCCTCGAAATTCCAGAACCTTTTCATTAATGCTTCCTACTCGTGAAAGATGATGTACATTGGTCTTTCCCTGTATAGTGTGGTGACTCAGAGAAAAGTGCTTAGCCCTTTCGTCAGACTTCCAGGATCACTTTGGGGCTGGCTTCCATATTCACAAAGGATGATGTTAGGGCTAAGAGGGTTCCTGTACACTGTTATTTCTTACAGATAAGTGTATGGCATTTTTGTTACATTGCCAGAACCACTTAGCGCCGGGCTTGCCGGCCTCCTGGGGACGAACCCTAACCCTAGGTGGGCCCCCGAGGGGCCCCTCCCAAGTTGCCTGAAGCGGCTTGCCAGGGATTGGGGACCCCTAAGTCCCAGCGCTGGATGCACCCTGCTGCCCCGCCGCCACATGGGGTGTTAGGGGCATCGCCAGTCCTTCAGGGCAACAGAACGGTCAGGACCCTCCGAGCCACCTGCGACCTTCGAAGGTACGCCGAGCCAAAGCCAAAATGCTCTGGCCCACGCTCCCGCTCGCCAGCTACCTCACCTCGACCCACACCTCCATTCACCGCACATGGGCAGAAGGAGCCTGCCAGCCTTCTGGGGGCTAACCCTAACCCTAGGACGGTGCCCGAGGGGCCCGCCCAAGGGGACTGGCGTCGTAACGCTGGGTATTAGGGACCCCCGAGCCTCAGCGCCGGAGTCACCCTGCCGCCCCGCCGCCACCCCGGCCGCTAGGGGTGCCGCTGGTCATTCAGGGCAGGAGAACGGGCAGGGCTTTCCGAGCCCCGGGCGAACACCCAAGGCCTCCTGGGCCAAAATGCTTGGGCCAACGCTACCACTCACCAGCGCCCTCACGTCGGCCCGCCCCTCCACTCTCTGAACAGCTGGCAGATTGGGCCTGCAATTCTCCTGGGGGCTAACCCTAACCCTAGGTCGGCCCCAGAGGGGCCCGTCCCAAGGGGCCTGGCGCTGCCACTCCAGGGATGGGGACCCCCAAGCCGCAACACCAGACGCACCATGCCGCCCCTCCGCCACCAGGGCCACTAGGGGCGCCGTCGGTCATTCCGGGCTGGAGAACGTGCAGAGCCTCCGGAGCCACCCTCGATCTTCGAAGGCCCTGGCGCCAAAATGCCTCGGCCCACGCTCCCACTCTCCAGCAACTTTACCTCAGCCTTCCCCTCTGCACGCCTCACAGCTGGCAGATTCGGCGTGCCGGCCTCCTGGGGGCTAACACAAACCCTATGTCAGCCCCCGAGGGGCCCCTCCCAAGGGGCCTGGAGCCGCCACGCCCCTCTTTGGGGACCCCCAAGCACCAGTGCTGAACTCACCCTGCCGCCCCGCAGCCAACCGGGCTGCTAGGGGTGCCGACACTCATTCAGGGCGGGAGAACGGGCAGGGCCCTCTGAGCCCCTGGCGTCCTTGGAAGGCCCCCCGCGCAAAAACACTTGGGCCCACGCTCCTGCTCGCCGGAGCCCTCACCTTGGCCCGCCACTCCATAATCCGCACAGCCAGTGGATGGGGCCTGCCGGCCTCCTTTGAGCTAACCCTAACGCTAGGTCGGCAGCCGAGGGACCACTCCCAAGTGACTGGCGCTGTCACGCCGGGGATTGGGGACCTCTGAGCCCCAGCTCCGGACTCACCCTGCCCGTCCGCCACCACACCAGCTGCTAGCGGCGCCACCGGTCATTCAGGGCGGGAGAACGGGCAGGGCCTTCCGAGCCCCCGCTGACATTCGAAGTCCCCCTGCGCCAAAATGCTTGGGCCCACGCTCCCGCTCGCCAGCGTGCTCACCTCAGCCCGCCCCTCGCTCGCCGCACAGCTGGCGGATCGGGCCTGCTGGGCTCCTGGGGGCTAACCCTTCCCTAGGTCAGCTCACGAGAGGCCCCTACCAATGGGTACCTCCAAGCACCAGCGCCAGACCCACCCTGCCGCCCCGCCTCAACCCGGCCCACTAGGGGCGCCGTCCTCATTCAGGGATGGAGAATGGGCAGGGCCTTCTGAGCCCCCGGCCCCCTTCGAAGGCCCCCTGTGCCAAAAAGCTTGGGCCCACGCTTCCGCTCTCCAGCACGCTCACTTCAGCCCACCCCTCCCCTCGCCGCACAGCCGGCGGATCGGGCCTGCCAGCCTCCTTTGGGCTAACCCTAACCATAGGTCGGCTCACAAGGGGCCCCTCCCAAAGGGCCTGGCACTGCGACACCGGGGATTGGGGACCCCCGAGCACCAGTGCTGAACTCACCCTGCTGTCCCGCCGCAACCCGGTCCGCTAGGGGCGCCGTCCTCATTCAGGGTGGGAGAATGGGCAGGGCCCTCCGAGCCCCCGGCGACCTTCGAAGTCCCCCGCGCCAAAACGCTTGGGCCCACGCTCCCACTCGACAGTGCCCTCACCTCGGCCATCCCCTCTGCATGCCACACAGCCGGCGGATCGGGCCTGTTGGTCTTCTGTGAGCTAAACGCAAACCCTATGTCGGCCCCTGAGGGGCCCCTCCCAAGGGGCATGGCACCGCCACGCCGGGGCTTGGGGACCCCTGAGCCCCAACTCTGGGCTAACCCTGCCGCCCCGCCACCACCCGGGCCGCTAGGGGAGCTGTCCTCATTCAGGGCTGGAGAATGGGCACTGCCCTCCGAGCCCCTGTCGACCTTCGAAGGCCCCCCGCGCCAAAACGCTTGGGCCCATGTTTCCGCTCACCAGCATGCTCACCTCAGTCCGCCCCTCTGCTCACAGCACAGCCAGTGGATCGGGGCTGTCTGCCTCCTTTGGGCTAACCCTAACCCTAGGTTGGCTCAGGAGGGGCCCCTCCCAAGGGGCCTGGCGCTGCCACACCGGGGATTGGGGACCCCTGAGCACCAGCGCTGAACTCACCCTGCCGCCCCACCGCGACCTGGCCCACTAGGGGGCCATCCTCATTCAGGGCGGGGAGAAAGGGCAGGGCCCTCCGAGCCCCTGGCGACCTTTGAAGGCCCCCGCACCAATACGCTTGGGTCTATGCTCCTGCTCGCCAGCACCCTCTCGTCATCCCGCCCCTCTGCTCTCCGCACAGCCGGTGGACTGGGACTGCCAGCCTCCTGGCGGTTAACCCTAACCCTAGGTCGGCTCCTGAGGGGCCCCTCCCAAGGGGCCTGGCGCTGCCATGCCGGTGATTGGGGACCCCCAAGCCAAACCGCTGGACACACCCTGCAGCCCCGCCAACACCCAGGCCGCTAGGGGCGCCGCTGGTCATCTAGGTTGGAGAACGGGCAGGGCCCTCTGAGCCCCCAGTGACATTCGAAGGCCCCCCCGCGCCAAAATGCTTCGGCCCACGCTTCTGCTCACCAGTGCCCTCACCTCAGCCAGCCCTTCCGCAAGCTGCACAACCAGCAGATCGGGCCTGACGGCCTCCTGGTGTCTAACCCTAACTCTAGGTTGGCTGTCGAGGGGCCCCTCGCAAGGGGTCTGGCACCACCACGCCGGGCATTGGGGACCCCCGAGCACCAGCGCCGGACTCACCCTGCTGCCCTGCCGAGACCTGGCCCGCTAGGGTCGCCGTCCTCATTCAGAGTGGGAGAACTTGCAGGGCCCTCCTCGCCCCCTGCGACCTTTGAAGGCAACCCGCGCCAAAAGGCTAGGGCCCACGCTCCCGCTCACCATTGCCCTCACCTGGGCCCCACCCTCCGCTCCCCACACAGCCGGCGGATCGGGCCTGCCAGCCTCCTGGGGGCTAACCCTAACCCTAGTTTGGCCCCTGAGGAGCCCCTCCCAAGGGGACTGGCGCTGTCACGCCTTGGATTGGGGACAATCGAGCCCCAGCGCCAGATTTTCACTGCCACCCCGCCACCACCCGGCCTGCTAGGGGCGCCGCCGGTCCTTTGGGGCAGGAGAAGGGGCAGGACCCTCCGAGCCCCCGGCGACCTTCGAAGGCCCCCTACGCCAAAACATTTGGGCCCACGCTCCCACTCGCCAGCACCCTTACCTCGGCCCTCCCCTCTGCTCGCTGCACAGCTGGCAGATCGGGCCTGCGGGCCCCCTGGGGGCTAACCCAAACCCTAGGTCGACCCCCTAGTGGCCCCTCCCAAGGGGCCTGGTGCCGCAACGATGAGGATTGGGGACTCCTGAGCCCCAGCGCCGGAATCACCATGCCGCCCACCACCACCAGGGCCACAAGGGGCACCACTAGTCATTCAGGGCGGGAGAACAGCAGGGCCTTCTGAGCCCCCAGCGACTTTCGAAGGCCCCCACGCCAAAGCGCTTGGGACCACGCTCCCGCTCGCCATCGCCCTTACATCGGCCTACCCCTCCGCTCGCCACACAGCTGGCGGATCGGGCCTCTCAGCCTCCTGGGGGCTAACCCTAACCCTAGTTTGGCCCCTGAGGAGCCCCTCCCAAGGGGACTGGCGCTGTCACGCCTTGGATTGGGGACAATCTAGCCCCAGTGCCGGACTTTCACTGCCACCCCCCCACCACCCGGACTGCTAGGGGCTCCACCGGTCCTTCAGGGCAGGAGAAGGGGCAGGACCCTCCGAGCCCCCAGCGACCTTCAAAGGCCCCCTACGCCAAAACGTTTGGGCCCAGGCTCCCGCTCGCCAGCACCCTTACCTCAGCCCGCCCCTCCACTAACCACACACCTGGCAGATCTGGCCTGCTGGGCTCCTGGGGGCTAACCCTAAACCTAGGTCGGCCCTGGAGGGGCCCTTTCCAAGGGTCCTGGCTCCGCCACGCTGGGTATTGGGGACCCCTGAGCACCAGCGCTGAACTCACCCTGCCGCCCCACCACTACCAGGCCCACTAGGGGGCCGTTATTCAGGGCAGGAGAAAGGGCAGGGCCCTCCGAGCCCCTGGCGACCTTTGAAGGCCCCCGCGCCAATACGCTTGGGTCTAAGCTCCTGCTCTCCAGCACCCTCTCCTCATCTGGCCCCTCTGCTCGCCGCACAGCCGGCAGACTGGGACTGCCGGCCTCCTGGTGGTTAACCATAACCTTAGGTCGGCTCTCGAGGGGCCCCTCCCAAGGGGCCTGGCGCTGCCACGCCGGTGATTGGGGACCCCCAAGCCAAACCGCTGGACACACCCTGCCGCCCCGCCGACACCCAGGCCGCAAGGGGCACCGCCAGTCATCTAGGTTGGAGAACAGGCAGGGCCCTCCGAGCCCCCAGTGACATTCGACGGCTCCCCGCGCCAAAATGCTTCGGCCCACGCTTCTGCTCACCAGTGCCCTCACCTCGGCCAGCCCCTCCGCAAGCTGCACAACCAGCGGACTGGGCCTGGTGGCCTCCTGGGGTCTAACCCTAACCCTAGGTTGGCTGTTGAGGGGCCCCTCCCAAGGGGTCTGGCACCACCACACCGGGCATTGGGGACCCCCGAGCACCAGCGCCGGACTCACCCTGCTGCCCTGCTGAGACCCGGCCCGCTAGGGTCGCCGTCCTCATTCAGAGTGGGAGAACTTGCAGGGCCCTCTGTGCCCCCTGTGACCTTTGAAGGCAACCCGCGCTGAAATGCTAGGGCCCATGCTCCCGCTCCCCATTGCCCTCACCTGGGCCCCACCCCCCGCTCCCCACACAGCCAGCAGATCATGCCTGCCAGCCTCCTGGGGGCTAACCCTAACCCTAGTTCAGCCCCTGAGGAGCCCCTCCCAAGGGGACTGGCGCCATCACGCCGGGGATTGGGGACAATCGAGCCCCAGCGCCAGACTTTCACTGCCACCCTGCCGCCACCCAGGCTGCTAGGGGCGCCGCCGGTCCTTCAGGGCAGGAGAAGGGGCAGGGCCCTCCGAACCCTCAGTGACCTTCAAAGGCCCCCTGCGCCAAAACGTTTGGGCCCATGCTCCCACTCGCCACCGCGTTCACCTCAGCCCGCCCCTCCGCTCGCCAAACAGCTGGCGGATCGGGCCTGCTGGGCTCCTGGGGGCTAACCCTAAACCTAGGTCGGCCCCCAAGGGGCCCTTTCCAAGGGTCCTGGCTCCACCACGCTGGGGATTGGGGACCCAAGAGCATGAGCGCCAGACTCACCCTGCCGCCCTGCCGTGACCTGGCCTGCTAGGGGCAACGTCCTCACAGGGTGAGAGAAATGGCAGGGCCCTCTGAGCCTCCGGTGACCTTCGAAGGCCCCCCGCGCCAAAATGCTTGGGCCCAAGCTCCTGCTCTCCAGCGCATTCACGTCGGCCCGCCCCTCCGCTCGATGCACAGCCAGTGGATCAGGCCGCCGGACTCCTGGGGGTAACGCTGGGGCCCACGCTCCCTCTCGCCATTGCCCTCAACTCGGCCCGCACCTCCGCTCCTCGCACAGCTGGCAGATCGGGCCTGCCGGCCTCCTGGGCGCTAACCCTAACCCTAGGACGGCCCCTGAGGGTCAATTCTTAAGGAGCCTTGCGGTGCAAAGCCAGGGATTGGCGACCCCCAAGCCCCAGCGACGGATGCACCCTGCCGCCCCGCCCCACACAGGCCGCTAGGGGCGCCGACGTTCCTTCAGTTTGGGAGAACGGGCAGGGCCCTCTGAACACCCGCCAACCTTCGAAGGCGCCCCGAACCAAAACGCTTCAGCCCAGGCTCATGTTCACCAGCACCCTCACCTCGGCCCAACTCTCTGCTCCACGCACAGGCGGTGTATAGGGCCTGCCGGCCTCTTGGGGGCTAACCCTAACTGTAGGTCGGCCCCTGAGGGGCCCTTCCCAAGTGGCCTGGCGCCCCATACCGGGCATGGGGCAACCGAGCCTTAGTGCCGGACTCACCCTGCTGCCCTTCAGCCACCTGAGCCACTAGGGGCCCCGCCGGTCATTCAGAGAGGGAGAACGGGCAGGTCCCTCCGAGCCCCCGCCGAACTTCGAAGGCCCCCCACGCTAAAACGCTTGGGCTCATGCTCAGGCTCGCCAGCGCCCTCACCTCGGCCCACCCCGTCACGTGCTGCACAGACGCTGATCGGGTCCACCGGCCTCCAGGGGGCTAGCCGTAACCCTAGATTGACCCCCGAGGGGCCCCTCCCAAAGGGCCTGGCGCCGCAACGCCAGGGATTTGGGACTCTGAGCCTCAGCACCTGACTCACCCTGCCGCCCAGCCGCCACCCAGGGGCTTGGGTTGCTGCCCTTCATTCAGGGCAGGAGAACTTACAGAGCCCTCCGAGACACGGTGACCTTCGAATCCCCCCCGCGCCAAAACGCCCGGCCCCACGCTCCCAAACACCAGCGCCCTCATCTCGGTCTGCCACTCCACTCTCCACACAGCTGGCGAATAGGAACTGCTGAGTTCCTAGGGGCTAAACCTAACCCTACGTTGTCATCCGAGGGGCCTCTCCCAAGTGGCCTGGCGCCGCAACGCCGGGGATGGGGACCCTGAGCCCAACTGCTGGACTCACCCTGCTGCCCTTCAGGCACCCGAGCCGCTAGGGGCCCACCGGTCAATCAGGGCAGGAGAACGGGCAGGGCCCTCCGAGGCCCCCTGAATTTCGAAGGCCCCCCGCGCAAAAGCGTAAGCTCCCATGCTTCTGCTCGCCAGCGCCCTCACCTCGGCCCACCCCTCCGCTTGATTCAGACCCGGTGGATAGGGCCTGCCGGGCTCTTGGTTCTAACCAAAACCCTAGGTCGGCCCCGTGGGGCACATCCCAAGGGGCCTGGCTCTGCAACGCTGGGGATTGGTTACTCAGAGTCCCAGAGCCAGACTCACCCTGCCACACTGTCGCCACCCGGGCCGCTAGGGGCGCCGCCGGTCATTCAGGGCGAGAGAAGGGGCAGGGCCTTCTGAGTCCCTGGTGACCTTCGAAGGCTTCCCACGCCAAAACACTGGTGCCCACGCTCCCGCTCCCCAGCACACTCACCTCGGCCCGCCCCTCCGCTCCCCGCACAGCAGGCGGATCGGGACTGCCAGCCTCCTAGGGGCTAACCCTAACCCTAGGTCGGCCCCTGAGGGGCCCCTCCCAAGGGGCCTGGCGCCACAACGCCTGAGATTGGAGACCCCGAGCCTCAGCACCTGACTCACCTGCCGCCCAGCCGCCACTCGGGGGCTTGGGGTGCTGCCGTTCATTCAGGGCGGGAGAACGGGCAGGGCCCTGTGAGACACGGCGACCTTTGAAGGGCCCCCGCGCCAAAACGCCTAGGCCCACCCTCCCACTCACCAGCTCCCTCACCTAGGTCTGCCACTCAGCTCTCCACACAGCTGCGAATAGGGCCTGCTGGCCTCCTAGGGGCTAAACCTAACCCTAGGTTGGCCCCCGAAGAGCCCCTCTCAAGGGGCCTGGTGCCGAAACGCCGGGGATTGGGGACGCCCAAGCCCCAGCGCTGGATGCACCCTGCTGCCCCTCCCCACCCGGGCCGCTAGGGGCGCCGCCGTTCATTCACAGTGGGAGGATGGACAGGGCCCTCAGAATCCCCGCCAACTTTTGAAGGCGCCCCGAACCAAAACGCTTGGGCCCAGGCTCATATTCACCAGCACCCTCACCTCAGCCCAACTCTCAGCTCAACACCCAGGTGGTGTATCGGGCCTGCCGGCCTCCTCGGGGCTAACCCTAACCATAGTTCAGCCCCCGAGGGGCACTTCCCAGGGGCCTGGCATCACAACGCTGGGGATGGGGACCCCGAGCCCAAGTGCCAGACACACCCTGCTGCCCGTCAGCCACCCGAGCCTCTAGACACCACTGGTCAATCAGGGCGGCAGAATGGGCAGGGCCCTCAGAGCCCCCGCTGACCTTCGAAGGCCCCCCACGCAAAAACATTGGCTCCCATCCTCCTGCTCCCCAGCGCCCTCACCTCGGCCCGCCCCTCCGCTTGCTGCAGAGCCAGTGGATAGTGCCTGCCAGGCTCCTGGGGGCTAACTGAAATCCTAGGTCGGCCCCGTGGGGCACAACCCAAGGGGCCTGGCTCTGCAAAGCTGGGGATTGGTGACTCAGAGCCCCAGAGCCAGACTCACCCTGCGGCACTGTCGCCACCCAGGCCGCTAGGGGCGCCGTCGGTCATTCAGGGCGGGAGAAGGGACAGGGCCCTGGAGAAACCAGCGACATTTGAAGCCTCCTGCGCCAAAATGCAGGGGCCCACGCTCCCGCTCGCCAGAGCCTTTACCTCGGCCCGTGCAACTCTCGCCGCCAGCCAGAGGATTGGGCCTCCCGGCCTCCTGGGTGCTAATTCTAACCCTAGGTCCGCCCACGAGGAGCCCATCCCAAGGGGCCTGGGCCCGCAATGCTGGGGATTGGGGATCCCTGAGCCACAGTGCGGGACTCACCCTGCTGCCCCACAGCCAACGGAGCCGCAAAGCGCGCCGCTGGTTATTCAGGGCAGGAGAATGGGCAGGGCCCTTCCAGACATGGCAACATTTGAAGGCCCAGGGCGCCAAAACGCTGGGGACCACGCTCCTGCTCTGCATCACCCTCAACTCGGCCCGTACCTCTGCTCTTCACAGAGCCGGCAACTCGGGCCTGCCGGCCTCCTGGGCGCTAACCCTAACCCTAGGACAGCCCCTGAAGGTCCCTTCCTAAGGGGCCTGGCGCCACAACGCCAGGGATTGGGGACCCCCAAGCCCCAGTGCCAGATGCACGCTGCTGCACCGCCCCACACGGGCCGCTAGGGGCACCGCCGTTCATTCAGGGTGGGAGAACTGGAGGGCCCTCGAAACCCCTGCCGACATTCAAAGGTGCACCGAACCAAAACGCTTGGGCCCAGGCTCATGTTCACCAGCACCCTCACCTCGCCTCAACTCTCCGCTCGAAGCACAGGTGGTGTATCGGGCCTGTGGGGCTCCTGGAGGCTAACCCTAACCATAGGTCGCCCCCCGAGGGGCCCTTCCCAAGCGGCCTGGCATCGCAATGCAGGGGATGGGGACCCGGAGCCCATGTGCCGGACTCACCCTGCTGCCCTTCAGCCACCCGAGCCGCTAGAGGCCCCGCCGGTGAATCAGGGCAGGAGATTGGGCAGGGCCCTCCGAGCCCACGCTGACCTTTGAAGGCTGCCCGCGCAAAAACGTTGGGTCCCAGGATCCTGCTCGCCAGCGCCCTCACCTCAGCCCTCCCATCCGCTTGCTTCAGAGCTGGTGGATAGGGCCTGCCGGGCTCCTGGCAGCTAACCAAAACCCTAGGTCGGCCCTGTGGGGATATCCCAAGCAGCCTGGCTCTGCAATGCTGGGGATTGGTGACTCAGAGCCCCAGAGCCAGACTCACCGTGCCGCACTGTCCCCACCCGGGCCACTAGGGGCGCCACAGGTCATAGAGGGCGAGAGAAGGGCAGGGCCTTCTGAGCCACCGGTGACTTTCAAAGGCAACCCACGCCAAAACGCTGGTGTCCACACTCCCGCTCCCCAGCGCCCTCACCTTGGCCTGCACCTCTGCTCGCCGCACAGTGTGAGGATTGGGCCTGACGGTCTCCTTGGGGCTAACCCTAACCCTAGGTCGGCCCCCCAGGGGCCCCTCCCAAGGGTCCTGGTGCCACTACGCCAGGGATCTCGGATCCCAAGCCCCAGAGCCAGACTCACCCTCCCACAACGCTGCCACCTGGGCCGCTAGGGGCGCCGCCGGTCATTCAGGGCGGGAGAATGGACAGGGCCCTGGAGAAACCAGCGACATTTGAAGCCTCAGGCGCCAATATGCAGGGGTCCACAATCCAGCTCCCCAGCGCCTTTACCTCGGCCTGCCCACCTCTCGCTGCCCAGCCAGAGGATCAGGCCTGCCAGCCTCATGGGGGCTAACTCTAACCCTAGGTCGGCCCAGGAGGAGCCCCTCCCAAGGGGTCTGGCACCGCAACACCGGGGATTGGGGATCCCCGAGCCGCAGCGTGGGAATCACCCTGCCGCCCCACTGCCAACGGAGCCACTTGGGGCTTCGCTGGTTATTCAGGGCAGGAGAAAGGGCACAGTCCTCCGAGCCATGGCAACATTCGAAGGCCCAGGACGCCAAAATGCTGGGGCCCATGCGCCCGCTCACCATCGCCCTCAACTCGGCCCGCATCTCCACTCCTCGCACAGATGGCGGATCGGGACTGCCGGCCTCCTGGGCGCTAACCCTAACCCTAGGACTGCCCCTGAGGGTCCCTTCCTAAGGGGCCTGGCGCCGCAACGCCGGGGATTTCGAACCCCCGAGCCCCAGTGCCACACTCACCCTGCGGCCCCGCCACACCCGGGCCGCGAGTGGCGCCGCCGGTCATTCAGGGCGGAAAAACGGGCAGGGCCCTCCGAGCCCCCGGCGACTTTCATAGGCCCCCACGCCGAAACGCTTTGGCCCACGCTCCCGCTCGCCAACGCCCTTACCTTGGCCGCTGCTCCACACACTGCACAGCCAGCCTATCAGGGCTGCCGGCCTCCTGGGGTCTAACCCTAACCCAAGGTCAGTCCCCGAGGGGCACCTACCAAGGGGCCTGGCGCCGCAACGCAAGGGATTGGGGACCTCTGAGCACCGGCGCCGGACTCACCCTACCGCCCCGCCGCCTCCTGGGCCGCTAGGGGCGCTGCTGGTCATTCAGGATGGGAGAATGGTCAGTGCCCTCCAAGCCCTGGCGACCTTCGAAGGTCCCCCGTGACAAAACGCTTGGGCCCACACTCCAGCTCGCCAGCGCCCTCACCTCGGCCCGCCGATCAGCTCACCCCACAGCTGGCGAATAGGGCTTGCCGGCCTCCTAGGGGCTAAACCTAACCCTAGGTTGGCCCCCGAGGGGCCCCTCCCAAGGGGCCTGTCGCCGCAAAGCTGGGGGTTGGGGATACCCGAGCCTCAGCGCCTGACTAACCCTGCCGCCCCACCGCCATCTGGGCAGCTAGGGGCGCTGCCGGTCACTCAGGGAGGAGAATGGGCAGGGCCCGTCGAGTCCCTGGAAACATTCGAAGGCCCCCGGAGCCAAAACGCTTGGGCCCAAGCTCCCGCTCGACAGAGAACTCACCTCAACCCACCACTCCGTTCGCTGCAGAGCTGGCGGATTGAGCCTGCTGGCGTCCTGGGGGCTGACCCTAAACCTAGGTCAGCCCCCGAGGGGCCCCTCCCAAGGGGCCTGGTAGTGCAACGCGGTGGATTGGGGACCCCGGAGCCCCAGCACCGGACTCACCTGCCGCCCCCCACCACCCGGGCCGCTAGGGGCGCCGCGGGTCATTCACGGTGGGAGAACTGGCAGGGCATTCCATTTCCCCTGCGACCTTCGAAGGACCCCCGTGCAAAAAAGGTGGCTCCCACGCTCCTGTTCCCCAGAGCCCTCACCTTGGCCGGCCCCTCGGGTTGCTGCAGAGCTAGTGGATAGGGCCTGCCGGGCTTCTGGGGGCTAACTGAAACCCTAGGTCGGCCCCATGGGGGACATCCCAAGGGGCCTGGCTCTGCAATGCTGGGGTTGGTGACTCAGAGCCCCAGAGCCAGACTCACCCTGCCGCACTGTCGCCACCCCGGCCGCTAGGGGCGCCACAGGTCATTCAGGGCGAGAGAAGGGGCAGGGCCTTCTGAGCCTCCTGTGATGTTCAAGGGCTCCCTGCACCAAAACGCTGGTGCCCAGGCTCCCGCTCCCCGCGCCCTCACCTCGGCTCACCCCTCAACTCTCAGCACAGCAGGTGGATCGGGCCTGCTGGCCTCCTGGGTCTTAACCCTATCCCTAGGTCGGCCCCTCAGGGGCCACTCCCAAGGTTCCTGGTGCCGCTACACCGGGGATCAGGGACCCCAAGCCCCAGAGCCAGACTCACCCTGCCGCAATGCTTCCACCCGGGCCGCTAGGGGTGCCGCCGGTCATTCAGGGCGGGAGAACGGACAGGGCCCTGGAGAAACCTGCGACATTTGAAGCATCCCACGCCAAAATGCAGGGGCCCATGCTCCCGCTTGGCAGCGCCTTTACCTCTGGCAAACCACCTCTCTCTGCCCAGCCAGAGGATTGGGCCTGCCACCATCCTGGGTGCTAACTCTAACCCTAGGTCGGCCCACGAGGAGCCCCTCCCAAGGGGCCTGCCCCCGCAACGCCGGGGATTGGGGACCCCCGAGCCCCAGCGCCAGACTCACCCTGCCTCCCCACTGACAACGGGCACGCTGGGGCGTCGCTGTTCATTCAGGGTGGGAGAACGGGCAGGGCCCTCGAGACCCCGGCGACCTTTGAAAGCCCCACGTCAAAACTCTGGTGGCCAGGCTCCTGCTCGCCAGCACCTTTACTTCGGCCCGCCCCTCCTCTCGCAGTCTAGCTGGCATATCCGGCCTGCCGGCCTCCTGGGAGCTAACTCTAACCCTAGATCGGCCCACGAGGCTCCCATCCTAAGGGGATTGATCCTGCAACGCCGGGGATTGGGGACTCCTGATTCCTAACGCCAGACTCACCCTGCCGTACCACATCACCCGGGCCGCTAGGGGTGCTGCCAGTCATTCAGGTAGGTTGAAGGGGCAGGGCTTTCTGAGCCACGGGACATTCGAAGGCCCCCAGAGCCAAACCGCTATGGCCACGCTCCCACTCACCAGCACCCTCACCTCAGCCCGCCCCTCCGCTCGCCCCAC
Source organism: Ursus americanus (assembly GCF_024610735.1). Taxonomy (NCBI): domain Eukaryota; kingdom Metazoa; phylum Chordata; class Mammalia; order Carnivora; family Ursidae; genus Ursus; species Ursus americanus. The sequence continues at coordinate 2,759,392 of NC_142137.1, forward strand.
AGTGACGTATCAGGCCTGCCGGCCTCCTGGGGGCTGACCCTACCCTAGGTCGGCCCCCGAGTGGCCACTCCCAAGGGGACTGGCACCGCAATGCCTGGGATTGGGGACCCCCTAGCTGCAGCGCCGGAATCACCCTGCCACCCCGCTGACACCAGACCCACTGGGGCATCGCAGGTCATTCAGGGTGGGAGAACTGGCAGGGCTCTCGAGAACCCAGTGACTTTCGAAGGCCATCTGCGCCAAAACACTGGGGCCCATGCTTCCACTCACCTGGGCCCTCACCTCAGTCCGCCCCTCCGCTTGTCACACAGCCGGCAAATCGGGCCTGCAGGCCTCCTAGGGGCTAAACCTAACACTAGGTTGGCCCCAAGGGGCCCATCCTAGGGGCCTGGAGCCCCAACGCCTGGGATTGGGGATTCCCGAGCCTCAGCGTCAGACTCACCATGCCTCCATGCCACCACCCAGGCCGCTAATGGTGTCGCCAGTCATTCAGGGCGGGAGAAAGGGCAGGATCCTCAGACCCCTGGCGACCTTCGAAGGCCCCCCCACGCCAAAACGTTGGGTACCACGCTTCCACTCGCCAGCGCCCTCACCTCGGCCCACCCCTCCACTCGCCCCACAGCCATCCTATCAGGACTGCCGGCCTCCTGGGGGCTAACCCTAACCCTAGGTCAGCCCCCGAAGGGCACTCCCAAAGGGCCTGGCGCCACGACGCCGGAGATTGGGGACCCCCAAGCCCCAGCGATGTATTCAACCTGCCCCTCCACCGCCACCCGGGCCACTTGGGGCGCCGCCGGTCATTCAGGGTGGGGGAACGGGCAAGGCCCTCTGAGCCACCGGCGACATAGGTAGGTCCCCCGCGCCAAAACGCTGAGGCCCATGCTCCCACTCTACAGCACCCTCACCTCGGCCCGCCCCCCCTCTAGCCACACAGCTGGCGGATCCGACCTCCCAGGCTCCTCGGGGCTAACCATAACCCTAGGTGGGCCCCAGAGTGTCCCCTCCCAAGAGGCTTGGTGCCTCAATGGCAGGGATTGGGGACCTGCAAGCCCCAGCGCTGGGCTCACCCTGCCGCCCCGCCGCCACGCAGGCCGCTAGGAGCGCTGCCAGGCATTCAGGGCGGGATAACCGGCAGGGCCCTCCGAGCCTCCGGTGAAATATGAAGGCCCCCCACGCCAAAACGCTGGGTACCACGCTACTGCTTGACTGCGCCCTACCACAGTCAGTCACTCCACTCACTGCACAGCTGGCAGATCGGGACTGCTGACCTCCTGGGGGTTAATCTAATCCTAGGACAGTCCCTGAGGGGCCCCTCCCAAGGGGCCTGGCGCTGCAATGCTGGGGATTGGGAAACCCAAGCACCAGTGCCGGACTGACCCTGCCACCCCGCTGCCACCCGGGGAGCTAGGGGCGTCGCCGGTCCTTCATGGCGGGAGAACGAGCAGGGCCCTCCGAGCCCCCTGCGACATTCAAAGGCCCACCGAGCCAAAATGTTGGGGCCCACGCTTCCGCTTGCCAGCGACCTCACCTTGGCCCACCCCTCCATTCGCCACAGAGCCGGTGGATCGAGAATGCCGGCCTCCTGGGGGCTAACCCTAACCCTAGGTCGGCCCCCAAGGGGCCCCTCCCAAAGGGACTGCCGCTGAACGCCTGGGATTGGGGACCCCCGAGTCGCAACGCTGGACTCACCCTTCCGCCGTGCCCACACCCGCGCCGCTAGGGTACCGCCGATCATTCATGGCAGGAGAACGGGCAGGGCCCTCCCTGCCCCAGTGACGTTCGAAGGCCCCCAGTGCCAAAACGCTGGGGCCCACTCTCCTGCTCACCAGCGCCCTGATCTTCGACCATGCCTCCATTCGCCCCAGATGGCGAATCCTGCCTGCCGGCCTACAGGAGCTAACCTTTACCCTAGGTCGGCCCCCAAGGGGCCCCTCCCAAGGGGCCTGGTGCCGCAACGCCTGGCATTGGGGACCCCCGAGCCTCAGCGCCAGACCCACCCTGCCGCCCCGCCACCACTCGGGCTGCTAGGGGAACCGCCACTCATTCAGGGCTGGAGAACGGGCAGGGCCCTCCGAGTCCCTGGTGACATTCGAGGGCCCCTGGCGCCAAAACTTTGGGTACCACCTTTCATCTCACCACTGCCCTCACCATGGCCTGCCAGTCTGCTCGCTGCACAGCTGGCATATGGGGCCTGCTGGCCTCCTGGGGGCTAACCCTAAACCTAGGTTGGCCCCAGAGGGGCCCTTCCCAAGGGGACTGGTGAATAAAGCCGGGAATTGGGGACACCCGAGCCGCGGCGCTGGACTCACCCTGCTGCCCCGTCGACATCGGGCCCGCTGGGGCGTCGCTGGTCCTTCAGGGTGGGAGAATGGGCAGGGCCCTCGAAACGCCGGTGACTTTTGAAGGCCATCCGCGCCAAAACGCTGGGGCCCACGCTGGAGCTCGCCAGCGCCCTCACCTCAGCCCGCCCCTCCGCTCTCTGCACAGCTGGCGGATCAGGCCTGCTGGCCTCCTGGGGGCTAACTCTAATCCTTGGTCGGCCCCAGAGGGGCCCCTCTGAAGGGGCCTGCCGCAACGCCGGGGATTGGGGACCCTCCAGTCGTAATGCTGGACTCACCCTGCTGCCCCGCTGACACCAGTGGTGCTAGGGCGCCACCGGTCGTTTTGGGCGGGAGAACGGGCAGGGCCCTCTGAGCCCCGGTGAACTTTGAAGGCCCCCAGCACCAAAACGCTGGGACCCACGTTCCGCTTGCCAGCGCCCTCACTTCAGACCGTGACTCCATTCGCCTAAAGACGGTGGATCGGGCCTGCGGGCCTCCTGAGGGCTAACCCTAACCTTAGGTTGGCCCCCAAGGGGAACATCCCAAGGGGCCTGGCGCAGCAACGCCAGGGATTGGGGACCCCCAAGCCCCAGCGCCATACTCACCATGCCGCCCCGCCACCACCCGGGCCGCTAGGGGCGCTGCTGGCCATTCAGGGCGGGAGAATCAGCAGGGCCCTCCAATCCCCAGGTGACCTTCCAAGGCCCCCTGCGCCAAAATGCTTGGGCCCACGCTCCAGCTCGCCAGCGCCCTCACCTCGGCCGGGCGCTCCGCTACCGCACAGCTAGCGGATCATGTCTACCGGACTCCTGGGTACAAACAGTAACCCTAGGACAGCCCCAGAGGGTCCCCTCCCAAGAGGCCTTGCGCTGCAACGCATGGCATTGGGAACGCCCCAAACCACAGTGCCAGACTCACACTGCCATCCTGCCACCACCTGGGCCGCTAGGGGCACCGGCAATCATTCAGGGCGGGAGAAGGGGTAGGGCCCTCCGAGCCTCTAACGACGTTCAAAGGCCCCCTGTGCCAAAACGCTGGATACCATACTCCTGCTCACCAGCGCCCTCACCTCGGCCCTCTCCGCTCGCTGCACAGCGGGCGCATACGTCCTGATGGCCTACTGGGATCTAAACCTAACCCTAAACCCTAACCCCTAACCTAAAACACTAAACCTTAACCCCTAATCCTAACCCTAACCCTAACCCCTAACCCTTACCCTAACACTAACCCTACCCTAAACCTAACCCTAAACCCTAATCCTTAAACCCTAAACCCTAACATTAACACTAAACCCTTAACCCTAACCCCTAACCCTAATCCAGAAACCCTAAACACTAAACCCTAACCTTAACCACTAACCCCAAACCTCAAACCCTAACCCTAAACCCTAACCCTACCCCGACCCCTACCATACCCCTAACCCTACCCCTAACCCTACCCCTTCAGCTAACACTACCCCTAACCCGTAATCTAACCCTAAACCTAACCTTAACCCATACCCTAACCCTAACTCTACCCATACCCTAACACTAACCCTAACCTGTACCCTAACCCTAACCGTAACCCTAACACGTACCCTAACCCGTACCCTAACGCTAACCCTAAACTGTACCCTAACCCGTAACTTAAACCGTACCCTAAACCTAACCGTAACCCTAACAAGTACCCTAACCCATACCCTAACTTTAACCCTAAACTCTAAACCCTGACCCTAACCCATACCCTAACTCCTACCATAACCCGTACCCTAACCCTATCCGTACCCTAACCGTAACCCTAAACCCTAAACCGTAACCCGTACCCTAACCCTAACCAGGACCCTTACCTTAACCTTAACCCATACCATAACCCGTACCCTAACCCATACCCTAACCCATACCGTATCTCTATCCCGGACCCAAACCCATACCCTAACCCATACCTAACCCTAACCTGTACCCTAACCCGTACCCTAACCCATACCTTAACCCTAATCCGTACACAATCCCTATCCCTAACCCGTTCCCTAACCCGTACCCTAACCCTAAACCGTACCCTAACCCGTACCCTAAACTGTACCCTAATGCGTACCCTAACCCTAACCCGTACCCTAAACCTAACCCGTACTCCAACCCTAACCCTAACCCTAAACCCAAACCCTAAACCCTAACCCGTACCCTAAACCCTAATCTGTACCCTAACCCATAACCTCTAACCTGTAACCCCTAAACCCAACCGTAACCCATACCCTCTCCTTGCCCTAACCCTAACCCCTACCCTCACCCATACCCTAACCGTAACTCATACCCTAACCTTAACCCATACCCTAATCTGTACCCTAACCCCAGGGATTGGGTACAACTGAGCCCCACACGGGACTCAGCCTGCCACCCCTCAGGAAACCATGCCCCTTAGGGTGCCGCAGAGCATCCCATGCAGGAGAACTGGTAGGGCCCCCTTGAGCCCCCAGCGATCCTCGGCGGCCCCCTACACCCCAACCCTGAGGCCCACGCTCATCCCGCCCCACGCCTTCCCTTCAGCTTGCCACCGAGATCATCGCAGAGCCAGCAGATCAGGCCTGCCGGGTTCCTGAGGCCTAGACCTGACCCTAGGTCGGCTGGGTAGGGCCCCTCCCCTAGGGCCTGGTGCCGCAGCCGCAGGGACTGGGGACACCTGAGCCCCACTGCAGGACAAAGCCTGCCAGCCCGCAGGAAACCATGCCCCTTGGGAGGCTGTAGAGCATTCAGGGCGGGAGAACCAGGAGGGCACCTGAGCCCCCGGCGAACTTCGGCAATCCCTAAACCCAACCTTGAAGCCCATGCTTACCCCACCCCGCACCCTCACCTCAGCTCGCGGCAAAGCTCGCCACATAATGGGGAGATCTGGCCTGCGGGGTTCGTAGGCCCCAACCCTAACCCTAGTTCATCTGTGGAGGGGCCCCTCCCCAGGAGCCAGGAGCCGCAGCTGAGGGAATTCAGGACACCTGAGCCCCACAGCAGGACTCAGTCTGCCACCCTGCAGGAAACCTTGCTCCTTGGGAGGTCATAGAGCATTCAGGGCGGGAGAACCAGGAGGGCCCTCCTGAGCCACCAGCAAACATCGGCGGCCTCCCGCACCCCAACCCAGAGGCCCACGATCACCATCACTACACCCTCACCTCAGCCCGTGTAACTAGTCATACAGCCAGCAGATCGGGACTGCGGGGCTCCTGGGCCTAACCCTAGCCCTAGGTCGGCCGTGGGTGTGGGGGCCTCCCCAGGAGCCTTACACCGCAGCCCCGGGGAATTGGGATACCTGTGCCCCAAGGCAGGACTCAGCTTGCCACCGGACAGGAAACCGTGCCCCGTGGGGCTCTACAGAGCCTACAGGGCACAAGAACTTGGGGAGGCCCCCGGAGCCCATCCCCATCCTTTGGCAGCCCCCCGTGCCCCAACCCTGAGGCCCATGCTCATCCTCACCCATGGCCTCCTCTCAGCCCTCCACAGACCTCGCCACACAGCTTGCAGATTGTCCCTGACGGGCTCCTGGACCCTAAACCTTACCCTAGGTTGGCCACAGAGGGGCCCCTCCCCAGGGTCCTGGCACCCCACTCTAGGGGATTGGGGACACCCAAGCCCCACCGTAGGACTCAGCCTTCAGCCCACAGTAAACTGTACCATTTTGGGGCACAACAGAGCATTCAGGGCAAGAGAATTGGGGCAACCCAAGAGACCCTTCCGGTGAACCCCGAACTTTGTGGGCCCTTCCGGATGAAACCCCAAGGCTCACACTCACCCGCCCTTGTGCCCTCATCTCACTCAGCCTGGGAGTTTTCTGAGCACTGGGCAGTTCGGACCTGCTGTCTCTTGAGGCCTAACCTAACCCTGGGTCTTCTGCTGAGGTTCCCTCCCCGTTTGCCTGCCTCCAAGGCACCAGGCACTGGGCTCACCTCTGAACAACTAGAGGACTCAGCCTGCCCCACAGGAGGAAACTGTCCATTTGGGGCTGCAGCAAGGATTCATAGGAAAATCGGAGGGCCCCACTCAGCCCATCCCAGGCAACCCCCACCTTCAGAGATCTCCCTGGATCCAATTAGTAGCTTCACACTGACCTTTAAACTTGCTCTCCACAGAGATCTTTTGAAATTATCCACTCTTCCAACCGATGGCATCATCCAGCTTCAGTGCCTTACCCAGCTTTAGGTCTTGAGATGGATTAATATGGGAAGTCATTTCACTGATGATGATGTACTGGTGACAAAAAGATACATGCATAAATGCTTCATATCACTTGGCTTCAGGGAAAGCAAATCTAACCCCTATAGATGCCATATCGCACGAGGCCAAATATCTAAAAATAAGAAGACATGAAACTATACATGTTGGAGAGGATGTGGAGGAATGGGAACCCTCTTACATCCCTGTACGAATGCAGTCTGCTAAAGCCACTCTTGAAAATGGTACGGAGTTTCCTCAAGAAGTTATAAATAAAGCTACCCTATGTCCCAGCAGTTGCACTACTGGGTATTTACCCCAAAGAGACAGAGGTAGTGAAGATGGGACACATTCACCCCAGTGTTCATAGCAGCAATATCCATAATAGACAAGCTGTGGAAGGAGTGCAGATGACCATGGATAGATGAATGGATAAAGAAGATGTGGATCATATATATAATGGAATATTACTCAGCCATCAGATAGGATGAATACTTACCATCACACCGACCTGGGTGGAGCTGGAGGGTATTATGCTGAGTGGAATAAGTCAATGAAAGAAAGACAATGATCATATGCTTTCACTCCTATGTGGAATATCAGAAACAAGGAAGAAGACCATAGGGGAAGGAAGGGAAAATAGAATGGGAAGTCATCAGAGAGAGAGAAAACCCATGATGTACTCTTAACTATCGCAAGAAACTGATGATTGTTGGAGGAGAAGTTGGGGGGGGGTAACTGGGGGAGTAGCATTAAGGAGGTCTCACGATACAATGAGCACTGGGTGTTACAGACGACTGAAAATTTATTGAAAACTACATCTGAAACTAATTATGTATTGTAAGTTGGCTAATTGAATTTAAATTAAAGAACAAAAGACCTCGAATAAACAATCCTAAACATTTGTATGGAACCACTAAAGATTCCGAACACCAGTGCAATGTGGAAAAGAAAAACAGAGCTGGAGGACTCAGAATTTCGGATTTCAGGTTATACTACAAAGCTGCAGTCATCCTAACAAGACATATGGCACAAAAATAGACACAGCGACCAAAGGAACAGGATACAAGTTCAGACAGAAACCCACAATTATGTGGTCCATGAATCTTCCACAAAGCAAGCAATGATATCAAAAGGGAAAAGGACAGTCTCTACAACAAATGGTGCTGGGAAAACTAGACAGCTACGCACAAAAGAATGAAATTAGACTGCTTTCTTACACAATACAGACAAACACAAAACAGTTTCAAGACCTCCATATGAGACCTGAATCCATAAAAATCCTACAGGAGGGAAGACAGTAACTTCTTGACATGGACCATACCAACGTTTTTCTAGACTGTGTCCTGAGGCAAAGGAAATGAAAGCAAAAATAAACTATTGGGAACACAGCAAAATAAAAAGTTTCCACACAGCAGAAGAACAATGAAAACGTAAAAATAAGAAGACAACCTACTCAAAGGGAGAAGATATTTGCAAAGATCATATGCAATAAAGGGATAGTGTCCAAAACGTATACAACTGATACTACTCAACCCCCAAAAAACAAATAATCCAGTTAAAAAATAGACAGAAGACATGGACAGACATTTCTCCAAAGAAGAAATACAAATGGCCAACAGTCCCGTGAAAAGATGTTCACCATCACCCATCATCAGGAAAATGTAAATCCAAAGGACAATGAGGTAATACCTCAAACGTGTCAGAATGGCTAACATCAAAAGCACAACAAAGAGCAGGTGTTGGGAGGATGTGGATAAAGGGGAATCCTCGTGAACTGTGGGTGGGAATGCAAACTGTTATGGCCACCGTGGAAAACAGTATGAAAGCTCCTCAAAAAATTAATTATAGAACTACCCTACAATCCAACAATCACACTACTCGTATTTACCCAAAGAATAGGAAAACAGTAACTTAAAAGGATAGGTGCACACCTATGTTTCTTGCACCATTATTTACATATTCACAATATGGAAGCAACCCAAGTGTCTGTAGAAAAATTGACAAATGAGATGATAGATGTGTGTATTCACACACACACACACACACACACACACACACACACACACACACACACACATTGGAGTATTATTCGGCTTGAAAAGAATGAATCCTTGCCATTTGCAGCCACATGGATGGAGCTAGAGAGTATTATCCTAACTAAAATCAGTCAGTCAGAGAAAGACAAATCCCATACGATGTCACTCTAATAGGGAATTTAAAAAAAAACAAAAATAAATAACTAAAAGGGAAAAAGGAGACACACCAAAATACAAACTCTTAACAATAGAGAACAAATGGATGGTTACCAGAGAGGAGGTGGATAGAGGGATGAGTGAAATAGATGAAGGGGATTAAGAGGACGTTTTTCTTGATGACCACTGAGTAATATATAGAATTCCTGAATCACTCTATTGTACACCTGAAACGAATGTAACACTGTATGTTAGCTCTACTGGAATTAAAATAAATTTTAAAGAAAGATTTTTCTTTCAGGAAGCTCTTTGAGAAAGATTTTCCTGTGCACTGTGCATAAGCCCTACTTGGGAGGATTCACTCTACAATAATTATTCAATTCATGCCTCAAATTCATATTTCACAGAGTTCTTACCATGGATTCCAGCCCATGGGGGCCATGGTCCTTTTCTGTCCAGGCTCAGCACCAATGCATTCAAGATTGGAAGTAGAGACACATGTCACTTCACAGTCCAGAAAGCTATTATTGTTTCTGTTTCAGTGTGAGAGAGTCACAGACTTTGGGACAGGTTTCAGAGCAGGTTTATTATGGATCCTGGATCTCTACTTCAATGTTCATTGCCTGGATCCATTTGGCTAATAAGTTCCCTGTGGATGGGCTTGCTTCCAAGCATATACATGGAAGATGCAATGTTGGGTGGGCTTGGTGCGGGACAGGAAGAAGACCAAAAACAGACAAGGGTCCGATCCCTCCCCTGATCCAGGAACTGCTACGGAGGAGGGTACAGGTGGGAGAATTCAGGTGAAACTCCAAGGTCACCAGCAGAACACAGGAGGCACAGGTCAAGGGATCTGGAGATGCAGGGGTTGAAGGCTGCTCTGAGCTACCTCTGGGAGGAAGGGAAGGAAGGAATGAGAAGGAGACACTGCCTGCCCCTGGCCAATGCCAGCTGTGCACCGCTGCGACACGCATCCGTCGACACAGCTGACACAGCCTGGGCTCAGGATGGGCTGGCTCGGGTCCCTCAATCCTCAGTGGGACAGCTGGCCCCAGGGCTCAGAGACATGCTGAGGGAGATGAGAGGGAAAGCTGCCTCACCCAGGTCATCCCCTCCTTGAGCAGACAGCCCTTCAGAACTGCTAAAAAAAAACCCCACAAATGGGGTTGAAAGACATGCCATGGATGAACTAAGGCATAGAGATTTGTAAAATAACATTCATTTTTAAGTTCAGAGCTGTCATCTCAGGAAGTGGGGAGAGCTTCCCTGAAGAAGACTGAGGGGAGGGCAGGCCATGCTGAAAAGGGAGACATGGCTCTCCTGATTGGGGACCAGCATCCCCCTGCCAGGGCAGGGCATCATCCTCGCATCACATGAGATCCATGGAAGTGTTCCATCAGGGTCAGATGTTTGTCTCGAGAAGGCTACCCTGGCATCGGTCTGCACAGGGCACCAGGGACGAGGGCCAGATGGAGGACAGACAATACCCCGGAGGTCATGGGGCAAGAGCAGTGGCACAGACCTTGAAGATGATGATGAAAAGCAGGAGGTGGCAGCATGGAGCCGGCCCGAAAGTACCATGGGAGCAGTGCCCACAGCTACACTGACTGGGTGCCTTCTGTGCCAGGTGTGGCTGATTTCAGTGTGCTCCAGACTAGTCCTGACCACAACTCTAGGAAGTGTGCACCACCCCCGGCCTCCTCTCCCCTTGCAGCTGCTAGGAATCACGGTCACAGACCCTGGTCAGCTTTCGTGGAAACCAAGCAGTGGTTCCCCCGCACGCTGCACCACTGGTGGTGGTCCAGTACGACCCTCGTGCCTGGCCAGACACTGATGTCTACCTGTCTCCACACAATTCCACAGACAGGAGAGAGTGTCCCTGAATTCCACAGCACCTGATGAGACACATCCACAGAACCCAACACCCAGTGGGTCACTCGGGACCTCAGCTATGGTCATGGAGCTCACCATACCCTATTTCTGTCACTTCCCACAGAAAGCCTGGTTCTGATCCTCCACAATACCATATATCCTTGTTGCTGACCTGGGGTCATGCCATGAACCCACATGGCACCTTCTTTAAGTGAAGGCTATGCCTACACCTCCTAGAAAATATTTCTAATGAAGTACAAGTCCATCAGGACTACGGTGTGAACGGTAGCACACAGCCTGCATGGTGGTAGTCAGTAATTCTAACAAGGGCTAACACCACCCCCCGTCTCACAAAACCTTCCTCCATCCCCACTGAACTCATGGTCTGCCCTCAGAAAACCCTCCAGATAACAAACCTTGCATCTGAATGCTCTCTTCACCTTCTGCTTCAACTCTTGTCCAACCACAATGATATGAAACTAGAAATCAGTCTCAAGAAAAAAATTGGAGAGTCAAAAATAGGTGGAGATTGGGGGGCCTGGGTGGCTCAGTCGTTAAGGATCTGCTTTCAGCTCAGGTCTTGATCCCAGGATCCTGGGATATAGCCCCATATCAGGCTCCTTGCTCAGTGGGAAGCCCCCTTTTCCTTCTCCAACACCCCTGCTTGCGTTGCCTCTCTCACTGTCTCACTCTCTGTCAGATACTTAAATAATCTTAAGAAAATATGTGGAAATTTAACAACATGCTACTGAACAACCAACAGTCAAAGAAGATATCAAAAAAATTTTAGAAGTACCTTGACACTGATGAAAAAGACAACCAACAAAAAATTATGAGATGCAGCAAAAGTAGCTTTATGGGGGACATTCATAGAAATTCAAGTCTTCATCAATCCATGAGAATGCTCTCCAATAACCTGATTTATGTGGTAAAGAAGTAGAAAAAAAACAACAAACAAAGCCCCAAATTAGTAGAAATAAGGAAATAACAAAAAGGAATGCATAAATAAATCCAACAGAGACTAAAAAGACCAAAAAAACAAAAACAATGAAAAGGAGAGCGGCCTTTTTTGGAAAGATAAACAAAACTGACAAACGTAGCTAGACTCACCAAGAAAGACAGAGGACTCGAATACAATCAGGAAAATAAGATAATGGATTCCTGTATCATATCAAATTAAAAGACCTCTTCAAACTTGGACACAACAACTTCTTGCAAGCCACGTCTCTAAAGGCAAAGGAAATAAAAGCAAAAATGAATTACTGGCACTTCATCAAGATAAAAAGCTTCTGCACGGCATAGCAAACGATCAAAAAAACAAAAAGGCAACCTATGGAATCGAAGAAGATATTGCAAATGATATTACAGATAAAGGGCTGGTATCCAAGATCTTTAAAGAACTCCTCAAACTCGACACCCAAAAAATGGGCAGAAGACACAAAGAGGTACTTCTCCAGAGAAGACATACAAATGGCCAACAGACACATGAAAAAATGCTCCACATCACTTGCCATCAGGCAAATACAAATCAAAATGACAACGAGATACCACCTTACACCAGTTAGAATGGTTAAAATTAACAAGGCACGGGGCACCTGGGTGGCACAGCGGTTAAGCATCTGCCTACGGCTCAGGGCGTGATCCTGGCATTATGGGATCGAGCCCCACATCAGGCTCCTCTGCTATGAGCCTGCTTCTTCCTCTCCCACTGCCCCTGCTTGTGTTCCCTCTCTCACTGGCTGTCTCTATCTCTGTGGAATAAATCAATAAAATCTTGAAAAAAAATTAACAAGACAGAAATAAAAAAAAACGTCAGAGAGGATGTGGAGAAAGGGGAGCCCTCTTACACTACTCATGAGAATTCAAGCTGGTACAGCCACTTTTGAAAACAATATGGAGGTTCCTCAAGACGTTAAACACAGAGCTATCCTACGACCCACCAATTGCACTACTGTGTATTTACCCCATAGACAAAGAGTAATTAAAAAAAGGGGCACCTGTATCCCAATGTTCATAGCACCAATGTCCATAATAGCCAAACTGTGGAAGGAGCCAAGATGTCCTTCAGCAGATGAATGGACAAAGAAGATGTGGTTCATCTATACAATGGAATATTACTCAGTCATCAGAAAGGATGAATACCCACCATTTGCACCAACGTGGATGGACCAGGAGGGGATTATGCTAAGTGAAATTAAGGCAAGCAGAGAAAGACAATTATCATATGGTTTCACTCCTATGTGGAATGGAAGGAATAGCATGGAGGACATTAGAAGAAGGAACGGAAAAGTGAAGGGGGGGAATGAGAGGAGGAGATGAACCATGAGAGACTACTGACACTGGGAAACAAACTGAAGGTTGCAGAAAGGGAGGGGAAGGGGAATGGGTTATCCTGGTGATGGGTATTAAGGAGGGCACGTGTTGGGGTTCCTGGGTGGCACAGCGGTTAAGCGTCTGCCTTCGGCTCAGGGCGTGATCCCGGCATTATGGGATCGAGCCCCACAACAGGCTCCTCCACTGTGAGCCTGCTTCTTCCTCTCCCACTCCCCCTGCTTGTGTTCCCTCTCTCGCTGGGTGTCTCTCTACCTGTTGAATAAATAAATAAATTCTTAAAACAAAATAGGGCACGTGTCATAATGAGCACTAGGTGTTATATGCAAAGAATGAATCATGGAAAACTACATCAAAAACAAATGAAGTACTGTAGGGTGACTATCATCATTTTAAAAAAAGAGAAAGATATGAAATCCATACAGGAAAACTGTCACTATTTACAACTGACATGAAATCCCTAAAGATTCCACACACAAAAAAAAATGTTAGAATAAAAAAAATTCAAGAAAGCTGCAGGATATAAAGTAAATATACAGAGACCTGTTGTCTTTATTTTTTTTTTAGATTTTATTTATTTATTTGAGAGGAAGAGAAAAAGCACGAGCAGGGGAGTGTCAGAGAGGGAGAAGCAGACCCTCGCTAAGCAGGGAGCCCAACACGGGGCTCAATGCCAGAACTCTGGGTTCATGACCTGAGCTGAAGGCAGACGCTTCACCGATGGGGCCACCCAGATGACCCAACTTCTTGCATTTCTGTATACTGATGACACACTTTCGCACTGAGAAATTTAAAAAAGCAATGCCATTTACAATTGTATCAAAAAAAAATCTAGGAATAAACATAACCAAAAATGAGAAAGACATAGTACACTCAACACATGGCAGAAAAGAAATGAAAAACATGTGTGTCGAGGGGTGCAGAATGTATGGGGCAAAGATTTGGAAGGCAACACAAACAAAGGGAAGCATACGCCATGCTCCTTAACTGGAAGAGTTAATTATGTGAACATGTCCATCGTACCCAAAGCAATCGACAGATGTGATGAAATCCCTATCTGAATTCCAGTGGCATTATTCGAGCAAATAGAAAACAGTCCACAAAATCGTATGGAAACACAAAAGACCCCAAACACCCAAAGCAACATGGAGAAAGAAAGGTTCAGTCAACACACTCCTGGATTTCAAGCTAGATTACAAAGCTGTTGTCATCAAAACAGGATGGTACTGGCATAAGCACAGACACCAGGTCAGTGGAACAGAACAGAAAGCTCAGAAACTTACCCACACGTAGATGATCCTAACTTACGACACAGCAGCAGAAGATATGCCATGAGGGAAGGACTGTCTCTTCAGTGAGTGGTAACAGGCAAACTGGACACTAAATGCAGAAGAATATAACTGGGCCAATTTCTTACACCACACTCAAAATTTTTAATGGAGGAATGATTTGAACATAAGACCTGAATCCATAAACATCCAAGAAGACACAGGTACTAAGTCTCTCGACATTAGTTTTGGCAAAAAGTCTTCAGATCGGACACCAAATGCAATGGCAACAAAAGCAAAAATAAACAAGTGGAACAAATTCAAACTGAAATCTTACACACGGCAAAAGAAACCAGCAAAAACTTAAAAGGCCACTGACCCAATAAGAAAAAAATATCTGTGAATCATATGCGTGAGAAGAGGCTAATATCCAAAATACACACAACACTCATACAAATCAAAACAAAAAAACTGTATAAAAAAGGTGGGGAATATGTGAATAGATACTTTCTAAAGATGGCACACAGGTGCCAATAGACAGAGAAAGTTGTTCGACATCACTCGTCTTCGTCAGGGATACATCAGTCAAACCCACAATCGGCCATCCCCTCACAACTGTTGGAACACCAATTGTCCCAGAGACAGACACCTGGTGGGGTCAAGGGTGTGCAGATGAGAGACTCTGTGCACTGTTGGTGGGAATGGAAATTGATGCAGCCACTGTGACAAACGGTATGGACGTTCCTGAAAAAATAAACGCAACTACCACATGACCCAGTAATGGCTCTACTGAGTATTGATTCGGAGAACACAAAAATACTGCCTCAAAAAGACAGATGCACTCCCACGTTCACTGCAGCATTATTCACAAGAACCAGACATGGAAACACAGACCTTGGGGGCCTTATGCCAAGTAACTCAGACACAGAAAGACCAATACCAGATGCTCTCATGTACATTCCACGTGGAATAAACAAATACTGAATGCATAGATACTGAGAGCAGATTGGTAGGTGCCAGATTCGGGGATGGGGTGGTAGAAACGGGTGAAGGTGGTCAAAGTCTCAATGTTTGAGTGAGAAAATCCGACAGTCATGAAATGTTCTGTCCTGCATGGAGACTAAAACTAATCCCGCAGCATGGGGTATAGGTTTCCCTGCTCTTTGAAAGTACAGGGCTTCTGAGAAACCTTGCACAGCAGAAATGGTGTCAAGAAGGAATGGCCATTAATTTACACGAACAATTAGACAGTGTCCTCAGAGTCCAAAATTCCTTCTCTTTGGCTTTTCTTAGGCCTCAGGACACAAGTTTCTAACGGAGGCCCAGCATAAATGAAGATAAAGCACAGCAGAGGCTCACAGAGACATTTCAAAATGCTGGTGGGTGGATGCGGAGAGCAGTTCCCAGAGGAAGGAGCTGGTTGGGGTGCACGCCGCCTCTGTCGTGCTTCTCCCCAAAACAGATGCTGAACGCGATTCTCACTGTTCAACTTTTTTCATAAGAGGGAAATCCTCTTCAGGTCTCTTCCTCTTACTGAAGCTGGGTAATTACATAGTTCTTTCAAGAAAACCAAGTGTCTTACTGTGAACGTTTAGAAAGTGGGGGATACTTGTACTTGAGCATTGCTGAGGGAGGAGATGTGAAAGGTTCTCCCAGACACAAACCTCAGCAGATCCACCAGGAAACGCACCTTCCTCAGCATGCGGAACACGGACTACCTCCTACCCCCAGAAACCCTCTCCTTCCCCTCGATCAGGACAACCCACAACAGCTGGGAGTTACCCCAATTCCTCCGTTCTCCTGCTCCTAATAGCTAACCCATCAGCAAATCCTGTGAGCTCCATCTTCAAAATGGGCCCAGAATAGGTCTAACCACTCCATCCACGGCCACCTGTCTGGTCCACAGTGCCTGAGTTCCTGGAAAAGCTTCGTCATTGACCTGCCCTGCCATCTTCAACCCTCTGTCATCTGTTCTCAACACTGTAGCCAGGATTGCCCACTGAAACAGGGTCTCATGGGGTTATAGCCCTGGAATGGCTTTCTGTCACCTCTCTGAGGTAATGTCCTAAGCTGTCTCCTGTGGCCACAGGGCCATCTTGCTGCTCCTGGACATACCTGAAATTCTCCCGTCCCAGAGCCTTTGCACATGCTTTCACTTCTGTTAAGAATGTTCTTGATGTGTTCTCACTCACCTTCGGAGAAGTCTGAATTGGAGTGACAGGGACAGAAGATGAGGCTGTATGTGTTGGGTGAGGTTGGTTGCCCAGAAGAAGGTTCTCTGCCAGCTCTCTGCCTGAGCCTCACTTGTCCTCAGCCAGGAACTTGCACACAGCCCTCACCTGTCACAACTCTCACCCAGGAGACCCATAGCCACCCCTGGAGCCCACCCTGCCCACACCCTGCTGAAGAATGCATTCAGCTCTCATCTGGGACCCCTGTCAGCTTTACCCAGACCTGGAACTCCCCAGTCTCCTGCAAAGCTCCCGGATTCCCCCTCTGCTTCCAAAATCACACTGGCGCAAGGCTTTCATGAGAAAGCCATAATGCTAACTAATAAAAGGTTCACACCTACTTTCCCCTTCTGTTGCCTTTCTCTCCACCTTCTTTCCTACCTGTGCAAACTGTAACATATTAGTGGAACATGAACATGCTCTGAGACCTGAATCTTTCATTGCAGCTTTCTGAGTACTCCTTATGTGATAAGCAACTAGTGTATCCTACAACAGGGTGTTCTACAACTCTCATCTATAGAATAGTACAGCCCAAATCACTACAATTTTACCTCACTCTTCATGAAGCAGAACACTTTGTCCTTTCTTCTTTTACTTAAATTCCAGTTAGTTCACATGCCATGGAATATTCGCTTCAGGGGTAGCTTTTAGTGATTCCTCACCTGCATACAGTATCCGGTGCTCATCACAAATGCCCTCCTTAATACCCCTCACCCATTTAACTCTTCCCCCCACGCCCCTGTCCTGCAGCAACACTCAGTTTGTTCTCCAAGGCTGAGTCTATTTCCTTGTTTCCCTCTCTCATCACCCCTCAACTCTGTTCATCTGTTTTCTTTCTGAAATTCCACAAGCGTGAGAGCATAGGATATTTGTCTTTCCTCAATGATTTTCTTAGCTTAAAACACTCTAGGTCCATCCACATTTTTGCAAATGGTAAGATTTCATTCTTTTTAAAGCTGGGTCATATTCCATTATATATATGTATCCCACATCTGCTTTATCCATTCATCAGTGCATGGACTTTGGGATTCTCTCCATAGTTTGGCTACTGTGGACATTGCTGCTATAAACATCATGGTGCATGGACCCACTTCGAATCCGCATTTTTGTATCCTTTGGGTAAATACCTAGGACAGCAAATGCTGGATCACGGGGTTGTTCAATATTTAATTTTATGAGGAACCCCCACACTGTTTCCCAGACTGGCAGCACCACTTTGCATTCCCACCAACAGGATGGGAGGGTTCCCTTTAAGCAGAACATTATGTGCTGGCAATTTCATAAGACGAAACAAAACCTCTGGGAGATGCACCCAGGGTCAGGCAAGCAGTTGCAGACTTCACCCCAAGGCTCCTGACGCCAAGCCCATTGAAGCCACCAGCATGCCACTATCCAAAAGAATTCCCAGACTCTACTTCTGACTCCACCACCAAAGAAACTACAGAGAGAATATGGCACCTCAAAATATCGAGATAATACATTTAGTAAAACTAGAAAGTCAAGCTCAACTTTTAAACAGGAACAGGCCGCTTTGGATAATTTTCAATTTTCCCTCCACCCTAATTTTAACTCTTCTGATGAATAAACTAATCAATGATGAAACATCACCTTTGTCAAACGACATCATCCAAGTCTGTATCAGATGAATAAAGCCACCTAACTCTAGATGCTGGCCACTCAACCATATCTTAGGCCCAATTGAATAAACACTGTTAGATGAAGGAACAAATTAGATGTTACAAACAGGCACAGAGTGAATCTCACCTTCCCTTTCTAATAAAAGAGTGTTCCTAGGAAACAGATGGACAAAATACATTTGTAAGCAATAAATGGACAGAGAAATTGTGATCCCCTGCAAAGTTCTACCATCAGGGAAACTTAGTAATTCTTGCACCAAACCCAGAATGCTGACAGCTACTTCAATTTTACTTTGTGGCTCAACTAGAGGAAAGAGAAAAGCCCAGGAGGTTTTGGGATAATGAGAGGTTTTACCTCCAGCCCTGACATAGATAGGACATTTTGCCAAACACACCTGTGCTTTCTCTGAACACTGGCGTCCTGTGACAAGCTTCCTAGCTGAGTCAGATGCTGACCTTCAAAACCTCGGGTGTCTTGGAGTCAGAGCAGAGAAGTGCTGTCAGCTGGGGAGAAGAAGGCACCTCTGACCTAAAGCCTGCACACCTGCTTCAGTTTCTGGGCGAAGGGGCAACACATACTTGTTGTTTAGCAGTAATTATCTTCATTCTCAATAGATCAATGACCTTTCCTTTTCTGGAAAGCAGACTTACTCTTCTAAAGAAACCCTCAATTCGTCTATTCCCAATGCAACTAGAGTTGGGTGTGGTTTATGCCCGCCTCCAGGCCCCCACCTGGAGGGTTATCCTGCATGATTCTAATAGCCAATTAACACTAACCTGGGGACACACGGGGCATAATGCTGAAGTTGGGGGACGGCTCTGGGGCTTGCTACTGCCACACCTGTGCCTGGGGGACCAGGGCACACCCTGCTGAAATCGGGGTACTGCTCAAGATGAATCGCCTGCACTGTGTCAGAGAACTGAACGTGGGGATTCTGTGAGGTCCTTACCCGCACTCTTCCAGGGGAACAGGGGAAACCCTGAAATTCTGCAACCCATCCCACAAAAGCTCAGGTGAGTGGGTGCCCTGGAATTCACGGGTATGGGGAATAAGGTCAGTTGAGGACATG
This sequence comes from Ursus americanus, assembly GCF_024610735.1. Lineage (NCBI taxonomy): Eukaryota > Metazoa > Chordata > Mammalia > Carnivora > Ursidae > Ursus > Ursus americanus. Next base: position 2,778,489 of record NC_142137.1, read on the forward strand.
GGGCAGAAGAGACTTTAAAGGGAAAAAGAAAACTCACCTGAGTCCCCACAATGAACCCTCTCCATGTGCCCTTCCAGAACCCTGCCTCCCACCTGGGGCACACCCGACCCCCGGACCCCAACCCCAGTGCACGCTGCTCACTCACCAGCAGGGATCTCCACAGGGCAACTCTCTCTCTCTCAGTGCCCCTTCTTCTGCCCCAAGTCTGCAACCCACTGCAAATCTGAGACTGCCCACAGAGACATAGCTCCAGCCCCAAGCGGTGAATGGTTGGGGAGGTTAGTGCCTGAGCCCCTTGGTTGCTGGGCAACCCGCCCTCAAGCACTTGGAACCCTGATAGTGCAGGGAGCCCAAGAGGCGCCTCCTCTACCCAACACCCAGCACAGGCATGGGTGGGGTCGTGGGCCGGGGCCCCCACACACACCTGGCCCCTTCCAGGGACCCCTCTACCTGCAGACCAACCTCAGAGTCCTGCCCCTTCCCTTTCTGCACCAGCCCTCCCTGCTGGGGTGTGCCTGGTTCTGGGCTAGGTCAGTGGCTCTCAGACCCTCCAAGTCTTGGGATTTAGGAAATGCAATGATTTCATGCATTTCTAGTATGTACATATCAGTATGACTTTAATCTTATGGGAGCCAAAGAGGTTCTTTATTTTTCCTTATCTTCATGTTGGCATTTTTGGTTGTTATCTTTTCAAAACAGATGTACAACATGTGCTTGGGGCAGAAATAGGGCCCATGCTTTGAGGTTTTGCCCAATCATTTTGAGCCGGGTAAAATGTTAAAGGATAGCTTCCCTGGGAGCCCAGGATCAGGGCCCACAGATGATATAAGATAACAATTACTTTCATCATTATAATTAATACCAAATGGAGGAATTTGAGACAAAAGCACCTTTCACAAGAGTACCAAGAAATCAAAATGATGCCCACAGAAGGCTACCTGCTCCATGGTCAGTACAGGTAACAGAAGTGTTCACAGTCTCTGGACTCCTGCTCTTCTCCTGACCAAATCTCTGAAGCACACAGACCACTTAAAATCAGAATTGTAGAACTGCTAGACACCTTAGAGATGTCTGGCACCATTCCCTTGGACTGCAGAATAAAACACAGTAGCTCGTTGTCACAAACTAATTTCAACATGAAGTGCCCCCTGGATGCACTAAGTTCTTTCTCAGCAAATGTTGACTAATGTAAGTCACAGTCATACCATTTAAACACTAGGAAGGCTGGGAAGTCATCGTAGGTAAGGCAATATTTTAGCCATGTTTATAAGCATTGGCTCACTTTGTAGAAGAGGCTGAGCTGAGCGTTTTTAAATACTATTTCAGGTACAAGAGAGGAGTTAAGATGGCGGAGGAGTAGGGGACCCCTTTTTCAGCAGCTCCCCTGAGTCCAGCTGGATAGGTACCAGACCAGCCTAAACAACCACGGAATCAGCCTGAGAGGCAGGAGATATATCTGGATCTCTACAAATGAACATCTCCAGCGCTGAGTATTGAGGTCGGAAGCGGGGAGTCTTGAAACCTGGCACAGATACTGGAAGATAAAAGGAAGGGGGAGGGAGCCGCCACGTTCAGGCGCCAGGAAGTAGCAGCCACCTGCAAAGGGAGTGGTCAGACTCACAGCAGACACCCCTAGAGAGCAGACTGAGACTGGTGAGCCCAGAGAGCACACCACCAGGCATCTCGCGGAACACAGGAATCCCAATGTGCTCATGGGATCCAGAATGAGATTGGAAGCTCCTGGAGCCTGTGCGGGTCCACTGGAGGCTGGCAGGCCACCTGCACAGGGGAGCGGGCAGATTCATTGTCAGAACAAGGGAAACAGCAGACTGAGACCCTGAACCAGGTGCGCCCGCCACCAGGCTTCTCACGGAACTCCGGAATTCCAGTGTGCTCACCTGGCATAGACAGACCCAGAGACCCGGGAGCACGCGTGGCGGCTGGCGGCTCTTGGGCCACCTGCATGGGGGAGTGCGCGGACTCGTGGTTGGCACCCAGGGAATAGCAGACTGAGACCCTGAAGGAGGTGGAATGCACCAGGCTTCTCAGGAAACTCCTTAATCCGGTGTGCTCACGGGATCCAGACTGAGACCTGGAGATCTGGGAGCTCTAGGGGGCGGCTGGCCGCTGGTGGCCTTAGAAACACAAAGGACAGAGATGCGCCTGCCCTGGAAGTGAGGGGCAGGGACACCAGGTGTGGGGCACACATCCAGGGACGCTATGGGGTTGAGCAGGACCAACAGTAACGGAGTTAAAGTGGCCAGAACAGCCGTGGAGAACAGGCCATAATCCCTCTGTCCTGTGACAATTCAGCCTCTGCTGCTCTGACTCTCAGAAGAGGCACAGCAGACCGCCAGAGAAAGCCACCAGGGAACAAAAGCCTGGAAATACTGGCTCACAGCTTGCCCACACCCATTCCCCTCGCAGGGGACAGGGCAACTCTACCCAAACAGGGTTGCCTGAGTATGGGTGCGGCAAAATACAAATTCTTAACAATAGAGAACAAACAGATGGATACTAGAGAGGAGGTAGATAGAGGGATGGGTGAAATAGATGAAGCGGATTAAGAGGACACTTTTCTTGATGACCACTGAGTAATATATAGAATTACTGAATTACTCTATTCTACACCTGAAATGAATGTAACACTCTATGTTAGCTCTACTGGAATAAAAATAAATTTATTTAAAAAAAAATTTCTTTCAGGAACCTCTTTGAAAAAGCTTTTCCTGTGCAATGTTCATAAGCCCTACTTGGGAGGATTCACTCTACAATAATTATTCACTCTATGCCTTGAATTCAGATTTCACTGAGTTCTTACTGTGGATCCCATCCACGGGAGCCATGGTCCTTTTCTGTCCAGGCTCAGCACCTATGCATTCAAGACTGGAAGTAGAGAAACATGTCACTTCACAGTCCAGAAAGCTATTATTGTTTCTGTTTCAGTGTGAGAGAGTCACAGACTTTGGGACAAGTTTCAGATCAGGTTTATTATGGATCCTGGATCTCTACTTCAATGTTCTTTGCCTGGATCAATTTGGCTAATAGGTTCCCTGTGGATGGACTTGCTTCCAAGCACATACATAGAAGATGCAAAGGTGGGTAGGCTTGGTGCGGGACAGGAAGAAGACCAAAAGCAGACAAGGGTCCAACCCCTCCCCTGATCCATGAACTGCTACGGGAGAGGGTACGGGAGGTAGAATCCATGTGAAACTCCAAGGACACCAGCTGAACACAGGAGGCACAGGTCAAGGGATCTGGAGATGCAGGGGTTGAAGGCTGCTCTGAGCTACCTCTGGGATGAAAGGAGGGAAGGAATGAGGAGACACAGCCTACCCCTGGCCCAGGCCATCTGCCCACCGCTCCAACACGCATCCGTCTACACAGCTGACACAGCCTGGGCTCAGGATGGGCTGGCTCGGGTCGCTCAATCCTCAGTGGGACAGCTGGCCCCAGGGCTCAGAGACATGCTGAGGGAGATGAGAAGGAAAGCTGCCCCACCCAGGTAGTCCCCTCCTTGAGCAGACAGCCCTTCAGAACTGCTAAAAAAAAAACAAAACCCACTAACGGGGTTGAAAGACATACCATGGATGAACTAAGGCATAGAGATATGTAAAATAACATTCATTTTTAAGTTCAGAGCTGTCATCTCAGGAAGTGGGGAGAGCTTCCCTGAAGAAGACTGAGGGGAGGGCAGGCCATGCTGGAAAGGGGGACATGGCTCTCCTGATTGGGGACCTGCAGCCCCCTTCCAGGGCAGGGCATCATCCTCGCATCACACGAGATCCATGGAAGTGTTCCATCAGGGCCAGATGTCTGTCTCGAGAAGGCTACCCTGGCATCAGAATGCACAGGGCACCAGATACGAGGGCCAGATAGAGGACTGACAATACCCCGGAGGCCATGGGGCGAGAGCAGAGGCACATGACCTTGAAGATGATGATGAAAAGCAGGAGGTGGAAGCATGGAGCCGGCCCGAAAGTACCATGGGAGCAGTGCCCACAGCTACACTGACTGGGTGCCTTCTGTGCCAGGTGTGGCTGACTTCAGTGTGCTCCAAACTAGTCCTGACCACAAGTCTAGGAAGTGTGCACCACCCCCGGCCTCCTCTCCCCTTGCAGCTGCTAGGAATCATGGTCACAGACCCTGGTCAGCTTTCGTGGAAACCAAGCAGTGGCTCCCCCGCACGCTGCACCCCTGGTGGTGGTCAAGTGCGACCCTCGTGCCTGGCCAGACACTGATGTCTACCTGTCTCCACACAATTCCACAGACAGGAGCATGTCCCTGAATTCCACAGCACCTGATGAGACAGATCCACAGAACCCAACACCCAGTGGGTCACTCGGGACCTCAGCTATGGTCATGGAGCTCACCATACCCTATTTTTGTCACTTCCCACAGAAAGCCTGGTTCTGATCCCACACAATACCATACATCCTTGTTGCTCACCTGGGGTCATGCCATGAACCCACATGGCACCTTTCTTTAAGAGAAGGCTGTGCCAACACCTCCTAGAAAATATTTCTAATGAAGTACAAGTCCATCAGGACTACGGTGTGAACGGTAGCACACAGCCTGCATGGTGGTAGTCAGTAATTCTAACAAGGGTGAACCCCAACCCCCGTCTCACAAAACCTTCCTCCGTCCCCACGGAACTCATGGTCTGCACTCAGAAAACCCTCCAGGAAACAAACCTTGCATCTGAATGCTCTCTTCACCTTCTGCTTCAACTCTTGTCCAACCACAATGATATGAAACTAGAAATCAGTCTCAAGAAAAAAATGGGAGAGTCAAAAATAGGTGGAGATTGGGGGGCCTGGGTGGATCAATTGTTAAGGATCTCCCTTCAGCTCAGGTCCTGATCCCAGGATCCTGGGAATTACCCTGGAATCAGGCTCCTTGCTCAGCGGGAAGCCCGCTTCTCCCTCTCCCACCCCCCTGCTTGCGTTGCCTCTCTCACTGTCTCACTCTCTGTCAGATACTTAAATAATCTTAAAAAAATATGTGGAGATTTAACAACATGCTACTGAACAACCAACAGTCAAAGAAGAAATCAAAAAAGATTTTAGAAGTACCTGGACACTGATGAAAAAGTCAACTTACAAAACTTATGGGATGCAGCAAAAGTAGCTCTACAGGGGACATTCATAGAAACTCAAGTCTTCATCAATCCATGAGAACAGTCTCCAATAAACAACCTGATTTATGTGGTAAAGAACTAGAAAATAAAACAACAAACAAAGACCCAAATTAGTAGAAATAAGGAAATAACAAAAAGGAATGCATAAATAAATCCAACAGAGACTAAAAAGATCAAAAAACAAAAAAAAATGAAAATGAAAGCTGCCTTTTTTGGAAAGATAAACAAAACTGACAAACTTAGCTAGACTCACCAAGAAAGACAGAGGACTCGAATACAATCAGGAAAATAAGATAATGGATTCCTGTATCATATCAAAATCAAAAGAACCCTTCAAACTTGGACACAACAACTTCTTGCAAGCCAAGTCTCTAAAGGCAAAGGAAATAAAAGCAAAAATGAACTATTGGCACTTCATCAAGATAAAAAGCTTCTGCACGGTAAAGCAAATGATCAACAAAACAAAAAGGCAACCTATGGAATTGAAGAAGATATATGCAAATGATATTACAGAGAAAGGGCTGGTATGCAAGATCTATAAAGATCTCCTCAAACTCGACACCCAAAAAATGGGCAGAAGACACAGAGATACTTCTCCAGAGAAGACATACAAATGGCCAACAGACACATGAAAAAATGCTTCACATCACTTGCCATCAGGTAAATACAAATCAAAATGACAATGAGATACCACCTTACACAAGTTAGAATGGTTAAAATTAACAAGGCAGGGGGCACCTGGGTGGCACAGCGGTTAAGCGTCTGCCTTTGGCTCAGGGTGTGATCCTGGCATTATGGGATCGAGCCCCACATCAGGCTCCTCTGCTATGAGCCTGCTTCTTCCTCTCCCACTCCCCCTGCTTGTGTTCCCTCTCTCGCTGGCTGTCTCTATCTCTGTGGAATAAATCAGTAAAATCTAGAAAAAAAAATTAACAAGACAGGAAATTACAAAAAGTCAGAGAGGATGTGGAGAAAGGGGAGCCTTCTTACACTACTCGTGAGAATTCAAGGTGGTGTAGCCACTTTTGAACAATATGGAGGTTCCTCAAGACGTTAAACACAGAGCTATCCTATGACCCACCAATTGCACTACTGGGTATTTACCCCATAGACACAGAGTAATGAAAAAAGGGGCACCTGTATCCCAATGCTCATTGCAGCAATGTCCATAATAGCCAAACAGTGGAAGGAGCCAAGATGTCCTTCAGCAGATGAATGGACAAAGAAAAATGTGGTTCATCTATACAATGGAATATTACTCAGTCATCAGAAAGGATGAATACCTACCATTTGCACCAACGTGGATGGACCAGGAGGGGATTATGCTAAGTGAAATTAAGTCAAGCAGAGAAAGACAATTATCATAAGGTTTGACCCCTATGTGGAATGGAAAGAATAGCATGGAGTACATTAGAAGAAGGAAGGGAAAAGTGAAGGGGGGAATGAGAGGGGGAGATGAACCATGGGAGACTACTGACACTGGGAAACAAACTGAAGGTTGCAGAAAGGGAGGGTAGGGGAATGGGTTATCCTGGTGATGGGTATTAAGGAGGGCACGTGTCTGGGCGCCTGGGTGGCACAGCGGTTGGGCGTCTGCCTTCGGCTCAGGGCGTGATCCCGGCGTTTTGGGATTGAGTCCCACATCAGGCTCCTCTGCTATGAGCCTGCTTCTTCCTCTCCCACTCCCCCTGCTTGTGTTCCCATTCTCGCTGGCTGTCTCTATCTCTGTCAAATAAATAAATAAAATCTTAAAAAAAAAAAGGAGGGCACGTGTCATAATGAGCACTAGGTGTTATATGCAAACAATGAATCATGGAACACTTCATCAAAAACAAATGAAGTACTGTAGGGTGACTAACATCATTTTAAAAAAAGAGAAAGATATGAAATCCATACAGGAAAACTATCACTATTTGCAAATGACATGAAATCCCGAAAAATTGCACAAAAAAACTCTTGGTTTAAACAAATTCAAGAAAGCTGCAGGATATAAAGTCAATATACAGAGACCTGTTGTCTTTATTTTTTTTCAGATTTTATTTATTTATTTGAGAGGAAGAGAAAAAGCACATGCAGGGGGAGTGTCAGAAAGAAGGAGAAGCAGACCCTCGCTAAGCGGGGAGCCCAACACGGGGCTCAATCCCAGAACTCTGGGATCATGACCTGAGCGGAAGGCAGACGCTTCACCTATGGGGCCACCCAGATGACCCAACTTCTTGCATTTCTGTATAGTTATGACACACGTTCGCAAAGAGAAATTAAAAAAGCAATGCCATTTACAATTGCATCAAAAAAATCTAGGAATAAAAGTAACCAAAAATGAGAAAGACATAGTACACTCAACACATGGCAGAAAAGAAATGAAAAACATGTGTGTCGAGGGGGGCAGGATGTATGGGTCAAAGATTTGGAAGGCAACACAAACAAAAGGAAGCATACGCCATGCTCCTTAACTGGAAGAGTTAATTATGTGAACATGTCCATCGTACCCAAAGCAATCGACAGATGTGATGAAATCCCTATCTGAATTCCAGTGGCATTATTCGAGCAAATAGAAAACAGTCCTCAAACTTGTATGGTTTCACAAAAGACCCCAAATATCCAAAAGAACCTGGAGAAAGAAAGGTTCAGTCAACACACTCCTGGATTTCAAGCTAGATTATAGAGCTGTTGTCATCAAAACAGGATAGTACTGGCATAAACACAGACACCAGGTCAGTGGAACAGAACAGAAAGCTCAGAAACTTACCCACACGTAGATGATCCTAACTTACGACACAGCAGCAGAAGATATGCCATGAGGGAAGGACTGTCTCTTCAGTGAGCGGTAACAGGCAAACTGGACACTAAATGCAGAAGAATATAACTGGGTCACTTTCTTACACCACACACAAAATTTTTAATGGACGAATGATTTGAACATAAGACCTGAATCCATAAACCTCCAAGAAGACACATGTACTAAGACTCTCGACATTGGTTTTGGCAAAGAGTCTTCAGATCAGACACCAAACGCAAAGCAACAAGAGCAAAAATAAACAAGTGGAACAACTTCAAACTGAAATCTTCCACATGGCAAAAGAAACCATCAAAAACTTAAAAGGCCACTGACCCAATAAGAAAAAATATCTGCGAATCATATGTGTGAGAAGAGGCTAATATCCAAAATACACACAACACTCATACAAATAAAAAAAAAAAGTATAAAAAAAAGGGGGGGATATGTGAATAGATACTTTCCAAAGATGGCACACAGGTGCCAACAGACAGAAAAAGTTGTTCGACATCAGTAAATATCGTCAGGGAAACATCAGTCAAACCCACAATAGGCTATCCCCTCACAACTGTTGGAACACCAATTGTCCAGAGACAGACACCAGGTGGGGTCAAAGGTGTGCAGAAGAGGAGACACTGCGCACTGTTGGTGGGAATGGAAATTGGTGCAGCCACTGTGACAAACGGTATGGACGTTCCTGAAAAAATTAATGCAACTACCACATGACCAGTAATGGCTCTACTGCGTATTGATTCGGAGAACACAAAAATACTGCCTCAAAAAGACAGATGCACTCTCATGTTCACTGCAGCATTATTCACAAGAACCAGACATGGAAACACAGACCTTGGGGGCCTTACGCCAAGTAACTCAGACACAGAAAGACCAATACCAGATGCTCTCATGTACATTCCACGTGGAATAAACAAATACTGAACGCATAGATACTGAGAGCAGATTGGTAGGTGCCAGATTCGGGGATGGGGTGGTAGAAACGGGTGAAGGTGGTCAAAGTCTCAATGTTTGAGTGAGAAAATCCGACAGTCATGAAATATTCTGTCCAGCATGGAGACTACAACCAACCCCGCAGCATGGGATATAGGTTTCCCTGCTCTTTGGAAGTACAGGGCTTCTGAGAAACCTTGCACAGCAGAAATGGTGTCAAGAAGGAATGGCCATTAATTTACACGGAACAATTAGTGTGCTCAGACTCCAAAATTCCTTCTCTTTGGCTTTTCTTAGGTCTCAGGACACAAGTTTTTAGCGGAGGCCCAGCATAAATGAAGATAAAGCACAGCAGAGGCTCACAGACACCATTCAAAGTGCTGGTGGCTGGATGCGGAGAGCGGTTCCCAGCGGAAGGAGCTGGTTGGGGTGCACGCCAACTCTGTCGTGCTTCTCCCCAAAAGAGATGCTGAACGCGATTCTCACTGTTCACCTTTTTTCATAAGAGGGAAATCCTCTTCAGGTCTCTTCCTCTTACTGAAGCTGGGTAATTATGTAGTTCTTTCAAGAAAACCAAGTGTCTTACTGTGAACATTTAAGAAGTGGGAGATTCTTGTACTTAAGCATTGCTGAGGGAGGAGATGTGAAAGGTTCTCCCAGACACAAACCTCAGCAGATCCACCAGGAAACGCACCTTCTTCAGCATGCGGAACACGGACTACCTCCTACCCCCAGAAACCCTCTCCTTCCCCTCGATCAGGACAACCCACAACAGCTGGGAGTTACCCCAATTCCTCTGTTCTCCTGCTCCTAATAGCTAACCCATCAGCAAATCCTGTGAGCTCCATCTTCAAAATGGACCCAGAATAGGTCTAACCACTCCATCCAAGGCCACCTATCTGGTCCACAGTGCCTGAGTTCCTGGAAAAGCTTCGTCATTGACCTGCCTTGTCATCTTCAACCCTCTGTCATCTGCTCTCAACACTGTAGCCAGGATGGCCCAGTGAAACAGGGTCTCATGTGGTTATAGCTCTGGAATGGCTTTCTGTCACGCTCTGTCACCTCTCTGAACTCATGTCCTAAGCCGTCTACTGTGGCCACAGGGCCTTCTTGCTGCTCCTGGACATACCTGGAATTCTCCTGCCCCAAAGCCTTGCACATGCTTTCCCTTCTGTTCAGAATGTTCTTGATGTGTTCTAACTCACCTTCGGAGAAATCTGAATTGGTGTGACAGGGACAGAAGATGAGGCTGTGTGTGTTCGGTGAGGCTGGTGGCCCAGAAGAAGGTTCTCTGCCAGCTCTCCGCCTGTGCCTCACTTTTCCTCAGCCAGGAACTTGCACACAGCCCTCACCTGTCACAACTCTCACCCAGGAGACCCACAGCCACCCCTGGAGCCCACCCTGCCCACACCCTGCTGCAGAATGCATTCAGCTCTCCTCTGGGACCCCTGTCAGCTTTACCCAGACCTGGAACTCCCCCGTCTCCTGCAAACCTCCCGGATTCCTCCTCTTCTTCCAAAATCACACTGGCGCAAGGCTTCCATGGGAAAGCTATAACTCTAACTAATGAAAGGTTCACACGTACTTTCCCCTTCTGTTGCCTTTTTCTCCACCTTCTTTCCTACCTGTGCTAACTGTAACATATCAGTGGAATACGAACATGCTCTGAGACCTGAATCTTTCATTGCAGCTTTCTGAGGACTCCTTATTTTAAGAAACAAGTGTATCCTACAACAGGGTGTTTTACAACTATCATCTATAGAATAGTACAGCCCAATTCACTACAATTTTACCTCACTCTTCATGAAGCAGAACACTTTTTCCTTTCTTCTCTTACTTAAATTCCAGTTAGTTCACAGGGCATTGAATATTCGCTTCAGGGGTAGGATTTAGTGATTCCTCACCTGCATACAGTACCCGGTGCTCATCACAAGTGCCCTCCTTAATACCCCTCACCCATTTAACTCTTCCCCCCACGCCCCTGTCCTGCAGCAACACTCAGTTAGTTCTACAAGGTTGAGTCTATTTCCTTGTTTGCCTCTCTCACCACCCCTCCACTCTGTTCATCAGTTTTTTTCTGAAATTCCACAAGGGTGAGAGCATAGGATATTTGTCTTTCCTCGATGATTTTGCTTAGGTTAATACACTCTAGGTCCATCTACATCCTTGCAAATGGTAAGATTTAATTCTTTTTGAAGCTGGGTCATATTCCATTATATATATGTATCCCACATATGCTTTATCCATTCATCAGTGCATGGACGTTGGGATTCTCTCCATAGTTTGGCTACTGTGGACATTGCTGCTATAAACATCATGGTGCATGGACCCCCTTCGAATCTGCATTTTTGTATCCTTTGGGTAAATACGTAGGACAGCAATTGCTGGATCATGTGGTTGTTCAATGTTTAACTTTTTTGAGGAACCCCCACACTGTTTCCCAGACTGGCTGCACCACTTTGCATTGCCACCAAAAGGATGGGAGGGTTCCCCTTTAAGCAGAACATTATCTGCAGGCAATTTCATAAGAGGAAACAAAACCTCTGGGAGATGCACCCAGGGTCAGGAAAGCAGTTGCAGACTTCACCCCAAGGCTCCTGACGCCAAGCCCCTTGAAGCCACCAGCATGCCACTATCCAAAAGAATTCCCAGACTCTCCTTCTGACTCCACCACCAAAGAAACTACAGAGAGAATATGGCACCTCAAAATATCGAGATAATACATTTAGTAAAACTAGAAAGTCAAGCTCAACTTTTAAACAGGAACAGGCCGCTTTGGATAATTTTGAATTTTCCCTCCACCCTAATTTTAACTCTTCTGATGAATAAACTAATCAATGATGAAACATCACCTTTGTCAAATGACATCATCCAAGTCTGTATCAGATGAAAAACGCCACCTAACTCTAGATGCTGGCCACTCAACCATATCTTAGGCCCAATTGAATAAACACTGTTAGATGAAGGAACAAATTAGATGTTACAAACAGGCACAGAGTGAATCTCACCTTCCCTTTCTAATAAAAGAGGGTTCCTAGGAAACAGATGGTCAAAATACATTTGTAAGCAATAAATGGACAGAAATTGTAATCCCCTGCAATGTTCTATCAGCAGGGAAACTAAGTAATTCTTCCACCAAACCCAGAATGCTGACAGCTACTTCAATTTTACTTTGTGGCACAAATAGAGAGAAGAGAAAAGCCCAGGAGGTTTGGGATAATGAGAGGTTTTACCTCCAGCCCTGACATAGATAGGACATTTTGCCAAACATACCTGTGCTTTCTCTGAGCACTGGCGTCCTGTGACAAGCTGCCTTGCTGACTCCGATGCTGACGTTCAAAACCTCGGGTTTCTTGGAGTCAGAGCAGAGAAATGCTGTCAGCTGGGGAGAAGAAGGCACCTCTGACCTAAAGCCTGCACACCTGCTTCGGTTTCTGGGTGAAGGGGCAAACACATACTTGTTGTTTATCAGTAATTATCTTCATTCTCAATAGACCAATGACTTGCCTTTTCTGGAAAGCAGACTTACTCTTCTAAAGAAACCCTCAATTTGTCTATTCCCAATGCAATTAGAGTGGTGTCTGGTTTACGGCCTCCTTCAGGCCCCCACCTGGATGATTTTCCTGCATGATTCTAACAGCCAATTAGCACTAACCTGGATGCACATGGGGCATAATGCTGAAGTTGGGGGACGGCTCTGGGGCTAGCTACTGCCACACCTGAGCCTGGGGGACCAGGGCGCACCCTGAACTTGGGGTACTGCTCAAGATGCATCACCTGCACTGTGTCAGAGAACCAATGGACACATCACTGAAGGTGGGGACTCTTTGAGGTCCTTACCCGCACTCTTCCAGGGGAACACGGGAAACCCTGAAATTCTGCAACCAATCCCACAAAAGCTCAGGTGAGTGGGCGCCCTGGAGTTCACGGGTATGGAGAATAAGTCCAGTTGAGGACATGGGGCAGAAGAGAGTTTAGAGGGAAAAAGAAAACTCACCTGAGTCCCCAGTGAACCCTCTCCAGGTGCCCTTCCAGAACCCTGCCTCCCACCTGGGGCACACCGTACCCCCGGACCCCCCCACCCTCGGTGCACGCTGCTCAGTAACCAGCCGGGACCTCCGCAGGGCAACTCTCTCTCTCCCAGTGCCCCTTCTTCTGCCCCAGGTCTGCACCCCACTGCAACTCTGGAACCATCCACAGAGACTTAGCTCCACCCCCAAGCGGTGATTGGTCAGCGAGGGTGGTGCCCCAGGCCCTGGGATGCCAGGCAACCCGCCCTCAAGCCCCTGGAACCCTGAAATGCAGGGGGTCCAAGAGGTGCCTCCTCTACCCAACACCCAGCACAGGCATAGGTGGGGTCCTGGGCTGGACTCCCCCCGCACACCTGGCCCCTTCCACGGACCCTTCTAGCTGCAGACCACCCTCAGAGTCCTGCCCCTTCCCTTTCTGCACCAGCCCTCCCTGCTGGGGTGTGCCTGGTTCTGGGCAAGGTCAGTGGCTCTCAGACCCTCCAAGGCTTGGGCTTTAGGACATGCAATGATTTCATGCATTTTCAGTATGTACATGTCAGTAGGACTTTAATCTTATGGGAGCCAAAAGGTTCTTTATATTTTCTTAACTTCATGTTGGCATTTTTGGTTATTGTTTTCTTCTCGAAGCAGATGTACAACATGTGCTTGGGGCAGAAATAGGGCCCATGCTTTGAGTTTTTGCCCAATCATTTTGAGCCAGGTAAAATGTTAAAGGATAGCTTCCCTGGGAGCCCAGGATCAGGGCCCACAGATGACATAAGATAAAAATTACTTTCATCATTATAATTACTCCTAAATGGAGGAATTTGAGACAAAAGCACCTTTCACAAGAGTACCAAGAAATCAAAATGATGCCCACAGAAGGCTACCTGCTCCATGGTCAGCACAGGTAACAGAAATGTTCACAGTCTCTGGACTCCTGCCCTTCTCCTGCCCAAATCTCTGAAGCACACAGAACACTTAAAATCAGAATTGTAGAACTGCTAGACACCTTAGAGATGTCTGGCACCATTCCCTTGGACTGCAGAATAAAACACAGTAGCTCGTTGTCACAAACTAATTTCAACATGAAGTGCCCCCTGGATGCACTAAGTTCTTTCTCAGCAAATGTTGACTAATGTAAGTCACAGTCATACCATTTAAACACTAGGAAGGCTGGGAAGTCATCATAGGTAAGGGAATATTTTAGCCGTGGTTATAAGCATTGGCTCACGTTGTAGAAGAGGCGGAGCTGTGTTTTTAAATACTATTTCAGACCCATTTTAGAGCACCCTCTGAACATACAAGAGCCTGAATGGACTAAAAAAGATTGTTGATTTCAGTAACTTTAATACCAGAAAAATATTATACTGTCTGTATTCCTAAGGATCTTTGAGTATCTTACCCAGAGGTCATCCACTGAGATAATGATCTTAATGATCACCATGGGCAGATGTGAAAAGGCCCGCTGAATTCGTTCCATTTGTGCACATGAGAAGAAAATCCTGATACTTGATAGTTTTCCAGATCGAGAAGACCAGAGATAAGAGGGAAATAGTACCCTGTATGGAACAACAAGGGATTTGGAGTCAATTTGGGGATCCCACTTAGTTTTCTGACACTAAAATCCTCTGTGACTCATATCATCTGAGTCCCTGTCTAACCACCTGAACATGTGCCTAAATATATCTACAGCCTAGTTGAGAAGTTTAAGAGGCAGAATGCTACAAAGAGCCAGTATGATGTCTCTCAGGAACAGGTGCTCAGGAAGCCATAATTGCTATTGGGTCTATTTCTTTTCCAGAAGAAAGAACACATGTTGAATCCATATTTCTCATAGATGACTCACCAGATGATTTTCAAACCTGAAGGAAGGCCAAGAAGTCGCTCTTGTGTCATATTTCACTCAGAAATCATGTTGTTGGACTGGTGAGGACAACACAACTGCAACGTCATCACTAAGAGTGCGGAGCTTCTGATTTCCATACAGCCATGTTGACCCCCTTAACTCAGAGCCACCAGATAGGGCAGCTGAGGGGGACCACAGGCCAAGGCTGCCATGTGTGGCTGGGGCAGGCAGAACTCTGACTTAAGGCTCAACTCCTGTCTAGGTTATTATAATGCTCTTCACAAAGAAAGTGCCATTGTGTGTGAGCCCTCATGTAGAAAAGGTTCAGAATTTCCATTGAGATTCCCTCTCTGACCTTTAGGATATGTAGCAAAGTTCCATTTAATTTTTAAACATTGAAGGACTTCCTGGTTTTCTTTTCGTTACGACTGTGGCTCAATTCTCCTGTGGTCTAAGAATAGAATCTAGTTAATTTCAGGGTTTAACATTTGTAGACTTGATTCCTGGCCCCACCTATCATCTATTTGGTTAAAGAGTCTATGACCGCTTGAAAATAATGTATTCTGCACTTATTATGGAATGTTCCCTATATGTCAATTAGGTCACATTTGTTACCAATGTTTTGTCTGCTTTTTCTGTCAGATATTGAGAAAGGTATATTAAAATCTTCAAACAATGCTGCTCTATTCAAGGTTGCATCAGAGAATCTACCAGTGTTAGAAGGCAAGAGAAACAAAAAGTATAAGAATTGAGGGGATAATTGTGACTATTCACAGATAATACGATTGTGTACATAGAAAATCCAAAACAGTCTATAAATACCTTATTAGAATTAAAAATGCAATTTATAAATTTGAGATGGATTGTAGCGTCCCATTGGACGGTTTCTGAAAGAAAACGTAGAACCTGTCAATCTTGGGGTAGGACATAGGGTGCACTAACCATTTAAAAGAATTCAGTGGGACTTCATACAAATGTGACATTTCTCCTTATCTTATGACCATAAGAAAATGAAAAAGTGAACTGCAGGCTGGGAAGTAAAGATTTGCAATACACACACTGACAAAGACTTGTCAATAAAGAATTCCTGCTCATCAACCATAAAAAGTCTATTTATAAACGAATACTTCACAAAAGATTGACGGATCGCCAATAAGAACAGGAAAGGGTGCTCTACAGTATTATTTTCAGGAACAGCAAGGCCTTTGCTAAAATGAAAACATACACACAAACCAGTATTCCCTAGATGGATGATGTCCTTATTTCTTAGGACAGCTTGGAGAACAGACTAGCATCAAAGTAAAGTGATGGAATTCCTGACACTCAGAGGATGGACAATTGACCTTAAACTACAGTACAATTTCTAGGCATCATTCGGTCCTCTGAAGGCAGACAAATACCACACCCCTTCCTACACCACACAGGTTGCTTCCCAACCCCTACCATAAAAGAAGAACATGAGAAACAGATAGGACTAGTAGGAAATAGCAAAAATCACATGTGGGGATTATCCTGAAACACACTGAACACATAACTAGTGTAAGGAAGTGTAAGGAACTGACAAGGACAGAGAATCAAGAGGTACTTCTTTGGGAAATTCTGTCTGAAATCATCACACGTTGGTATCAGCTAATGAGGGCTCTGAGCATACCCTAGGTTTTGCTCACAATGGTCTGCAACACCATCACTGAGGACTGAAACTCTTCAAGACCTCAAAGCTTGCCTGATTGACTATTGGACTAAGACATTCCCATGTTCTGAAAACAGATACCAACTAATAGAAAGGTTCACCTGGGCTCTCTCAGAGGCCCTACAAGAAGCTGAACCATTCACTGAAAATCAATTACACACACACACACACACACACACACACACACACACACACACACCTGTCATTTCAGCAATTACTTAAACATTCAAGGTTCTTCCTACCTTTTCTTTTTCACATTGATATTTATACTCACATGAAATGTCATCATTTCTAATGAACACTGATGTCAAAATAGAGATCCATTGACACAATATTCACAAAATGGAACTTCCCTGCTGTCATTTTCAATATAGCGTTTTTTAAAGTTCATACATATTTTAGGTGTTTGGTAACTTATACAGGAGAAGATCAGCATTGAAAAACTCTGAATACTGACAATGAGTTTTAAGCCTGGAGAACAAAAATTGTCCAATTTCATAGATAATAAGGAACCAACGGGAGAGCATGAAAGGTGTAGTCGAATAATTTTACACATATGCATCCTCTCTTATTCTACTACTGAGGGGCGTGTTTATTACGACTATGCATTCATCAATTGTCTTCCACGTGCACCTGCACAGGTATAATGAATTACTACAGTAGAATGAAATGTCTGGGAACTACTTGGCGGCATCTATAATGAACAATGAAATTTGATCTTATTTTTGGTGAACTTCCACTGTCTGTCCCTTTAGACAATGGACCCTAAACAGAAGGGGGAATGAACCACGAGAGACTATGGACTCGTGGAAACAAACTGAGGGCTATAGAGGGGAGAGGGTGGGGGATTGGGATGGGCCAGTGATGGGTATTAAGGAAGGTACATATTGCATGGTTCACTGGGTGTTATATGCAAATAAAGAATCACGGAACACTACATCAAAAAATAAGGAAATACTGTATAGTGACTAACATATCATAATAAAAAATTATTATTAGAAAAAAAATTAAAGGTAAAAAAAAACAATGTAGCTTTTGTGTTTCAAGAACAATCACAATTGAGAAAAAACTAACTTCCAATCCCTAAAGCAAAACACAGACCAAGTTCCATTTCACTCCCCTTTATTCACATTCTCTATGGGTTCTAAGCTATTTCCCTACCTCCTTTCCTGCTGAGCAGGGAGCCCGGGCTCGATCCCAGAACCCTGGGATCATAACCTGAGCCAAAGGCACATGCTTAACTGGCTAAGCCAGCCAGGATCCCCAGCCATGTTTGTCTTAAGCAAAAGGACACTTTCTCACGATGCCTTCACATGACTTCACGTTGTACCAGAGACCTGCATTTGCCTCTAGGAGGTTGCAGATGAAGGCAACTGCAAACTCTGACATTGGTTTATCAAATACAATGACCTGCCTGGTGACAGCAAAACTCTTATGAGCCCATGAGAGGGTGCTGTGACACTCAGTTGTGGCTGGGCTGGCACAGAGCACCAAATCCTTTTCCATGCCTGATGTCTGTGAGGAACAGATGCCCCCACTGTGAATGAGACCCTGCCACTGAGCTGTCCAGAGATGGCCATCCTCACGGAGGATGAGGATAAAGGACAATGCCTGAGGAGACCTCATCTGTCTCTTTTATCTTTTCATATTTTTGACAGTGGACAAATCACTGCCTAGGAGTCTCCAACTACCTTAGTCTCATCTGTGAATGGCCAAGAGGTTTTACAAAACACTTAAGATTTTGACCTCACAAATGCCCACAACCACTTACCATAGGGATTCAACATTAAGCATAGATAATGTTGGTTGGAAGAGAGGTCCTGCCCACTGTTGTTTCTCACTTATATGCTCATCTTCCTTACCTCATGGTAACATAACCACCTTGATTCCTGCTTCTGTCTTCAGGAAGGCTGATGTGACTTGAAGGGCATTACCCTGACATCGTTTTTCTTAGCAAAAAGATGTGGACATTTCCCTAGTCCTACACACCCAAAGTTGAATCGGAGTCAGGATTGAGGAGGCTGATGAGAGTTGAAGGTGTTTTCCTGTACACGGTGGTTTATTACCAATAAGGATGGGTCAGAGTCCTCGAAATTCCAGAACCTTTTCATTAATGCTTCCTACTTGTGAAAGATGATGTACGTTGGTCTTTCCCTGTATAGCGTGGTGACTCAGAGAAAAGTGCTTATCTCTTTCGTCAGACTTCCACGACCACCTTGGGGCTGGCTTCCATATTCACAAAGGATGATGTTAGGGCTAAGAGGGTTCCTGTACTCTGTTACTTCTTACAGATAAGTGTATGGCATTTTTGTTACATTGCCAGAACCACTTAGCGCCGGGTTTGCCGGCCTCCTGGGGACGAACCCTAACCCTAGGTCGGCCCCCGAGGGGCCCCTCCCAAGGGGCCTGGCGCCACAACGCCGGGGATTTGGGACCCCCGAGCCCAGCGCCGGAGTCACCCTGCCGCCCCGCGGCAACCCAGGCTCCTAGGGGCGCCGCCGGTCATTCAGGGCTGGAGAACGGCCAGGGCCCTCTGAGACATGGTGACCTTCGAAGGCCCCCCACGCTAAAATGCTTGGGCTCATGCTCAGTCTCGCCAGCGCTCTCACCTCGTCTGAACCCTCTGCATGCCGCACAGCCGCTGATCGGGTCCACCGGTTTCCTGGGGGCTAACCGTAACCTTAGATTGACCCATGAGGGCCCCTCCCAAGGGGCCTGGCGCCCCAAAGCCGGGGATTGGGGACTCCGAGCCTCAACACCTGACTCACCCTGTCGCCCAGCCGCCACCCGGGGGCTTGGGGTGCTGCCGTTCATTCAGGGCGGGAGAACGGGCAGGGCCCTCCGAGACACAGTGACCTTCGAAGGCCCCCCGCGCCAAAACACCGAGGCCCACGCTCCCAATCACCAGTGCCCTCACCTCGGTCCGCCACTGCCCTCTCCACACAGGTTGAGAATAGGGCCTGCTGGCCTCCTGGGGGCTAAACCTAACCCTAGGTTGGCCCCCGAAGAGCCCCTCCCAAGAGGCCTGTCATTGCAACGCTGGGGATGGGGACCCCGAGCCCAAGTGTCAGACTCACCCTGCTGCCATTCAGCCACCCGATCTGCTAGGGGCCCACCGGTCAATCAGGGAAGGAGAACGGTCAGGGCCCTCCCAGCCCCCGCCGACCTTCGAAGGCCCGCTGCGCTAAAACACTTGTGCTCATGCTCAGGCTCGCCAGTGCCCTCACCTCGGCCCAACCCTCTGCGTGTTGCACAGCCACTGATCGGGTCCACCGGCCTTCTGGAGGTAACCCCGTAACCCTAGATCGACCCCCGAGGGGCCCCTCCCAAGGGGCCTGGCACCACAACACCGGGGATTGCGGACCCCCAAGCCTCAGCACTGCCCTCACCCTGCCGCCCAGCTGCTACCCGGGTCTTCGGGTCCTGCCCTTCATTCAGGGCGCGAGAACAGATGGGTCCCTCCGAGACAGGGCGACCTTCAAAGGACCCCTGCGCCAAAACGCCCAGGCCCATCCTCCCGGTCATCAGCGCCTTCAACTCGGTCCGCCACTCTGCTATCCACACAGCTGGCGAATACGGCCTGCTGGCCTCCTAGGGGCTACCCTAACCCTATCTTGGCCCCCGAAGGGCCCCTCCCAAGGGGCCTGGCACCGGAACGTGGGGGATTGGTGATACCCGAGCCTCAGCGCCTGACTCACCCTGCCGCCCCACCGCCATTTGGGCTGCTAGGGGCGCCGCCAGTCATTCAGGGAGGAGAATGGGCATGGCCGGCTGACTACCCGGAGACATTCGAAGGCCCCCGGTGCCAAAACGTTTGGGCCCATGCTCCTGCTCCACAGAGACCTCACCTCGACCCACCCCTCCTTTCGCCGCACAGCTGGCAGATTGAGCCTGCTGGCGTCCCGGGGGCTAAACCTAACCCTAGGTCATCCCCCGAGGGGCCCCTCCCAAGCGGCCTGGTGCCCCAACGTGGTGTATTGGGGACCCCTGAGCCCCAGCGCCGGACTCACCTGCCGCCCCGCCATCACCTGGGCCGCTAGGGGCCCCACGGGTCATTCAGGGTGGGAGAATTGGCAGGGCCCTCCTTTTCACCTGCGAAATTCGAAGGCCCCCCGCTCAAAAAAGTTGGCTCCACGCTCCTGCTCGCCAGCGCCCTCACCTTGGCCCGCCCCTCCGCTTGATGCACAGCCAGTGGATAGTTCCTGCCAAGCTCCTGGGGGCTAACCGAAACCCTAGGTTGGCCCCGTGGGGCACATCCCAAGGGGCCTGGCTCTGCAACGCTTGGGATTGGTGACTTGAGCCCCAGAGCCGGACTCACCCTGCCGCACTGTCACCACCCGGGCCGCTAGGGGCGCTGCCAGTCATTCAGGGTGGTAGAAAAGTCAGGGCACTGGAGAAACCGGCGACATTTGAAGCCTCCCACGCCAAAATGCAGGGGCCCACGCTCTCGCTTGCCAGGGCCTTTACCTTGGCCTGCCCACCTCTCGCTGCCCAGCCAGAGGATTGGGCCTGCCGGCCTCCTGGGGGCTAACTCTATCCCTAGGTCAGCCCAGGAGGAGCCCCTTCCAAGGGGCCTGGCGCTGCAACGCTGGGGATTGGGGATCCCGGAGCCACCGTGCGGGACTCACCCTGCCGCCCCACCACCAACGGATCCGGTAGGGGCGCCGCTGCTTATTCAGGGCAGGAGAATGGGCAGGGCGCTATGAGCCATGGCAACATTTGAAGGCCCAGGGCGCCAAAATGCTGGGGCCCATGCTCCCACTCGCCATCGCCCTCAACTCGGCCCGCAACTCTGCTCCTCACACAGCCAGCAGATCGGGCCTGTCGGCCTCCTGGGCGCTAACCCTAACCCTAGGATGGCCCCTGAGGCTCCCTTCCTAACGGGCCTGGCGCCGCAACACCGGGGCTTGGGGACCCCCAAGCCCCAGCGCCAGATCCACCCTGCCGCCCCGCCCCACAGAGGCCGCTAGGGGCGCCGACTTTCCTTCAGGGTGGGAGAATGGGCAGGGCCCTCCGAACACCCGCCAACCTTCGAAGGCGCCCCGAACCAAAACGCTTCAGCCCAGGCTCATGTTCACCAGCACCCTCACCTCAGCCCAACTCTGCTCTCGAGGCACAGGTGGTGTATCGGGCCTGCTGGCCTCCTGGTGGCTAACCCTAACTGTAGGTCAGCCCCCGAGGGGCCCTTCCCAAGTGTCCTGGCACCGCAACGCTGGGGATGGGGACCCTGAGCGCAAGAGCCGGACTCACCCTGCTGCCCTTCAGCCACCGGAGATGCTAGGGGCCCACTGCTCAATCAGGGCAGGAGAACGGGCAGGGCCCTCCGAGCCCACGCCATCCTTCGAAAGCCCCCCATGCTAAAATGCTTGGGCTCATGCTCAGGCTTGGCAGCGCCCTCACCTCGGCCCAACACTCTGCGTGTTGCACAGACGCTGATCAGGTCCACAGGCCTTCTGCAGGTAACCATAACCCTAGATCGATCCCCGAGGGGCCCCTCCCAAGGGGTCTGGCGCCGCAACGCCAGGGATTGGGGACCCCAACCTCAGCACTGGACTCACCCTGCCGCCCAGCCACCACCCGGGTGTTGGGGTGCTGCCGTTCATTCAGGGTGGGAGAACAGGCAGGGTCCTCCGAGACAGGGTGACTTTCAAAGCCCCCCGGCGCCAAAAGGCCCGGGCCCACACTCCCGCTCACCAGCGCCCTCACCTCGGTCTGCCACTCCGCTCTCCAACAGCTGGCGAATAGGGCCTGCTGGCCTCCTAGGGGCTAAACCTAACCCTAGGTTGGCCCCTGAGGGGCCCCTCCCAAGGGGCCTGGCGCTGGAATGCGGGGGATTGGGGATACCCGAGTCGAAGCACCTGACTCACCCTGCTGCCCTGCCGCCACCTGGCCTGCTAGGGGCGCTGCTGGTCATTCAGGGCTAGAGAAGGGGCAGGGCCTTCCCAGCTCCCAGTGACTTTCAAAGGCTCCCTGGGCAAAAACGCTGGTGCTCATGCTCCGGCTCCCCAGCGCTCTCACCTTGGCCTGCCCCTCCCTTTGCTGCAGAGCCAGTGGATAGGGCCTGCCTGCCTCCTGGGGGCTAACCCTAACCCTAGGTCGGCCCCCCAGGGACCCCTCCCAAGGTTCCTGGTGCCGCTACTCCGGGGATCTGGCACTCCAAGCCCCAGAGCCAGACTCACCCTGCCGCAACGCCGCCACCCAGGCCGCTAGGGGCGCCGCCGCTCATTCAGGGAGGTGAATGGGCAGGGCCCGCGGAGTCCCAGGAGACATTCGAAGGACGCTGGCGCCAAAACGCTTGGGCCCGCGCGCCCGCTCGACAGAGACTTCACATCGACCCACCCCTCCATTAGCCACACAGCTGGCGGATTGAGCCTGCTGGTGTCCTGGGGGCTAACTCTAACCCTAGGTCGGCCCACGAGGAGCCCCTCCCAAGGGGCCTGGTGCTGCAATGCCAGGGATTGGGGATCTCTGAGCCACAGCGTGGGACTCACCCTGCAGCCCCACCAGCAATGGAGCCGCTAGGGGCACCGCTGATTATTCAGGGACGGAGAATGGGCAGGGCCCTTCGAGCCATGGCAACATTCAAAGGCCCAGGGTGCCAAAACGCTGGGGAACATGCTCCCACTCGCCATCGCCATCAACTCGGCCCGCACCTCTGCTCCTCACACAGCCGGCAGATCGGGCCTGTCGGCGTCTTGGGCGCTAACCCTAACCCTAGGACGGCCCCTGAGGGTCCCTTCCTAAAGGGCCTGGCGCCGCAATGCCGGGTATTGGGGACCCCCAAGCCCCAGCGCTGGATGCACCTTGCCGCCCCGCCCCACATGGGCCGCTAGGGGCACCTACGTCCCTTCAGGGTGGGAGAACTGGCAGGGCCCTCCAATCTCCCGGCGACATTCCAAGGCCCCGCGCGCCAAAATGCTTGGGCCCACGGTTCAGCTCTCTGGCGCCCTCACTTTGGCCTGGCCCTCCGCCACCGCACAGCAGGCGGATCATGCCTGCCTGACTCCTAGGTGCTAACAATAACCCTAGGATGGCCTCAGAGGGGCCCCTGCCAAGGGGCCTTGCACTGCAACGCATGGCATTGGGGACCCCCAAACCGCACTGCCAGACTCACACTGCCACCCCGCCACCACCCGGGCCGCTAGGGGCGACGCCGGTCATTCAGGGCGAGAGAACGGGCAGGGCCCTCCGAGCCTCTAGTGATGTTCAAAGGCCCCCTGCGCCAAAACACTGGATACCATACTCCTGCTCACCAGCACCCTCACCTCAGCCCACTCCTCCACTCTCCACACAGCCAGCGCATCATTCCTTCTGGCCTACCGGGGTCTAAACCTAATCCTAAACCCTAACTCCTAACCCTTACCCTAACCCTACCCTAAACCTAACCCTAAACCCTAACATTAACACTAAACCCTAAACCCTAACCCCTAACCCTAATCCCGAAACCCTAAACACTAAACCCTAACCTTAACCACTAACCCCAAACCCCAAACCCTAACCCTAAAACCTAACCCTACCCCGACCCCTACCATACCCCTAACCCTACCCCTAACCCTACCCCTTCAGCTAACCCTACCCCTAACCCGTACCCTAACCCTAAACCTAACCCTAACCCGTAACCTAACCCATACTCTAACCCTAACTCTAACCCGTACCCTAACCCTACCCCTAATCTGTACCCTAACCCTAACTGTAATCCTAACACATACTCTAACCCGTACCCTAACCCGTACTCTAACCCGTACCCTAACCCGTACCCTAACCCTAACCCTAACCCTAAACCGTAACCTAACCTGTACCATAACCCTAAACCGTACCCTAACCCTAACCTGTACCCTAACCCTAATCTGTACCCTAAACCATACCCAAATCCATACACCAACACTAACCCTAAACCGTACCCTAACCCGTACCCTAAACTGTACCCTAATGTGTACCCTAACGCATACCCTAACCCTAACCCGTACCCTAAACCTAACCCGTACTCCAATCATAACCCTAACCCTAAACCCAAACCCTAAACCCTAACCCGTACCCTAAACCCTAATCTGTACCTTAACCCATAACCTCTAACCTGTAACCCCTAAACTCAACCCTAACCCGTACCCTCTCCTTCCCCTAACCCTAAACCTTACCCTCACCCATAACCTAACCGTAACCCATACCCTAACCTTAACCCGTACCCTAATCCGTACCCTAACCCCGGGGATTGGGTACACCTGAGCCCCACCATGGGACTCAGCCTGCCACCCCTCAGGAAACCATGCCCCTTGGGGCGCCACAGAGCATCCCCTGCAGGAGAACTGGTAGGGCCCCCCTGAGCACCCAGCGATCCTCAGTGGCCCTATACACCCAACCCTGAGGGCCATGCTCATCCCGCCCCATGCCTCCCTTCAGCTTGCCACCGAGCTCGTCACAGAGCCTGCAGATCAGGCCTGCCGGGTTCCTGGGGCCTAGACCTGACCCTAGGTCGGCTGGGTAGGGCCCCTCCCCTGGGGCCCGGTGCCACAGCCGCAGGGACTGGGGACACTTGAGCCCCACTGAAGGACAAAGCCTGCCAGCCCGCAGGAAACCGTGCCCCTTGGGAGGCTGTAGAGCATTCAGGGTGGGAGAACAAGGAGGGTCCCCAGAGCCCCCAGCGAACTTCGGCAATCCCTAAACCCAACCTTGAAGCCCATGCTCACCCCACCCGTGTACGCTCACCTCAGCCCGCGGCGGAGCTTGCCACATAGTGGGCAGATCTGGCCCGCGGGTTTCCTGGGTCCCAAACCTAACCCTAGTTCATCTGTGGAGGGGCCCCTCCCCAGGAGCCTGGAGCCACAGCCACGGGGATTCAGGATACCTGAGCTGCACAGCAGGACTCAGTCTGCCACCCCGCAGGAAACCATGCGCCTTGGGAGGCCATAGAGCATTCAGGGTGGGAGAACCAGGAGGGCCGTCCTGAGCCACCAGCGAACTTCGGCGGCCTCCTGTACCCCAACCCTGATGCCCACGCCCACCCTCCCCACACCCTCACCTCAGCCCGTGTAGCTAGCCATATAGCCAGCAGATAGGGCCTGCGGGGCTCCTGGGGCCTAACCCTAGCACTAGGTCGGCTGCGGGTGTGGGGGCCTCCCCAGGAGCCTTACACCGCAGCCCCGGGGAATTGGGATACCTGTGCCCCACCGCAGGACTCAGCTTGCCACCCGACAGGAAACCATGCCCCTTGGGGCTCTATGGAGCCTACAGGGCACGAGAACTTGGGGAGGCCCCCGGAGCCCATCCCCATCTTTTGGCACCCCCCGTGCCCCAACCCTGAGGCCCATGCTCACCCTCCTCTATGGCCTCCTCTCAGCCCTCCACAGAGCTCGCCGCACAGCCTGCTGATTGTCCCTGCCGGGCTCCTGGACCCTAACCCTTACCCTAGGTTGGCCACAGAGGGGCCCCTCCCCAGGGTCCTGGCACCCCACTCTAGGGGATTGGGGACACCCAAGCCCCACCGTAGGACTCAGCCTTCAGCCCACAGTAAACTGTACCATTTTGGGGCACAACACAGCATTCAGGGCAAGAGAATTGGGGCACCCCTGAGAGCCCCTTCTGGTGAACCCCGACCTTTGTGGGCCCTTCCGGATGAAACCCCAAGGCTCACACTCTCCCGCCCTTGTGCCTTCATCTCACTCGGCCTGGGAGTTCTCTGAGGACTGGGCAGTTCGGACTGCTGTCTCTTGAGGCCTAACCTAACCCTGGGTCTTCTGCTGAGCTTCCCTCACCGTTTGCCTGCCTCCAAGGCATCAGGCATTGGGCTTACCTCTGCACGACTAGAGGACTCAGCCTGCCCCACAGCAGGAAACTGTCCATTTGGGGCTGCAGCAAGGATTCATAGGAAAATCAGAGGGCCCCACTCAGCCAATCCCAGGCGACCCCCACTTTCAGAGATCTCCCTGGATCCAATTAGTAGCTTCACACTAACTTTTAAACTTGCTCTCCACAGAGATCTTTTGAAATTCTCCACACTTCCAACCGATGTCATCATCCAGCTTCAGTGCCTTACCCAGCTTTAGGTCTTGAGATGGATTAAAATGGGAAGTAATTTCACTAATGTCGACGTACTGGTGACCAAAAGATACATGCATAAATGCTTCATATCACTTGGCTTCAGGAAAATGCAAATCTAAACCCCTATAGATGCCATATCACACGAGGCCGAATATCTAAAAATAAGAAGACATGAAACTACACATGTTGGAGAGGATGTGGAGAAACGGGAACCCTCTTACACCCCTGTACAAATGCAGTCCGGTACAGCCACTCTTGAAAATGGTATGGAGTTTACTCAAGAAGTTATAAATAAAGCTACCTTATGTCCCAGCAATTGCACTACTGGGTATTTACCCCAAAGAGACAGAGGTAGTGAAGACGGGACACATGCACCCCAGTGTTCATAGCAGCAATATCCATAATAGACCAACTGTGGAAGGAGTGCAGATGACCATGGATAGATGAATTGATAAAGAAGATGTGGATCATATATATAATGGAATATTACTCAGCCATCAGAAAGGATGAATACTTACCATCACACCAACCTGGGTGGAGCTGGAGGGTATTATGCTGAGTGGAGTAAGTCAATGAAAGAAAGGCAATGATCATATGCTTTCACTCCTATGTGGAATATCAGAAACAAGGAAGAAGACCATAGGGGAAGGAAGGGAAAATAGAATGGGAAGTCATCAGAAAGGGAGAAAACCCATGATGGACTCTTAACTATCGCAAGAAACTGATGATTGCTGGAGGAGAAGTTGGGGGGGGGGTAACTGGGTGAGTAGCATTAAGGAGGTCTCACGATACAATGAGCACTGGGTGTTACACAAGACTGAAAATTTATTGAAGACTACATCTGAAACTAATGATGTACTGTAATTTGGCTAATTGAATTTAAATTAAAGAATAAAGGACCTCGAATAAACAATCCTAAACATTTGTATGGTACCACTAAAGATTCCGAACAGCCAGTGCAATGTGGAAAAGAAAAACAAAGCTGGGGGACTCAAAATGTCAGATTTCCGGTTATACTACAAAGCTGCAGTCATCCTAACAAGAGAGTACGGCACAAAAATAGACACAGCGACCAAAGGAACAGGATACAAATTCAGACAGAAACCCACAATTATGTGGTCCATGAATCTTCCACAAAGAAAGCAACGATATCAAAAGGGAAAAGGTCAGTATCTACAACAAATGGTGTTGGGAAAACTAGATAGCTATGCAAGAAGAATGAAATTAGACTTCTTTCTTACACAATACAGACAAACACAAACACAAAACAGTTTCAAGACCTCAATATGAGACCTGAATCCATAAAAATCCTACAGGAGGGAAGACAGTAACTTCTTGACATGGACCATACCAACGTTTTTCTGGACTGTCTCCTGAGGCAAAGGAAATGAAAGCAAAAATAAACTATTGGGAACACAGCAAAATAAAAAGTTTCCACACGGCAGAAGAACAATGAAAATGTAAAAAAAATAAGAAAACCTACTCAAAGGGAGAAGATATTTGCAAAGATCATATGCAATAAAGGGATAGTGTCCAAAACATATACAACTGATACTACTCGACCCCCAAAAAACAAATAATGCAGTTAAAAAATAGGCAGAAGACATGGACAGACATTTCTCCAAAGAAGAAATACAAATGGCCAACAGTCCTGTGAAAAGATGTTCACCATCACCCATCATCAGGAAAATGTAAATCCAAAGAACAATGAGTAATACCCCAAACCTGTCAAAATGGCTAACATCTAAAGCACAACAAAAAGTAGGTGTTGGGAAGATGTGGATAAAGGGGAATCCTCGCGAACTGTGGGTGGGAATGCAAACTGTGGTGGCCACCGTGGAAAACAGTATGAATGTTCTTCAAAAAATTAAATATAGAACTATCCTACGATCCAACAATCACACTACTCATATTTACCCAAAGAATAGGAAATGAGTAACGTAAAAGGATACGTGCACCCCATGTTTCTTGCACCATTATTTACAATATCACAATATGGAAGCAACCCAAGTGTCTGTAGAAAAATTGACAAATGAGATGATAGATGTGTGTATTCACACACACACACACACACACACACACACACACACACACACACACTGGAGTATTATTCCGCTTGAAAAAGAATGAAACCTTGCCATTTGCAAACACATGGATTGAGCTAGAGAGTATTATCCTAACTGAAATCAGTCAGTCAGAGAAAGACAAATCCCATACGATGTCACTCTAATGGGGAATTTAAAAAACAAACAAAAAAAAATAAATAAAAGAGAAAAAGAAGACACACCAAAATACAAACTCTTAACAAGAGAGAACAAAAGGATGGTTACCAGAGAGGAGGTGGATAGAGGGATGAGCGAAATACATGAAGTGGATTAAGAGGACACTTTTCTTGATGACCACTGAGTAATATGTACAATTACTGAATCTCTCTATTGTACACCTGAAAGGAATGTAACACTGTATGTTAGCTCTACTGGAATTAAAATAAATTTTGAAAAAAGATTTTTCATTCAGGAAGCTCTTTGTAAAAGCTTTTCCTGTGCACTGTGCATAAGCCCTACTTGGGAGGATTCACTCTACAATAATTATTCACTCTATGCCTCGAATTCAGATTTCACTGAGTTCTTACCGTGGATCCCAGCCCACGGGAGCCATGGTCCTTTACTGTCCAGGTTCAGCACCTATGCATTCAAGATTGGAAGTAGAGACACATGTCACTTCACTGTCCAGAAAGCTATTATTGTTTCTGTTTCAGTGTGAGAGAGTCACAGACTTTGGGACAGGTTTCAGATCAGGTTTATTATGGATCCTGGATCTCTACTTCAATGTTCATTACCTGGATCCATTTGGCTAATAGGTTCCCTGTGGATGGGCTTGCTACCAAGCACATACATGGAAGATGCAACGGTGGGTGGGCTTGGTACTGGACAGGAAGAAGATCAAAAACAGACAAGGGTCCGATCCCCCCCCATCCAGGAACTGCTACAGTAGAGGGTACGGGAGGTAGAATCCATGCAAAACTCCAAGGTCACCAGCTGAACACAGGAGGCATAGGTCAAGGGATCTGGAGATGCAGGGGTTGAAGGCTGCTCTGAGCTATCTAGGAATAAAAGTAACCAAAAATGAGAAAGACATAGTACACTCAACACATGGCAGAAAAGAAATGAAAAACATGTTTGTCGAGGGGGGCAGGATGTATGGATCAAAGATTTGGAAGGCAACACAAACAAATGGATGCTTACGCCATGCTCCTTAACTGGAGGAGTTAATTATGTGAACATGTCCATCTTATCCAAAGCAATCGACACATGTGATGAAATCCCTATCTGAATTCCAGTGGCATTCTTCGAGCTAATAGAAAACAGTCCTCAAACTTGTATGGAATCACAAAAGACCCCAAATACCCAAAGCAACCTGGAGAAAGAAAGGTGCAGTCAACACACTCCTGGATTTCAAGCTAGATTACAAAGCTCTTGTCATCAAAACAGGATGGTACTGGCATAAACACAGACACCAGGTCAATGGAACAGAACAGAAAGCTCAGAAACTTACCCACACGTAGATGATCCTAACTTACGACACAGCAGCAGAAGATATGCCATGAGGGAAGGACTGTCTCTTCAGTGAGCGGTAACAGGCAAACTGGACACTAAATGCAGAAGAATATAACTGGGTCACTTTCTTACACCACACACAAAATTTTTAATGGATGAACGATTTGAACATAAGACCTGAATCCATAAACCTCCAAGAAGACGCAGGTACTAAGTCTCTCGACATTAGTTTTGGCAAAGAGTCTTCAGATCGGACACCAAATACAAAGGCAACAAAAGCAAAAATAAACAAGTGGAACAAATTCAAACTGAAATCTCCCACACGGCAAAAGAAACCATCAAAAACATAAAGGCCACTGACCCAATAAGAAAAAAATATCTGTGAATCATATGTGTGAGAAGAGGCTAATATCCAAAATACACACAACACTCATACAAATCAAAACAAAAAAATACTGTAAAAAATTGGGGCGAATATATGAACAGATACTTCCAATGATGGCACACAAGTGCCATCAGACAGAAAAAGTTGTTCGACATCACTCTTCATCGTCAGGGAAACATCTGTCAAACCCACAATGGGCTATCCCCTCACAACTGTTGGAACAGCAATTGTCCCAGAGACGAACAACAAGTGGGGTCAAGGGTGTGCAGATGAGGAGACACTGTGCACTGTTGGTGGGAATGGAAATTGGTGCAGCCACTGTGACAAACGGTATGGACGTTCCTGAAAAAATAAATGCAACTACCACATGACCCAGTAATGGCTCTACTGAGTATTGATTTGGAGAACACAAAAATACTGCCTCAAAAAGACAGATGCACTCCCACGTTCACTGCAGCATTATTCACAAGAACCAGACATGGAAACGTAGACCTTGGGGGCCTTATGCCAAGTAACTCAGACACAGAAAGACCAATACCAGATGCTCTCATGTACATTCCACGTGGAATAAACAAATACTGAATGCATAGATACTGAGAGCAGATTGGTAGGTGCCAGATTCGGGGATGGGGTGGTAGAAATGGGTGAAGGTGGTCAAAGTCTCAATGTTTGAGTGAGAAAATCCGACAGTCATGAAATGTTCTGTCCAGCATGGAGACTAAAACTAACCCTGCAGCATGGAGACTAAAACTTACCCTGCAGCATAGGGTATAGGTTTCCCTGCTCTTTGAAAGTACAGGGCTTCTGAGAAACCTTGCACAGCAGAAATGGTGTCAAGAAGGAATGACCATTAATTTACATGAACAATTAGTGTGTTCAGACTCCAAAATTCCTTCTCTTTGGCTTTTCATAGGCCTCAGCACACAAGTTTCTAACTGAGGACCAGCATAAATGAAGATAAAGCACCGCAGAGGCTCACAGACACAATTCAAAGTGCTGGTGGCTGGATGCGGAGAGCGGTTCCCAGAGGAAGGAGCTGGTTGGGGTGCACACCGACTCTGTCGTGCTTCTCCCCAAAACAGATGCTGAATGCGATTCTCACTGTTCACCTTTTTTTCATAAGAGGGAAATCCTCTTCAGGTCTCTTCCTCTTACTGAAGCTGGGTAATAACGTAGTTCTTTCAAGAAAGCCCAATCTCTTACTGTGAACGTTAAAAAGTGGGGGATACTTGTACTTGAGCATTGCTGAGGGAGGAGATGTGAAAGGTCCTCCCAGACACAAACCTCAGCAGATCCACCGGGAAAGGCACCTTCCTCAGCATGCAGAACACGGACTACCTCCTACCCCCCAAGAAACCCTCTCCTTCCCCTCGATCAGGACAACCCACAACAGCTGGGAGTTACCCCAACTCCTCCGTTCTCCTGCTCCTAATAGCTAACCCATCAGCAAATCCTGTGAGCTCCATCTTCAAAATGGACCCAGAATAGGTCTAACCACTCCATCCAAGGCCACCTGTCTGGTCCACAGTGCCTGAGTTCCTGGAAAAGCTTCATCATTGACCTCCCTTGCCATCTTCAACCCTCTGTCATCTGTTCTCAACACTGTAGCCAGGATGGCCCAGTGAAACAGGGTCTCATGGGGTTATAGCCCTGGAATGGCTTTCTGTCACCCTCTGTCACCTCTCTGAGCTCATGTCCTAAGCTGTCTCCTGTGGCCACAGGGCCTTCTTGTTGCTCCTGGACATACCTAGAATTCTCCTGCCCCAGAACCTTTGCACATGCTTTCCCTTCTGTTAAGAATGCTCTTGATTTGTTCTCACTCACCTTCTGAGAAGTCTGAATTGGAGTGACAGGGAAAGAAGATGAGGCTGTGTGTGTTGGGTGAGGCTGGTGGCCCAGAAGAAGGTTTTCTGCCAGGTCTCCACCTGTGCCTCACTTGACCTCAGCCAGGAACTTGCACACAGCCCTCACCTGTCACAACTCTCACCCAGGAGACCAAAGCCACCCCTGGAGCCCACCCTGCCCACACCTTGCTGAATAATGCATTCAGCTCTCCTCTGCGACCCCTGTCAGCTTTACCCAGACCTCGAACTCCCCCGTCTCCTTCAAAGCTCCCGGATTCCTCCTCTGCTTCCAAAGTCACACTGGCACAAGGCTTTCATGAGAAAGCCATAACGCTAACTAATGAAAGGTTCACACCTACTTTCCCCTTCTGTTGCCTTTTTCTCCACCTTCTTTCCTACCTGTGCAAACTGTAACATATCAGTGGAACATGAACATGCTCTGAGACCTGAATCTTTCATTGCAGCTTTCTGAGGACTCCTTATGTGATAAGAAACTAGTGTATCCTACAACAGGGTGTTTTACAACTCTCACCTATAGGATAGTACAGCCCAATTCACTACAATTTTACCCCACTCTTCATGAAGCAGAACACTTTTTCCTTTCTTCTTTTACTTAAATTCCAGTTAGTTCACATGCCATGGAATATTCGCTTCAGGGGTAGGATTTAGTGATTCCACACCTGCATACAGTACCTGGTACTCATCACAAGTGCCCTCCTTAATACCCCTCACCCATTTAATTCTTCCCCCCACACCCTTGTCCTGCAGCAACACTCAGTTTGTTCTCCAAGGTTGAGTCTATTTTTGTTTTCCTCTCTCATCACCCCTCAACTCTGTTCATCTGTTTTCTCTCTGAAATTCCACAAGCGTGAGAGCATAGGATATATGTCTTTCCTCACTGATTTTGCTTAGCTTAATACACTCTAGATCCATGCACATCCTTGCAAATGGTAAGATTTCATTGTTTTTGAAGCTGGGTCATATTCCATTATATATATATATATATATATATATATATATTTATGTATGTATCCCACATCTGCTTTATCCGTTCATCACTGCATGGACTTTCGGATTCTCTCCATAGTTTGGCTACTGTGGACATTACCGCCATAAACATCATGGTGCATGGACCCCCTTCGAATCTGCATTTCTGTATCCTTTGGGTAAATACCTAGGAGAGCAATTGCTGGATCATGTGGTTGTTCAATATTTAACTTTTTGAGGAACCCCCACACTGTTTCCCAGACTAGCTGCACCACTATGCATTGCCACCAACAGGATGGGAGGGTTCCCCTTTATGCAGAACATTATCTGCCGGCAATTTCATAAGAGGAAACAAAACCTCTGTGAGATGCACCCAGGGTCAGGCAAGCAGTTGCAGACTTCACCCCAAGGCTCCTGACGCCAAGCCCCTTGAAGCCACCAGCATGCCACTATCCAAAAGATTTCTCAGACTCTCCTTCTGACTCCACCACCAAAGAAACTACAGAGAGAATATGGCATCTCAAAATATCGAGATAATACATTTAGTAAAACTAGAAAGTCAAGCTCAACTTTAAACAGGAACAGGCCGCTTTGGATAATTTTGAATTTTCCCTCCACCCTAATTTTAACTCTTCTGATGAACAAACTAATCAATGATGAAACATCACCTTTGTCAACTGACGTCATCCAAGTCTGTATCAGATGAAAAAAAGCCACCTAACTCTAGATGCTGGCCACTCAACCATATCTTAGGCCCAATTGAATAAACACTATTAGATGAAGGAACAAATTAGATGTTACAAACAGGCACAGAGTGAATCTCACCTTCCCTTTCTAATAAAAGAGGGTTCCTAGGAAACAGATAGTCAAAATATATTTGTAAGCAATAAATGGACAGAGAAATTGTGATCTCCTGCAAAGTTCTACCTGCAGGGAAACTAAGTAATTCTTGCACCAAACCCAGAATGCTGACAGCTACTTCAATTTTACTTTGTGGCTCAACTAGAGAAAAGAGAAAAGCCCAGGAGGTTTGGGATAATGAGAGGTTTTACCTCCAGCCCTGAAATAGATAGGACATTTTGCCAAACATACCTGTGCTTTCTCTGAACACTGGTGTCCTGTGACAAGCTGCCTCGCTGACTCCAATGCTGACATTCAAAACCTCGGGTGTCTTGGAGCCAGAGTAGAGAAGTGCTGTCAGTTGTGGAGAAGTAGGCAACGCTGACCTAAAGCTTGCACACCTGCTTCGGTTTCTGGGCGAAGGGGCAACACATACTTGTTGTTTAGCAGTAATTATCTTCATTCTCAATAGACCAATGACCTTGCCTTTTCTGGAAGGCAGACTTACACTTCTAAAGAAACCCTCAATTCGTCTATTCCCAATGCAACTAGAGTGGAACATTTATTTCTCACTTAAATAGAAAACACTGTTATTGTCAACACTGCATGAATGAACTTTAAAAACCATTTTAGAGAGAAAGGAAGAGACCTTTATTCAAACCCAAGTCAGGACAGCTGCCTGGGAGACACAATCTTCACCAAGAAGGGAGTGCTCCGGGGAAGGAACATTTGGGGCAGGCTTATATATTTTTTTGTGTTTTGTTTTACGTACAGAGTTACACACCACAATGAGGATCTTCTTAGATTCCAGAAAGTGACAGACTCTTTCTTATGTTTTCAGTATGTACATGTCAGTATGACTTTAATCTTATGGGAGCCAAAGAGGTTCTTTATTTTTTCTTATATTTTGGCATTTTTTGGTTATTGTTTTCTTCTCGAAGCAGATGTACAACATGTGCTTGGGGCAGAAATAGGACCCATGCTTTGAGGTTTTGCCCACTCATTTTGAGCTGGGTAAAATGTTAAAGGATAGCTTCCCTGGGAGTCCAGGATCAGGGCCCACAGATGTTATAAGTTAAAAATTCCTTTTATCATTATAATTACTCCTAAATGGAGGAATTTGAGACAAAAGCACCTTTCACAAGAGTACCAAGAAATCAAAATGATGCCCACGGAAGGCTGCCTGCTCCATGGTCAGCACAGGTAACACAAGTGTTCACAGTCTCTGGACTCCTGCCCTTCTCCTGCCCAAATCGCTGAAGCACACAGACCACTTAAAATCAGAATTGTAGAACTGCTAGACACCTTAGAGATGTCTGGCACCATTCCCTTGGACTGCAGAATAAAACACAGTAGCTCGTTGTCACCAACTAATTTCAACATGAAGTGCCCCCTGGATGCACTAAGTTCTTTCTCTGCAAATATTGACAAATGTAAGTCACAGTCATACCATATAAACACTACGATGGCTGGGAAGTCATCGTAGGTAAGGGAATATTTTAGCCATGTTTATAAGCATTCGCTCACGTTGTAGAAGAGGCTGAGCTGAGTGTTTTTAAATACTATTTGAGACCTGTTTTATAGCACACTGTGAACATACCAGAGCCTGAATGGACTAAAAGAGAGAGTTGGTTTCAGTAACTTTAATACCAGGAAAATATTATACTGTCTCTATTCCTAAGGATCTTTGAGTATCTTACCCAGAGGTCCTCCACTGAGATAATGATCTTAATGATCACCATGGGCAGATGTGAAAAGGCCCGCTGAATTCATTCCAGTTGTCCACATGACAAGAAAATCCTGATACTTGATAGGTTTCCAGATCGAGAAGACCAGAGATAAGAGGGAAATAGTACCCTGTATGGAACAACAAGGGATTTGGAGTCAATTTGGGGATCCCACTTAGGTTTCTGACACTAAAATCCTCTGTGACTCATATCATCTGAGTCCCTGTCTAACCACCTGAACATGTGCCTAAATATATCTACACCCTAGTTGAGAAGTTTAAGAGGCAGAATGCTACAAAGAGCCAGTATGATGTCTCTCAAGAACAGGTGCTCAGGAAGCCATAATTGCTATTGGGTCTATTTCTTTTCCAGAAGAAAGAACACATGTTGAATCCATATTTCTAATAGATGACTCACCAGATGATTTTCAAACCTGAAGGAAGGCCAAGAAGTCGCTCTTGTGTCATATTTCACTCAGAAATCATGTTGTTGGACTGATGAGGACGATACGATAGCAATGTCATCACTAAGAGTGGGGAGCTTTTATTTCCATACGGCCATGTTGACCCCTTAGCTCAGAGCCACCAGAAAGGGCAGCTGAGGAGGGGGCACCGTCATCACTATGAGAGGGGAGCTTCCCATTTCCATATGGCCATGTTGACCCTCTTAGCTCAGGGCCACCACAAAGGACAGCTGAGGGGGACCACCGGCCAAGGCTGCCAGGTGTGGCTGGGGCAGGCAGAACTCTGACTTAAGGCTCAACACCTGTCTAGCTTATTATAATGCTCTTCACAAAGAAAGTGCCATTGTGTGTGAGCCCTCATGTAGAAAAGGTTCAGAATTTCCATTGAGATTCCCTCTCTGACCTTTAGGATATGTAGCAAAGTTCCATTTAATTTTTAAACATTGAAGGACTTCCTGGTTTTCTTTTCGCTATGACTGTGGCTCAATTCCCCTGTGGTCTAAGAATAGAATCTAGTTAATTTCAGGGTTTAACATATGTAGACTTGACTCGAGGCCCCACCTATCGTCTATTTGGGTAAAGAGTCTATGACCACTTGAAAATAATGTATTCTGCACTTATTATGGAATGTTCCCTATATGTCAATTAGGTCACATTTGTTACCAATGTTTTGTCTGCTTTTTCTGTCAGATATTGAGAAAGGTATATTAAAATCTTCAAACAATGCTGCTCTATTCAAAGTGGAATCGGAGAATCTACCAGTGTTAGAAGGCAAGAGAAACAAAAAGTATAAGAATTGAGGGGATAATTGTGACTATTCACAGATAATACGATTGTGTACATAGAAAATCTAAAACAGTCTATAAATACCCTATTAGAATTAAAAATGCAATTTATAATATTGAGATGGATTGTAGCTTCCCATTGGACAGTTTCTGAAAGAAAACGTAGAACCTGTCAATCTTGGGGTAGGACATAGGGTGCACTAACCGTTTAAAAGAATTCAGTGGGACGTCATAAAAATGTGACATTTCTCGTTATCTTATGACCATAAGAAAATGAAAAAGTGAACCGCAGGCTGGGAAGTAAAGATTTGCAATACACACACTGACAAAGACTTGTCAATAAAGAAAAACTGCTCATCAATCATAAAAAGTCTATTTATATACGAATACTTAACAAAAGATTGACTGATGGCCAATAAAACAGGAAAGGGTACTCTACAGTATTATTTTCAGGAACAGCAATGCCTTTCCTAAAATGAAAACATACACACAACCAGTATTCCCTAGATGGATGAAAATTTCTAGGCATCATTTGGTCCTCTGAAGGCAGACAACTACCACACCCCTTCCTACACCACACAGGTTGCTTCCCAACCCCTACCATAAAAGAAGAAGTTGAGAAACATTTAGGACTAGTAGGAAATAGCAAGAATCACATGTGGGGATTATCCTGAAACACACTGATCACATATCTAGTGTAAGTAAGTGTAGGGAACTGACAGGGACAGAGACTCAAGAGGTACTTCTTTGGGAAATGCTGTCTGAAATCATCACACGTTGGTACCAGCAAATGAGGGCTCTGAGCATACCCTAGGG
Organism: Ursus americanus; assembly: GCF_024610735.1. Classification (NCBI taxonomy): domain Eukaryota; kingdom Metazoa; phylum Chordata; class Mammalia; order Carnivora; family Ursidae; genus Ursus; species Ursus americanus. The sequence continues at coordinate 2,816,338 of NC_142137.1, forward strand.
TTTGCTCACAAGGGTCTGCAACACCATCGCTGAGGACTGAAACTCTTCAAGACCTCAAAGCTTGCCTGATTGACTATTGGACTAAGGGATTCCCATGTTCTGAAAACAGATACCAACTCATTGAAAGGTTCACCTGGGCTCTCTCGGAGGCCCTACAAGAAGCTGAACCATTCACTGAAAATCAATTACACACACACAAACACACACACACACACACACACACACACACACACACACACACACACATCTGTCATTTCAGCAATTACTTAAACACTCAAGGTTCTTCCTACCTTTTCTTTTTCACATTGATATTTATACTCACATGAAATGTTATCATTTCTAATGAACACTGATTTCAAAATAGAGATCCATTGACGCAATATTCACAAAATGGAACTTCCCTGCTGTCATTTTCAATATAGCGTTTTTTAAAGTTCATGCATATTTTAGGTTTTTGGTAATTTATACAGGAGAAGATCAGCATTGAAAAACTCTAAATACTGACAATGAGTTTTAAGCCTAGAGAACAAAAATTGTCCAATTTCATAGATAATAAGGAACCAAAGGGAAAGCATGGAAGCTGTAGTCGAATAATTTTGCACATATGTATCCTCTATTATTATACTACTGAGGGGCATGTTTTATTACCACTATGCATGCATCAATTGTCTTCCATGTGCACCTTCACAGGTATAATGAATTACTACAGTAGAATGAAATGTCTGAGAACTACTTGGTGGCATTTATAATGAACAATGAAATTTCGATCTTATATTTGGTGAAATTCCACTGTCTGTCCCTTTAGACAATGAACCCTACACAGAAGGGGGAATGAACCTACAGAGACTATGGACTCTGGGAAACAAACTGAGGGCTTCAGAGGGGAGAGGGGTGGGGGATTGGGATGGGCCAGTGATGGGTATTAAGGAAGGTACATATTGCATGGAGCACTGGGTGTTATATGCAATAAGGAATCACGGAACACTACATCAAAATCTAAGGAAATACTGTATAGTGACTAACATATCATAATAAAAAATTATTATTAGAAAAAAATTAAAGGTAAAAAAAAAACCAATACAGCTTTTCTGTTTCAAGAACAATCACAATTGAGAAAAAACTAACTTCCAATCCCTAAAGCAAAACACAGACCAAGTTCCATTTCACTCCCCTTTAGTCACATTCTCTGTGGGTTCTAAGCTATTTCCCTACTTCCTTTCCAGCTGAGCAGGGAGCCCGGGCTCAATCCCAGAACCCTGAGATCATAACCTAAGCCAAAGGCAGATGCTTAACTGGCTGAGCCAGCCAGGAGCCCCAGCCATGTTTTTCTTAAGCAAAAGGACACTTTCTCACAATGCCTTCACATGACTTCACATGGTACTAGAGACCTGCATTTGCCTCTAGGAGGTTGCAGATGAAGGCAATTGCAAACTCTCACAGTGGTTTATCAAATACAATGACCTGCCTGGTGACAGTGAAACTCTTATGAGCCCACGAGAGGGTGCTTTGACACTCAGCTGTGGCTGGGCTGGCACAGAGAACCAAATCCATTTCCTTGCCTGATGTCTGTGAGGAACAGATGCCCCCACTGTGAATGAGACCCTGCCACTGAGCTGTCCAGAGATGGCCATCCTCACGGAGGATGAGGATAAGGGACAATGCCTGAGGAGACCTCATCTGTCTCTTTTATCTTTTCATATTTTTGACAGTGGACAAATCACTGCCTAGGAGTCCCCAACTACCTTAGTCTCATCTGTGAATGGCCAAGAGGTTTTACAAAACACTCAAGATTTTGACCTCACAAATGCCCACAACCACTTACCATAGGGATTCAACATTAAGCAAAGATACTGTTCCTTGGAAGAGAGGTCCTGCCCACTGTTGTTTCTCACTTATATGCTCTTCTTCCTTACCTCATGGTAACATAACCACCTTGATTCCTGCTTCCGTCTTCAGGAAGGCTGATGTGACTTGAAGGGCATTACCCTGACATCGTTTTTCTTAGCAAAAAGATGTGGACATTTCCCTAGTCCTACACACCCAAAGTTGAATCGGAGTCAGGATTGAGGAGGCTGATGAGAGTTGAAGGTGTTTTCCTGTACACGGTTGTTTATTACCAATAAGGATGGGTCAGAGTCCTCGAAATTCCAGAACCTTTTCATTAATGCTTCCTACTCGTGAAAGATGATGTACATTGGTCTTTCCCTGTATAGTGTGGTGACTCAGAGAAAAGTGCTTAGCCCTTTCATCAGACTTCCACGACCACTTTGGGGCTGGCTTCCATATTCACAAAGGATGATGTTAGGGCTAAGAGGGTTCCTGTACACTGTTATTTCTTACAGATAAGTGTATGGCATTTTTGTTACATTGCCAGAGCCACTTAGCGCCAGGCTTGCCGGCCTCCTGGGGACGAACCCTAACCCAAGGTCGGCCCCCGAGGGGCCCCTCCCAAGAGGCCTTGCGCCACAACGCCGGGGATTGGGGCCCTCGAGCCCAGCCCTGGAGTCAGCCTGCTGCCCCGCAGCAACCGGGCTGTTAGGGGCACCGCCAGTCTTTCAGGGCGAGAGAACATGCAGGGCCCTCCAAACCCCCGGTGACCTTCGAAGGCCCCTGCGCCAAAACGCTTGGGCCCACACTCCCTCTCGCCAGGGCCCTCACCTCGGCCTTCCCCTCCGCCTGCCGCAGAGCTCGCGGAATTGGCCTGCTGGACTCCTGGGAGCTAACACTTACCCTATGTCGCCCCCGAGGGGCCCCTCCCAATGAGCCCGGCACCGCAATGCCATGGATTTGGGACCTCCGAGCCCCAGTGCTGTACTCACTCTGCCACCCCATAGGCACCGAGGGCACTAGAGGCATGGGCAGTCATTCAGGAAGGGAGAACGGGCAGGGCCCTCCGATCCCCCTGCGACCTTCGAAGGCCCCCGGCGCAAAAACTCTGGCTCCCACGCTCCTGCCCGCCAGCGCCCTAACCTCGGCCCACCCCTCCACTCGCTGCAGAGCTGGCGGATCGGGCCTGCTGGCTTCCTGGGGGCTAACCCTATCCTTAGGTTGCCCCCAAGGGGCCCCTCCCAAGTGGCCTGGTGCCGCATGCCAGGGATTGGGGACCCCCAAGTCCCAGCACCGGGTGCACCCTGCCACCCCACCGCCACATGGGGAACTAGGGGCGTCGCCAGTCCTTCAGGGCGACAGAACGGGCAGCACACTCTGAGCCACCTGGGACCTTCGAAGGCACCCCGAGCCAAAGCCAAAATGCTCTGGCCCACACTGCCACTCGCCAGCTACCTCACCTCGACCCACACCTCCATTCACCGCACATGGCAGAACGAGCCTGCCAGCCTCCTGCGGGCTAACCCTAACCCTAGGTCCGCCCACGAGGGGCCCGCCCAAGGGGCCTGGCGCCGCAATGGCGGGTATTAGGGACCCCCGAGCCCCAGCGCTGGACTCACCCTGCCGCCCTGCTGCCACCCGGGCTGCTAGGGGTGCCGCTGGTCATTCAGGGCGGGAGAACGGGCAGGGCCCTCCAAGCCCATGGCGACCTTCGAAGGCCCCCCCATCCAAAACGCTTTTGCCCATGCTCCTGCTCCTCAGCGCCCTCACCTTGGCCCGCCCCTCTGCTCGCCGCAGAGCCGGTGGATGAGGCCTGCCCTCCTCCTGGAGGCTACCAATAACCCTAGGTGGGCCCGAGGGGACCCTCCGAAGGGGCCTGACACCCCAATGCCTGAGATTGGGGACCCCCGAGCCCCAGCGCCGGACTCACCGTGTCGCCCCGCCGCCACCCGGGCCGCTAGGAGCACTGTCGGTCATTTAGGGAAGGAGAACGGGCAGATCCCTCCAAGCCCCTGGCAACATTCGAAGGCCCCCCGTGCCAAAACGCTTGGGCCCACGCTCCCGCTCACCTCGGCCTGCCCCTCTGCTCGACACACAGCCGGCAGATCGGGTCTGCCAGGCTCCTGGGGGCTAACAGTAATGCTTGGTCGGCCCCCTAGAGCCCATCCGAAGGGGCCTGGCACCCCAACGCTGAGGACTGGGGACCCCGAGCCCCAGCGCCAGACTCACCCTACCGCCCCTCCTCTAACTGGGCTGCTAGGGTAGCCGCCTGTCATTCAGGGCGGAAGAACATGCAGGGCCCTCCGAGCCCCCGGCGACTTTCGAAGGCCCCCCGCACCAAAACGCTTGGGCCCACGCTCCTGCTCGCCAGCGCCCTCATTTCGGCCCACCCTTTGCTCGTTGCAGAGCAGGTGGATCGGGACTGTGGGCCTCATGGGGGCAAACTCTAACCCTAGGTTGTCCACCAAGGGGCCCATCCCAAATCGCCTATCGCCGCATCGCCTGGGATTGGGGACCCCCGAGCCCCAGCGCCAGACTCTACCCTGCTGCCCTGCCGCAACCCGGGCCACTAGGCGTGCTGCCGGTCTTTCAGGGCAGGAGAACGGGCAGGGCCTTCCGAGCCCCCGGCGACCTTCGAAGGCCGTCCGCGCCAGAACGCTTGGGCCTATGCTCCTGCTCGCCAGCGCCCTCACCTCGGCCCGCCCCTCCGGTCGCCGCACAGCCTGCGCATCGGGCCTGCTCGCCTCCTGGGGGCTAACACTACCCCTAGGGCGGCCTATGAGGGGCCCTAACGAAGGGGTCTGGCGCCTCAGCGCCAGGGATTGGCGACCCCCGAGCCCAAGCCAGGACTCACTTTGCCGTCCCGCTGCCACCTGGGCTGCTAGGTGCACCGCCGGTTATTCAGGGCGGGAGAACGGGCAGGGCCCTCCGAGTCCCAGTGAACTTCTAAGGCCCCATGCGCCAAAATGCTTGGGCCCATGCTCCTGCTCACCAGCGCCCTGACCTCGGCCCGCCCCTCTGCTCACGCACAGCCAGCGGATCGGGCCTGCCAGCCTCCTGGGTGCTAACACTAACCCTAGGTTGGCCCCCAAGGGGAACCTCACAAGGGGCCTGGTGCAGCAACGCCAGGGATTGGGGACCCCTGAGCCCCAGCGCCATACTCAACGGGCCGCCCTGCCACCACCCAGGCCACTAAGGGCGCTTCTGGCCATTCAGGGCGGGAGAACCGGCAGGGCCCTCCAATCCCCTTGCGACCTTCCAAGGCCCCCCGCGCCAAAATGCTTGGGCCCACGCTCCAGCTCCCGGCGCCTTCACCTCGGCCTGGCCCTCCGCTACCGCACAGCTGGTGGATCATGCCTGCCGGAGTCCTGGGTGCTAACGCTAATCCTAGGACGGCCACAGAGGGGCCACTCCCAAGGGGCCTTGTGCTGCAACGCACGGCATTGGGGACCCCTAAACCGCAGTGCCAGACTCACACTGCCACCCCGCCACCACACAGTTCGCTAGGGGCGCCTCCGGTCATTCAGGGTGGGAGAACGGGCAGGGCCCTCCGAGCCTCTAGTGACGTTAAAAGGCCCCCTGCGCCAAAACTCTGCATACCATTCGCACGCTTGCCAGCGTGCTCACCGCGGCCCACTCCTCCGCTCGCCGCACAGCCGGCGCATCGGTCCTGCTGGCCTACTGGGGTCTAACACTAACCCTAAACCCTAACCCATAACCTTAAACCCTAAACCTTAAACCCTAATCCTAACCCTAACCCTAACCCCTAACCCTTACCCTAACCCTAATCCTACCCTAAACCTAACCCTAAACCTTAATCCTTAAACCCTAAACCCTAACATTAACACTAAACCCTAAACCCTAAGCCCTAACCCTAATCCCGAAACCCTAAAAATAAAACCCTAACCTTAACCACTAACCCCAAACACCAAACACTAACCCTAAACTCTAACCCTACCCCGACCCCTACCATACCCCTAACCCTACCCCTAACCTTACCACTTCAGCTAACCCTACCCCTAACCTGTAACCTAACCCTAAACCTAACCCTATCCCTTACCCTCACCCGTACTCTAACCCTAACTCTAACCCATACCCTAACCCTACCCTAACCCGTACCCTAACCCTACCCTAACCTGTACCCTAACACTAAATGTAACCCTAACACGTACTCTAACCCATACCTTAACCCATACCCTAACCTTAACCCTAAACTGTACCCTAACCCGTAACTTAAACCGTACCCTGACCCTAACCATAACCCTAACAAATACCCTAAATTGTACCCTAACATTACCCCTAAACCATAAACCCGGACTCTAACCCATACCCTAACACGTACCATAACCCATACCCTAACCCTACCCATACCCTAACCCTAACCCGTACCCTAACCGTAACCCTAAACCCTAAACCGTAACCCGTAGCTTAACCTTAACCAGTACCCTTACCTTAACCTTAACCCATACCCTAACCCTAACCCTAACCCTAAACCGTAACCTAACCTGTACCATAACCCTAAACTGTACCCTAACCCTAACCCGTACCGTAACCCTAACCCGTACCCTAAACCGTACCCAAATCCATACGCCAACACTTAACCTAAATTGTACACTAACCCGTACCCTAAACCGTACCCTAATGCGTACCCTAACCCGTACACTAACCCTAACCCATACCCTAAACCTAACCCGTACTCCAATCCTAACCCTAACCCTAAACCCAAACCCTAAACCCTAACCCATACCCTAAACCCTAATCTGTACCCTAACCCATAACCTCTAACCTGTAACCCCTAAACCCAACCCTAACCCGTGCCCTCTCCTTACCCTAACCCTAACACCTACCCTCTAACATACCCTAACCGTAACCCATACCCTAACCTTAACCCATACCCTAATCTGTACCCTAACCCGGGGGATTGGCTACCCCTGGACCCCACCACAGGACTCAGCCTGCCACCCCTCAGGAAACCATGCCCCTTGGGGTGCCACAGAGCATCCTGTGCAAGAGAACTGGTAGGGCCCCCCTGAGCCCCCAGCGATCCTCGGCGGCCCCCTACACCCCAACCCTGAGGCCCACGCTCATCCCACCCCACGCCTTCCCTTCAGCTTGCCACCGAGCTCGTCGCAGAGCCAGCAGATCAGGCCTGCCGGGTTCCTGGGGCCTAGACCTGACCCTAGGTCGGCTGGGTAGGGCCCCTCCCCTGGGGCCCGGTGCCACAGCCCCAGGGACTGGGGACACCTGAGCCCCACTGCAGGACAAAGCCTGCCAGCTCACAAGAAACTGAGCCCCTTGGGAGGCTGTAGAGCATTCACGGCGGGAGAACCAGGAGGGCCCCCAGAGCCCCAGGCGAACTTCGGCGATCCCTAAACCCAACCTTGAAGCCCATGCTCACCCCACCCCGCACCCTCACCTCAGCCCGCAGCGGAGCTCGCCACATAGTGGGCACATCTGGCCTGCGGGGTTCCTGGGCCCCAACCCTAACCCTAGTTCATCTGTGGAGGGGCCCCTCCCCAGGAGCCTGGAGTAGCAGCTGCGGGGATTCGGGACCCCTTCGCCATACAGCAGGAATCAGTATGCCACCTCGCAGGAAACCGTGCACCTTGGGAGGCCATAGAGCTTTCAGGGTGGGAGAACAAGGAGGGCCCTCCTGAGCCACCAGCGAACTTCGGCGGCCTCCCGTACCCCAACCCTGAGGCCCACGCTCACCCTCCCCACACCCTCACCTCAGCCCGTGTAGCTAGCCATACAGCCAGCAGATCGGGCCTGCGGGGCTCCTGGGGCCTAACCCTAGCCCTAGGTCAGCAGTGGGTGTGGGGGCCTCCTCAGGAGGCTAACACCACAGCCCCAGGGAATTGGGATACCTGTGCCCCACCGCAGGACTCAGCTTGCCACCCGACAGGAAACCGTGCCGCTTGGGGCTCTACGGAGCCTACAGGGCACGAGAACTTGGGGAGGCCCCCAGAGCCCGTCCCCACCTTTGGCAGTCCCCCGTCCCCCAACCCTGAGGCCCAGGCTCATCCTCCCCCATGGCCTCCTCTCAGCCCTCCACAGAGCTCGCCGCACAGCCTGCAGTATGTCCCTGCCGGGCTCCTGGACCCTAACCCTTACCCTAGGTTGACCACAGAGGGGTCCGTCCCCAGGGTCCTGGCACCCCACTCTAGGGGATTGGGGACACCCAAGCCCCACCGTAGGACTCAGCTTGCAGCCCACAGTAAACTGCACCATTTTGGGGAACAACAGAGCATTCAGGGCAAGAGAATTGGGGCAAACCCTGAGAGCCCCTTCTTGTGAACCCCGATCTTTGTGGGCCCTTCCGGATGAAACCCCAAGGCTCACACTCACCCGCGCTTGTGCCCTCATCTCACTCGGCCTGGGAGTTCTCTGAGCACTGGGCAGTTCGGACCTGCTGTCTCTTGAGGCCTAACCTAACCCTGGGTCCTCTGCTGAGGGTCCATCCCCATTTGCCTGCCTCCAAGGCACCAGGCATTGGGCTCACCTCTGCATGACTAGAGGACTCAGCCTGCCCCACAGCAGGAAACTGTCCATTTGGGGCTGCAGCAAGGATTCACAGGAAAATCGGAGGGCCCCCGTCAGCCCATCCCAGGCAATCCCGACTTTCAGAGATCTCCCCAGATCCAATTAGTAGCTTCACACTGACCTTTAAACTTGCTCTCCATGGAGATCTTTTGAAATTCTCCACACTTCCAACCGATGGCATCATCCAGCTTCAGTGCCTTACCCAGCTTTAGGTCTTGAGATGGATTAAAATGGGAAGTCATTTCACTGATGACGACGTAGTGGTGACCAAAAGATACATGCATAAATGCTTCATATCACTTGGCTTCAGGGAAATGCAAATCTAAACCCCTATAGATGCCATATCACACGAGGCCGAATATCTAAAAATAAGAAGACATGAAACTACACATGTTGGAGAGGATGTGGAGAAACGGGAACCCTCTTACACCCCTGTATGAATGCAGTCCGGTACAGCCGCTCTTGAAAATGGTACGGAGTTTCCTCAAGAAGTTATAAATAAAGCTACCTTATGTCCCAGCAATTGCACTACTGGGTATTTACCCCAAAGAGACAGAGGTAATGAAGACGGGACACATGCACCCCAGTGTTCATAGCAGCAATATCCATAATAGACAAATTGTGGAAGGAGTGCAGATGACCATGGATAGATGAATGGAAAAAGAAGATGTGGATCATATATATAATGGAATATTACTCAGACATCAGAAAGGATGAGTACTTATCATCACACCGACCTGGGTGGAGCTGGAGGGTATTATGCTGAGTGGAATAAGTCAATGAAAGAAAGGCAATGATCATATGCTTTCACTCCTATGTAGAATGTCAGAAACAAGGAAGAAGACCATAGGGGAAGGAAGGGAAAATAGAATGGGAAGTCATCAGAGAGGGAGAAAACCCATGATGGACTATTAACTATCACAAGAAACTGATGATTGCTGGAAGAGAAGTTGGGGGGGGGTAACAGGGTGAGTAGCATTAAGCAGGTCACACGATACAAAGAGCACTGGGTGTTACACACAACTGAAAATTTATTGAAGACTACATCTGAAACTAATGATGTACTGTAAGTTGGCTAATTGAATTTAAATTAAAGAATAAAAGACCTTGAATAAACAATCCTAAACATTTGTATGGAACCACTAAAGATTCCGAACAGCCAGTGCAATGTGGAAAAGAAAAACAAAGCTGGAGGACTCACAATTTCAGATTTCAGGTTATACTACAAAGCTACAGTCATCCTAACAAGAGAGTACGGCACAAAAATAGACACAGCGACCAAAGGAACAGGATACAAGTTCAGACAGAAACCCACAATTATGTGGTCCATGAATCGTCCACAAAGCAAGCAACGATATCAAAAGGGAAAAGGACAGTCTCTACAGCAAATGTTGTTGGGAAAACTAGACAGCTACGCACAAAAGAATGAAATTAGACTGCTTTCTTACACAATACAGACAAACACAAAACAGTTTCAAGACCTGAATATGAGACCTGAATCCATAAAAATCCTACAGGAGGGAAGACAATAACTTCTTGACATGGACCATACCAAAGTTTTTCTAGATTGTCTCCTGAGGCAAAGGAAATGAAAGCAAAAATAAACTATTGGGAATACAGCAAAATAAAAAGTTTCCACACAGCAGAAGAACAATGAAAACGTAAAAATAATAAGACAACCTACTCAAAGGGAGAATATATTTGCAAAGATCATATGCAATAAAGGGATAGTGTCCAAAACATATACAACTGATACTATTCGACCCCCAAAAAACAAATAATGCAGTTAAAAAATAGGCAGAAGACATGGACAGACATTTCTCCAAAGAAGAAATACAAATGGCCAACAGTCCTGTGAAAAGATATTCACCATCACCCATCATCAGGAAAATGTAAATCTGAAGGACAATGAGGTAATACCTCAAACCTGTCAGAATGGCTAACATCAAAAGCACAACAAAGAGCAGGTTTTGGGAGGATGTGGATAAAGGGGAATCCTCGCAAACTGTGGGTGGGAATGCAAACTGTGGTGGCCAACGTGGAAAACAGTATGAAGGTTCCTCAAAAAATTAAATATAGAACTACCCTACGATCCAACAATCACACTCCTCATATTTACCCAAAGAATAGGAAAACAGTAACTTAAAAGGATACGTGCACCCCTATGTGTCTTGCACCGTTATTTACAATATCACAATATGGAAGCAACCCAAGTGTCTGTAGAAAAATTGACAAATGAGATGATAGATGTGTGTATTCACAAACACACACACACACACACACACACACACACACATACACACACACAATGGAGTATTACTCGGCTTGAAAAAGAATGAAACCTTGCCATTTGCAGCCACATGGATGGAGCTAGAGAGTATTATCCTAACTAAAATCAGTCAGTCAGAGAAAGACAAATCCCATACGATGTCACTCTAATGGGGAATTTAAGAAACAAACAAAAATAAATAAATAAAAGAGAAAAAGGAGACACACCAAAATACAAACTCTTAAAAATAGGAAACAAACGGATGGTTACCAGAGAGGAAGTGGATAGAGGGATGAGTGAAATAGATGAAGGGGATTAAGAGGACACTTTTCTTGATGACCACTGAGTAATATAGAGAATTACTGAATCACTCTATTGTACACCTGAAACGAATGTAACACTGTATGTTAGCTCTACTGGAATTAAAGTAAATTTTTAAAAAAGATTTTTCTTTCAGGAACATCTTTGAAAAAGCTTTTCCTGTGCACTGTGCATAAGCCCTACATGGGAGGATTCACTCTACAATAATTATTCACGCCATGACTAAAATTCAGATTTCACTGGGTTCTTACTGTGGATTCCAGCCCACGGGAGCCATGGTCCTTTTGTGTCCAGGCTCAGCACCTATGCATTCAAGATTGGAAGTAGAGACACATGTCACTTCACAGGCCAGAAAGCTATTATTGTTTCTGTTACATTGTGAGAGAGTCACAGACTTTGGGACAGGTTTCAGAGCAGGTTTATTATGGATCCCGGATCTCTACTTCAATGTTCATTGCCTGGATCCATTTGGCTAATAGGTTCCCTGTGGATGGGCTTGCTTCCAAGCACATACATGGAAAATGCAAAGGTGGGTGGGCTTGGTGCGGGACAGGAAGAAGACCAAAAACAGACAAGGGTCCGAACCATCCCCTGATCCAGGAACTGCTACGGGAGAGGGTACGGGAGGTAGAATCCATGTGAAACTCCACGGTCACCAGCTGAACACAGGAGACACAGGTCAAGGGATCTGGAGATGCAGGGGTTGAAAGCTGTTCTGAGCTACCTCTGGGAGGAAGGGAGGGAAGGAATGAGAAGGAGACACTGCCTGCCCCTGGCCCATGCCAGCTGCCCACCAACACGCATCAGTCTATGAGCTGACACAGCCTGGGCTCAGGATGGGCTGGCTCGGGTCCCTCAGTCCTCAGTGGGACAGCTGGCCCCAGGGCTCAGAGACATGCTGAGGGAGATGAGAGGGAAAGCTGCCCTGCCCAGGTCATCCCTTCCTTGAGCAGACAGCCCTTCAGAACTGCTAAAAAACACCCACTAACGGGGTTGAAAGACATGCCATGGATGAACTAAGGCATAGAGATATGTAAAATAACATTCATTTTTAAGTTCAGAGCTGTCATCTCAGGAAGTAGGTAGAGTAGGCCCCTGAGCAGGAGGTGGCAGCATGGAGCCGGCCCGAAAGTGCCATGGGAGCGGTGCCCACAGCTACACTGAATGGGTGCCTTCTGTGCCAGGTGTGGCTGACTTCAGTGTGCTCCAGACTAGTCCTGACCACAAGTCTAGGAAGTGTGCACCACCCCCGGCCTCCTCTCCCCTTGCAGCTGCTAGGAATCACGGTCACAGACCCTGGTCAGCTTTCGTGGAAACCAAGCAGTGGCTCCCCCGCACGCTGCACCTCTGGTGGTGGTCCAGTGCGACCCTCGTGCCTGGCCAGACACTGATGTCTACCTGTCTCCACACAAATCCACAGACAGGAGGGTGTCCCTGAATTCCACAGCACCTGATGAGACAGATCCACAGAACCCAACACCCAGTGGGTCACTCGGGACCTCACCTATGGTCATGGAGCTCACCATACCCTATTTCTGTCACTTCCCACAGAAAGACTGTTTCTGATCCCCCACAGTACCATACATCCTGGTTGCTGACCTGGGGTCATGTCATGAACACACATGGCATCTTTCTTTAAGTGAAGGCTATGCCTACACCTCCTAGAAAATATTTCTAATGAAGTACAAGTCCATCAAGACTATGGTGTGAACGGTAGCACACAGCATTCATGGTAGTAGTCAGTAATTCTAACGAGGGTTAACCCCACCCCCCATCTCACAAAACCTTCATCCATCCCCACTGAACTCATGGTCTGCCCTCAGAAAACCCTCCAGGAAACAAACCTTTCATCTGAATGCTCTCTTCACCTTCTGCTTCAAATCTTGTCCAACCACAATGATATGAAACTAGAAATCAGTCTCAAGAAAAACAAGAGACAGTCAAAAATAGGTGGAGATTTTTGGGGCCTGGGTGGCTCAGTTGTTAAGGATGTGCTTTCAGCTCAGGTCTTGATCCCTGGATCCTGGGATCTAGCCCCATATCAGGCTTCTTGCTCAGTGGGAAGCACGCTTCTCCCTCTCCCACCCCCTGCTTGCGTTCCCTCTCTCGCTGTCTCACTCTCGGTCTGATACTTAAATAATCTTAAAAAAAATGTGGAGATTTAAAAACATGCTACTGAACAACCAACAGTCAAAGAAGAAATCAAAAAAATTTTAGAAGTACCTTGACAATGATGAAAAAGACAACCTACAAAAACTTATGGGATGCAGCAAAAGTAGCTTTATGGGGGACATTCATAGACATTCAAGTCTTCATCAATCCATGAGAATGCTCTCCAATAACCTGATTTATGGGTAAAGAAGTAGAAAAAAACAACAACAAACAAAGCCCCAAATTAGTAGAAATAAGGAAATAACAAAAAGGAATGCATAAATAAATCCAACGGAGACTAAAAAGACAAAAAAAAAAAAAACCAATGAAAATGAGAGCGACCTTTTTTGGAAAGATAAACAAAACTGACAAACTTAGCTAGACTCACCAAGAAAGACAGAGGACTCGAATACAATCAGGAAAGAAAGATAATGGATCCCTGTCTCATATCAAAATCAAAAGGACTCTTCAACCTTGGACACAACAACTTCTTGCAAGCCACGTCTCTAAAGGCAAAGGAAATAAAAGCAAAAGTGAACTATTGGCACTTCATCAAGATAAAAACCTTCTGCACGACAAAGCAAATGATCAACAAAACAAAAAGGCAACCTATGGAATTGAAGAAGATATCTGCAAATGATATTACAGAGAAAGGGCTGGTATCCAAGATCTATAAAGAACTTCTCAAATTCGACACCCAAAAAATGGGCAGAAGACACAAAGAGATACTTCTCCAGAGAAGACATACAAATGGCCAACAGACACATTAAAAAATGCTTCACATCACTTGCCATCAGGCAAATACAAATCAAAATGACAATGAGATACCACCTTACACCAGTTAGAATGGTTAAAATTAACAAGGCAGGGGGCACCTGGGTGGAACAGTGGTTAAGCGTCTGCCTTTGGCTCAGGGCGTGATCCTGGCATTATGGGATAGAGCCCCACATCAGGCTCCTCCTCTATGAGCCTGCTTCTTCCTCTCCCACTCCCCCTGATTGTGTTCCCTCTCTCGCTGGCTGTCTCTATCTCTGTGGAATAAATAAATAAAATCTTGAAAAAAAATTAACAAGACAAATAAAAAAAAGTCAGAGAGGATGTGAAGAAAGGGGAGCCCTCTTACACTACTCTTGAGAATTCAAGCTGGTACAGCCACTTTTGAAAACAATATGGAGGTTCCTCAAGACGTTAAACACAGAGCTATGCTACGACCCACCAATTGCACTACTGGGTATTTACCCCATAGACAGAGAGTAATGAAAAGAAAGGGCACCTGTATCCCAATGTTCATAGCAGCAATGTCCATAATAGCGAAACCGTGGAAGGAGCCAAGATGTCCTTCAGCAGATGAATGGACAAAGAAGATGTGGTTCATCTATACAATGGAATATTACTCAGTCATCAGAAAGGATGAATACCCACCATTTGCACCAACGTGGATGGACCAGGAGGGGATTATGCTAAGTGAAATTAAGGCAAGCAGAGAAAGACAATTATCACATGGTTTCACTCCTATGTGGAATGGAAGGAATAGTATGGAGGACATTAGAAGAAGGAAGGGAAAAGTGAAGGGGGAGAATGAGAGGGGGAGATGAACCATGAGAGACTATTGACACTGGGAAACAAAATGAAGGTTGCAGAAAGGGAGGGGTAGGGGAATGGGTTATCCTGGTGATGGGTATTAAGGAGGGCACGTGTTGGGGCGCCTGGGTGGCACAGCAGTTAAGCGTCTGCCTTTGGCTCAGGGCGTGATCTGGGCATTATGGGATCGAGCCCCACAACAGGCTCTTCCGCTGTGAGCCTGCTTCTTCCTCTCCCACTCCCCCTGCTTATGTTCCCTCTCTTGCTGGCTGTCTCTATATCTGTCGAATAAATAAATAAATTCTTTAAAAAAAAAGGAGGGCACGTGTCATAATGAGCACTAGGTGTTATATTCAAACAATGAATCATGGAACACTACATCAAAAACAAATGAAGTACTGTAGGGTGAATAACATCATTTTAAAAAAAGAAAAAGATATGAAATCCATACAGGAAAACTGTCACTATTTGCAAATGACATAAAATCCTGAAAGATTCCACACACACACAAAAAAAAAAACTGTTAGAATAAACAAATTCAAGAAAGCTGCAGGATATAAAGTCAATATACACAGACCTGTTGTCTTTATTTTTTTCAAATTTTATTTATTTATTTGAGAGGAAGAGAAAAAGCACGAGCAGGGGGAGTGTCAGAAAGAGGGAGAAGCAGACCCTCTCTAAGCAGGGAGCCAAACACGGGGCTCAAACCCAGAATTCTGGGTTCATGACCTGAGGTGAAGGCAGACAATTCACCTATGGGGCCACCCAGATGACCCAACTTCTTGCATTTCTGTATACTGATGACAAACTTTCGCAAAGAGAAATTAAAAAAGCAATGCCAATAAAAGTAAACAAAAATGAGAAAGACATAGTACACTCAACACATGGCAAAAAAGAAATGAAAAACATGTGTGTCGAGGGGGGCAGAATGTATGGGTCAAAGACTGGGAAGGCAACACAAACAAATGGAAGCTAAAGCCATGATCTTTAACTGGAAGAGTTAGTTATGTGAACATGTCCATCGTACCCAAAGTAATCGACAGATGTGATGAAATCCCTATCTGAATTCCAGTGGCATTATTCGAGCAAATAGAAAAAAGTCCACAAACTTGTTTGGAAACACAAAAGACCCCAAATACCCAAAGCAACCTGGAGAAAGAAAGATGCAATCAACACACTCCTGGATTTCAAGCTTGATTATAGAGCTGTTGTCATCAAAACAGGATGGTACTGGCATAAACACAAACACCAGGTCAGTGGAACAGAACAGAAAGCTCAGAAACTTACACACACGTAGATGATCCTAACTTACGACACAGCAGAAGAAGATATGCCATGAGGGAAGGACTGTCTCTTCAGTGAGCGGTAAGAGGCAAACTGGACACTACATGCAGAAGAATATAACTGGGCCAATTTCTTACACCACACACAAAATTTTTAATGGATGAATGATTTGAACATAAGACCTGAATCCATAAACCTCCAAGAAGACACAGGTACTAAGTCTCTCGACATTAGTTTTGGCAAAGAGTCTTCAGACTGGACACCAAATGCAAAGCAACAAAAGCAAAAATAAACAAGTGGAACAACTTCAAACTGAAATCTTCCACACGGCAAAAGAAACCAGCAAAAACTTAAAAGGCCACAGACCCAATAAGAAAAAAATATCTGTGAATCATATGTGTGAGAATAGGCTAATATCCAAAATACACACAACTCTCATACAAATCAAAACAACAACAAAAAAAAACGTATAAAAAATGTTGGGAATATGTGAATAGATACTTTCTAAAGATGGCACACAGGTGCCAACAGACAGAGAAAGTTGTTCGACATCACTCATCATCGTCAGGGAAACATCAGTCAAACCACAATCGGCCATCCCCTCACAACTGTTGGAACACCAATTGTCCCAGAGACAGACACCAGGTGGGGTCAAGGGTGTGCAGATGAGGAGACACTGTGCACTGTTGGTGGGAATGGAAATTGGTGCAGCCACTGTGACAAACGGTATGGACGTTCCTGAAAAAATAAATGCAACTACAACATGACCCAGTAATGGCTCTACTGAGTATTGATTTGGAGAACACAAAAATACTGCCTCAAAAAGACAGATGGACTCCCACGTTCACTGCAGCATTATTCACAAGAACCAGAAATGGAAACACAGACCTTGGGCGCCTTATGCCAAGTAACTCAGACACAGAAAGACCAATACCAGATGCTCTCATGTACATTCCACGTGGAATAAACAAATACTGAACGCATAGATACTGAGAGCAGATTGGTAGGTGCCAGATTCGGGGGTGGGGTGGTAGAAACGGGTGAAGGTGGTCCAAGTCTCAATGTTTGAGTGAGAAAATCCGACAGTCATGAAATGTTCTGTCCAGCATGGAGACTAAAACTAACCCCGCAGCATGGGGTATAGGTTTTCCTGCTCTTTGAAAGTACAGGACTTCTGAGAAACCTTGCACAGCAGAAATGGTGTCAAGAAGGAATGGCCATTAATTTAAACGGAACAATTAGACAGTGTCCTCAGACACCCAAATTCCTTCTCTTTGGCTTTTCTTTGGCCTCAGGACACAAGTTTCTAAGGCAGGCCCAGCATAAATGAAGATAAAGCACAGCAGAGGCTCACAGACACAATTCAAAGTGCTGGTGGCTAGATGCGGAGAGCGGTTCCCAGAGGAAGGAGCTGGTTGGGGTGCACGCCGCCTCTGTCGTGCTTCTCCCCAAAACAGATGCTGAACGCGATTCTCACTGTTCACCTTTTTTCATAAGAGGGAAATCCTCTTCAGGTCTCTTCCTCTTACTGAAGCTGGGTAATAACGTAGTTCTTTCAAGAAAGCCCAGTGTCTTACTGTGAACGTTTAAAAAGTGGGGGATACTTGTACTTGAGCATTGCTTAGGGAGGAGATGTGAAAGGTTCTCCCAGACACAAACCTCAGCAGATCCACCGGGAATGGCACCTTCCTCAGCATGCGGAACACGGACTACCTCCTACCCCCAGAAACCCTCTCCTTCCCCTCGATCAGGACAACCCACAACAGCTGGGAGTTACCCCAATTCCTCCGTTCTCCTGCTCCTAATAGCTAACCCATCAGCAAATCCTGTGAGCTCCATCTTCAAAATGGACCCAGAATAGGTCTAACGAGTCCATCCAAGGCCACCCCTCTGGTCCACAGTGCCTGAGTTCCTGGAAAAGCTTCGTCATTGACCTGCCTTGCCATCTTCAACCCTCTGTCATCTGTTCTCAACACCGTCGCCAGGATGGCCCAGTGAAACAAGGTCTCATGGGGTTATAGCCCTGCAATGGCTTTCTGTCACCTCTCTGAGGTCATGTCCTAAGCTGTCTCCTGTGGCCACAGGGCCATCTTGCTACTCCTGGACATACCTGAAATTCTCCTGCCCCAGAGCCTTTGCACATGCTTTCCCTTCTGTTTCGCATAATCTTGATGTGTTCTCACTCACCTTCGGAGAAGTCTGAATTGGAGTGACAGGGACAGAAGATGAGGCTGTGTGTTGGGTGAGGCTGGTGGCTCAGAGAAAGGTTCTCTGCCAGCTCTCCGCCTGTGCCTCACTTGTCCACAGCAGGAACTTGCACACAGCCATCACCTGTCACAACTCCCACCCAGGAGACCCACAGCCACCCCTGGAGTCCACCCTGCCCACACCCTGCTGCAGAATGCATTCAGCTCTCATCTGGGACCGCTGTCAGCTTTACCCAGACCTGGAACTCCCCCGTCTCCTGCAAAGCTCCCGGATTCCCCCTCTTCTTCCAAAATCACACTG
Organism: Ursus americanus; assembly: GCF_024610735.1. Classification (NCBI taxonomy): domain Eukaryota; kingdom Metazoa; phylum Chordata; class Mammalia; order Carnivora; family Ursidae; genus Ursus; species Ursus americanus. The sequence continues at coordinate 2,834,822 of NC_142137.1, forward strand.
GCGCAAGGCTTTCATGAGAAAGCTATAATGCTAACTAATGAAAGGTTCACACCTACTTTCCCCTTCTGTTGCCTTTCTCTCCACCTTCTTTCCTACCTTTGCAAACTCTTAACATATCAGTGGAACATGAACATGCTCTGAGACCTGAATCTTTCATTGCAGCTTTCTGAGGACTCCTTATGTGATAAGAAACTAGTGTATCCTACAACAGGGTGTTTTACAACTCTCATCTATAGAATAGTACAGCACAATTAACTACAATTTTACCTCACTCTTCATGAAGCAGAACACTTTTTCCTTTCTTCTCTTACTTAAATTCCAGTTAGTTCACATGCCATGGAATATTCGCTTCAGGGGTAGGATTTAGTGATTCCTCACCTGCATACAGTACCTGGTGCTATTCACAAGTGCCCTCCTTAATACCGCTCACCCATTTAAATCATCCCCCCATGCCCCTGTCCTGCAGCAACACTCAGTTTGTTCTCCAAGGTTGAGTCTATTTCCTTCTTTGCCTCTCTCATCACCCCTCCACTCTGTTCATCTGTTTTCTTTCTGAAATTCCACAAGCGTGAGAGCATAGGATATTTGTCTTTCCTCACTGATTTTGCTTAGCTTAATACACTCTAGATCCATCCACATCCTTGCAAATGGTAAGATTCCATTCTTTTTGAAGCTGGGTCATATTCCATTATGTATATGTATCCCACATCTGCTTTATCCACTCATCAGTGCATGGACATTGGGATTGTATCCATAGTTTGGCTAATGTGGACATGCTGCTATAAACATCATGGTGCATGTTCCCCCTTTGAATCTGCATTTTTTTATCCTTTGGGTAATACCTAGGAGGGCAATTGCTGGATCATGTGGTTGTTCGATGTTTCACTTTTTGAGGAACCCCCACACTGTTTTCCAGACTGGCTGCACCACTTTGCATTCCCACCAACAGGATGGGAGGGTTCCCCTTTAAGCACAACATTATCTGCCGGCAACTTCATAAGAGGAAACAAAACCTCTGGGAGATGCACCCAGGGTCAGGCAAGCAGTTGCAGACTTCACCCCAAGACTCCTGACGCCAAGCACCTTGAAGCCACCAGCATGCCACTATCCAAATGAATTCCCAGACTCTCCTTCTGACTCCACCACCAAAGAAACTACAGAGAGAATATGGCACCTCAAAATATCGAGATAATACATTTAGTAAAACGAGAAAGTCAAGCTCAACTTTTAAACAGGAACAGGCCGCTTTGGATAATTTTGAATTTTCCCTCCACCCTAATTTTAACTCTTCTGATGAATAAACTAATCAATGATGAAACATCACCTTTGTCAAACGACATCATCCAAGTCTGTATCAGATGAATAAAGCCACCTAACTCTAGATGCTGGCCACTCAACCATATCTTAGGCCCAATTGAATAAACACTGTTAGATGAAGGAACAAATTAGATGTTACAAACAGGCACAGAGTGAATCTCACCTTCCCTTTCTAATAAAAGAGGGTTCCTAGGAAACAGATGGTCAAAATACATTTGTAAGCAATAAATTGACAGAGAAATTGTGATCCCCTGCAAAGTTCTACCTGCAGGGAAACGAAGTAATTCTTGCACCAAACCCAGAATGCTGACAGCTACTTCAATTTTACTTTGTGGCTCAACTAGAGGAAAGAGAAAAGCCCAGGAGGTTTTGGGATAATGAGAGGTTTTACCTCCAGCCCTGACATAGTTAGGACATTTTGCCAAACATACCTGTGCTTTCTCTGAACACTGGCGTCCTGTGAAAAGCTGCCTCACTGACTCCGATGCTGGCGTTCAAAACCTCGGGTGTCTTGGAGCCAGAGTAGAGAAGTGCTGTCAGCTGGGGAGAAGAAGGCACCTCTTACCTAAAGCCTGCACACCTGCTTCGGTTTCTGGGCGAAGGGGCAACACATACTTGTTGTTTATCAGTAATTATCTTCATTCTCAATAGACTAATGACCTTGCCTTTTCTGGAAAGCAGACTTACTCTTCTAAAGAAACCCTCAATTCATCTATTCCCAATGCAACTAGAGTGGGGTCTGGTTTATGCCCTCCTCCAGGCCCCCACCTGGAGGATTTTCCTGCATGATTCTAATAGCCAATTACAACCAACCCGGGGGCACACGGGGCATAATGCTGAAGTTGGGGGACGGCTCTGGGGCTTGCTACTGTCACACCTGTGCCTGGGCGACCAGAGCACACCCTGCTGAACTTGGGGTACTGCTCAAGGTGAATTGCCTGCACTGTGTCAGAGAACTGAAGGTGGGGATTCTGTGAGGTCCTTACCCGCACTCTTCCAGGGGAACAGGGGAAACCCTGAAATTCTGCAACCCATCCCACAAAAGCTCAGGTGAGTGGGCACCCTGGAGTTCACGGGTATGGGGAATTAGGTCAGTTGAGGACATGGGGCAGAAGAGACTTTAAAGGGAAAAAGAAAACTCACCTGAGTCCCCACAATGAACCCTCTCCAAGTGCCCTTCCAGAACCCTGCCTCCCACCTGTCGCACCCTACCCCCGGACCCCCACCCCAGTGCACGCTGCTCACTCACCAGCAGGGATCTCCACAGGGCAACTCTCTCTCTCTCAGTGCCCCTTCTTCTGCTCCAAGTCTGCAACCCACTGCAAATCTGGGACTGCCACAGAGACATAGCTCCACCCCCAAGCGGTGAATGGTTGGGGAAGTTGGTGCCTGAGCCCCTTGGATGCTGGGCAACCCGCCCTCAAGCCCCTGGAACCCTGAATGTGCAGGGGGCCCAAGAGGCGCCTCCTCTACCCAACACCCAGCACAGGCATGGGTGGGGTTGTGGGCCGGGCCCCCACAAACACCTGGCCCCTTCCAGGGACCCCTCTAGCTGCAGACCACCCTCAGAGTCCTGCCCCTTCCCTTCCTCCACCAGCCCTCCCTGCTGGGGTGTGCCTTGGTCTTGGGAAGGTCAGTGGCTCTCAGACCCTCCAAGGCTTGGGCTTTAGGAAATGCAATGATTTCATGCATTTTCAGTATGTACATGTCAGTATGACTTTAATCTTATGGGAGCCAAAGAGGTTCTTTATTTTTTCTTATCTTCATGTTAGCACTTTTGGTTGTTTTCTTCTTGAAGCAGATGTACAAAATGTGCTTGGGGCAGAAATAGGGCCCATGCTTTGAGGTTTTGCCCAATCATTTTGAGCCGGGTAAAATGTTAAAGGATAGCTTCCCTGGGATCCCAGGATCAGAGCCCACAGATGACATAAGATAAAAATTACTTTCATCATTATAATTACTACTAAATGGAGAAATGTGAGACAAAAGCACCTTTCACAAGAGTACCAAGAAATCAAAATGATGCCCACAGAAGGCTACCTGCTCCATGGTCAGCACAGGTAACAGAAGTGTTCACAGTCTCTGGACTCCTGCCCTTCTCCTGACCAAATCTCTGAAGCACACAGACCACTTAAAATCAGAATTTTAGAACTGTAAGACACCTTAGAGATGTCTGGCACCATTCCCTTGGACTGCAGAAAAAAACACAGTAGCTCGTTGTCACAAACTAATTTCATCATGATATGCCCCCTGGATGCACTAAGTTCTTTCTCTGCAAATGTTGACTAATGTAAGTCACAGTCATACCATTTAAACACTAGGATGGCTGGGAAGTCATCGTAGGTAAGGGAATATTTTAGCCATGTTTATAAGCATTGGCTCACTTTGTAGAAGAGGCTGAGCTGAGTGTTTTTAAATACTATTTCAGGTACAAGAGAGGAGTTAAGATGGCAGAGGAGTAGGGGACCCCTTTTTCAGCAGGTCCCCTGAGTCCAGCAGCATAGGTACCAGACCAGCCTAAACAACCATGGAATCAGCCTGAGAGGCAGGAAGATATATCTGGATCTCTACAAATGAACATCTCCAGCGCTGAGTATTGAGGTAGGAAGGGGGAGTCCTAAAACCTGGCACAGATACTGGAAGATAAAAGGAAGTGGGAGGGAGCTGCCGCGTTCAGGCGCCAGGAAGTAGCAGCCACCTGCACAGGGGAGTGGGCAGACTCACAGAAGGCACCCCTAGAGAGTGGACTGAGACTGGTGAGCCCAGAGAGCACACCACCAGGCATCTCGGGGAACACAGGAGTCCCAATGTGCTCATGGGATCCAGAATGAGATTGGAAGCTCCTGGAGCGCGTGCGGGTCCACTGGAGGCTGGCAGGCCACCTGCACAGGGGAGCGGGCAGATACAAGGTCAGAACCCGGGAAACAGCAGACTGAGACCCTGAACCAGGTGCGCCCGCCACAAGGCTTCTCATGGAACTCCGGAATCCCGGTGTGCTCACCGGGCATAGACAGACCCAGAGACCCGGGAGCACGCGGGGCGGCTGGCGGGTGGTGGGCCACCTGCATGGGGGAGCAGGCGGACTCACAGTTGGCACCCGGGAAACAGCAGACTGAGACCCTCAAGGAGGTGGAATGCCACCAGGCTTCTCAGGAAACTCCGTAATCCTGCTGTGCTCACGGGATCCAGACTGAGACCTGGAGATCTGGGAGCTCTAGGGGGCGGCTGGCGGCTGGTGGCCTTAGAAACACAAAGGACAGAGATGCGCCTGCCCTGGAAGTGAGGGGCAGGGACACCAGGTGTGGGGCACACATCCAGGGACGCTATGGGGTTGAGCAGCACCAACAGTAACGGAGTTAAAGTGGCCAGAACATCGATGGAGAACAGGCCGCAATCCCTCTGTTCTGTGACAATTCACCTCTGCTGCTCTGACTCTCAGAAGTGGCACAGCAGACCACCAGAGAAAGCTGCCAGGGAACAAAAGCCTGGAAATACTGGCTCACAGCTTGCCCACACCCATTCCCCTTGCAGGGGACAGGGCAACTCTACCCAAACAGGGTTGCCTGAGTATGGGTGCGGCTAAATACAAACTCTTAACAATAGAGAACAAACGGATGGATACCAGACAGGAGGTGGATAGAGGGATGAGTGAAATAGATTAAGCAGATTAAGAGGACACTTTTCTTGATGACCACTGAGTAATATATAGCATTACAGAATCACTCTGTTGTACACCTGAAACGAATGTAACACTGTATGTTAGCTCTAGTGGAATTAAAATAATTTTTTTAAAAATTTTTTCTTTCAGGAACCTCTTTGAAAAAGCTTTTACTGTGCATTGTGCATAATCCCTAATTGGGAGGATTCACTCTACAATAATTATTCACTCTATGCCTTGAATTCAGATTTCACTGATTTCTTACTGTGGATCCCAGCCCACGGGAGCCATGGTCCTTTTGTGTCCAGGCTCAGCACCTATGCATTCAAGATTGGAAGTAGAGACACATGTCACTTCACAGTCCAGAAAGCTATTATTGTTTCTGTTACATTGTGAGAGAGTCACAGACTTTGGGACAAGTTTCAGAGCAGGTTTATTATGGATCCCGGATCTCTACTTCAATGTTCATTGCCTGGATCCATTTGGCTAATAGGTTCCCTGTGGATGGGCTTGCTTCCAAGCACATACATGGAAGATGCAAAGGTGGGTGGGCTTGGTGCGGGACAGGAAGAAGACCAAAAGCAGACAAGAGTCCAACCCCTCCCCTGATCCAGGAACTGCTACAGGAGAGGGTATGGGAGGTAGAATCCATGCGAAACTCCAAGGTCAACAGCTGAACACAGGAGGCACAGGTCAAGGGATCTGGAGATGCAGGGGTTGAAGGCTGCTCTGAGCTCCCTCTGGGAGGAAGGGAAGGAAGGAATGAGAAGGAGACACTGCCTGCCCCTGGTCCATGCCAGCTGCCCACCACTCCGACACACATCCGTCTACACAGCTGACACAGCCTGGGCTCAGGAGGGGCTGGCTCGCGTCCCTCAATCCTCACTGGGACAGCTGGCCCCAGGGCTCAGAGACATGCTGAGGGAGATGAGAGGGAAAGCTGCCTCACCCAGGTCATCCCCTCCTTGAGCAGACAGCCCTTCAGAACTGCTAAAAAAAATCCCCCACTAACAGGGTTGAAAGACATGCCATGCATGAACTAAGGCATAGAGATATGTAAAATAACATTCATTATTAAGTTCAGAGCTGTCATCTCATGAAGTGGGGAGAGCTTCCCTGAAGAAGACTGAGGGGAGGGCAGGTCATGCTGAAAAGGGAGACATGGCTCTCCTGTTTGGGGACCTGCAGCCCCTTTCCAGGGCAGGGCATCATTCTCGCATCACACGAGATCCATGGAAGTGTTCCATCAGGGCCAGATGTTTGTCTCGAGAAGGCTACCCTGGCATCGGACTGCACAGGGCACCAGGGACGAGGGACAGATGGAGGACGGACAATACCGCGGAGGCCATGGGGCAAGAGCAGAGGCACATGACCTTGAAGATGATGATGAAAAGCAGGAGGTGGCAGCATGGAGCAGGCCGGAAAGTACCATGGCAGGAGTGCCCACAGCTACACTGACTGGGTACCTTCTGTGCCTGGTGTGGCTGACTTCAGTGTGCTCCAGACTAGTCCTGACCACAACACTAGGAAGGGTGCACCACCCCCGGCCTCCTCTCCCCTTGCAGCTGCTAGGAATCACGGTCAAGGACCCTGGTCAGCTTTCATGGAAACCAAGCAGTGGCTCCCCTGCACGCTGCACCTCTGGTGGTGGTCCAGTGCAACCCTCGTGCCTCGCCAGACACTGATGTCTACCTGTCTCCACACAAATCCACAGACAGGAGGGTGTCCCTGAATTCCACAGCACCTGATGAGACAGATCCACAGAACCCAACACCCAGTGGGTCATTCGGGACCTCACCTATGGTCATGGAGCTCACCATACCCTATTTCTGTCACTACCCACAGAAAGCCTGTTTCTGATCCCCCACAATACCATACATCCTGGTTGCTGACCTGGGGTCATGCCAGGAACCCACATGGCACCTTTCTTTAAGACAAGGCTATGCCTACACCTCCTAGAAAATATTCCTAATGAAGTACAAGTCCATCAGGACTACGGTGTGAACAGTAGCACACAGCCTGCATGGTAGTAGTCAGTAATTCTAACAAGGGTTAACCCCACCCCCCGTCTCACAAAACCTTTCTCCGTCCCCACGGAACTCATGGTCTGCCCTCAGAAAACCCTCCAGGAAACAAACCTTGCATCTGAATGCTCTCTTCACCTTCTGCTTCAAATCTTGTCCAACCACAATGATATGAATCTAGAAATCAGTCTTAAGAAAAAATGGGCCAGTCAAAAATATATGGAGATTGGGGAGCCTGGGTGGATCACTTGTTAAGGATCTGCCTTCAGCTCAGGTCCTGATCCCAGGATCCGGGAATTTAGCCTGGAATCAGGCTCCTTGCTCAGCGAGAAGCCCGCTTCTTCCTGTCCCACCCCCCTGTTTGCATTCCCTCTCTCACTGTCTCACGCTCTGTCAGATACTTAAATAATCTTAAAAAAATATGTGGAGATATAACAACATGCTACTGAACCACCAACAGTCAAAGAAGAAATCAAAAAAGATTTTAGAAGTACCTTGACACTGATGAAAAAGTCAACTTACAAAAACTTATGGGATGCAGCAAAAGTAGCTCTACGAGGGACATTCATAGAAACTCAAGTCTTCATCAATCCATGAGAATGCTGTACAATAAACAACCTGATTTATGTGGTAAAGAAGTAGAAAATAAAACAACAAACAAAGACCCAAATTAGTAGAAATAAGGAAATAACAAAAGGAATGCATAAATAAACCCAACAGAGACTAAAAAGACCAAAAAAACAAAAACAATGAAAATGAAAGCTGCCTTTTTTGGAAAGATAAACAAAACTGACAAACTTAGCTAGACTCACCAAGAAAGACAGAGGACTCGATTACAATCAGGAAAGAAAGATAATGGATTCCTATATCATATCAAAATCAAAAGAACTCTTCAAACTTGGACAAAACAACTTCTTGCAAGCCAAGTCTCTAAACGCAAAGGAAATTAAAGCAAAAATGAACTATTGGCACTTCATCAAGATAAAAAGCTTCTGCACGGCAAAGCAAACAATCAACAAAACAAAAAGGCAAACTAGGGAATTGAAGAAGATATCTGCAAATGATATTACAGATAAAGGGCTGGAATCCAAGATTTATAAAGAACTCCTCAAACTCGACACCCAAAAAATGGGCAGAAGACACAAAGAGAAACTTCTCCAGAGAAGACATACAAATGGCCAACAGACACATGAAACAATGCTTCACATCACTTGCCATCAGGCAAATACAAATCAAAACGACAATGAGATACCACCTTACACCAGTTAGAATGGTTAAAATTAACAAGGCAGGGGGCACCTGGGTGGCACAGTGGTTAAGCGTCTGCCTTGGGCTCAGGGCGAGATCCTGGCATTATGGGATCGAGCCCCACATCAGGCTCCTCCGTTATGAGCGTGCCTCTTCCTCTCCCACTCCCCTTGCTTGTGTTCCCTCTCTCGCTGTCTGTCTCTATCTCTATCGAATAAATAAATAAAATCTTGAAAAGAAAATTAACAAGACAGGAAATTACAAAAAGTCAGAGAGGATGTGGAGAAAGGGGAGCCCTCTTACACTACTCGTGAGAATTCAAGGAGGTATAGCCACTTTTGAACAATATGGAGGTTCCTCAAGACGTTAAACACAGAGCTATCCTACTACCCACCAATTGCACCACTGGGTATTTACCCCATAGACACAGAGTAATGAAAAAAGGGGCACCTGTATCCCAATGTTCATAGCAGCAATGTCCATAATAGCCAAACTGTGGAAGGAGCCTAGATGTCCTTCAGCAGATGAATGGACAAAGAAGATGTGGTTCATCTACACAATGGAATATTACTCAGTCATCAGAAAGGATGAATACCCACCATTTGCACCAACGTGGATGGACCAGGAGGGGATTATGCTAAGTGAAATTAAGGCAAGCAGAGAAAGACAATTATCATAAGGTTTGACTCCTATGTGGAATGGAAAGAATAGCATGGAGGACATTAGAAGAAGGAAGGGAAAAGTGAAGGGGGGGAATGAGAGGGGGAGATGAACCATGAGAGACTATTGACACTGGGAAACAAAATGAAGGTTGCAGAAAGGGAGGGTAGGGGAATGGGTTATCCTGGTGATGGGTATTAAGGAGGGCACGTGTCATAATGAGCACTAGGTGTTATATGCAAACAATGACTCATGGAACACTTCATCAAAAACTAATGAAGTACTGTAGGGTGACTAACATCATTTTAAAAAAAAGAGAAAGATATGAAATCCATACAGGAAAACTGTCACTATTTGCAAATGACATGAAATCCCAAAAAATTCCACAAAAAAACTGTTAGTTTAAACAAACTCAGGAAAGCTGCAGGATATAAAGTCAATATACAGAGACCTGTTGTCTTTATTTTTTTTTCAGATTTTATTTATTTATTTATTTGAGAGGAAGAGAAAAACCACATGCAGGGGAAGTGTCAGAAAGAGGGAGAAGCAGACCCTCGCTAAGCGGGAAGCCCAACACGGGGCTCAATCCCAGAACTCTGGGATCATGACCTGAGCTGAAGGTAGATGCTTCACCTATGGGGCCACCCAGATGACCCAACTTCTTACATTTCTGTATACTGATGACACACTTTCGCAAAGAGAAATTAAAAAAACAATGCCATTTATAATTGCATCAAAAAAATGTAGGAATAAAAGTAACCAAAAATGAGAAAGACATATTATACTCAACACATGGCAGAAAAGAAATGAAAAACATGTGTGTCGAGGGGGGCAGAATGTATCGGTCAAAGATTTGGAAGGCAACACAAACAAATGGAAGCATATGCCATGCTCCTTAACTGGAAGAGTTAATTATGTGAACATATCCATCGTACCCAAAGCAATCAACAGATGTGATGAAATGCCTATCTGAATTCCAGTGGCATTATTCGAGCAAATAGAAAACAGTCCTCTAACTTGTATGGAATCACAAAAGACCCCAAATACCCAAAGCAACCTGGAGAAAGAAAGGTGCAGACAACACACTCCTGGGTTTCAAGCTAGATTACAAAGCTGTTGTCATCAAAACAGGACGGTACTGGCATAAACACAGACACCAGGTCAGTGGAACAGAACAGAAAGCTCAGAAACTTACCCACAAATAGATGATCCTAACTTACGACACAGCAGCAGAAGATATGCCATGAGGGAAGGACTGTCTCTTCAGTGAGCGGTAACAGGCAAACTGGACACTAAATGCAGAAGAATATAACTGGGTCACTTTCTTACACCACACACAAAATTTTTAATGGACGAATGATTTGAACATAAGACCTGAATCCATAAACCTCCAAGAAGACACATGTACTAAGACTCTCGACATTGGTTTTGGCAAAGAGTCTTCAGATCGGACACCAATGCAAAGCAACAAAAGCAAAAATAAAAAAGTGCAACAACATCAAACTGAAATCCTCCACACAGCAAAAGAAACCAGCAAAATCTTAAAAGGCCACTGACCCAATAAGAAAAAAATATCTGCGAATCATATATGTGAGAAGAGGCTAATAACCAAAATACACACAACACTCATACAAATCAAAAGAAACAAAAAAAAAATGCATAAAAAATGGGGGGGAATATGTGAATAGATACTTTCCAAAGATGGCACACAGGTGCCAACAGACAGAAAAAGTTGTTCGACATCACTAAATATCGTCAGGGAAACATCAGTCAAACCCACAATCGGCCATCCCCTCACAACTGTTGGAACAGCAATTGTCCAGAGACAGAAACCAGGTGGGGTCAAGGGTGTGCAGACGAGGAGACACTGTGCACTGTTGGTGGGAATGGAAATTGGTGCAGCCACTGTGACAAACGGTATGGACGTTCCTGAAAAAATAAATGCAACTACCACATGACCCAGTAATGGATCTACTGAGTATTGATTCGGAGAACACAAAAATACTGCCTCAAAAAGACAGATGCACTCCCACGTTCACTGCAGCATTATTCACAAGAACCAGAGATGGAAACACAGACCTTGGGGGCCTTATGCCAAGTAACTCAGACACAGAAAGACCAATACCAGATGCTCTCATGTACATTCCACGTGGAATAAACAAATACTGAATGCATAGACACTGAGAGCAGATTGGTAGGTGCCAGATTCGGGGGTGGGGTGGTAGAAACGGGTGAAGGTGGTCAAAGCCTCAATGTTTGAGTGAGAAAATGCGACAGTCACGAAATGTTCTGTCCAGCATGGAGACTAAAACTAACCCCGCAGCATGGGGTATAGGTTTCCCTGCTCTTTGAAAGTACAGGGCTTCTGAGAAACCTTGCACAGCAGAAATGGTGTCAAGAAGGAATGGCCATTAATTTACACGAAACAATTAGATATGTCCTCAGACTCCAAAATTCCTTCTCTTTGGCTTTTCTTAGGCCTCAGGACACAAGTTTCTAACGGAGGCCCAGCATAAATGAAGATAAAGCACAACAGAGGCTCACAGACACCATTCAAAGTGCTGGTGGCTGGATGCGGAGAGCGGTTCCCAGCGGAAGGAGCTGGTTGGGGTGCACTCCGCCTCTGTCGTGCTTCTCCCCAAAACAGATGCTGAACGCGATTCTCACTGTTCACCTTTTTTCATAAGAGGGAAATCCTCTTCAGATCTCTTCCTCTTACTGAAGATGGGTAATTACATAGTTCTTTCAAGAAAACCAAGTGTCTTCCTGTGAACGTTGAAAAAGTGGAGGATACTTGTACTTGAGCATTTCTGAAGGAGGAGATGTGAAAGTTCCTCCCAGACACAAACCTCAGCAGATCCACCAGGAAACGCACCTTCTTCAGCATGCGGAACACGGACTACCTCCTACCCCCCGAGAAACCCTCTCCTTCCCCTCGATCAGGACAACCCACAACAGCTGGGAGTTACCCCAATTCCTCTGTTCTCCTGCTCCTAATAGCTAACCCATCAGCAAATCCTGTGAGCTCCATCTTCAAAATGGACCCAGAATAGGTCTAACCACTTCATCCAAGGCCACCTGTCTGGTCCACAGTGCCTGAGTTCCTGGAAAGGCTTCGTCATTGACCTGCCTTGCCATCTTCAACCCTCTGTCATCTGTTCTCAACACTGTAGCCAGGATGGCCCAGTGAAACAGGGTCTCATGGGGTAATAGCCCTGGAATGGCTTTCTGTCACCCTCTGTCACCTCTCTGAGCTCATGTCCTAAGCTGTCTCCTGTGGCCAAAGGGCCTTCTTACTGCTCCTGGACATACCTGGAATTCTCCTGCCCCAGAGCCTTTGCACATGCTTTCCCTTCTGTTAAGAATGCTCTTGATGTGTTCTCATTCACCTTGGGAAAAATCTGAATTGGAGTGACAGGAACAGAAGATGAGGCTGTGTGTTGGGTGAGGCTGGTGGCCAAGAAGAAGGTTCTCTGCCAGCTCTCTGCCTGTGCCTCACTTTTCCTCAGCCAGGAACTTGCACACAGCCCTCACCTGTCACAACTCTCACCCAGGAGACCCACAGCCACCCCTGGATGCCACCCTGCCCACACCCTGCTGCAGAATGCATTCAGCTCTCCTCTGCGACCCCTGTCAGCTTTACCCAGACCTGGAACTCCCCCGTCTCCTGCAAAGCTCCCGGATTCCTCCTCTTCTTCCAAAATCACACTGGCGCAACGATTTCATGAGAAAGCTATGACGCTAACTAATGAAAGGTTGACACCTACTTTCCCCTTCTGTTGCCTTTCTCTCCACCTTCTTTCCTACCTGTGCAAAGTGTAACATATCAGTGGAATATGAACATGCTCTGAGATCTGAATCTTTCATTGCAGCTTTCTGAGGACTCCTTATTTTAAGAAACAAGTGTATCCTACAACAGGTTGTTCTACAACTCTCATCTATAGAATAGTACAGCCCAATTCACTACAATTTTACCTCACTCTTCATGAATCGGAACACTTTTTCCTTTCTTCTCTTACTTAAACTCCAGTTAGTTCACATGCCATGGAATATTCGCTTCAGGGGTAGGATTTAGTGATTACTCACCTGCATACAGTACCCGGTGCTCATCACAAATGCCCTCCTTAATACCCCTCACCCATTTAACACTTCCCCCCACGCCCCTGTCCTGCAGCAACACTCAGTTTGTTCTCCAAGGTTGAGTCTATTTCCTTCTTTGCCTCTCTCATCACCCCTCCACTCTGTTCATCTGTTTTCTTTCTGAAATTCCACAAGCGTGAGAGCGTAGGATATTTGTCTTTCCTCACTCATTTTCCTTAGCTTAATACACTTTAGATCCATCCACATCCTTGCAAATCGTAAGATTCCATTCTTTTTGAAGCTGGGTCATATTCCATTATCTATATTTATCCCACATCTGCTTTATCCATTCATCAGTGCATGGACGTTGGGATTGTCTCCATAGTTTGGCTACTGTGGACATTGCTGCTATAAACATCATGGTGCATGGACCCCCTTCGAATCTGCATTTTTGTATCCTTTGGGTAATACCTAGGAAAGCAATTGCTGGATCATGTGGTTGTTCAATGTTTAACTTTTTGAGGAACCCCCACACTGTTTCCCAGATTGGCTGCACCACTTTGCATTCCTAGCAACAGGATGGGAGGTTCCCCTTTACGCAGAACATTATCTGCTGGCAATATCATAAGAGGAAACAAAACCTCTGGGAGATGCACCCAGGGTCAGGCAAGCAGTTGCAGACTTCACCCCAAGGCTCCTGACGCCAAGCTCCTTGAAGCCACCAGCATGCCACTATCCAAAAGAATTCCCAGACTCTCCTTCTGACTCCACCACCAAAGAAACTACAGAGAGAATATGGCACCTCAAAATATCGAGATAATACATTTAGTAAAACTAGAAAGTCAAGCTCAATTTTTAAACAGGAACAGGCCGCTTTGGATAATTTTGAATTTTCCCTCCACCCTAATTTTAACTCTTCTGATGAATAAACTAATCAATGATGAAACATCACCTTTGTCAAATGACAGCATCCAAGTCTGTATCAGATGAATAAAGCCACCTAACTCTAGATGCTGGCCATCTTAGGCCATATCTTAGGCCCAATTGAAAAAATACTGTTAGATGAAGGAACAAATTAGATGTTACAAACAGGCACAGAGTGAATCTCACTTTCCCTTTCTAATAAAAGAGGGTTCCTAGGAAACAGATGGTCAAAATACATTTGTAAGCAATAAATGGACAGAGAAATTGTGATTCCCTGCAAAGTTCTACCTGCAGGGAAACGAAGTAATTCTTGCACCAAACCCAGAATGCTGACAGCTACTTCAATTTTACTTTGTGGCTCAACTAGAGGAAAGAGAAAAGCCCAGGAGGTTTTGGGATAATGAGAGGTTTTACCTCCAGCCCTGACATAGTTAGGACATTTTTCCAAACATACCTGTGCTTTCTCTGAACACTGGCGTCCTGTGACAAGCTGCCTCGCTGACTCAGATGCTGACGTTCAAAACCTCGGGTGTCTTGGAGCCAGAGCAGAGAAGTGCTGTCAGCTGTGGAGAAGAAGGCACCTCTGACCTAAAGCCTGCACACCTGCTTTGGTTTCTGGACGAAGGGGCAACACATACTTGTTGTTTAGCAGTAATTATCTTCTTTCTCAATAGACCAATGACATTGCCTTTTCTGGAAAGCAGACTTACTCTTGTAAAGAAACCCTCAATTCGTCTATTTCCACTATAACTAGAGTGGAACATTTATTTCGCACTGAAATAGAAAACACTGTTATTGTCGACACTGCGTGTATGAATTTTAAAAACATTTTAGAGAGAAAGGAAGAGTCCTTTATTCAAACCCAAGTCAGGACAGCTGCCTGGGAGACACAATCTTCACCAAGAAGGGAGTGCTCCGGGGAAGGAACATTTGGGGCAGGCTTATATATTTTTTTTCTGTTTTGTTTTACGTACAGAGTTACACACCACAATGAGGATCTTCTTAGATTCCAGAAAGTGACAGACTCTTTCTTATGTTTTCAGTATGTACATGTCAGTATGACTTTAATCTTATGGGAGCAAAAGGTTCTTTATTTTTTCTTATCTTTATGTTGGCATTTTTGGTTATTGTTTTCTTCTGAAAGCAGATGTACAACATGTGCTTGGGGCAGAAACAGGGCCCATGCTTTGAAGATTGGCCCAGTCATTTTGAGCCAGGTAAAATGTTAAAGGATAGCTTACCTGGGATCCCAGGATCAGGGCCTACAGATGATATAAGATAAAAATTACTTTCATCATTATAATTACTCCTAAATGGAGAAATGTGAGACAAAAGCACCTTTCACAAGAGTACCAAGAAATCAAAATGATGCCCACAGAAGACTACCTGCTCCATGGTCAGCACAGGTAACAGAAGTGTTCACAGTCTCTGGACTCCTGCCCTTCTCCTGCCTAAATCTCTGAAGCACACAGACCACTTAAAATCAGAATTGTAGAACTGCTAGACACCTTAGAGATGTCTGGCACCATTCCCTTGGACTGCAGAATAAAACACAGTAGCTCGTTGTCACAAACTGTGCCCCCTGGATGCACTAAGTTCTTTCTCTGCAAATGTTGACTAATGTAAGTCACAGTCATACCATATAAACACTACGATGGCTGGGAATTCATCGTAGGTAAGGCAATATTTTAGCCATGTTTATAAGCATTGGTTCACTTTGTAGAAGAGGCTGAGCTGAGTGTTTTTAAATACTATTTCAGACCTGTTTTACAGCACCCTCTGAACATAGCAGAGCCTGAATCGACTAAAAAAGATAGTTGGTTTCAGTAACTTTAATAACAGGAAAATATTATACTGTCTGTATTCCTAAGGATCTTTGTATCTTACCCAGAGGTCCTCCACTGAGATAATGATCTTAATGATCACCATGGGCAGAGGTGAAATGGCCCGCTGAATTCATTCCAGTTGTCCACATGACAAGAAAATCCTGATACTTGATAGGTTTTCAGATCGAGGAGACCAGAGATAAGAAGGAAATAGTACCCTGTATGGAACAACAAGGGATTTGGAGTCAACTTGGGGATCCCACTTAGGTTTCTGACACTAAAATCCTCTGTGACTCATATCATTTGAGTCCCTGTCTAACCACCTGAACATGTGCCTAAAAATATCTACACCCTAGTTGAGAAGTTTAAGAGGCAGAATGCTACAAAGAGCCACTATGATGTCTCTTAAGAACAGGTGCTCAGGAAGCCATAATTGCTATTGGTTCTATTTATTTTCCAGAAGAAAGAACACATGCTGAATCCATATTCCTAATAGATGACTCACCAGATGATTTTCAAACCTGAAGGAAGGCCAAGAAGTCGCTCTTGTGTCATATTTCACTCAGAAATCATGTCGTTGGACTGGTGAGGACGATACGATAGCAACGTTATCACTAAGAGTGGGGAGCTTCTAATTTCCATACTGCCATGTTGACCCCTTAGCACAGAGCCACCAGAAAGGGCAGATGGGAGGGGGCACCATGATCACTATGAGTGGAGAGCTTCCCATTTCCATATGGCCATGTTGACCCTCTTAGCTCAGGGCCGCCAGAAAGGACAGCTGAGGGGGAGCACAGGCCAAGGCTGCCAGGTGTGGCTAGGGCAGGCAGAACTCTGACTTAAGGCTCAACTCCTGTCTAGGTTAGTATAATGCTCTTCACAAAGAAAGTGCCATTGTGTGTGAGCCCTCATGTAGAAAAGGTTCAGAATTTCTATTGAGATTCCCTTTCTGAGCTTTAGGATATGTAGCAAAGTTCCATTTAATTTTAAACATTGAAGGACTTCCTGGTTTTCTTTTCGCTATGACTGTGGCTCAATTCCCCTGTGGTCTAAGAATAGAATCTAGTTAATTTCAGGGTTTAACATTTGTCGACTTGATTCATGGCCCCACCTAACATCTATTTGGGTAAAGAGTCTATGACCACTTGAAAATAATGTATTCTGCACTTATTATGGAATGTTCCCTATATGTCAATTAGGTCACATTTGTTACCAATGTTTTGTCTGCTTTTTCTGTCAGATATTGAGAAAGGTATATTAAAATCTCCAAAAAATGCTGCTCTATTCAACGTGGCATCAGAGAATCTACCAGTGTTAGGAGGCAAGAGAAACAAAAAGTATAAGAATTGAGGGGATAATTGTGACTATTCACAGATAATATGATTGTGTACATAGAAAATCCAAAACAGTCTATAAATACCCTATTAGAATTAAAAATGCAATTTATAAATTTGAGATGGATTGTAGCTTCCCATTGGACAGTTTCTAAAAGAAAACGTAGAACCTGTCAATCTTGTTGTAGGACATTGGGTGCACTAACCATTTAAAAGAATTCAGTGGGACTTCGTACAAATGTGACATTTCTCCTTATCTTATGACCTTAAGAAAATGAAAAAGCGAACCGCAGGATGGGAACTAAAGATTTGCAATACACACACTGACAAAGACTTGTCAAAAAAGAATTCCTGCTCATCAACCATAAAAAGTCTATTTATAAATAAATACTTCACAAAAGATTGACTGATGGCCCATAAAAACAGGAAAGGGTGCTCTACAGTATTATTTTCAGGAACAGCAAGGCCTTTCCTAAAATGAAAACATACACACAAACCAGTATTCCCTAGATGGATGACGTCCTTATTTCTGAGGACAGCTTGAAGAACAGACTAGCATCAAAGTAAAGTGATGGAATTCCTGACACTCAGAGGATGGACAATTGACCTCAAACTACAGTACAATTTCTAGGCATCATTCGGTCCTCTGAAGGCAGACAACTACCACACCCCTTCCTACACCACACAGGTTGCTTCCCAACCCCTACCATAAAAGAAGAAGATGAGAAACAGATAGGACTAATAGGAAAAAGCAAAAATCACATGTGGGGATTATCCTGAAACACACTGATCACATATCTAGTGTAAGGAAGTGTAGGGAACTGACAGGGACAGAGACGCAAGAGGTACTTCTTTGGGAAATGCTGTCTGAAATCATCACACGTTGGTACCTGCTAATGAGGGCTCTGAGCATACCCTAGGGTTTGCTCACAAGGGTCTGCAACACCATCGCTGAGGACTGAAACTCTTCAAGCCCTCAAAGCTTGCCTGATTGACTATTGGACTAAGAGATTCCCATGTACTGAAAACAGATACCAACTAATTGAAAGGTTCACCTGGGCTCTCTCGCAGGCCCTACAAGAAGCTGAACCATTCACTGAAAATCAATTACACACACACAGACAGACAGACAGACACAAAGACACACACACACACACACACACGCACACACCCCTGTCATTTAACCAATTACTTAAACATTCAAGGTTCTTCCTACCTTTTATTTTTCACATTGATATTTATACTCACATGAAATGTCATCATTTCTAATGAACACTGATGCCAAAATAGAGATCCATTGAAACAATATTCACAAAATGGAACTTCCCTGCTGTCATTTTCAATATAGCGTTTTTTAAAGTTCATACATATTTTAGGTGTTTGGTAACTTATACAGGAGAAGATCAGCATTGAAAAACTCTGAATACTGACAATGAGTTTTAAGCCTAGAGAACAAAAATTCTCCAATTTCATAGATAATAAGGAACCAAAGGGAAAGCATGGAAGCTGTAGTCGAATAATTTTACACATATGCATCCTCTATTATTCTACTACTGACGGGCGTGTTTTATTAACACTATACATGCATCAATTGTCTTCCACGTGCACCTGCACAGGTATAATGAATTACTACAGTAGAATGAAATGTCTGGGAACTACTTGGCGGCATCTATAATGAACAATGAAATTTCGATATTATATTTGGTGAACTTCCACTGTCTGTCCCTTTAGACAATGGACCCTAAACAGAAGGCGGAATGAACCACGAGAGACTATGGACTCTGGGAAACAAACTGAGGGCTTCAGAGGGGAGAGGGGTGGGGGATTGGGATGGGCCAGTGATGGGTATTAAGGAAGGTACATATTGCATGGTGCACTGGGTGTTATATGCAAATAATGAATCACGGAACACTACATCAAAAACTAAGGAAATACTGTATAGTGACTAACATATCATAATAAACAATTATTATTAGAAAAAAAATTAAAGGTAAAAAAAAAACCCAATACAGATTTTCTGTTTCAAGAACAATCACAATTGAGAAAAAACTAACTTCCAATCCCCAAAGCAAAACACAGACCAAGTTCCATTTCACTCCCCTTTATTCACATTCTCTGTGGGTTCTAAGCTATTTCCCTACCTCCTTTCCTGCTGAGCAGGGAGCCCGCCTCGATCCCAGAACCATGCGATCATAACCTGAGCCAAAGGCACATGCTTAACTGGATGAGCCAGCCAGGAGCCCCAGCCATGTTTTTCTTAAGCAAAAGGACACTTTCTCACGATGCCTTCACATGACTTCACATGGTACCAGAGACCTGCATTTGCCCTTAGGAGGTTGCAGATGAAGGCAATTGCAAACTCTCACAGTGGTTTATCAAATACAATGACCTGCCTGGTGACAGTGAATCTCTTATGAGCCCACGAGAGTGTGCTGTGACACTCAGCTGTGGCTGGGCTGGCACAGAGAACCAAATCCATTTCCCTGCCTGATGTCTATGAGGAACAGATGCCCTCACTGTGAATGAGACCCTGCCCTGAGCTGTCCAGAGATGGCCATCCTAACAGAGGATGAGGATAAAGGACAATGCCTGAGGAGACCTCATCTGTCTCTTTTATCTTTTCATATTTTTGACAGTGGACAAATCACTGCCTAGGAGTCCCCAACTACCTTAGTCTCATCTGTGAATGACCAAGACGTTTTACAAAACACTTAAGATTTTCACCTCACAAATGGCCACAACCACTTACCATAGGGATTCAACATTAAGCAAAGATACTGTTCCTTGGAAGAGAGGTCCTGCCCACTGTTGTTTCTCACTTATATGCTCATCTTCCTTACCTCATGGTAACATAACCACCTTGATTCCTGCTTCCGTCTTCAGGAAGGCTGATGTGACTTGAAGGGCATTACCCTGACATCGTTCTTTCTTAGCAAAAAGATGTGGACATTTCCCTAGTCCTATACACCCAAAGTTGAATCGGAATCAGGATTGAGGAGGCTGATGAGAGTTGAAGGTGTTTTCCTGTACAGGGTGGTTTATTACCAATAAGGATGGGTCAGAGTCCTCGAAATTCCAGAACCTTTTCATTAATGCTTCCTACTCGTGAAAGATGATGTACATTGGTCTTTCCCTGTATAGTGTGGTGACTCAGAGAAAAGTGCTTAGCCCTTTCATCAGACTTCCACGACCACTTTGGGGCTGGCTTCCATATTCACAAAGGATGATGTTAGGGCTAAGAGGGTTCCTGTACACTGTTATTTCTTACAGATAAGTGTATGGCATTTTTGTTACATTGCCAGAACCACTTAGTGCCGGGCTTGCCGGCCTCCTGGGGACGAACCCTAACCCTAGGTCGGCCCCCGAGGGGCCCCTCCCAAGGGGCCTGGAGCTACAACGCCAGGGATTGGGGACCTCCGAGCCCAGTGCCGGAGTCACCCTGCCGCCCCTCAGCAACCCGGGCTGCTAGGGGCGCCACCATTCTTTCAGGGTGAGAGAACTGGCAGGGCCCTCCAAGTCCCGGAGACCTTCGAAGGCCCCCCGGGCCAAAATGCTTGGGCCCACGCTCCCGCTCCCCAGTGTGCTCACCTCAGCCCGCCCCTCACTCCCCGCACAGCCTGGGGATCCAGCCTGCTGGCCTCCTGGGGGCTAACCCTTCCTTAGGTCAGCTCACAAGAGGCCCCTACCAAGGGGCCTGGCGCCACCACGCCAGGGATTGGGGACCTCCCAGCACCAGCGCCAGACCCACCCTGCTGCCCCGCCGCAACCCGGCCCGCTAGGGGCCCCATCCTCATTCAGGGTGGGAGAACAGGCAGGGCCCTCCGAGCCCCCTGCGACCTTCAAAGGCCCCCCGCGCCAAAACGCTTGGGCCCAAGCTCCCACTCAACAGCGCCCTCACCTTGGCCATCCCCTCTGCATGCCACACAGCCGGCGGACCGGGCCTGTTGGTCTTCTGTGAGCTAAACTCAAACCCTCCGTTGGCCCCCGAGGGGCCCCTCCCAAGGGGTATGGCGCTGCCACGATGGGGCGCCGCTTGTCATTCAGCACGGTAGAACTTGCTGAGCCCTTTGAGCCCCCAGTGACCTTCAAAGGCCCCCCGCGCCAAAACGCTTGGGCCCACGTTCCCGCTCGCCAGTGCATTCACATCGACCCTTCCCTCCACTTGCAGTAAAGCCCTCAGATAGGTCCTGCCAGCCTCCTGGAACTAACTGAAACCCTATGTCGGCGCCGGAGCGGCCCCTCCAAAGGGGCCTGGCTCCGCCATGCCGGGGCTTGGGGACCCCAGAGCACCAGCACCAGACTCACCCTGCAGGCCCGCCACGACCTGGCCCGCTAGGGGAGCTGTCCTCATTCAGGGCTGGAGAATGGGCACTGCCCTCCGAGCCCCTGTTGACCTTCAAAGGCCCCCCGCAACAAAACGCTTGGGCCCATGCGTCCACTCGCCAGCGTGCTCACCTCAGCCCGCCCCTCTGCTCACAGCACAGCCAGTGGATCGGGGCTGTCGGCCTCCTTTGGGCTAACCATAACCCTAGGTTGGCTCAGGAGGGGCCCCTCCCAAGGGGCCTGGCGCTGCCACGCCGGGGATTGGGGACCCCTGAGCACCAGCGCTGAACTCACCCTGCCGCCCCACCACTACCCGGCCCACTAGGGGGCCATTCTCATTCAGGGCAGGAGAAAGGGCAGGGCCCTCCAAGCCCCTGGCGACCTTTGAAGGCCCCCATGCCAATACCCTTGGGTCTACACTCCTGCTCTCCAGCACTCTCTCCTCATCCAGCCCCTCTGCTCACCGCACAGCCGGCAGACTGGGACTGCCGGCCTCCTGGCAGTTAACCCTAACCCTAGGTCGGCTCCCGAGGGGCCCCTCCCAAGGGGCCTGGCGCTGCCACGCCGGTGATTGGGGACCCCCGTGCCAAACCGCCGGACACACCCTGCCGCCCCGCCGACACCCAGGCCGCAAGGGGCGCCGCTGGTCATCTAGGTTGGAGAACAGGCAGGGCCCTCCGAGCCCCCAGTGACATTCGAAGGCCCCCCGCGCCAAAATGCTTCGGCCCACGCTTCTGCTCACCAGTGCCCTCACCTCGGCCAGCCCCTCCGCAAGCTGCACAACCAGCGGACTGGGCCTGGTGGCCTCCTGGGGTCTAACCCTAACCCTAGGTTGGCTGTCGAGGGGCCCCTCCCAAGGGGTCTGGCACCACCACACCGGGCATTGGAGACCCCCGAGCACCAACGCTGGACTCACCCTGCTGCCCTGCTGAGACTCGGCCCGCTAGGGTCGCCGTCCTCATTCAGAGTGGGAGAACTTGCAGGGCCCTCTGTGCCCCCTGCGACCTTTGAAGGCAACCCGCGCTGAAATGCTAGGGCCCATGCTCCCACTCACCATTGCCCTCACCTGGGCCCCACCCTCCCCACACAGCCAGTAGATCATGCCTGCCAGCCTCCTGGGGGCTAACCCTAACCCTAGTTCAGCCCCTGAGGAGCCCCTCCCAAGGGGACTGGCGCCATCATGCCGGGGATTGGGTACAATCGAGCCCCAGCACCAGACTTTCACTGCCACCCTGCCTCCACCCAGGCTGCTAGGGGCGCCGCCGGTCCTTCGGGGCAGGAGAAGGAGCAGGGCCCTCCGAACCCCCAGCGACCTTCAAAGGCCCCCTGCGCCAAAACGTTTGGGCCCATGCTCCCACTCGCCAGCGCGTTCACCTCAGCCAGCCCCTCCTCTCGCCAAACAGCTGGCGGATCGGGCCTGCTGGGCTCCTGGGAGCTAACCCTAAACCTAGGTCGGCCCCCAAGGGGCCCTTTCCAAGGGTCCTGGCTCCACCACGCCGGGGATTGGGGACCCAAGAGCATGAGCGCCAGACTCACCCAGCCTCCCCACCACCACCCGGGCTACTAGGGGCGCCGCCAGTCATTCAGGGTGGGAGAAGGGGCATGGGTCTCTGAGCCCCTGGCGACTTTTGAAGGCCCCCCGCGCCAAAACGCTTGGGCCCACGCTCCCGCTCGCCAGCGCCCTCACCTCGGCCCACCACTCCTCTCGCTGCACAGCTGGCAGAACTGGCCTGCCGGCCTCCTTTGGGCTAACCCTAACCCTAGGTAGGCCCCCGAGGAATCACTCCCAAGTGCCTGGCGCCGCCACGCTGGGGATTGGGGACCCACGAGCCCTAGCTCCAGACTCACCCTGCCGCCCCGCCGTGACCCGGCCCGCTAGGGGCAAAGTCCTCACAGGGTGAGAGAAAGGGCAGGGCCCTCTGAGCCCCCGGTGACCTTCGAAGGCCCCCCGCGCCAAAATGCTTGGGCCCAAGCTCCTGCTCTCCAGCGCATTCACGTCGGCCGGCCCCTCCGCTTGACGCACAGCCAGCGGAACAGGCCGCCGGACTCCTGGGGGTAACCCTAAAGCTAGGCAGCCCCCAGAGGGGCCCCTCCCAAGGGGCCTGGTGCCACCAAGCCTGGGACTAGGACCACAGGCCCCATCGCCAGACTCACCCTGCCTCCCTGCAGCCACTTGGGCCACTAGAGGCGCCCCTGGTAATTCAGGGCGAGAGAACAGACAGGGTCCTCCAAGACACCAGCGACCTTCAAAGCCTCCCCATGCCAAAACCCTGGTGCCCACACTCCCGCTCCCCAGCGCCCTCACCTCGGCCCGCCCCTCCACTCCCTGCACAGAGGGTGGATCGGGCCTGCTAGCCTTGTGTGGGCTAAACCTAACCGTAGGTCGGCCCCCCAGGGTCCCTCCCAAGGATCCTGGTGCCTCTACCCCAGGGATCAGGGACCCCAAGCCCCAGAACCAGACTCACCCTGCCGCAACGCCACCACCCAGGCCACTAGGGGCGCCGCCGCTCATTCAGGGCGGGAGAACAGACAGGGCCCTGGAGAAACCTGTAATATTTGAAGCCTCCCCTGCCAAAATGCAGGGGCCCACGCTCCCGCTCCCCAGCGCCTTTACCTCTGCCTGCCCACCTCTCGCCGTCCAGCCAGAGGATTGGGCCTGCTGGCCTCCTGGTTGCTAACTCTAACCCTAGGTTGGCCCAGGAGGAGCCCCTCCCAAGGGGCCTGGCCCTACAATGCTGGGGATTGGGGATCCCCGAGCCACAGCTCAGGACTCAACCTGCAGCCCCACCGCCAACGGAGCCACTAGGGGCGCCGCTGGTTATTCAGGGCAGGAGAATGGGCAGGGCCCTCCAAGACATGGCAACATTCGAAGTCCAGGGCGCCAAAACGCTGGGGCCCACGCTCCCTCTCGCCATTGCCCTCAACTCGGCCCGCACCTCCGCTCCTCGCACAGCTGGCAGATCGGGCCTGCCGGCCTCCTGGGCGCTAACCCTAACCCTAGGACGGCCCCTGAGGGTCAATTCTTAAGGAGCCTTGCGGTGCAAAGCCAGGGATTGGCGACCCCCAAGCCCCAGCGATGGATGCACCCTGCCGCCCCGCCCCACACGGGCCGCTAGGGGCGCCGACGTTCCTTCAGGTTGGGAGAAGGGGCAGGGCCCTCCGAACACCCGCCAACCTTCGAAGGCGCCCCAAACCAAAACGCTTCAGCCCAGGCTCATGTTCACCAGCACCCTCACCTCGGCCCAACTCTCTGCTCCACGCACAGGCGGTGTATAGGGCCTGCCGGCCTCCTGGGGGCTAACCCTAACTGTAGGTCGGCCCCTGAGGGGCCCTTCCCAAGTGGCCTGGCGCCCCATACCGGGCATGGGGCAACCGAGCCTTAGTGCCGGACTCACCCTGCTGCCCTTCAGCCACCTGAGCCACTAGGGGCCCCGCCGGTCATTCAGAGAGGGAGAACGGGCAGGTCCCTCCGAGCCCCCGCCGAACTTCGAAGGCCCCCCACGCTAAAATGCTTGGGCTCATGCTCAGGCTCGCCAGCGCCCTCACCTCGGCCCACCCCGCCACATGCCGCACAGACGCTGATCGGGTCCACCGGCCTCCAGGGGGCTAACCGTAACCCTAGATCGACCCCCGAGGGGCCCCTCCCAAGGGGCCTGGAGCCGCAACACCAGGGATTTGGGACTCTGAGCCTCAGCACCTGACTCACCCTGCCGCCCAGCCGCCACCCAGGGGCTTGGGTTGTTGCAGTTCATTCAGGGCAGGAGAACTTACAGGGCCCTCCGAGACACGGTGACCTTCGAATCCCCCCCGCGCCAAAACGCCCGGCCCCACGCTCCCAAACACCAGCGCCCTCACCTCAGTCTGCCACTCCACTCTCCTCACAGCTGGCGAATAGGAACTGCTGAGTTCCTAGGGGCTAAACCTAACCCTGCGTTGTCATCCGAGGGGCCCCTCCCAAGTGGCCTGGCGCCGCAACGCTGGGGATGGGGACCCTGAGCCCAACTGCTGGACTCACCCTGCTGCCCTTCAGGCACCCGAGCCGCTAGGGGCCCACCGGTCAATCAGGGCAGGAGAACGGGCAGGGCCCTCCGAGGCCCCCTGAATTTCGAAGGCCCCCTGCACAAAAGCGTAAGCTCCCATGCTTCTGCTCGCCAGCGCCCTCACCTCGGCCCACCCCTCTGCTTGATTCAGACCCGGTGGATAGGGCCTGCCGGGCTCTTGGTTCTAACCAAAACCCTAGGTCGGCCCCGTGGGGCACATCCCAAGGGGCCTGGCTCTGCAACACTGGGGATTGGTGACTCAGAGTCCCAGAGCCAGACTCACCCTGCCGCACTGTCGCCACCCAGGCCGCTAGGGGCGCCGTCGGTCATTCAGGGCGAGAGAAGGGGCAGGGTTTTCTGAGTCCCTGGTGACCTTCAAAGGCTTCCCACGCCAAAACACTGGTGCCCACACTCCCGCTCCCCAGCGCACTCACCTCGGCCTGCCCCTCCATTTGCTGCAGAGCCAGTGGATAGTGCCTGCTGGGCTCCTGGGGGCTAACTGAAACCCTAGATCGGCCCTGTGGGGACATCCCAAGGGGTCTGGCTCTACAATGCTTGGGATTGGTGACTCAGAGCCCCAGAGCCGGACTCACCCTGCCACACTGTCGCCACCCGGGCAACTAGGGGCGCCTCCGGTCATTCAGGGCGAGAGAAGTGGCAGGTCCTTCCGAGTCCCCAGTGACCTTCAAAGGCTCCCCGCGCCAAAACGCTGGTGCCCATGCTCCCACTCCCCAGCGCCCTCACCTCGGCCCGCCCCTCCGCTCCCCGCACAGCAGGCGGATCGGGACTGCCAGCCTCCTAGGGGCTAACCCTAACCCTAGGTCGGCCCCTGAGGGGCCCCTCCCAAGGGGCCTGGCGCACAACGCCGGGGATTGGAGACCCCGAGCCTCAGCACCTGACTCACCTGCCGCCCAGCCGCCACTCGGGGGCTTGGGGTGCTGCCATTCATTCAGGGCGGGAGAACGGGCAGGGCCCTGTGAGACACGGCGACCTTTGAAGGGCCCCCGCGCCAAAACGCCTAGGCCCACCCTCCCACTCACCAGCGCCCTCACCTAGGTCTGCCACTCCGCTCTCCACACAGCTGGCGAATAGGGCCTGCTGGCCTCCTAGGGGCTAAACCTAACCCTAGGTTGGCCCCCGAAGAGCCCCTCTCAAGGGGCCTGGTGCCGCAATGCTGGGGATTGGGGACGCCCAAGCCCCAGAGCTGGATGCACCCTGCTGCCCCTCCCCACCTGGGCCGCTAGGGGCGCCGCCGTTCATTCAGGGTGGGAGGATGGACAGGGCCCTCAGAATCCCCGCCAACTTTTGAAGGCGCCCCGAACCAAAACGCTTGGGCCCAGGCTCATATTCACCAGCACCCTCACCTCAGCCCAACTCTCCGCTCGACATGCAGGTGGTGTATCGGGCCTGCCGGCCTCCTCGGGGCTAACCCTAACCATAGTTCAGCACCCGACGGGCACTTCCCAGGGGCCTGGCATCACAACGCTGGGGATGGGGACCCCGAGCCCAAATGCCAGACACACCCTGCTGCCCTTCAGCCACCCGAGCCGCTAGACACCACTGGTCAATCAGGGCGGGAAAATGGGCAGGGCCCTCAGAGCCCCTGCTGACCTTCGAAGGCCGCCCACGCAAAAACATTGGCTCCCATCCTCCTGCTCCCCAGCGCCCTCACCTCGGCCCACCCCTCCACTTGCTGCAGAGCCATGGGGCACAACCCAAGGGGCCTGGCTCTGCAAAGCTGGGGATTGGTGACTCAGAGCCCCAGAGCCAGACTCACCCTGCGGCACTGTCGCCACCCAGGCCGCTAGGGGCGCCGCCGCTCATTCAGGGCTGGAGAATGGACAGGGCCCTGGAGAAACCAGCGACATTTGAAGCCTCCCGCGCCAAAATGCAGGGGCCCACGCTCCCGCTCGCCAGAGCCTTTACCTCGGCCCATGCACCTCTCGCCGCCAGCCAGAGGATTGGGCCTCCCGGCCTCCTGGGTGCTAATTCTAACCCTAGGTCCGCCCACGAGGAGCCCATCCCAAGGGGCCTGGCCCTGCAACGCTGGGGATTGGGGATCCCTGAGCCACAGTGCGGGACTCACCCTGCTGCCCCACAGCCAACGGAGCCGCAAAGCGCGCCGCTGGTTATTCAGGGCAGGAGAATGGGCAGGGCCCTTCCAGACATGGCAACATTCGAAGGCCCAGGGCGCCAAAACGCTGGGGACCACGCTCCTGCTCTGCATCACCCTCAACTCGGCCCGTACCTCCGCTCTTCACAGAGCCGGCAACTCGGGCCTGCCGGCCTCCTGGGCGCTAACCCTAACCCTAGGACAGCCCCTGAAGGTCCCTTCCTAAGGGGCCTGGCACCACAACGCCAGGGATTGGGGACCCCCAAGCCCCAGTGCCAGATGCACGCTGCTGCACCGCCCCACACGGGCCGCTAGGGGCGCCGCCATTCATTCAGGTTGGGAGAACTGGAGGGCCCTCGGAACCCCTGCCGTCATTCGAAGGTGCAATGAACCCAAACGCTTGGGCCCAGGCTCATGTTCACCAGCACCCTCACCTCGCCTCAACTCTCCGCTCGACGCACACGTGGTGTATCGGGCCTGTGGGGCTCCTGGAGGCTAACCCTAACCATAGGTCGCCCCCCGAGGGGCCCTTCCCAAGGGGCCTGGCATCGCAATGCTGGGGATGGGGACCCGGAGCCCATGTGCCGGACTCACCCTGCTGCCCTTCAGCCACCCGAGCCGCTAGAGGCCCCGCCGGTGAATCAGGGCAGGAGATCAGGCAGGGCCCTCCGAGCCCACGCTGACCTTTGAAGGCTGCCCACGCAAAAACGTTGGGTCCCAGGATCCTGCTCGCCAGCGCCCTCACCTCAGCCCTCCCATCCGCTTGCTTCAGAGCTGGTGGATAGGGCCTGCTGGGCTCCTGGCAGCTAACCAAAACCCTAGGTCAGCCCTGTGGGGATATCCCAAGCAGCCTGGCTCTGCAATGCTGGGGGTTGGTGACTCAGAGCCCCAGAGCCAGACTCACCGTGACACACTGTCCCCACCCGGGCCACTAGGGGCGCCGCAGGTCATACAGGGCGAGAGAAGGGCAGGGCCTTCTGAGCCACCGGTGACTTTCAAAGGCAACCCACGCCAAAACGCTGGTGTCCACACTCCCGCTCCCCAGCGCCCTCACCTTGGCCTGCACCTCTGCTCGCCGCACAGTGTGAGGATTGGGCCTGATGGTCTCCTTGGGGCTAACCCTAACCCTAGGTCGGCCCCCCAGGGGCCCCTCCCAAGGGTCCTGGTGCCACTATGCCAGGGATCTGGGACCCCAAGCCCCAGAGCCAGACTCACCCTCCCACAACGCTGCCACCTGGGCCGCTAGGGGCGCCGCCGGTCATTCAGGGCGGGAGAATGGACAGGGCCCTGGAGAAACCAGCGACATTTGAAGCCTCAGGCGCCAATATGCAGGGGTCCACAATCCAGCTCCCCAGCGCCTTTACCTCGGCCTGCCCACCTCTCGCTGCCCAGCCAGAGGATCAGGCCTGCCAGCCTCATGGGAACTAACTCTAACCCTAGGTCGGCCCAGGAGGAGCCCCTCCCAAGGGGCCTGGCACCGCAACACCGGGGATTGGGGATCCCCGAGCCGCAGCATGGGAATCACCCTGCCGCCCCACTGCCAATGGAGCCACTTGGGGCTTTGCTGGTTATTCAGGGCAGGAGAAAGGGCAGAGTCCTCCGAGACATGGCAACATTCGAAAGCCCAGGACGCCAAAATGCTGGGGCCCAAGCGCCCGCTCACCATCGCCCTCAACTCGGCCCGCATCTCCACTCCTCGCACAGATGGCGGATCGGGACTGCCGGCCTCCTGGGCGCTAACCCTAACCCTAGGACTGCCCCTGAGGGTCCCTTCCTAAGGGGCCTGGCACCGCAACGCCGGGGATTTCGAACCCCTGAGCCCCAGTGCCACACTCACCCTGCGGCCCCGCCACACCTGGGCTGCAAGTGGCGCCACTGGTCATTCAGGGCGGAAAAACGGGCAGGGCCCTCCGAGCCCCCGGCAACATTCGTAGGCCCCCACGCCAAAATGCTTTGGCCCACGCTCCCGCTCGCCAACGCCCTTACCTTGGCCGCTGCTCCACACACTGCACAGCCAGCCTATCAGGGCTGCCGGCCTCCTGGGGTCTAACCCTAACCCAAGGTCAGTCCCCGAGGGGCACCTACCAAGGGGCCTGGCGCCTCAACGCCAGGGATTGGGGACCTCTGAGCACCGGCGCCAGACTCACCCTACAGCCCCGCCGCCTCCTGGGCCGCTAGGGGCGCTGCTGGTCATTCAGGATGGGAGAATGGTCAGTGCCCTCCAAGCCCCAGCGACCTTCGAAGGTCCCCCGTGACAAAACGCTTGGGCCCACACTCCAGCTCGCCAGCGCCCTCACCTCGGCCCGCCGATCAGCTCACCCCACAGCTGGCGAATAGGGCTTGCCGGCCTCCTAGGGGCTAAACCTAACCCTAGGTTGGCCCCCGAGGGGCCCCTCCCAAGGGGCCTGTTGCCGCAATGCTGGGGGTTGGGGATACCCGAGCCGCAGCACCTGACTAACCCTGCCGCCCCACCGCCATCTGGGCGGCTAGGGGCGCTGCCGGTCACTCAGGGAGGAGAATGGGCAGGGCCCGTCGAGTCCCTGGAAACATTTGAAGGCCCCCGGAGCCAAAACGCTTGGGCCCAAGCTCCCACTCTACAGAGAACTCACCTCAACCCACTACTCCATTTGCTGCACAGCTGGCGGATTGAGCCTGCTGGCGTCCTGGGGGCTGACCCTAAACCTAGGTCAGCCCCCGAGGGGCCCCTCCCAAGGGGCCTGGTAGTGCAACGCGGTGGATTGGGGACCCCCGAGCCCCAGCACCGGACTCACCTGCCGCCCCACCACCACCCAGGCCGCTAGGGGCGCCGCGGGTCATTCACGGTGGGAGAACTGGCAGGGCATTCCGTTTCCCCTGCGACCTTCGAAGGACCCCCGTGCAAAAAAGGTGGCTCCCACGCTCCTGTTCCCCAGAGCCCTCACCTTGGCCGGCCCCTCGGGTTGCTGCAGAGCTGGTGGATAGGGCCTGCCGGGCTCCTGGGGGCTAACTGAAACCCTAGGTCAGCCCCATGGGGGACATCCCAAGGGGCCTGGCTCTGCAATGCTGGGGGTTGGTGACTCAGAGCCCCAGAGCCAGACTCACCCTGCCGCACTGTCGCCACCCGGGCCGCTGGGGGCGCCACAGGTCATTCAGGGCGAGAGAAGGGGAAGGGCCTTCTGAGCCTCCTGTGACCTTCAAGGGCTCCCTGCACCAAAACGCTGGTGCCCAGGCTCCCGCTCCCCGTGCCCTCACCTCGGCTCGCCCCTCAACTCTCAGCACAGCAGGCGGATCGGGCCTGCTGGCCTCCTGGGTCTTAACCCTATGCCTAGGTCGGCCCCTCAGGGGCCACTCCCAAGGGTCCTGGTGCCGCTACACTGGGGATCAGGGACCCCAAGCCCCAGAGCCAGACTCACCTTGCCGCAACGCTGCCACCCGGGCCGCTAGGGGTGCCACCGGTCATTCAGGATGGGAGAATGGACAGGGCCCTGGAGAAACCTGTGACATTTGAAGCCTCCCACGCCAAAATGCAGGGGCCCATGCTCCCGCTTGGCAGCGCCTTTACCTCTGGCAAACCACCTCTCTCTGCCCAGCCAGAGGATTGGGCCTGCCAGCCTCCTGGGTGCTAACTCTAACCCTACGTGGGCCCACGAGGAGCCCCTCCCAAGGGGCCTGCCCCCGCAACGCCGGGGATTGGGGACCCCCGAGCCCCAGCGCCAGACTCACCCTGCCTCCCCGCTGACAACGGGCACGCTGGGGCGTCGCTGTTCATTCAGGGTGGGAGAACGGGCAGGGCCCTCGAGACTCCGGCGACCTTTGAAAGCCCCAAGTCAAAACGCTGGTGCCCAGGCTCCCGCTCGCCAGCACCTTTACTTCAGCCCGCCCCTCCTCTCGCAGTCTAGCTGGCATATCGGACCTGCGGCCTCCTGGGAGCTAACTCTAACCCTAGATCAGCCCACGAGGGGCCCATCCTAAGGGGATTGATCCCACAACGCCGGGGATTGGGGACTCCTGATTCCTAACGCCAGACTCACCCTGCCGTCCCACATCACCCGGGCCGCTAGGGGCGCCGCCGGTCATTCAGGCAGGTTGAAGGGGCAGGGCTTTCTGAGCCACGGGACATTCGAAGGCCCCCAGAGCCAAACCGCTATGGCCACGCTCCCACTCACCAGCACCCTCACCTCAGCCCGCCCCTCCGCTCGACCCACAGTGACGTATCGGGCCTGCCAGCCTCCTGGGGGCTGACCCTACCCTAGGTCGGCCCCTGAGGGGCCACTCCCAAGGGGACTGGCGCCACAATGCCTGGGATTGGGGACCCCCTAGCTGCAGCGCCGGAATTACCCTGCCACCCCCGCCGACACCAGACCCACTGGGGCATCGCAGGTCATTCAGGTTGGGAGAACTGGCAGGGCTCTCGAGAACCCAGTGACTTTCGAAGGCCATCTGCGCCAAAACACTGGGGCCCATGCTCCCACTCACCTGGGCCCTCACCTCAGTCCGCCCCGCCGCTTGTCACACAGCCGGCAAATCGGGCCTGCAGGCCTCCTAGGAGCTAAACCTAACACTAGGTCGGCCCCAAGGGGCCCATCCTAGGGGCCTGGCGCCGCAACGCCTGGGATTGGGGATTCCCGAGCCTCAGCGTCAGACTCACCATGCCTCCACGCCACCACCCAGGCCGCTAATGGTGTCGCCAGTCATTCAGGGCGGGAGAAAGGGCAGGATCCTCAGACCCCTGGCGACTTTCGAAGGCCCCCCACGCCAAAACGTTGGGTACCACGCTTCCACTCGCCAGCGCCCTCACCTCGGCCCACCCCTCCACTCGCCCCACAGCCATCGTATCAGGACTGCCGGCCTCCTGGGGGCTAAACCTAACCCTAGGTCGGCCCCCGAAGGGCACTCCCAAAGGGCCTGGCACCACGACGCCGGAGATTGGGGACCCCCAAGCCCCAGCGATGTACTCAACCTGCCCCTCCGCCGCCACCCTGGCCACTTGGGGCGCCGCCGGTCATTCAGGGTGGGGGAACGGGCAGGGCCCTCTGAGCCACCGGCGACATTGGTAGGTCCCCCACGCCAAAACGCTGAGGCCCATGCTCCCGCTCTACAGCACCCTCACCTCGGCCCGCCCCCCCTCTAGCCACACAGCTGGCGGATCCGGCCTCCCGGGCTCCTCGGGGCTAACCATAACCCTAGGTGGGACCCAGAGTGGCCCCTCCCAAGAGGCTTGGTGCCTCAATGGCAGGGATTGGGGACCTGCAAGCCCCAGCGCCGGGCTCACCCTGCCGCCCCGCCGCCACGCGGGTCGCTAGGAGCGCTGCCAGGCATTCAGGGTGGGATAACCGGCAGGGCTCTCCGAGCCTCCGGTGAAATATGAAGGCCCCCCACGCCAAAACAATGGGTACCACGCTACCGCTTGACTGCGCCCTACCACGGTCAATCACTCTGCTCACTGCACAGCTGGCGGATCGGGACTGCTGACCTCCTGGGGGTTAACCTAACCCTAGGACAGTCCCCGAGGGGCCCCTCCCAAGGGGCCTGGCGCCGCAATGCTGGGGATTGGGGAAACCCAAGCACCAGTGCCGGACTGACCCTGCCACCCCGCTGCCACCCGGGGAGCTAGGGGCGTCGCCGGTCCTTCATGGCGGGAGAACGAGCAGGGCCCTCCGAGCCCCCTGCGACATTCGAAGGCCCACCAGGCCAAAATGTTGGGGCCCACGCTTCCGCTTGCCAGCGACCTCACCTTGGCCCACCCCTCCATTCGCCACAGAGCCGGTGGATCGAGCTTGCCGGCCTCCTGGTGGCTAATCCTAACCCTAGGTCGGCCCCCAAGGGGCCCCTCCCAAAGGGACTGCTGCCGAACGCCAGGGATTGGGGACCCCCGAGTCGCAACGCTGGACTCACCCTTCCGCCCTGCCCACACCCGCGCCGCTAGGGTACTGCGGATCATTCATGGCGGGAGAACGGGCAGGGCCCTCCCTGCCCCAGTGACCTTCGAAGGCCCCCAGTGCCAAAACGCTGGGGCCCACTCTCCTGCTCACCAGAGCCCTGATCTTCAACCACGCCTCCATTCGCCCCAGACGGCGGATCCTGCCTGCTGGCCTCCAGGAGCTAACCTTTACCCTAGGTCGGCCCCCAAGGGGCCCCTCCCAAGGGGCCTGGTGCCGCGACGCCTGGCATTGGGGACCCCCGAGCCTCAGCGCCAGACCCACCCTGCCGCCCCGCCACCACTCGGGCTGCTAGGGGAACCGCCACTCATTCAGGGCTGGAGAACGGGCAGGGCCCTCCGAGTCCCTGGTGACATTCGAGGGCCCCCGGCGCCAAAACTTTGGGTACCACCTTTCAGCTCGTCAGTGCCCTCACCATGGCCTGCCCCACCGCTCGCCGCACAGCTGGCGTATGGGGCCTACTGGCCTCCTGGGGGCTAACCCTAACCCTAGGTTGGCCCCAGAGGGGCCCCTCCCAAGGGGACTGGTGACCAAAGCCGGGGATTGGGGACACCCGAGCCGCAGCGCCGGACTCACCCTGCCGCGCCGTCGACATCGGGCCCGCTGGGGCGTCGCTGGTCCTTCAGGGTGGGAGAATGGGCAGGGCCCTAGAGACTCCGGTGACTTTTGAAGGCCATCCGCGCCAAAACGCTGGGGCCCACGCTGGAGCTTTCCAGCGCCCTCACCTCAGCCCGCCCCTCTGCTCTCTACACAGCTGGCGGATCAGGCCTGCCGGCCTCCTGGGGGCTAACTCTAATCCTTGGTCGGCCCCAGAGGGGCCCCTCTGAAGGGGCCTGCCGCAACGCCGGGGATTGGGGACCCTCGAGTCGTAATGCTGGACTCACCCTGCTGCACCGCTGACACCAGTGGTGCTAGGGCGCCACCGGTCGTTTTGGGCGGGAGAACAGGCAGGGCCCTCTGAGCCCCGGTGAACTTTGTAGGCCCCCAGCACCAAAACGCTGGGGCCCATGTTCCGCTTGCCAGCGCCCTCACTTCAGACCGTGACTCCATTCACCTAAAGACAGTGGATCGGGCCTGCCGGCACCTGAGGGCTAACCCTAACCTAAGGTTGGCCCCCAAGGGGAACATCCCAAGGGGCCTGGCGCAGCAACGCCAGGGATTGAGGACCCCCAAGCCCCAGCGCCATACTCACCATGCCGCCCCGCCACCACCCAGGCCGCTAGGGGCGCTGCTGGCCATTCAGGGAGGGAGAATCAGCAGGGCCCTCCAATCCCCAGGCAACCTTCCAAGGCCCCCTGTGCCAAAATGCTTGGGCCCACGCTCCAGCTCGCCAGCGCCCTCACCTCGACCTGGCGCTCGGCTACCGCACAGCTAGCGGATCAGGTCTACCGGACTCCTGGGTGCAAACAGTAACCCTAGGACAGCCCCAGAGGGTCCCCTCCCAAGGGGCCTTGCGCTGCAACGCATGACATTGGGAACCCCCCAAACCGCAGTGCCAGACTCACACTGCCATCCTGCCACCACCCGGGCCGCTAGGGGCACCGCCAGTCATTCAGGGCGGGAGAAGGGGCAGGGCCCTCCGAGCCTCTAACGACGTTCAAAGGCCCCCTGTGCCAAAACGCTGGATACCATACTCCTGCTCGCCAGCGCCCTCACCTCGGCCCACTCCGCTCGCTGCACAGTGGGCGCATACGTCCTGATGACCTACTGGGATCTAAACCTAACCCTAAACCCTAACCCCTAACCTAAAACACTAAACCTTAACCCCTAATCCTAACCCTAACCCTAACCCCTAATCCTATCCCTAACCCTAACCCCTAACCCTTACCCTAACACTAACCCTACCCTAAACCTAACCCTAAACCCTAATCCTTAAACCCTAAACCCTAACATTAACACTAAACCCTAAACCCTAACCCCTAACCCTAATCCCGAAACCCTAAACACTAAACACTAACCTTAACCACTAACCCCAAACCTCAAACCCTAACCCTAAACCCTAACCCTACCCCGACCCCTACCATACCCCTAACCCTACCCCTTCAGCTAACACTACCCCTAACCCGTAAAATAACCCTAAACCTAACCCTAACCTGTACCCTAACCCTAACTCTACCCATACCCTAACACTAACCCTAACCTGTACCCTAACCCTAACCATAACCCTAACACGTACCCTAACCCGTACCCTAACCCTAACCCTAAACTGTACCCTAACCTGTAACTTAAACTGTACCCTAAACCTAACCGTAACCCTAACAAGTACCCTAACCCATACCCTAACTTTAACCCTAAACTCTAAACCCTGACCCTAACCCACACCCTAACTCCTACCATAACCCGTACCCTAACCCTACCCGTACCCTAACCGTAACCCTAAACCCTAAACCGTAACCCGTACCCTAACCCTAACCAGTACCCTTACCTTAACCTTAACCCATACCATAACCCGTACCCTAACCCATACCCTAACCCATACCCTATCTCTATCCCGCACCCAAACCCATACCCTAACCCATACCTAACCCTAACCTGTACCCTAACCCGTACCCTAACCCATACCTTAACCCTAAACCGTACACAATCCCTATCCCTAACCCATTCCCTAACCCGTACCCTAACCCTAACCCATACCCTAAGCCGTACCCAAAACCGTATGCCAACACTTACCCTAAACCGTACCCTAACCCGTACCCTAAACTGTACCCTAATGCGTACCCTAACCCTAACCTGTACACTAAACCTAAACCGTACTCCAACCCTAACCCTAACCCTAAACTCAAACCCTAAACCCTAAACCCTAACCCGTACCCTAAACCCTAATCTGTACCCTAAACCATAACTTCTAACCTGTAACCCCTAAACCCAACCGTAACCCGTACCCTCTCCTTACCCTAACCCTAACCCCTACCCTCACCCATACCCTAACCGTAACTCATACCCTAACCTTAACTCATACCCTAATCTGTACCCTAACCCCAGGGATTGGGTACACCTGAGCCCCACCACAGGACTCAGCCTGCCAGCCCTCAGGAAACCATGCCCCTTGGGGCGCCACAGAGCATCCCGTGCAGGACAACTGGTAGGGCCCCCTTGAGCCCCCAGCGATCCTCGGCGGCCCCCTACACCCCAACCCTGAGGCCCATGCTCATCCCGCCCCACGCCTTCCCTTCAGCTTGCCACCAAGCTCATCACAGAGCCAGCAGATCAGGCCTTCCGGGTTCCTGAGGCCTAGACCTGACCCTAGGTCGGCTGGGTAGGGCCCTTCCCCTAGGGCCTGGTGCCACAGCCGCAGGGACTGGGGACACCTGAGCCCCGCTGCAGGACAAAGCCTGCCAGCCCGCAGGAAACCATGCCCCTTGAGAGGCTGTAGAGCATTCAGGGCGGGAGAACCAGGAGGGCACCCGAGCCCCCGGCGAACTTCGGCGATCCCTAAACCCAACCTTGAAGCCCATGCTTACCCCACCCCGCACCCTCACCTCAGCCCGCGGCGAAGCTCGGCACATAGTGGGCAGATCTGGCCTGCGGGGTTCGTAGGCCGCAACCCTAACCCTAGTTCATCTGTGGAGGGGCCCCTCCCCAGGAGCCTGGAGCCACAGCCGTGGGAATTCAGGACACCTGAGCCCCACAGCAGGACTCAGTCTGCCACCCTGCAGGAAACCATGCTCCTTGGGAGGTCATAGAGCATTCAGGGCGGGAAAACCAGGAGGGCCCTCCTGAGCCACCAGCGAACTTCGGCGGCCTCCCGCACCCCAACCCAGAGGCCCACGCTCACCATCACCACACCCTCACCTCAGCCCGTGTAACTAGTCATACAGCCAGCAGATCGGGCCTGCGGGGCTCCTGGGCCTAACCCTAGCCCTAGGTCGGCCATGGGTGTGGGGGCCTCCCCAGGAGCCTTACACCACAGCCCCGGGGAATTGGGATACCTGTGCCCCACCGCAGGACTCAGCTTGCCACCCGACAGGAAACCGTGCCCCTTGGGGCTCTATAGAGCCTAAAGGGCACGAGAAATTGGGGAGGCCCCCGGAGCCCATCCCCATCCTTTGGCAGCCCCCCGTGCCCCAGCGCTGAGGCCCATGCTCACCCTCCCCCATGGCCTCCTCTCAGCCCTCCACAGAGCTCGCCTCACAGCTTGCAGATTGTCCCTGCCGGGCTCCTGGACCCTAACCCTTACCCTAGGTTGGCCACAGTGGGGCCCCTCCCCAGGGTCCTGGCACCCCACTCTGGGGGATTGGGGACACCCAAGCCCCACCGTAGGACTCAGCCTGCAACCTACAGTAAACTGTACCATTTTGGGTCACAACAGAGCATTCAGGGCAAGAGAATTGGGGCACCCCCTGAGAGCCCCTTCTGGTGAACCCCGAACTTTGTGGGCCCTTCCAGATGAAACGCCAAGGCTAACACTCACCCGCCCTTGTGCCCTCATCTCACTCAGCCTGGGAGGTTTCTGAGCAATGGGCAGTTCGGAACTGCTGTCTCTTGAGGCCTAACCTAACCCTGGGTCTTCTGCTGAGGTTCCCTCCCCGTTTGCCTGCCTCCAAGGCACCAGGCTTTGGGCTCACCTCTGAACAACTAGAGGACTCAGCCTGCCCCACAGGAGGAAACTGTCCATTTGGGGCTGCAGCAAGGATTCATAGGAAAATCGGAGGGCCGCACTCAGCCCATCCCAGGCAATCCCCACTTTCAGAGATCTCCCCGGATCCAATTAGTAGCTTCACACTGACCTTTAAACTTGCTCTCCACAGAGATCTTTTGAAATTATCCACACTTTCAACCAATGGCATCATCCAGCTTCAGTGCCTTACCCAGCTTTAGGTCTTGAGATGGATTAATATGGGAAGTCATTTCACTGATGACGATGTACTGGTGACAAAAAGATACATGCATAAATGCTTCATATCACTTGGCTTCAGGGAAAGCAAATCTAACCCCTATAGATGCCAAATCACACGAGGCCGAATATCTAAAAATAAGAAGACATGAAACTATACATGTTGGAGAGGATGTGGAGGAACGGGAACCCTCTTACACCCCTGTACGAATGCAGTCTGGTAAAGCCACTCTTGAAAATGGTACGGAGTTTCCTCAAGAAGTTATAAATAAAGCTACTCTATGTCCCAGCAATTGCACTAGTGGGTATTTACCCCAAAGAGACAGAGGTAATGAAGACGGGACACATGCACCACAGTGTTCATAGCAGCAATATCCATAATAGAGAAGCTGTGGAAGGAGTGCAGATGACCATAGATAGATGAATGGATAAAGAAGATGTGGATCATATATATAATGGAATATTACTCAGCCATCAGATAGGATGAATACTTACCATCACACCGACCTGGGTGGAGCTGGAGGGTATTATGCTGAGTGGAATAAGTCAATGAAAGAAAGACAATGATCATATGCTTTCACTCCTATGTGGAATATCAGAAACAAGGAAGAAGACCATAGGGGAAGGAAGGGAAAATAGAATGGGAAGTCATCAGAGAGAGAGAAAACCCATGATGGACTCTTAACTATCGCAAGAAACTGATGATTGTTGGAGGAGAAGTTAGGGGGGGGGTAACTGGGGGAGTAGCATTAAGGAGGCCACAGAATACAATGAGCACTGGGTGTTACAGACGACTGAAAATTTATTGAAGACTACATCTGAAACTAATTATGTATTGTAAGTTGGCTAATTGAATTTAAATTAAAGAACAAAAGACCTCGAATAAACAATCCTAAACATTTGTATGGAACCACTAAAGATTCCAAACAGCCAGTGCAATGTGGAAAACAAAAACAAAGCTGGACGACTCACAATTTCAGATTTCAGGTTATACTGCATAGCTGCAGTCATCCAAAAAAGACAGTACGGCACAAAAATAGACACAGCGACCAAAGGAACAGGATACAAGTTCAGACAGAAACCCACAATTATGTGGTCCATGAATCTTCCACAAAGCAAGCAAGGATATCAAAAGGGAAAAGGACAGTCTCTACAACAAATGGTGCTGGGAAAACTAGACAGCTACTCACAAAAGAATGAAATTAGACTGTTTTCCTACACAATACAGACAAACACAAAACAGTTTCAAGACCTCAATATGAGACCTGAATCCATAAAAATCCTGCAGGAGGGAAGACAATAACTTCTTGACATGGACCATACCAACGTTTTTCTAGACTGTGTCCTGAGGCAAAGGAAATGAAAGCAAAAATAAACTATTGGGAATACAGCAAAATAAAAAGTTTCCACACGGCAGAAGAACAATGAAAACGTAAAAATAATAAGACAACTTAATCAAAGGGAGAAGATATTTGCAAAGATCATATGCAATAAAGGGATAGTGTCCAAAACATATACAACTGATACTACTCAACCCCGAAAAAACAAATAATGCAGTTAAAAAATAGGCAGAAGACATGGACAGACATTTCTCCAAAGAAGAAATACAAATGGCCAACAGCCCCATGAAAAGATGTTCACCATCACCCATCATCAGGAAAATGTAAATCCAAAGGACAATGAGTAATACCTCAAACCTGTCAGAATGGCTAACATCAAAAGCACAACAAAGAGCAGGTGTTGGGAAGATGTGGATAAAGGGGAATCCTCGCAAACTGTGGGTGGGAATGCAAACTGTGGTGGACACCGTGGAAAAGAGTGTGAAGGCTCCTCAAAAAATTAATTATAGAACTACCCTACAATCCAACAATCACACTACTCGTATTTACCCAAAGAATAGGAAAGCAGTAACTTAAAAGGATACGTGCACACCTATGTTTCTTGCACCATTATTTACATATTCACAATATGGAAGCAACCCAAGTGTCTGTAGAAAAATTGACAAATGAGATGATAGATGTGTGTATTCACAAACACACACACACACACACACACACACACACACACACACATTGGAGTATTATTTGGCTTGAAAAAGAATGAATCCT
This sequence comes from Ursus americanus, assembly GCF_024610735.1. Classification (NCBI taxonomy): domain Eukaryota; kingdom Metazoa; phylum Chordata; class Mammalia; order Carnivora; family Ursidae; genus Ursus; species Ursus americanus. The sequence goes on from NC_142137.1 coordinate 2,875,229, forward strand.
TGCCATTTGCAGCCACATGGATGGAGCTAGAGAGTATTATCCTAACTAAAATCAGTCAGTCAGAGAAAGACAAATCCCATACGATGTCACTCTAATGGGGAATTTAAAAAACAAACAAAAATAAATAACTAAAAGGGAAAAAGGAGACACACCAAAATACAAACTCTTAACAATAGAGAACAAATGGATGGTTACCAGAGAGGAGGTGGATAGAGGGATGAGTGAAATAGATGAAGGGGATTAAGAGGACGTTTTTCTTGATGACCACTGAGTAATATATAGAACTACTGAATCTCTCTATTGTACACCTGAAACGAATGTAACACTGTATGTTAGCTCTACTGGAATTAAAATAAGTTTTTAAAAAAGATTTTTCTTTCAGGAAGCTCTTTGAAAAAGATTTTCCTGTGCACTGTGCATAAGCCCTACTTGGGAGGATTCACTCTACAATAATTATTCACTTCATGCCTCAAATTCATATTTCACGGAGTTCTTACCGTGGATTCCACCCCATGGGGGCCATGGTCCTTTTCTGTCCAGGCTCAGCACCAATGCATTCAAGATTGGAAGTAGAGACACATGTCACTTCACAGGCCAGAAAGCTATTATTGTTTCTGTTTCAGTGTGAGAGAGTCACAGACTTTGGGACAAGTTTCAGAGCAGGTTTATTATGGATCCTGGATCTCTACTTCAATGTTCATTGCCTGGATCCATTTGGCTAATAGGTTCCCTGTGGATGGGCTTGCTTCCAAGCACATACATGGAAGATGCAACGGTGGGTGGGCTTGGTGCGGGACAGGAAGAAGACCAAAAACAGACAAGGGTCTGACCCCTCCCCTGATCCAGGAACTGCTACGGAGGAGGGTACAGGTGGGAGAATTCAGGTGAAACTCCAAGGTCACCAGCAGAACACAGGAGGCACAGGTCAAGGGATCTGGAGATGCAGGGGTTGAAGGCTGCTCTGAGCTGCCTCTGGGAGGAAGGGAGGGAAGGAATGAGAAGGAGACACTGCCTGCCCCTGGCCAATGCCAGCTGTGCACCGCTGCGACACGCATCCGTCAACACAGCTGACACAGCCTGGGCTCAGGATGGGCTGGCTCGGGTTCCTCAATCCTCAGTGTGACAGCTGGCCCCAGGGCTCAGAGACATGCTGAGGGAGATGAGAGGGAAAGCTGCCCCACCCAGGTCGTCCCCTCCTTGAGCAGACAGCCCTTCAGAACTGCTAAAAAAAAACCCACAAATGGGGTTGAAAGACATGCCATGGATGAACTAAGGCATAGAGATATGTAAAATAACATTCATTTTTAAGTTCAGAGCTGTCATCTCAGGAAGTGGGGAGAGCTTCCCTGAAGAAGACTGAGGGGAGGGCAGGCCATGCTGAAAAGGGGGACATGGCTCTCAAGATTGGGGACCAGCATCCCCCTTCCATGGCAGGGCATCATCCTCGCATCACACGAGATCCATGGAAGTGTTCCATCAGGGTCAGATGTTTGTCTCGAGAAGGCTACCCTGGCATCGGTCTGCACAGGGCACCAGGGACGAGGGCCAGATGGAGGACGGACAATACCCTGGAGGTCATGGGGCAAGAGCAGTGGCACAGACCTTGAAGATGATGATGAAAAGCAGGAGGTGGCAGCATGGAGCCAGCCCAAAAGTACCATGGGAGCAGTGCCCACAGCTACACTGACTGGGTGCCTTCTGTGCCCAGTGTGGCTGACTTCAGTGTGCTCCAGACTAGTCCTGACCACAAGTCTAGGAAGTTTGCACCACCCCCGGCCTCCTCTCCCCTTGCAGCTGCTAGGAATCACGGTCACAGACCCTGGTCAGCTTTCGTGGAAACCAAGCAGTGGCTCCCCTGCACGCTGCACCTCTGGTGGTGGTCCAGTGCGACCCTCGTGCCTGGCCAGACACTGATGTCTACCTGTCTCCACACAATTCCACAGACAGGAGGGTGTCCCTGAATTCCACAGCACCTGATGAGACAGATCCACAGAACCCAACACCCAGTGGGTCACTCGGGACCTCACCTATGGTCATGGAGCTCACCATACCCTATTTCTGTCACTTCCCACAGAAAGCCTGTTTCTGATCCTCCACAATACCATATATCCTTGTTGCTGACCTGGGGTCATGCCATGAACTCACATGGCACCTTCTTTAAGAGAAGGCTATGCCTACACCTCCTAGAAAATATTTCTAATGAAGTACAAGTCCATCAGGACTACGGTGTGAACGGTAGCACACAGCCTGTATGGTGGTAGTCAGTAATTCTAACAAGGGTTAACACCACCCCCCATCTCACAAAACCTTCCTCCATCCCCACTGAACTCATGGTCTGCCCTCAGAAAACCCTCCAGAAAACAAAACTTTCATCTGAATGCTCTCTTCACCTTCTGCTTCAACTCTTGTCCAACCACAATGATATGAAACTGGAAATCAGTCTGAAGAAAAAAAATGGGAGAGCCAAAAATAGGTGGAGATTGGGGGGGCCTGGGTGGCTCAGTCGTTAAGGATCTGCTTTCAGCTCAGGTCTTGATCCCAGGATCCTGGGATATAGCCCCATATCAGGCTCCTTGCTCAGTGGGAAGCCCGCTTCTCCTTCTCCAACGCCCCTGCTTACGTTCCCTCTCTCACTGTCTCACTCTCTGTCAGATACTTAAATAATCTTAAAAAAATATGTGGAAATTTAACAACATGCTACTGAACAACCAACAGTCAAAGAAGATATCAAAAAAATTTTAGAAGTACCCTGACACTGATGAAAAAGACAACCAACAAAAAATTATGGGATGCAGCAAAAGTAGCTTTATTGGGGACATTCATAGAAATTCAAGTCTTCCTCAATCCATGAGAATGCTCTCCAATAACCTGATTTATGTGGTAAAGAAGTAGAAAAAAAACAACAAACAAAGCCCCAAATTAGTAGAAATAAGGAAATAACAAAAAGGAATGCATAAATAAATCCAACAGAGACTAAAAAGACCAAAAAAAAACAAAAACAATGAAAAGGAGAGCGGCCTTTTTTGGAAAGATAAACAAAACTGACAAACTTAGCTAGACTCACCAAGAAAGACAGAGGACTCGAATACAAACAGGAAAATAAGATAATGGATTCCTGTATCATATCAAAATCAAAAGAACTCTTCAAAGTTAGACACAACAACTTCTTGCAAGCCACGTCTCTAAAGGCAAAGGAAATAAAAGCAAAAATGAACTATTGGCACTTCATCAAGATAAAAAGCTTCTGCACGGCATAGCAAACGATCAACAAAAGAAAAAGGCAACCTCTGGAATCGAAGAAGATATCTGCAAATGATATTACAGATAAAGGGCTGGTATCCAAGATCTTTAAAGAACTCCTCAAACTCCACACCCAAAAAATGGGCAGAAGACACAAAGAGGTACTTCTCCAGAGAAGACATACAAATGGCCAACAGACACATGAAAAAATGCTCCACATCACTTGCCATCAGGCAAATACAAATCAAAATGACAACGAGATACCACCTTACACCAGTTAGAATGGTTAAAATTAACAAGGCACGGGGCACCTGGGTGGCACAGCGGTTAAGCGTCTGCCTACGGCTCAGGGCGTGATCCTGGCATTATGGGATCGAGCCCCACATCAGGCTCCTCTGCTATGAGCCTGCTTCTTCCTCTCCCACTCCCCCTGCTTGTGTTCCCTCTCTCACTGGCTGTCTCTATCTCTGTGGAATAAATAAATAAAATCTTGAAAAAAAATTAACAAGACAGAAATAAAAAAAAACGTCAGAGAGGATGTGAAGAAAGGGGAGCCCTCTTACACTACTCATGAGAATTCAAGCTGGTACAGCCACTTTTGAAAACAATATGGAGGTTCCTCAAGACGTTAAACACAGAGCTATGCTACGACCCACCAATTGCACTACTGGGTATTTACCCCATAGACACAGAGTAATGAAAAGAAGGGGCACCTGTATCCCAATGTTCATAGCAGCAATGTCCATAATAGCCAAACTGTGGAAGGAGCCAAGATGTCCTTCAGCAGATGAATGGACAAAGAAGATGTGGTTCATCTATACAATGGAATATTACTCAGTCATCAGAAAGGATGAATACCTACCATTTGCACCAACGTGGATGGACCAGGAGGGGATTATGCTAAGTGAAATTAAGTCAAGCAGAGAAAGACAATTATCATATGGTTTCACTCCTATGTGGAATGGAAGGAATAGCATGGAGGACATTAGAAGAAGGAACGGAAAAGTGAAGGGGGGGAATGAGAGGTGGAGATGAACCATGAGAGACTACTGACACTGGGAAACAAAATGAAGGTTGCAGAAAGGGAGGGGAAGGGGAATGGGTTATCCTGGTGATGGGTATTATGGAGGGCACGTGTTGGGGCGCCTGGGTGGCACAGCGGTTAAGCGTCTGCCTTCGGCTCAGGGCGTGAACCAGGCATTATGGGATCGAGCCCCACAACAGGCTCCTCCGCTGTGAGCCTGCTTCTTCCTCTCCCACTCCCCCTGCTTGTGTTCCCCCTCTCGCTGGCTGTCTCTATATCTGTTGAATAAATAAATTCTTAAAAAAAAAAAGGAGGGCACGTGTCATAATGAGCACTAGGTGTTATATGCAAACAATGAATCATGGAACACTACATCAAAAACAAATGAAGTACTGTAGGGTGACTATCATCATTTTAAAAAAAGAGAAAGATATGAAATCCATACAGGAAAAATGTCACTATTTACAACTGACATGAAATCCCTAAGATTCCATAAAAAAAAAAAAAGTTAGAATAAAAAAAATTCAAGAAAGCTGCAGGATATAAAGTAAATATACAGAGAACTGTTGTCTTTATTTTTTTTTTTTAGATTTTTTTTATTTATTTGAGAGGAAGAGAAAAAGCACGAGCAGGGCAGTGTCAGAAAGAGGGAGAAGCAGACCCTCGCTAAGCACGGAGCCCAACACGGGGCTCAATGCCAGAACTCTGAGTTCATGACCTGAGCTGAAGGCAGACGCTTCACCTATGGGGCCACCCAGATGACCCAACTTCTTGCATTTCTGTATACTGATGACACACTTTCGCAAAGAGAAATTAAAAAAAGCAATGCCATTTACAGTTGCATCAAAAAAAAATCTAGGAATAAACGTAACCAAAAATGAGAAAGACATAGTACACTCAACACATGGCAGAAAAGAAATTAAAAACATGTGTGTCGAGGGGGGCAGAATGTATGGGTCAAAGATTTGGAAGGCAACACAAACAAATGGAAGCATACGCCATGCTCCTTAACTGGAAGAGTTAATTATGTGAACATGTCCATCGTACCCAAAGCATTCGACAGATGTGATGAAATCCCTATCTGAATTCCAGTGGCATTATTTGAGCAAATAGAAAACAGTCCACAAATTCGTATGGAAACACAAAAGACCCCAAATACCCAAAGCAACATGGAGAAAGAAAGGTGCAGTCAACACACTCCTAGATTTCAAGCTAGATTATAGAGCTGTTGTCATCAAAAGAGGATGGTACTGGCATAAGCACAGACACCAGGTCAGTGGAACAGAACAGAAAGCTCAGAAACTTACCCACACGTAGATGATCCTAACTTATGACACAGCAGCAGAAGATATGCCATGAGGGAAGGACTGTCTCTTCAGTGAGCGGTAACAGGCAAACTGGACACTAAATGCAGAAGAATATAACTGGGCCAATTTCTTACACCACACTCAAAATTTTTAATGGATGAATGATTTGAACATAAGACCTGAATCCATAAACCTCCAAGAAGACACAGGTACTAAGTCTCTCGACATTAGTTTTGGCAAAGAGTCTTCGATCGGACACCAAATGCAAAGCAACAAAAGCAAAAATAAACAAGTGGAACAAATTCAAACTGAAATCTTCCACATGGCAAAAGAAACCAGCAAAAACTTAAAATGCCACTGACCCAATAAGAAAAAAATATCTGTGAATCATATGCGTGAGAAGAATCTAATATCCAAAATACACACAACACTCATACAAATCAAAACAAAAAAAAACTGTATAAAAATGTGGGGAATATGTGAATAGATACTTTCTAAAGATGGCACACAGGTGCCAATAGACAGAGAAAGTTGTTCGACATCACTCATCTTCGTCAGGGATACATCAGTCAAACCCACAATCGGCCATCCCCTCACAACTGTTGGAACACCAATTGTCCCAGAGACAGACACCTGGTGGGGTCAAGGGTGTGCAGACGAGAGACACTGTGCACTGTTGGTGGGAATGGAAATTGGTGCAGCCACTGTGACAAACGGTATGGACATTCCTGAAAAAATAAATGCAACTACCACATGACCCAGTAATGGCTCTACTGAGTATTGATTCAGAGAACACAAAAATACTGCCTCAAAAAGACAGATGCACTCCCACGGTCACTGCAGCATTATTCACAAGAACCAGACATGGAAACACAGACCTTGGGGGCCTTATGCCAAGTAACTCAGACACAGAAAGACCAATACCAGATGCTCTCATGTACATTCCACGTGGAATAAACAAATAATGAACGCATAGATACTGAGAGCAGATTGGTAGGTGCCAGATTCGGGGATGGGGTGGTAGAAACGGGTGAAGTTGGTCAAAGTCTCAATGTTTGAGTGAGAAAATCTGACAGTCATGAAATGTTCTGTCCAGCATGGAGACTAAAACTAACCGCGCAGCATGGGGTATAGGTTTCCCTGCTCTTTGAAAGTACAGGGCTTCTGAGAAACATGCACAGCAGAAATGGTGTCAAGAAGGAATGGCCATTAATTTACATGGAATTTAGACAGTGTGCTAAGACTCCAAAATTCCTTCTCTTTGGCTTTTCTTAGGCCTCAGGACACAAGTTTCTAATGGAGGCCCAGCATAAATGAAGATAAAGCACAGCAGAGGCTCACAGACACCATTCAATGTGCTGGTGGCTGGATGCGGAGAGCGGTTCCCAGCGGAAGGAGCTGGTTGGGGTGCACGCCGCCTCTGTCGTGCTTCTCCCCAAAACAATGCTGAACGCGATTCTAACTGTTCACCTTTTTTCATAAGAGGGAAATCCTCTTCAGATCTCTTCCTCTTACTGAAGATGGGTAATAACGTAGTTCTTTCAAGAATGCCCAGTGTCTTACTGTGAATGTTTAAAAAGTGGGGGATACTTGTACTTGAGCATTGCTGAGGGAGGAGATGTGAAAGGATCTCCCAGACACAAATCTCAGCAGATCCACCAGGAAAGGCACCTTCCTCAGCATGCGGAACACAGACTATCTCCTACCCCCAGAAACCCTCTCCTTCCCCTCGATCAGGACAACCCACAACGGCTGGGAGTTACCCCAATTCCTCCGTTCTCCTGCTCCTAATAGCTAACCCATCAGCAAATCCTGTGAGCTCCATCTTCAAAATGGACCCAGAATAGGTCTAACCACTCCATCCACGGCCACCTGTCTGGTCCACAGTGCCTGAGTTCCTGGAAAAGCTTCGTCATTGACCTGCCCTGCCATCTTCAACCCTCTGTCATCTGTTCTCAACACTGTAGCCAGGATGGCCCACTGAAACAGGGTCTCATGGGGCTATAGCCCTGGAATGGCTTTCTGTCACCTCTCTGAGGTCATGTTCTAAGCTGTCTGCTGTGGCCACAGGGCCATCTTGCTGCTCCTGGACATACCTGAAATTCTCCTGTCCCAGAGCCTTTGCACATGCTTTCCCTTCTGTTAAGAATGCTCTTGATGTGTTCTAACTCACCTTTGGAGAAGTCTGAATTGGAGTGACAGGGACAGAAGATGAGGCTTTATACGTTGGGTGAGATTGGTGGCCCAGAAGAAGGTTCTCTGCTAGCTCTCCACCTGTGCCTCACTTTTCCTCAGCCAGGAACTTGCACACAGCCCTCACCTGTCACAACTCTCACCCAGGAGACCCATAGCCACCCCTGGAGCCCACCCTGCCCACACCCTGCTGAAGAATGCATTCAGCTCTCATCTGGGACCCCTGTCAGATTTACCCAGACCTGGAACTCCCCCGTCTCCTGCAAAGCTCCCGGATTCCCCCTCTGCTTCCAAAATCTCACTGGCGCAAGGCTTTCATGAGAAAGCCATAATGCTAACTAACAAAAGGTTCACGCCTACTTTCCCCTTCTGTTGCCTTTCTCTCCACCTTCTTTCCTACCTGTGCAAACTGTAACATATTAGTGGAACATGAACATGCTCTTAGACCTGAATCTTTCATTGCAGCTTTCTGAGGACTCCTTATCTGATAAGCAACTAGTGTATCCTACAACAGGGTGTTCTACAACTCTCATCTATAGAATAGTACAGCCCAAATCACTACAATTTTACCTCACTCTTCATGTAGCAGAACACTTTTTCCTTTCTTCTTTTACTTAAATTCCAGTTAGTTCACATGCCATTGAATATTCGCTTCAGGGGTAGTATTTAGTGATTCCTCACCTGCATACAGTATCTGGTGCTCATCACAAATGCCCTCCTTAATACCCTCACCCATTTAACTCTTCCCCCCACGCCCCTGTCCTGCAGCAACACTCAGTTTGTCCTCCAAGGTTGAGTCTATTTCCTTGTTTGCCTCTCTCATCACCCCTCAACTCTGTTCATCTGTTTTCTTTCTGAAATTCCACAAGCGTGAGAGCATAGGATATTTGTCTTTCCTCGCTGATTTTCTTAGCTTAAAACACTCTAGGTCCATCCACATTCTTGCAAATGGTAAGATTTCATTCTTTTTAAAGCTGGGTCATATTCCATTATATATATGTATCCCACATCTGCTTTATCCATTCATCAGTGCATGGACTTTGGGATTCTCTCCATAGTTTGGCTACTGTGGACATTACTGCTATAAACATCATGGTGCATGGACCCACTTCAAATCCGCATTTTTGTATCCTTTGGGTAAATACCTAGGAGAGTAATTGCTGAATCACGGGGTTGTTCAATGTTTAATTTTATGAGGAACCCCCACACTGTCTCCCAGACTGGCTGCACCACTTTGCATTCCCACCAACAGGATGGGAGGGTTCCCTTTAAGCAGAACATTATGTGCTGGCAATTTCATAAGAGGAAACAAAACCTCTGGGAGATGCACCCAGGATCAGGAAAGCAGTTGCAGACTTCACCCCAAGGCTCCTGACGCCAAGCCCATTGAAGCCACCAGTATGCCACTATCCAAAAGAATTCCCAGACTCTACTTCTGACTCCACCACCAAAGAAACTACAGAGAGAATATGGCACCTCAAAATATCGAGATAATACATTTAGTAAAACTAGAAAGTCAAGCTCAACTTTTAAACAGGAACAGGCCACTTTGGATAATTTCCAATTTCCCCTCCACCCTAATTTTAACTCTTCTGATGAATAAACTAATCAATGATGAAACATCACCTTTGTCAAATGACATCATACAAGTCTGAATCAAATGAAAACGCCACCTAACTCTAGATGCTGGCCACTCAACCATATCTTAGACCCAATTGAATAAACACTGTTAGATGAAGGAACAAATTAGATGTTACAAACAGGCACAGAGTGAATCTCACCTTCCCTTTCTAATAAAAGAGGGTTCCTAGGAAACAGATGGTCAAAATACATTTGTAAGCAATAAATGGACATAGAAATTGTGATCCCCTGCAAAGTTCTACCTGCAGGGAAACTTAGTAATTCTTGCACCAAACCCAGAATGCTGACAGCTACTTCAATTTTACTTTGTGGCTCAACTAGAGAAAAGAGAAAAGCCCAGGAGGTTTTGGGATAATGAGAGGTTTTACCTCCAGCCCTGACATAGATAGGACATTTTGCCAAACATACCTGTGCTTTCTCTGAACACTGGCGTCCTGTGACAAGCTTCCTAGCTGAGTCAGATGCTGACCTTCAAAACCTCGGGTGTCTTGGAGTCAGAGCAGAGAAGTGCTGTCAGCTGGGGAGAAGAAGGCACCTCTGACCTAAAGCCTGCACACCTGCTTCGGTTACTGGGTGAACGGGCAACACATACTTGTTGTTTAGCAGTAATTATCTTCATTCTCAATAGACCAATGACCTTGCCTTTTCTGGAAAGCAGACTTACTCTTCTAAAGAAACCCTCAATTCGTCTATTCCCAATGCAACTAGACTGGGGTGTGGTTTATGCCCGCCTCCAGGCCCCCACCTGGAGGGTTATCCTGCATGATTCTAATAGCCAATTAACACTAACCTGGGGACACACGGGGCATAATGCTGAAGTTGGGGGCCGGCTCTGGGGCTTGCTACTGCCACACCTGTGCCTGGGGGACCAGGGCACACCCTGCTGAACTCGGGGTACTGCTCAAGATGAATCGCCTGCACTGTGTCAGAGAACTGAACGTGGGGATTCTGTGAGGTCCTTACCCGCACTCTTCCAGGGGAACAGGGGAAACCCTGAAATTCTGCAACCCATCCCACAAAAGCTCAGGTGAGTGGGCGCCCTGGAATTCACGGGTATGGGGAATAAAGTCAGTTGAGGACATGGGGCAGAAGAGACTTTAAAGGGAAAAAGAAAACTCACCTGAGTCCCCACAATGAACCCTCTCCATGTGCCCTTCCAGAACCCTGCCTCCCACCTGGGGCGCACCCGACCCCCGGACCCCAACCCCAGTGCACGCTGCTCACTCACCAGCAGGGATCTCCACAGGGCAACTCTCTCTCTCTCAGTGCCCCTTCTTCTGCCCCAAGTCTGCAACCCACTGCAAATCTGAGACTGCCCACAGAGACTTAGCTCCAGCCCCAAGCGGTGAATGGTTGGGGAGGTTAGTGCCTGAGCCCCTTGGTTGCTGGGCAACCCGCCCTCAAGCCCTTGGAACCCTGAAAGTGCAGGGAGCCCAAGAGGCACCTCCTCTACCCAACACCGAGAACAGGCATGGGTGGGGTCGTGGGCCGGGGCCCCCACACACACCTGGCCCCTTCCAGGGACCCCTCTACCTGCAGACCAACCTCAGAGTCCTGCCCCTTCCCTTTCTGCACCAGCACTCCCTGCTGGGGTGTGCCTGGTTCTGGGCTAGGTCAGTGGCTCTCAGACCCTCCAAGGCTTGGGATTTAGGAAATGCAATGATTTCATGCATTTCCAGTACGTACATGTCAGTATGACTTTAATCTTATGGGAGCCAAAGAGGTTCTTTATTTTTTCTTATCTTCATTTTGGCATTTTTGGTTGTTATCTTTTCAAAACAGATGTACAACATGTGCTTGGGGCAGAAATAGGGCCCATGCTTTGAGGTTTTGCCCAATCATTTTGAGCCGGGTAAAATGTTAAAGGATAGCTTCCCTGGGAGCCCAGCATCAGGGCCCACAGATGATATAAGATAAAAATTACTTTCATCATTATAATTACTACTAAATGGAGGAATTTGAGACAAAAGCACCTTTCACAAGAGTACCAAGAAATCAAAATGATGCCCACAGAAGGCTACCTGCTCCATGGTCAGCACAGGTAACAGAAGTGTTCACAGTCTCTGGACTCCTGCTCTTCTCCTGACCAAATCTCTGAAGCACACAGACCACTTAAAATCAGAATTGTAGAACTGCTAGACACCTTAGAGATGTCTGGCACCATTCCCTTGGACTTCAGAATAAAACACAGTAGCTCGTTGTCACAAACTAATTTCAACATGAAGTGCCCCCCTGGATGCACTAAGTTCTTTCTCTGCAAATAGTTGACTAAGTCACAGTCATACCATTTAAACACTAGGAAGGCTGGGAAGTCATCGTAGGTAAGGCAATATTTTAGCCATGTTTATAAGCATTGGCTCACTTTGTAGAAGAGGCTGAGCTGAGTGTTTTTATTTTTTTTATTTTTTTTTAGGATTTTATTTATTTATTTGACAGAGAGACAGCCAGTGAGCTGAGTGTTTTTAAATACTATTTCAGGTACAAGAGAGGAGTTAAGATGGCGGAGGAGTAGGGGACCCCTTTTTCAGCAGCTCCCCTGAGTCCAGCTGGATAGGTACCAGACCAGCCTAAACAACCACGGAATCAGCCTGAGAGGCAGGAGATATATCTGGATCTCTACAAATGAACATCTCCAGCGCTGAGTATTGAGGTCGGAAGCGGGGAGTCTTGAAACCTGGCACAGATACTGGAAGATAAAAGGAAGGGGGAGGGAGCCGCCACGTTCAGGCGCCAGGAAGTAGCAGCCACCTGCAAAGGGAGTGGTCAGACTCACAGCAGACACCCCTAGAGAGCAGACTGAGACTGGTGAGCCCAGAGAGCACACCACCAGGCATCTCGTGGAACACAGGAATCCCAATGTGCTCATGGGATCCAGAATGAGATTGGGAGCTCCTGGAGCCTGTGCGGGTCCAGTGGAGGCTGGCAGGGCACCTGCACAGGGGAGCGGGCAGATTCATTGTCAGAACAAGGGAAACAGCAGACTGAGACCCTGAACCAGGTGCGCCCGCCACCAGGCTTCTCACGGAACTCCGGAATCCCAGTGTGCTCACCTGGCATAGACAGACCCAGAGACCTGGGAGCACGCGTGGCGGCTGGCGGCTCCTGGGCCACCTGCATGGGGGAGTGCGTGGACTCGTGGTTGGCACCCAGGGAATAGCAGACTGAGACCCTGAAGGAGGTGGAATGCACCAGGCTTCTCAGGAAACTCCTTAATCCGGTGTGCTCAAGGCATCCAGACTGAGACCTGGAGATCTGGGAGCTCGAGGGGGCGGCTGGCGGCTGGTGGCCTTAGAAACACAAAGGACAGAGATGCGCCTGCCCTGGAAGTGAGGGGCAGGGACACCAGGTGTGGGGCACACATCCAGGGACGCTATGGGGTTGAGCAGCACCAACAGTAACGGAGTTAAAGTGGCCAGAACAGCCGTGGAGAACAGGCTGTAATCCCTCTCTTCTGTGACAATTCAGCCTCTGCTGCTCTGACTCTCAGAAGAGGCACAGCAGACCGCCAGAGAAAGCCACCAGGGAACAAAAGCCTGGAAATACTGGCTCACAGCTTGCCCACACCCATTCCCCTCGCAGGGGACAGGACAACTCTACCCAAACAGGGTTGCCTGAGTATGGGTGCGGCAAAATACAAATTCTTAACAATAGAGAACAAACGGATGGATACCAGAGAGGAGGTAGATAGAGGGATGAGTGAAATAGATGAAGCGGATTAAGAGGACACTTTTCTTGATGACCACTGAGTAATATATATAATTACTGAATCACTCTATTCTACACCTGAAATGAATGTAACACTCTATGTTAGCTCTACTGGAATAAAAATAAATTTATTTAAAAAAATTTTTCTTTCAGGAACCTCTTTGAAAAAGCTTTTCCTGTGCAATGTTCATAAGCCCTACTTGGGAGGATTCACTCTACAATAATTATTCACTCTATGCCTTGAATTCAGATTTCACTGAGTTCTTACTGTGGATCCCACCCACGGGAGCCATGGTCCTTTTCTGTCCAGGCTCAGCACCTATGCATTCAAGATTGGAAGTAGAGACACATGTCACTTCACAGGCCAGAAAGCTATTATTGTTTCTGTTTCAGTGTGAGAGAGTCACAGACTTTGGGACAAGTTTCAGAGCAGGTTTATTATGGATCCTGGATCTCTACTTCAATGTTCTTTGCCTGGATCCATTTGGCTAATAGGTTCCCTGTGGATGGGCTTGCTTCCAAGCACATACATAGAAGACGCAAAGGTGGGTAGGCTTGGTGCAGGACAGGAAGAAGACCAAAAGCAGACAAGGGTCCAACCCCTCCCCTGATCCATGAACTGCTACGGGAGAGGGTACGGGAGGTAGAATCCATGTGAAACTCCAAGGTCACCAGCTGAACACAGGAGGCACAGGTCAAGGGATCTGGAGATGCAGGGGTTGAAGGCTGCTCTGAGCTACCTCTGGGAGGAAGGGAGGGAAGGAATGAGGAGACACTGCCTACCGCTGGCCCATGCCATCTGCCCACCGCTCCGACACGCATCCGTCTACACAGCTGAGACAGCCTGGGCTAAGGATGGGCTGGCTTGGGTCCCTCAATCCTCAGTGGGACAGCTGGCCCCAGGGCTCAGAGACATGCTGAGGGAGATGAGGGGGAACGGTGCCCCACCCAAGTCATCCCCTCCTTGAGCAGACAGCCCTTCAGAACTGCTAAAAAAAAAAAAACCACTAACGGGGTTGAAAGACATGCCATGGATGAACAAAGGCATAGAGATATGTAAAATAACATTCATTTTTAAGTTCAGAGCTGTCATCTCAGGAAGTGGGGAGAGCTTCCCTGAAGAAGACTGAGGGGAGGGCATGCCATGCTGGAAAGGGAGACATGGCTCTCCTGATTGGGGACCTGCAGCCCCCTTCCAGGGCAGGGCATCATCCTCGCATCACACGAGATCCATGGAAGTGTTCCATCAGGGCCAGATGTCTGTCTCGAGAAGGCTACCCTGGCATCAGAATGCACAGGGCACCAGGGACGAGGGCCAGATAGAGGACTGACAATACCCCGGAGGCCACGGGGCAAGAGCAGAGGCACATGACCTTGAAGATGATGATGTTAAGCAGGAGATGGCAGCATGGAGCCGGCCCGAAAGTACCATGGCAGCAGTGCCCACAGCTACACTGACTGGGTGCCTTCTGTGCCCGGTGTGGCTGACTTCAGTGGGCTCCAGACTAGTCCTGACCACAAGTCTAGGAAGTGTGCACCACCCCCGGCCTCCTCTCCCCTTGCATCTGCTAGGAATCATGGTCACAGGCCCTGGTCAGCTTTCGTGGAAACATGCAGTGGCTCCCCCGCACGCTGCACCCTGGTGGTGGTCAATTGCGACCCTCGTGCCTGGCCAGACACTGATGTCTACCTGTCTCCACACAATTCCACAGACAGGAGGGTGTCCCTGAATTCCACAGCACCTGATGAGACAGATCCACAGAACCCAACACCCAGTGGGTCACTCGGGACCTCACCTATGGTCATGGAGCTCACCATACCCTATTTCTGTCACTTCCCACAGAAAGCCTGGTTCTGATCCCCCACAATACCATACATCCTGGTTGCTGACCTGGGGTCATGCCCTGAACCCACATGGCACCTTTCTTTAAGAGAAGGCTGTGCCAACACCTCCTAGAAAATATTCCTAATGAAGTACAAGTCCATCAGGACTACGGTGTGAACGGTAGCACACAGCCTGCATGGTGGTAGTCAGTAATTCTAACAAGGGTGAACCCCAACCCCCGTCTCACAAAACCTACCTCAGTCCCCACGGAACTCATGGTCTGCCCTCAGAAAACCCTTCAGGAAACAAACCTTTCATCTGAATGCTCTCTTCACCTTCTGCTTCAAATCTTGTCCAACCACAATGATATGAAACTAGAAATCAGTCTCAAGAAAAAAATGGGAGAGTCAAAAATAGGTGGAGATTGGGGGGCCTGGGTGGATCAGTTGTTAAGGATCTGCCTTCAGCTCAGGTCCTGATCCCAGGATCGTGGGATTTCGCCTGGAATAGGGGTCCTTGCTCAGCGGGAAGCCCGCTTCTCCCTCTCCCACCCCCCTGCTTGCGTTCCCTCTCTCACTGTCTCACTCTCTGTCAGATACTTAAATAATCTTAAAAAAAATATGTGGAGATTTAACAACATGCTACTGAACAACCAACAGTCAAAGAAGAAATCAAAAAAAGATTTTAGAAGTACCTTGACACTGATAAAAAAGTCAACTTACAAAACTTATGGGGTGCAGCAAAAGTAGCTCTACAGGGGACATTCATAGAAACTCAAGTCTTCATCAATCCATGAGAATAGTCTCCAATAAACAACCTGATTTATGTGGTAAAGAACTAGAAAATAAAACAACAAACAAAGACCCAAGTTGGTAGAAATAAGGAAATAACAAAAAGGAATGCATAAATAAATCCAACAGAGACTAAAAAGATCAAAAAAACAAAAAAAAAAAAAGAAAATGAAAGCTGCCTTTTTTCGAAAGATAAACAAAACTGACAAACTTAGCTAGACTCACCAAGAAAGACAGAGGACTCGAATACAATCAGGAAAATAAGATAATGGATTCCTGTATCATATCAAAATCAAAAGAACTCTTCAAACATGGACACAACAACTTCTTGCAAGCCACGTCTCTAAAGGCAAAGGAAATAAAAGCAAAAATGAACTATTGGCACTTCATCAAGATAAAAAGCTTCTGCACGGCAAACCAAATGATCAACAAAACAAAAAGGCAACCTATGGAATTGAAGAAGATATCTGCAAATGATATTACAGATAAAGGGCTGGTATGCAAGATCTATAAAGATCTCCTCAAACTCGACACCCAAAAAATGGGCAGAAGACACAAAGAGGTACTTCTCCAGGGAAGACATACAAATGGCCAACAGACACATGAAAAAATGCTTCACATCACTTGCCATCAGGTAAATACAAATCAAAATGACAATGAGATACCACCTTACACCAGTTAGAATGGTTAAAATTAACAAGGCAGGGGGCACCTTGGTGGCACAGCGGTTAAGCGTCTGCCTTGCGCTCAGGGCGTGATCCTGGCATTATGGGATCGAGCCCCACATCAGGCTCCTCCGCTATGAGCCTGCTTCTTCCTCTCCCACTCCCCCTGCTTGTGTTCCCTCTCTCGCTGGCTGTCTCTATCTCTGTGGAATAAATCAATAAAATCTTGAAAAGAAAATTAACAAGACAGGAAATTACAAAAAGTCAGAGAGGATGTGGAGAAAGGGGAGCCTTCTTACACTACTCTTGAGAATTCAAGGTGGTATAGCCACTTTTGAACAATATGGAGGTTCCTCAAGACGTTAAACACAGAGCTATCCTACGACCCACCAATTGCACCAATGGGTATTTACCCCATAGACACAGAGTAATGAAAAAAGGGGCACCTGTATACCAATGCTCATTGCAGCAATGTCCATAATAGCCAAACTGTGGAAGGAGCCAAGATGTCCTTCAGCAGATGAATGGACAAGATGTGGTTCATCTATACAATGGAATATTACTCAGTCATCAGAAAGGATGAATACCCCCCATTTGCACCAACGTGGATGGACCAGGAGGGGATTATGCTAAGTGAAATTAAGTCAAGCAGAGAAAAACAATTATCATAAGGTTTGACCCCTATGCGGAATGGAAAGAATAGCATGAAGTACATTAGCAGAAGGAAGGGAAAAGTGAAGGGGGGAATGAGAGGGGGAGATGAACCATGAGAGACTATTGACACTGGGAAACAAACTGAAGGTTTCAGAAAGGGAGGGTAGGGGAATGGGTTATCCTGGTGATGGGTATTATGGAGGGCACGTGTCTGGGCGCCTGGGTGGCACAGCGGTTGGGCGTCTGCCTTCGGCTCAGGGCATGATCCCGGCGTTCTGGGATCGAGTCCCACATCAGGCTCCTCTGCTATGAGGCTGCTTCTTCCTCTCCCACTCCCCCTGCTTGTGTTCCCTCTCTCGCTGGCTGTCTCTATCTCTGTCAAATAAATAAATAAAATCTTTAAAAAAAAAAAGGAGGGCACGTGTCATAATGAGCACTAGGTGATATATGCAAACAATGAATCATGGAACACTTCATCAAAAACAAATGAAGTACTGTAGGGTGACTAACATCATTTTAAAAAAAGAGAAAGATATGAAATCCATACAGGAAAACTATCACTATTTGCAAATGACATGAAATCCCGAAAAATTGCACAAAAAAACTCTTAGTTTAAACAAATTCAAGAAAGCTGCAGGATATAAAGTCAATATACAGACACCTGTTGTCTTTATTTTTTTTCAGATTTTATTTATTTATTTGAGAGGAAGAGAAAAAGCACATGCAGGGGGAGTGTCAGAAGGAAGGAGAAGCAGACCCTCGTTAAGCGGGGAGCCCAACACGGGGCTCAATCCCAGAACTCTGGGATCATGACCTGAGCTGAAGGCAGACGCTTCACCTATGGGGCCACCCAGATGACCCAACTTCTTGCATTTCTGTATACTGATGACACACTTTCGCAAAGAGAAATTAAAAAAAGCAATGCCATTTACAATTGCATCAAAAAAAAATCTAGGAATAAACGTAACCAAAAATGAGAAAGACATAGTACACTCAACACATGGCAGAAAAGAAATTAAAAACATGTGTGTCGAGGGGGGCAGAATGTATGGGTCAAATATTTGGAAGGCAACACAAACAAATGGAAGCATACGCCATGCTCCTTAACTGGAAGAGTTAATTATGTGAACATGTCCATCGTACCCAAAGCATTCGACAGATGTGATGAAATCCCTATCTGAATTCCAGTGGCATTATTCGAGCAAATAGAAAACAGTCCACAAATTCGTATGGAAACACAAAAGACCCCAAATACCCAAAGCAACATGGAGAAAGAAAGGTGCAGTCAACACACTCCTAGATTTCAAGCTAGATTATAGAGCTGTTGTCATCAAAAGAGGATGGTACTGGCATAAACACAGACACCAGGTCAGTGGAACAGAAGAGAAAGCTCAGAAACTTACCCACACGTAGATGATCCTAACTTACGACACAGCAGCAGAAGATATGCCATGAGGGAAGGACTGTCTCTTCAGTGAGTGGTAACAGGCAAACTGGACACTAAATGCAGAAGAATATAACTGGGTCACTTTCTTACACCACACACAAAATTTTTAATGGATGAATGATTTGAACATAAGACCTGAATCCATAAACATCCAAGAAGACACAGGTACTAAGTCTCTCGACATTAGTTTTGGCAAAGAGTCTTCAGATCAGACACCAAACGCAAAGCAAAAAAAGCAAAAATAAACAAGTGCAACAACATCAAACTGAAATCTTCCACATGGCAAAAGAAACCATCAAAAACTTAAAAGGCCATTGACGCAATAAGAAAAAATATCTGCGAATCATATGTGTGAGAAGAGGCTAATATCCAAATGCTCATACAACACTCATACAAATAAAAAAAAAGTATAAAAAAAATGGGGGGAATATGTTAATAGATACTTTCCAAAGATGGCACACAGGTGCCAACAGACAGAAAAAGTTGTTCGACATCACTAAATATCGTCAGGGAAACATCAGTCAAACCCACAATCGGCTATCCCCTCACAACTGTTGGAACACCAATTGTCCAGAGACAGACACCAGGTGGGGTCAAAGGTGTGCAGAAGAGGACACACTGTGCACTGTTGGTGGGAATGGAAATTGGTGCAGCCACTGTGACAAACGGTATGGACGTTCCTGAAAAAATAAATGCAACTACCACATGACCCAGTAATGGCTCTACTGAGTATTGATTTGGAGAACACAATATACTGCCTCAAAAAGACAGATGCACTCTCATGTTCACTGCAGCATTATTCACAAGAACCAGACATGGAAACACAGACCTTGGGGGCCTTACGCCAAGTAACTCAGACACAGAAAGACCAATACCAGATGCTCTCATGTACATTCCAAGTGGAATAAACAAATACTGAACGCATAGATACTGAGAGCAGATTGGTAGGTGCCAGATTCGGGGATGGGGTGGTAGAAACGGGTGAAGGTGGTCAAAGTCTCAATGTTTGAGTGAGAAAATCCGACAGTCATGAAATGTTCTGTCCAGCATGGAGACTACAACTAACCCCGCAGCATGGGGTATAGGTTTCCCTGCTCTTTGAAAGTACAGAGCTTCTGAGAAACCTTGCACAGCAGAAATGGTGTCAAGAAGGAATGGCCATTAATTTACACGGAACAATTAGTGTGCTCAGACTCCAAAATTCCTTCTCTTTGGCTTTTCTTAGGCCTCAGGACACAAGTTTCTAACGGAGGCCCAGCATAAATGAAGATAAAGCACAGCAGAGGCTCAAAGACACAATTCAAAGTGCTGGTGGCTGGATGCGGAGAGCGGTTCCCAGAGGAAGGAGCCGGTTGGGGTGCACGCCGACTCTGTCTTGCTTCTCCCCAAAAGAGATGCTGAACGCGATTCTCACTGTTCACCTTTTTTCATAAGAGGGAAATCCTCTTCAGGTCTCTTCCTCTTTCTGAAGATGGGTAATTATGTAGTTCTTTCAAGAAAACCAAGTGTCTTACTGTGAACGTTTAAAAAGTGGGGGATACTTGTACTTAAGCATTGCTGAGGGAGGAGATGTGAAAGGTTCTCCCAGACACAAACCTCAGCAGATCCACCGGGAAAGGCACCTTCTTCAGCATGCGGAACACGGACTACCTCCTACCCCCCGAGAAACCCTCTCCTTCCCCTCGATCAGGACAACCCACAACTGCTGGGAGTTACCCCAATTCCTCTGTTCTCCTGCTCCTAATAGCTAACCCATCAGCAAATCCTGTGAGCTCCATCTTCAAAATGGACCCAGAATAGGTCTAACCACTCCATCCAAGTCAACCTATCTGGTCCACAGTGCCTGAGTTCCTGGAAAAGCTTCGTCATTGACCTGCCTTGTCATCTTCAACCCTCTGTCATCTGCTCTCAACACTGTAGCCAGGATGGCCCAGTGAAACAGGGTCTCATGGGGTTATAGCTCTGGAATGGCTTTCTGTCACCCTCTGTAACCTCTCTGACCTCATGTCCTAAGCCATCTACTGTGGCCACAGGGCCTTCTTGCTGCTCCTGGACATACCTGGAATTCTCCTGCCCCAGAGCCTTTGC
The DNA here is from genome assembly GCF_024610735.1 of Ursus americanus. NCBI lineage: Eukaryota > Metazoa > Chordata > Mammalia > Carnivora > Ursidae > Ursus > Ursus americanus. The sequence goes on from NC_142137.1 coordinate 2,895,809, forward strand.
ACATGCTTTCCCTTCTGTTCAGAATGCTCTTGATGTGTTCTAACTCACCTTCGGAGAAGTCTGAATTGGTGTGACAGGGACAGAAGATGAGGCTGTGTGTGTTCGGTGAGGCTGGTGGCCCAGAAGAAGGTTCTCTGCCAGCTCTCCGCCTGTGCCTCACTTTTCCTCAGCCAGGAACTTGCACACAGCCCTCACCTGTCACAACTCTCACCCAGGAGACCCACAGCCACCCCTGGAGCCCACCCTGCCCACACCCTGCTGCAGAATGCATTCAGCTCTCCTCTGGGACCCCTGTCAGCTTTACCCAGACCTGGAACTCCCCCGTCTCCTGCAAACCTCCCGGATTCCTCCTCTTCTTCCAAAATCACACTGGCGCAAGGCTTCCATGGGAAAGCTATAACTCTAACTAATGAAAGGTTCACACCTCCTTTCCCTTTCTGTTGCCTTTTTCTCCACCTTCTTTCCTATCTGTGCAAACTGTAACATATCAGTGGAATATGAACATGCTCTGAGACCTGAATCTTTCATTGCAGCTTTCTGAGGTCTCCTTATTTTAAGAAACAAGTGTATCGTACAACAGGGTGTTTTACAACTCTCATCTATAGAATAGTACAGCCCAATTCACTACAATTTTACCTCAGTCTTCATGAAGCAGAACACTTTTTCCTTTCTACTTTTACTTAAATTCCAGTTAGTTCACAGGCCATGGAATATTCGCTTCAGGTGTAGGATTTGGTGATTCCTCACCTGCATACAGTACCCGGTGCTCATCACAAGTGCCCTCCTTAATACCCCTCACCCATTTAACTCTTCCCCCCACGCACCTGTCCTGCAGCAACACTCAGTTAGTTCTCCAAGGTTGAGTCTATTTCCTTGTTTGCCTCTCTCACCACCCCTCCACTCTGTTCATCAGTTTTTTTCTGAAATTCCACAAGGGTGAGAGCATAGGATATTTGTCTTTCCTCGATGATTTTGCTTAGGTTAATACACTCTAGGTCCATCCACATCCTTGCAAATGGTAAGATTTCATTCTTTTTGAAGCTGGGTCATATTCCATTATATATATGTATCCCACATCTGCTTTATCCATTCATCAGTGCATGGACGTTGGGATTCTCTCCATAGTTTGGCTACTGTGGACATTGCTGCTATAAACATCATGGTGCATGGACCCACTTCAAATCTGCATTTTTGTATCCTTTGGGTAAATACCTAGGACAGCAATTGCTGGATCATGTGGTTGTTCAATGTTTAACTTTTTTGAGGAACCCCCACACTGTTTCCCAGACTGGCTGCACCACTTTGCATTCCTAGCAACAGGATGGGAGGGTTCCCCTTTAAGCAGAACATTATCTGCAGGCAATTTCATAAGAGGAAACAAAACCTCTGTGAGATGCACCCAGGGTCAGGAAAGCAGTTGCAGACTTCACCCCAAGGCTCCTGACGCCAAGCCCCTTGAAGGAACCAGCATGCCACTATCCAAAGGAATTCCCAGACTCTCCTTCTGACTCCACCACCAAAGAAACTACAGAGAGAATATGGCACCTCAAAATATCGAGATAATACATTTAGTAAAACTAGAAAGTCAAGCTCAACTTTTAAACAGGAACAGGCCACTTTGGATAATTTTCAATTTTCCCTCCACCCTAATTTTAACTCTTCTGATGAATAAACTAATCATTGATGAAACATCACCTTTGTCAAATGACATCATCCAAGTCTGTATCAGATGAAAAACGCCACCTAACTCTAGATGCTGGCCACTCAACCATATCTTAGGCCCAATTGAATAAACACTGTTAGATGAAGGAACAAATTAGATGTTACAAACAGGCACAGAGTGAATCTCACCTTCCCTTTCTAATAAAAGAGGGTTCCTAGGAAACAGATGGTCAAAATACATTTGTAAGCAATAAATGGACAGAAATTGTAATCCCCTGCAAAGTTCTATCAGCAGGGAAACTAAGTAATTCTTCCACCAAACCCAGAATGCTGACAGCTACTTCAATTTTACTTTGTGGCTCAACTAGAGAAAAGAGAAAAGCCCAGGAGGTTTGGGATAATGAGAGGTTTTACCTCCAGCCCTGACATAGATAGGACATTTTGCCAAACATACCTGTGCTTTCTCTGAGCACTGGCGTCCTGTGACAAGCTGCCTTGCTGACACCGATGCTGACGTTCAAAACCTCGGGTGTCTTGGAGCCAGAGCAGAGAAGTGCTGTCAGCTGGGGAGAAGAAGGCACCTCTGACCTAAAGCCTGCACACCTGCTTCGGTTTCTGGGTGAAGGGGCAACACATACTTGTTGTTTAGCAGTAATTATCTTAATTCTCAATAGACCAATGACCTTGCCTTTTCTGGAAAGCAGACTTACTCTTCTAAAGAAACCCTCAATTCGTCTATTCCCAATGCAATTAGAGTGGGGTCTGGTTTACGCCCTCCTTCAGGCCCCCACCTGGAGGATTTTCCTGCATGATTTTAACAGCCAATTACCACTAACCTGGATGCACATGGGGCATAATGCTGAAGTTGGGGGACGGCTCTGGGGCTTGCTACTGCCACACCTGTGCCTGGGGGACCAGGGCACACCCTGAACTTGGGGTACTGCTCAAGATGCATCACCTGCACTGTGTCAGAGAACCAGTGGACACATCACTGAAGGTGGGGACTCTTTGAGGTCCTTACCCGCACTCTTCCGGGGGAACACGGGAAACCCTGAAATTCTGCAACCAATCCCACAAAAGCTCAGGTGAGTGGGCGCCCTGGAGTTCACGGGTATGGGGAATAAGGCCAGTTGAGGACATGGGGCAGAAGAGAGTTTAGAGGGAAAAAGAAAACTCACCTGAGTCCCCACAATGAACCCTCTCCAGGTGCCCTTCCAGAACCCTGCCTCCCACCTGGGGCACACCCTACCCCCAGAACCGCCCACCCTCGGTGCACGCTGCTCAGTAACCAGCCGGGACCTCCGCAGGGCAACTCTCTCTCTCCCACTGCCCCTTCCTCTGCCCCAGGTCTGCACCCCACTGCAACTCTGGAACCATCCACAGAGACGTAGCTCCACCCCCAAGCGGTGATTGGTCAGCGAGGGTGGTGCCCCAGGCCCTGGGATGCCAGGCAACCCGCCCTCAATCCCCTGGAACCCTGAAATGCAGGGGGTCCAAGATGTGCCTCCTCTACACAACACCCAGCACAGGCATAGGTGGGGTCCTGGGCTGGACTCCCCACACACACCTGGCCCCTTCCAGGGACCCCTCTAGTTGCAGACCACCCTCAGAGTCCTGCCCCTTCCCTTTCTGCACCAGCCCTACCTGCTGGGGTCTGCCTGGTTCTGGGCAAAGTCAGTGGCTCTCAGACCCTCCAAGGCTTGGGCTTTAGGAAATGCAATGATTTCATGCATTTTCAGTATGTACATTTCAGTATGACTTTAATCTTATGGGAGCCAAAAGGTTCTTTATATTTTCTTAACTTCATGTTGGCATTTTTGGTTATTGTTTTCTTCTCGAAGCAGATGTACAACATGTGCTTGGGGGAGAAATAGGGCCCATGCTTTGAGTTTTTGCCCAATCATTTTGAGCAGGGTAAAATGTTAAAGGATTGCTTCACAGGGATCCCAGGATCAGGGCCCACAGATGATATAAGATAAAAATTACTTTCATCATTATAATTACTACCAAATGGAGGAATTTGAGACAAAAGCACCTTTCACAAGAGTACCAAGAAATCAAAATGATGCCCACAGATCTACCTGCTCCATGGTCAGCACAGGTAACAGAAGTGTTCACAGTCTCTGGACTCCTGCCCTTCTCCTGCCCAAATCTCTGAAGCACACAGACCACTTAAAATCAGAATTGTAGAACTGCTAGACACCTTAGAGATGTCTGGCACCATTCCCTTGGACTGCAGAATAAAACACAGTAGCTCGTTGTCACAAACTAATTTCAACATGAAGTGCCCCCTGGAGGCACAAAGTTCTTTCTCTGCAAATAGTTGACTAATGTAAGTCACAGTCATACCATTTAAACACTAGGAAGGCTGGGAAGTCATCGTAGGTAAGGGAATATTTTAGCCATGTTTATAAGCATTGGCTCACGTTGTAGAAGAGGCTGAGCTGTGTTTTTAAATACTATTTCAGACCCGTTTTACAGCACCCTCTGAACATACAAGAGCCTGAATGGACTAAAAAAGATAGTTGGTTTCAGTAACTTTAATACTAGAAAAATATCATACTGTCTGTATTCCTAAGGATCTTTGAGTATCTTACCCAGAGGTCATCCACTGAGATAATGATCTTAATGATCACCATGGGCAGATGTGAAAAGGCCCGCTGAATTCATTCCATTTGTCCACATGAGAAGAAAATCCTGATACTTGATAGTTTTCCAGATCGAGAAGACCAGAGATAAGAGGGAAATAGTACCCTGTATGAAACAACAAGGGATTTGGAGTCAATTTGGGGATCCCACTTAGGTTTCTGACACTAAAATCCTCTGTGACTCATATCATCTGAGTCCCTGTCTAACCACGTGAAAATGTGCCTAAAAATATCTACACACTAGTTGAGAAGTTTAAGAGGCAGAATGCTACAAAGAGCCAGTATGATGTCTCTCAAGAACAGGTGCTCAGGAAGCCATAATTGTTATGGGGTCTGTTTCTTTTCCAGAAGAAAGAACACATGTTGAATCCATATTTCTAATAGATGACTCACCAGATGATTTTCAAACCTGAAGGAAGGCCAAGAAGTTGCTCTTGTGTCATATTGCACTCAGAAATCATGTTGTTGGACTGGTGAGGACGACACGACAGCAAGGTCATCACTAAGAGTGGGGAGCTTCTAATTTCCATACGGCCATGTTGACCCCCTTAGCTCAGAGCCACCAGAAAGGGCAGCTGAGGGGGACCACAGGCTGCCAGGTGTGGCTGGGGCAGGCAGAACTCTGACTTAAGGCTCAACTCCTGTCTAGGTTATTATAATGCTCTTCACAAAGAAAGTGCCATTGTGTGTGAGCCCTCATGTAGAAAAGGTTCAGAATTTCCATTGAGATTCCCTCTCTGACCTTTAGGATATGTAGCAAAGTTCCATTTAATTTTTAAACATTGAAGGACTTCCTGGTTTTCTTTTCGCTACGACTGTGGCTCAATTCCCCTGTGGTCTAAGAATAGAATCTAGTTAATTTCAGGGTTTAACATTTGTCGACTTGATTCCTGGCCCCACCTATCATCTATTTGGCTAAAGAGTCTATGACCACTTGAAAATAATGTATTCTGCACTTATTATGGAATGTTCCCTATATGTCAATTAGGTCACATTTGTTACCAATGTTTTGTCTGCTTTTTCTGTCAGATATTGAGAAAGGTATATTAAAATCTTCAAACAATGCTGCTCTATTCAAGGTTGCATCGGAGAATCTACCAGTGTTAGAAGGCAAGACAAACAAAAAGTATAAGAATTGAGGGGATAATTGTGACTATTCACAGATAATATGGTTGTGTACATAGAAAATCCAAAACAGTCTATAAACACCCTATTAGAATTAAAAATGCAATTTATAAATTTGAGATGGATTGTAGCGTCCCATTGGACAGTTTCCGAAAGAAAACGTAGAACCTGTCAATCTTGGGGTAGGACATAGGGTGCACTAACCATTTAAAAGAATTCAGTGGGACTTCATACAAATGTGACATTTCTCCTTATCTTATGACCATAAGAAAATTAAAAAGTGAACCGCAGGCTGGGAAGTAAAGATTTGCAATACACACACTGACAAAGACTTGTCAAGAAAGAATTCCTGCTCATCAACCATAAAAAGTCTATTTATAAACGAATACTTCACAGAAGATTGACGGATCGCCAATAAGAACAGGAAAGGGTGCTCTACAGTATAATTTTCAGGAACAGCAAGGCCTTTCCTAAAATGAAATAATACACACAAACCAGTATTCCCTAGATGGATGACGTCCTTATTTCTGAGGACAGCTTGAAGAACAGACTAGCATCAAAGTAAAGTGATGGAATTCCTGACACTCAGAGGATGGACAATTGACCTCAAACTACAGTACAATTTCTAGGCATCATTCAGTCCTCTGAAGGCAGACAACTACCACACCCCTTCCTACACCACACAGGCTGCTTCCCAACCGCTACCATAAAAGAAGAAGATGAGAAACAGATAGGACTAGTAGGAAATAGCAAAAATCACATGTGGGGATTATCCTGAAAGACACTGATCACATAACTAGTGTAAGGAAGTGTAGGGAACTGACAAGGACAGAGAATCAAGAGGTACTTCTTTGGGAAATGCTGTCTGAAATCGTCACACGTTGGTACCTGCTAATGAGGGCTCTGAGCATACCCTAGGGTTTGCTCACAAGGGTCTGCAACACCATTGCTGATGACTGAAACTCTTCAAGACCTCAAAGCCTGCCTGATTGACTATTGGACTAAGAGATTCCCATGTTCTGAAAACAGATACCAACTAATAGAAAGGTTCACCTGGGCTCTCTCAGAGGCCCTACAAGAAGCTGAACCATTCACTGAAAATCAATTACACACACACACACACACACACACACACACACACCTGTCATTTCAGCAATTACTTAAACATTCAAGGTTCTTCCTACCTTTTCTTTTTCACATTGATACTTATACTCACATGAAATGTCATCATTTCTAATGAACACTGATGTCAAAATAGAGATCCATTGACACAATATTCACAAAATGGAACTTCCCTGCTGTCATTTTCAATATAGCGTTTTTTAAAGTTCATACATATTTTAGGTGTTTGGTAACTTATACAGGAGAAGATCAGCATTGAAAAACTCTAAATACTGACAATGAGTTTTAAGCCTAGAGAACAAAAATTGTCCAATTTCATAGATAATAAGGAACCAACGGGAGAGCATGAAAGGTGTAGTCGAATAATTTTACACATATGCATCCTCTCTTATTCTACTACTGAGGGGCGTGTTTATTACGACTATGCATGCATCAATTGTCTTCCACGTGCACCTGCACAGGTATAATGAATTACTACAGTAGAATGAAATGTCTGGGAACTACTTGGCGGCATCTATAATGAACAACGAAATTTCGATCTTATATTTGTGAACTTCCACTGTCTGTCCCTTTAGACAATGGACCCTAAACAGAAGGCGGAATGAACCACGAGAGACTATGGACTCTGGGAAACAAACTGAGGGCTTCAGAGGGGAGAGGGGTGGGGGATTGGGATGGGCCAGTGATGGGTATTAAGGAAGGTACATATTGCATGGTGCACTGGGTGTTATATGCAAATAATGAATCACGGAACACTACATCAAAAACTAAGGAAATACTGTATAGTGACTACCATATCATAATACAAAATTATTATTAGAAAAAAAATTAAAGGTAAAGAAACAATGTAGCTTTTGTGTTTCAAGAACAATCACAATTGAGAAAAAACTAACTTCCAATCCCTAAAGCAAAACACAGACCAAGTTCCATTTCACTCCCCTTTATTCACATTCTCTATGGGTTCTAAGCTATTTCCCTACCTCCTTTCCTGCTGAGCCAGGAGCCCGGGCTCGATCCCAGAACCCTGGGATCATAACCTGAGCCAAAGTCACATGCTTAACTGGCTAAGCCAGCCAGGAGCCCCAGCCATGTTTGTCTTAAGCAAAACGACACTTTCTCATGATGCCTTCACATGACTTCACGTTGTACCAGAGACCTGCATTTGCCTCTAGGAGGTTGCAGATGAAGGCAACTGCAAACTCTGACATAGGTTTATCAAATACAATGACCTGCCTGGTGACAGTGAAACTCTTATGAGCCCATGAGAGGGTGCTGTGACACTCAGTTGTGGCTGGGCTGGCACAGAGCACCAAATCCTTTTCCATGCCTGATGTCTGTGAGGAACAGATGCCCCCACTGTGAATGAGACCCTGCCACTGAGCTGTCCAGAGATGGCCATCCTCACGGAAGATGAGGATAAAGGACAATGCCTGAGGAGACATCATCTGTCTCTTTTAGCTTTTCATATTTTTGACAGTGGACAAATCACTGCCTAGGAGTCCCCAACTACCTTAGTCTCATCTGTGAATGGCCAAGAGGTTTTACAAATCACTTAAGATTTTGACCTCACAAATGCCCACAACCACTTACCATAGGGATTCAACATTAAGCAAAGATAATGTTGGTTGGAAGAGAGGTCCTGCCCACTGTTGTTTCTCACTTATATGCTCATCTTCCTTACCTCATGGTAACATAACCACCTTGATTCCTGCTTCCGTCTTCAGGAAGGCTGATGTGACTTGAAGGGCATTACCCTGACATCGTTCTTTCTTAGCAAAAAGATGTGGACATTTCCCTAGTCCTATACACCCAAAGTTGAATCGGAATCAGGATTGAGGAGGCTGATGAGAGTTGAAGGTGTTTTCCTGTACACGGTGGTTTATTACCAATAAGGATGGGTCAGAGTCCTCGAAATTCCAGAACCTTTTCATTAATGCTTCCTACTTGTGAAAGATGATGTACGTTGGTCTTTCCCTGTATAGCGTGGTGACTCAGAGAAAAGTGCTTAGCTCTTTCATCAGACTTCCACGACCACCTTGGGGCTGGCTTCCATATTCACAAAGGATGATGTTAGGGCTAAGAGGGTTCCTGTACTCTGTTACTTCTTACAGATAAGTGTATGGCATTTTTGTTACATTGCCAGAACCACTTAGCGCCGGGCTTGCCGGCCTCCTGGGGACGAACCCTAACCCTAGGTCAGCCCCCGAGGGGCCCCTCCCAAGGGGCCTGGTGCCACAACGCCGGGGATTGGGGACCCCCGAGCCCATCGCCGGAGTCACCCTGCCGCCCCGCGGCAACCCGGGCTGCTAGGGGCGCCGCCGGTCATTAGGGCGGGAGAATGGGCAGGGCCCTCCGAGACATGGTGACCTTCGAAGGCCCCCCACGCTAAAATGCTTGGGCTCATGCTCAGTCTCGCCAGCGCCCTCACCTCGTCTGAACCCTCCACATGCCGCACAGCCGCTGATCGGGTCCACTGGTTTCCTGGGGGCTAACTGTAACCCTAGATTGACCCATGAGGGCCCCTCCCAAGGGGCCTGGCGCCCCAAAGCCGGGGATTGGGGACTCCGAGCCTCAACACCTGACTCACCCTGTCACCCAGCTGCCACCCGGGGGCTTGGGGTGCTGCCGTTCATTCAGGGCAGGAGAACGGGCAGGGCCCTCCGAGACACAGTGACCTTCGAAGGCCCCCCGCGCCAAAACACCGAGGCCCACGCTCCCAATCACCAGTGCCCTCACCTCGGTCCGCCACTGCCCTCTCCACACAGGTTGCGAATAGGGCCTGCTGGCCTCCTGTGGGCTAAACCTAACCCTAGGTTGGCCCCCGAAGAGCCCCTCCCAAGAGGCCTGTCATTGCAACGCTGGGGATAGGGACCCCAAGCCCAAGTGCCAGACTCACCCTGCTGCCATTCAGCCACCCGATCTGCTAGGGGCCCACCGGTCAATCAGGGAAGGAGAACACTCAGGGCCCTCCCAGCCCCCACCGACCTTCGAAGGCCCGCTGCGCTAAAACACTTGTGCTCATGCTCAGGCTCGCCAGTGCCCTCACCTCGGCCCAACCCTCCGCGTGTTGCACAGCCACTGATCGGGTCCACCGGCCTTCTGGAGGTAACCGTAACCCTAGATCGACCCCTGAGGGGCCCCTCCCAAGGGGCCTGGCACCGCAACGCCGGGGATTGGGGACCCCCGAGCCTCAGCACTGCCCTCACCCTGCCGCCCAGCTGCTACCCGGGTCTTCAGGTCCTGCCCTTCATTCAGGGCGCGAGAACAGATGGGTCCCTCCAAGACAGGGCAACCTTCAAAGGACCCCTGTGCCAAAATGCCCGGGCCCATCCTCCCGCTCACCAGAGCCCTCAACTCGGTCCGCCACTCTGCTATCCACACAGCTGGCGAATACGGCCTGCTGGCCTCCTAGGGGCTAACCTAACCCTATCTTGGCCCCCGAAGGGCCCCTCCCAAGGGGCCTGGCACCGGAACGTGGGGGATTGGTGATACCCGAGCCTCAGCGCCTGACTCACCCTGCCGCCCCACCGCCATTTGGGCTGCTAGGGGCGCCGCCAGTCATTCAGGGAGGAGAATGGGCATGGCCCGCTGACTCCCTGGAGACATTCGAAGGCCCCCGGTGCCAAAACGTTTGGGCCCACGCTCCCGCTCCACAGAGACCTCACCTCGACCCACCCCTCCTTTCGCCGCACAGCTGGCAGATTGAGCCTGCTGGCGTCCCGGGGGCTAAACCTAACCCTAGGTCATCCCCCGAGGGGCCCCTCCCAAGCGGCCTGGTGCCCCAACGTGGTGGATTAGGGACCCCCGAGTCCCAGCGCTGGACTCACCTGCCGCCCCGCCATCACCCGGGCCGCTAGGGGCCCCGCGGGTCATTCAGGGTGGGAGAATTGGCAGGGCCCTCTTTTCACCTGCGAAATTCGAAGGCCCCCCGCTCAAAAAAGTTGGCTCCACGCTCCTGCTCGCCAGCGCCCTCTCCTCGGCCCGCCCCTCTGCTTGATGCAAAGCCAGTGGATAGTTCCTGCCAAGCTCCTGGGGGCTAACCGAAACCCTAGGTTGGCCCCGTGGGGCACATCCCAAGGGGCCTGGCTCTGCAACGCTTGGGATTGGTGACTGAGCCCCAGAGCCAGACTCACCCTGCCGCACTGTCGCCACCCGGGCCGCTAGGGGCGCTGCCAGTCATTCAGGGTGGTAGAACAGTCAGGGCCCTGGAGAAACCAGCGACATTTGAAGCCTCCTACGCCAAAATGCAGGGGCCCATGCTCCCGCTTGCCAGGGCCTTTACCTCGGCCTGCCCACCTCTCGCCGCCCAGCCAGAGGATTGGGCCTGCCGGCCTCCTGGGGGCTAACTCTAACCCTAGGTCAGTCCAGGAGGAGCCCCTTCCAAGGGGCCTGGCACTGCAACGCTGGGGATTGGGGATCCCCGAGCCACCGTGCGGGACTCACCCTGCCGCCCCACCACCAACGGATCCAGTAGGGGTGCCGCTGCTTATTCAGGGCAGGAGAATGGGCAGGGCTCTATGAGCCATGGCAACATTTGAAGGCCCAGGGCGCCAAAACGCTGGGGCCCACGCTCCCACTCGCCATCGCCCTCAACTCGGCCCGCAACTCCGCTCCTCACACAGCCAGCAGATCGGGCCTGTCAGCCTCCTGGGCGCTAACCCTAACCCTAGGATGGCCCCTGAGGCTCCCTTCCTAACGGGCCTGGCGCCGCAACACCGGGGATTGGGGACCCCCAAGCCCCAGCGCCAGATGCACCCTGCCGCCCCGCCCCACAGAGGCCGCTAGGGGCGCCGACTTTCCTTCAGGGTGGGAGAACGGGCAGGGCCCTCTGAACACCCGCCAACCTTCGAAGGCGCCCCGAACCAAAACGCTTCAGCCCAGGGTCATGTTCACCAGCACCCTCACCTCAGCCCAACTCTCCTCTCGAGGCACAGGTGGTGTATCGGGCCTGCTGGCCTCCTGGTGGCTAACCCTAACTGTAGGTCAGCCCCCGAGGGGCCCTTCCCAAGTGTCCTGGCGCCACAATGCTGGGGATGGGGACCCTGAGCCCAAGTGCCGGACTCACCCTGCTGCCCTTCAGCCACCGGAGACGCTAGGGGCCCACTGCTCAATCAGGGCAGGAGAACGGGCAGGGCCCTCCGAGCCCATGCCATCCTTCGAAAGCCCCCCATGCTAAAATGCTTGGGCTCATGCTCAGGCTTGGCAGCGCCCTCACCTCGGCCCAACACTCTGCGTGTTGCACAGACGCTGATCAGGTCCACAGGCCTTCTGCAGGTAACCATAACCCTAGATCGATCCCCGAGGGGCCCCTCCCAAGGGGTCTGGCGCTGCAACGCCGGGGATTGGGGACCCCAACCTCAGCACTGGACTCACCCTGCCGCCCAGCCACCACCCGGGTCTTGGGGTGCTGCCGTTCATTCAGGGCGGGAGAACAGGCAGGGTCCTCCGAGACAGGGTGACCTTCAAAGCCCCCCGGCGCCAAAAGGCCCGGGCCCACGCTCCCGCTCACCAGCGCCCTCACCTCGGTCTGCCACTCCGCTCTCCAACAGCTGGCGAATAGGGCCTGCTGGCCTCCTAGGGGCTAAACCTAACCCTAGGTTGGCCCCTGAGGGGCCCCTCCCAAGGGGCCTGGCGCTGGAATGCGGGGGATTGGGGATACCCGAGTCGAAGCGCCTGACTCACCCTGCCGCCCTGCAGCCACCTGGCCTGCTAGGGGCGCTGCTGGTCATTCAGGGCTAGAGAAGGGGCAGGGCCTTCCCAGCTCCCCGAGACTTTCAAAGGCTCCCTGGGCAAAAACGCTGGTGCCCATGCTCCGGCTCCCCAGCGCTCTCACCTTGGCCCGCCCCTCCCTTTGCTGCAGAGCCAGTGGATAGGGCCTGCCTGCCTCCTGGGGGCTATCCCTAACCCTAGGTCGGCCCCCCAGGGACCCCTCCCAAGGTTCCTGGTGCCGCTACTCCGGGGATCTGGCACTCCAAGCCCCAGAGTCAGACTCACCCTGCCGCAACGCCGCCACCCAGGCCGCTAGGGGCGCCGCCGTTCATTCAGGGAGGTGAATGGGCAGGGTCCGTGGAGTCCCAGGAGACATTCGAAGGACCCTGGCGCCAAAACGCTTGGGCCCGCGCGCCCGCTGGACAGAGACTTCACATCGACCCACCCCTCCATTAGCCACACAGCTGGCGGATTGAGCCTGCTGGTGTCCTGGGGGCTAACTCTAACCCTATGTCGGCCCACGAGGAGCCCCTCCCAAGGGGCCTGGTGCCGCAATGCCGGGGATTGGGGATCTCTGAGCCACAGCGTGGGACTCACCCTGCTGCCCCACCACCAATGGAGCCGCTAGGGGCACCGCTGATTATTCAGGGACGGAGAATGGGCAGGGCCCTTTGAGCCATGGCAAAATCCCAAGGACCAGGGCGCCAAAACGCTGGGGCTCACACTCCCGCTCGCCATCGTCCTCAACTCGGCCCGCACCTCCGCCCATCGCACAGCCGGCCGATCGGGCCTGCCAGCGTCCTGGGCGCTAACCCGAACCCTAGGACGGCCCCTGAGGGTCCCTTCCTAAGGGGCATGGTACCGCAACGCCGGGGATTGGGGACCCGCAAGACCCAGCTCTGGATGCAACATGCCGCCCCGCAACACACGTGCTGCTAGGGGCGCCACCATTCATTCAGTGTTGGAGAACTTGCAGGGCCCTCCGAACCCCCGCCCACCTTCGAAGCCGCTGGGAGCCAAAATGCTTGGGCCCAGGCTCATGTTCACCAGCATCCTCAGCTCGTCCCAACTCACCGCTCAACACACAGGCGGTGTATCCGGCCTGCCGGCCTCCTGGGCGCTAACCCTAACCATAGGTCGGCCCCCGAGGGGCCATTCCCAAGTGGCCTGGGGCCGCAAAGCCGGGGATGGGGACCCCGAGCCCAAGTGCTGGACTCACCCTGCTGCCCTTCAGCCACCCGAGCCGCTAGGGGCCCACCGGTCAATCATGGCAGGAGAACGGTTAGGGCCCTCCGAGCACCCGCGGATGTTCATAGGCCCCCCGCGCTAAAACGCTTGGGCTCATGCTCAGGCTCCCCAGCGCCCTCACCTCGGCCCAACACTCCGCGTGTTGCACACCCACTGATCGGATCCACTGGCCTTCTGGGGGCTAACCGTAACCCTAGATCGACCCCGAGCGGCCCCTCCCAAGGGGCGTGGTGCCGCAACGCCGGGGATTGGGGACCCCGGAGCCTCAGCACTGGACTCACCCTGCAGCCCAACCGCCACGCGGGGGCTTGGGGTGGTGCCGTTTATTCAGGGCGGGAGAATGGGCAGGGCCCTCCAAGACATGGAGACCTTCAAAGGCTCCCCGCGCCAAAACACCCGGGCCCACGCTCCCGCTCACCAGCGCCCTTACCTCAGCCCTCCCCTCTGCTCGCCACACAGTGGGCAGATTGGGCCTCCCAGCCTCCTGGGGGCTTACCCTAAATCTAGGTAGGCCCCCTAGGGGCCTATCCCAAGGGGCCTGGTGCCGCAATGCTGGGGATGGGGACTCCGGAGCCCCAGCATCAGACTCACTCTGCCGCTCCGCCACCATGTGTGCCGCTAGGGGAGCCGCCGGTCATTCAGTGCGGGAGAATGGGTAGGGTCCTCTGAGCCCCCAGAGACCTTTGAAGGCTCCCCGCGACAAAACGCTTTGGCGCACACTCCCGCTCGCCAGCACCCTTACCTCGGCCCACCCCTCCACTCGCCGCACACCTGGCGGATCGGGCCTGCCGGCCTCCTGGGGGCTAACCCTAACCCTAGGTCGGCCCCCGAGCGGCCCGTCCGATGGGCCTGGTGCCACAACACCTGGGATTGCTGACACCCGAGCCCCAGCACCGGACTCACCATGCCTCCCCACTGCCACCCGGGCCGCTAGCTGCACCGCCCGTCATTCAGGACATGAGAACGGGCAGGCCCTCCAGGCCACGGGCGACCTTCGAAGGCACCCTGCATCAAAACGCTTGTGCCCACACTCCCGCTTCTCAGCGACCTCACCTCAGCCCGCCCCTCCGCTCCCCACAAAGCTGGCCTATTGGGCCTTCTGGCCTCCTGGGGGCTAACCCTAACCCTAGGTCCGCCCACGAGGGGCCCCTCCCAAGGCACCTGGTGCTGCAACGCTGGGAATTGTAGACCTCCGAGCCCCAACACCAAACTCACCCTGCTGCCCCACAGCCAAATGGGCCGGTAGGGGCACCGCTGGTCATTCAGGGAGGGAGAACAGGCAGGGCCCTCTTAGCCCCCGTCGACCTTCGAAGGCTACTCATGCCAAAACGCTTGGGCCCATGTTCCCGCTCGCCAGCGCCCTCATCTCGGCCCGCCCCTCCGCTCGCCACACAGCCAGCAGATCGGGCCTGCCGGCCTCCCGGGGGCTAAACCTAACCCTAGGTCTGGCCCCAAGGGGGCCCTCCCAAAGGCCCTGGTGCCGCAAAGCCGGGGATTGGGGACCCCCGAGCGCCAGCACCACACTCTCCCTGCCACCCCGCTGCCAACCTGGCTGCAAGGGGAGCCATCGATCGTTCAGGGCAGGAGAATGGGCAGGGCCCTCCAAGCCTTTGGCGACTTTTGAAGGCCCCTGGCGCCAAAATGCTTGGGCCCACATTCCCCGCTCGCAAGCGCCCTCATCTCAGCCCGCCCCTCCGCTCGCTGCACAGCTGGCAGATCGGGCCTACCGGCCTCCTGGGGGTAACCCTAACCCTAGGTCGACCCCCGAGGGGGCCTTTCCAAGGGGCCTGGCGCCACAACGCCGGGGATTGGGGACCCCCGAGCTCCAGCGCAGGACTCACCCTGTTGCCCCGATGCCACCCGAGCCGCTAGGGTTGCCGCTGGTTATTCAGTGCGGGAGAACAGGCAGGGCCCTTCGAGCCCCTGGCGACCTTCGAAGGCCCCACTTGCAAAAACACTTGCGCCCACGCTCCCGCTCGCCAGCGCCCACATCTCAGCCCGCTCCTCAGCTTGCCGCACAGCCGGCAGATCAGGTCTGCCGGCCTCCTGTGGGCTAACCCTAACCCTAGGTCGGCCCTTGAGGGGCCCATCCGATGGGGCCTGGCCCCACAATGCCTGGGATTGCTGACCCTGGGCCCCAGCACAGGACTCACCGTGCCGCCCCGCCGCCATCCGGTTTGCTAGGAGCACTGTCAGTCATTCAGGGCAGGAAAACGGGCAGGGCCCTCTGAGGCCCTGGCTACTTTCGAAGACCCCCCGCGCCAAAACGATTGAGCCCAAGCTCCTGCTCGCCTGAGCCCTCACCTCGGACCACCCCTCTGCTTGCCGCACAGCTGGCGGATCAGGCCTGTGTGCCTCCTGGTGGCTAACCCTAACCCCAGGTCGGCCCCCAAATGGCCCTTCCCAAGGGGCCTGACACCGCAACGCCGGGCATTGGGGACCCCCGAGACCCAGCGCCGGACTCAACTGCCGCCCCGCTGCCACCAGTGCTGCGAGGGGCGCCGTTGGTCATTCAGGGCGGGAGAACGGGCAGGACCCTCTGTGCCCCTGGTGACCGTCGAAGGCCCCTCACTCCGAAACTTTGGGCCCACGTTCCCGCTCGCCAATGCCCTCATCTCAACCCGCCCTTCCGCTCACCGCACAGCCGGCAGATCGGGCCTACCGGCCTCCTGGGGGTAACCCTAACCCTAGGTCGGCACCCGAGGGGGTCCTCTCAAGGGGCCTGGGGCCGCAACGCCAGGGATTGGTGACCCCCGAGCTGCAGCGCCGGACTCACTTTGCCGCTCCACCACCACCGGGGCCCCTAGGGGCCCCTATGGTCATTTAAGGCAGGAAAACGGGCAGGGCCTTCCGAGCCCCCGGCGACCTTCGAAAGCCCCCCCAGGCAAATGCTTATGCCAACACTTTCGTTCGCCAGTGCCCTCACCTCGGTCTGCCCCTCTGCTCGCCGCGCAGCCGGCGGATCGGGCCTCCCAGCCTCCTGGGGGCTAACACTAACCCTAGGTAGGCCACCTAGGGGCTGATCCAAGGGGCCTGGCTCCGCAACGACGGGGATTGGGGACCCCGGAGCCCCAGCGCCGGACTAACACTGCCGCTACGCCGCCCCCAGGGCTGCTAGTGGCGCTGCCGGTCATTCAGAGTGGGAGAATGGGCAGTGCCCTCCGAGCCGCGGCAACTTTCGAAGGGTTCCCTCGCCAAAACGCTTGGGCCCACGCTTCCACTCGCCAGTGCCCTCACCTCGGCCCGCCCTTCCGCACACCACACAGCCGGCAGATCGGGCCTCCCAGCCTCCTGGGGGCTAACACTAACCCTAGGTAGGCCCCCTACGGCCCCATCCCAAGTGGCCTGGCACTGCAACGCCGGGGATTGGGGACCCCGTTCCCCAGTGCTGGACTCACACTGCTGCCCCACCGCCACCTGGGCCGCTAGGGGCACCGCCCATCATTCAGGGCGGGTGAACGGGCAGGGTCCTCCGAGGCCCCTGCGACATTAGTAGGCGCCCTGCGCCAAACGCTTGGGCCCACGTTCCCACTCGCCAGCGCCCTCACCTCCGTCCGCCACTCCACTTGCTGTACAGCTGGCGGATCGGGACGGCCAGCCTCCTGGGTGTTACCCTAACCCTAGGTCGGCCCCCGAGGGGGCCCTCCGAAGGAGCCTGGGGCCACAACGCCGGTAATTGGGGACCCCAGAGCTCCAGCATCGGGCTCAACCTGCCGCACCACCACCATCCGGGCTTCTAGGGGCACCGCCGATCATTCAGGGCGTGAGAATGGGCAGGGCCCTCCTAGCCCACAGTGACATTCGAAGGCGCCCCGCCCCAAAAGGCTTGGGCCCATGCTCCCGCTCGCCAGCGTCCTCCCCTAGGCCCACCCCTTAGCTCGCCTGACAGGGGCGGATCGGGCCTGCCAGACTCCTGGGGGCTAACTCAAACCCTAGGTCGGCCCCCCAGGGACCCATCCGATGGGGCCTGGCGCCTCAACACCTGGGACTGCTGAACCACGAGCTCCAGCGCCGGACTCACCGTGCTGCCCTGCTGACACCCGGGCCTCTAGAGGCGCCGCCGGTCATTCAGGGCTTGAGAACGGGCAGGGCTCTCCGAGCCCCCGTTGTCCTTCGAAGGCCCACCACGCCAAAACGCTTGGGTCCAGGCTCGCGCTCGCCAGCGCCCTCACCTCAGCCTGCCCCTCCACTCGCCACCCAATGGGTGGATCGGGCCTGCCGGCCTCCTGGGGGTTAACCCTAACCCTAGTTAGGCCCCTGAGGAGCCCCTCCCAAGGGGCCTGGCACCGCAACGCGGGGATTGGGGACCCCCGAGCCCCAGCCCTGGACTAACCTTACCGCTCTGCCTGCGGCCTGGCCGCTAGGGGCACCGCCGGTCATTCAGGGCGGGAGAACGTGTAGGGCCCTCCGAGCCCCCGGGGACCTATGAAGGCCCCCCACGCCAAAACGGTTGGGCCCAAGCTCCTGCTCGCCAGCGCCCTCATCACGGCCCGCCCCTCCGCTCTTAGCAGAGCCCGCGGATCGGGCCTGCCGGCCTCCTGGGGGCAAACTCTAACCCTAGGTCGACCACCGAGGGGCCCTTCACAAGCAGCCTGGCGCTGCAACGCCAGGGATTGGGGACCCCCGAACCCCAGCGCCTGACTCCCCTTGCCGCCCTGCCACCACCCGGGCTGCTAGCGGCACCGCAGTTCATTCAGGGTGTGAGAACGGGCAGGGCCTTCCGAGCCCCCAGTGACATTTGAAGGCCCCCTGCACCAAAATGCTTGGGCCCATGCTCCCGCTCACCAGCGTGCTCACCTCAGCCCGCCCCTCGCTCGCTGCACAGCCAGCGGATCGGGCATGCTGGCGTCCTGGGGGCTAACCCTTCCCTAGGTCAGCTCACGAGAGGCCACTACCAAGGGCCCTGGCGCCACCACGCCGGGGATTGGGGACCTCCAAGCACCAGCGCCAGACCCACCCTGCCACCCCTCCAAAACCCGGCCCGCTAGGGGTGCCATCATCATTCAGGGATGGAGAATGGGCAGGGCCCTCCGAGCCCCCGGCCCCCTTCGAAGGCCCCCTGTGCCAAAACGCTTGGGCCCACGCTTCCACTCGCCAGCGCGCTCACCTCAGCGCGCCCCTCCGCTCGCTGCACAGCCGGTGGATCAGGCCTGCCGGCCTCCTTTGGGCTAACCCTAACCATAGGTCGGCTCATGAGGGGCCCCTCCCAAGGGGCCTGGCGCTGCCACGCCGGGGATTGGGGACCCCTGAGCACCAGTGCCGAACTCACCCTGCCGCCCTGCTGCGACCCGGTCCGCTGGGTCGCCGTCCTCATTCAGGGTGGGAGAATGGGCAGGGCCCTCCGAGCCCCCGGCGACCTTCGAAGGCCCTCTGTGCCAAAACGCTTGGGCCCACGCTCCCACTCGACAGCGCCCTCACCTCGGCTGTCCCCTCTGCCCCCGAGGGGCCCCTCCCAAGGGGCATGGCGCCCCCACGCCAGGGCTTGGGGACCCCAGAGCCCAAACTCTGGGCTAACCCTGGCGCCCCGCCGCCACCCGGGCCACTAGGGCACCACTGGTCATTCAGCACGGGAGAACTTGCTGAGCCCTTTGAGCCCCCAGTGAACTTCGAAGGCCCTCCACGCCAAAAAGCTTGGGCCCACGCTCCTGCTCACCAGTGCATTCACGTCAACCCTTCCCTCTGCAAGGTGCACAACCAGCGGATCAGGCCTGGCAGCCTCCTGGGGTCTAACCCTAACCCTATGTTGGCTGTCAAGGGGCCCCTCCCAAGGGGTCTGGCACCACCACGCCGGGCATTGGGGACCCCTGAGCACCAGCGCCGGACTCACCCTGCTGCCCTGCCGAGACCCGGCCCGCTAGGTCGCCATCCTCTTTCAGAGTGGGAGAACTTGCAGGGCCCTCCGCGCCCCCTTCGAACTTCGAAGGCAACCCGTGCCAAAACGCTAGGGCCCACGCTCCTGCTCACCATTGCCCTCACCTGGGCCCCACCCCCCGCTCGCCACACAGCCGGCGGATCAGGCCTGTCAGCCTCCTGGGGGCTAACCCTAACCCTAGTTCGGCCCCTGAGGAGCCCCTCCCAAGGGGACTGGCGCCGTCACGCCGGGGATTGGGGACAATCGAGCCCCAGCGCCGGACTTTCACTGCCACCCCGCCGCCACCCGGGCTGCTAGGGGCGCCGCCGGTCCTTCGGGGCAGGAGAAGGGGCAGAGCCCTCCGAGCCCCCGGCGACCTTCGAAGGCCCCCCGCGCCAAAAAGCTTGGACCCACGCTCCCGCTCACCAGCGCCCTCACCTCGGCCCACCACCCCTCTCGCCGCACAGCCGGTGGAATGGGCCTGCCATCCTCCTTTGGGCTAACCCTAACTCTAGGTAGGCCCCAGAGGGACCACTCCCAAGTGCCTGGCGCTGCCATGCTGGGGATTGCGGACCCACGAGGCCTAGCTCCAGACTCACCCTGCCGCCCCGCCGGGACCTGGCCCGCTAGGGGCAACGTCCTCACAGGGCGAGAGAACGGGCAGGGCCCTCTGAGCCCCCAGTGACCTTCGAAGGCCCCCCGCGCCAAAACGCTTGGGCCCACGCTCCCGCTCGCCAGCGCATTCACATTGGCCGGCCCCTCTGCTCGACGCACAGCCAGCGGATCAGGCCGCCAGACTCCTGGGGTAACCCTAAAGCTAGGTAGGCCCCAGACGGGCCCCTCCCAAGGGGCCTGGTGCCACCAAGCCTGGGACTAGGACCACAGGCCCCATCGCCAGACTCACCCTGCCTCCCTGCTGCCACTCAGGCCACTAGGGGCGCCGCCGGTCATTCAGGGCGCAAAAACAGACAGGGTCCTCCGAGCCACCAGCGACCTTCGAAGGCTCCCCGCGCCAAAACCCTGGTGCCCACGCTCCCGCTCCCCAGCGCCCTCACCTCGGCCCGCCCCTCCCCACAGAGGGTGGATCGGGCCTGCCCGCCTTGTGTGGGCTAACCCTAACCGTAGGTCAGCCCCCCAGGGTCCCTCCCAAGGATCCTGGTGCCTCTACGCCAGGGATCAGGGACCCCAAGCCCCAGAACCAGACTCACCCTGCCGCAATGCCGCCCCCCGGGCTGCTAGGGGCGCCGCTGCTCATTCAGGACGGGAGAACAGACAGGGCCCTGGGGAAACCTGGGACATTTGAAGCCTCCTGTGCCAATATGCAGGGGCCCATGCTCCCGCTCCCCAGCGCCTTTACCTCGGCCCGCCCACCTCTCGCTGCCCAGCCAGAGGATTGGGCCTGCCGGCCTCCTGGGTGCTAACTCTAACCCTAGGTCGGCCCAGGAGGAGCCCCTCCCAAGGGGCCTGGCCCCACAATGCTGGGGATTGGGGACCCCGAGCCCCAGCTCAGGACTCACCCTGCAGCCCCACCCCCAACGGAGCCGCTACGGGCGCCGCTGGTTATTCACGGCAGGAGAATTGGCAGGGTCCTCCGAGACATGGCAACATTCGAAGGCCCAGGGCGCCAAAACCCTGGGGCCCAAGCTCCCGCTCAGCATCGCCCTCAACTCGGCCCACACCTCCGCTCCTCGCACAGCCCGCGGATCGGGCCTGCTGGCCTCCTGGGCGCTAACCCTAACCTTAGGACTGCCCCTGAGGGTCGGTTCCTAAGGAGCCTTGCGGTGCAACGCCGGGGATTGGCGACCCACAAGCCCCAGTGCTGGGTGCACCCTGCCGCCCCGCCCCACAAGGGCCGCTAGGGGCGCCGCCATTCATTCTGGGTAGGAGAACTGGCAGGGGCCTCCAAACCCCCGCCCACCTTCGATGGCGCCCAGAACCAAAATGCTTGTGCCCAGGCTCATGTTCACCAGCACCCTCACCTCGGCCCAACTCTCCGTTCCACGCACAGGCGGTGTATAGGGCCTGCCGGCCCCCTGGGGGCTAACCCTAACTGTAGGTCGGCCCCCGAGGGGCCCTTCCCAAGTGGCCTGGCGCCCCAACGCCGGGGATGGGGCAACCGAGCCCAAGTGCCAGACTCACCCTGTTGCCCTTCAGCCACCTGAGCCACTAGGGGCCCCGCCGGTCATTCAGAGTGGGAGAATGGGCAGGTCCCTCCGAGACACAGTGACCTTTGAATCCCCCCCGCGTCAAAACGCCCGGGCCCACGCTCCCAAACACCAGCGCCTTCACCTGGGTCCACCTCTCCACTCTCCACACAGCTGGCGAATAGGACCTGCTGAGTTCCTAGGGGCTAAACCTAACCCTAAGTTGTCATCTGAGGGGCCCCTCCCAAGGGGCCTGGCGCCGCATCGCTGGGGATTGGAGATACCCAAGCCTCAGGGCCTGACTCACTCTGCCACCCCTCACCACCCGGGCCACTAGGGGCGCCGCCGTTCATGAAGGGTGGGAGAACGGGCAAGGCCCTTCAAACCCCCGCCGACCTTTGAAGGCACCCTGAACCACAACGCTTGGGCCCAGGCTCATGTTCACCAGCACCCTCACCTCGGCCCCACTCTCCGCTCGACGCACAGGTGGTGTATCGGGCCTGCGGGCCTCCTGGGGGCTAACCATAACTGTAGGTCGGCCCCCAAGGGGCCCTTCCCAAGTGGCCTGGCGCAGCAACGCCGGGGATGGGGACCCCGAGCCCAACTGCTGGACTCACCCTGCTGCCCTTCAGGCACCCGAGCCACTAGGGGCCCACCGGTCAATCAGGGCAGGAGAACGGGCAGGGCCCTCCGAGGCCCCCTGAATTTCGAAGGCCCCCCATGCAATAACGTAGGCTCCCACGCTTCTGCTCGCCAGTGCCCTCACCTTGGCCCACCCCTCCACTTGATTCAGACGCGGTGGATAGGGTCTGCCGGGCTCTTGGTTCTAACCAAAACCCTAGGTCGGCCCCGTGGGGCACATCCCAAGGGGCCTGGCTCTGCAACCCTGGGGATTGGTGACTCAGAGCCCCAGAGCCAGACTCACCCTGCTGCACTGTCGCCACTTGGGCCGCTAGGGGCGCCGCCGGTCATTCAGGGCGAGAGAAGGGCAGTGCCTTCTCAGTCCCCGGTGACCTTCAAAGGCTCCCCGCGCCAAAACGCTGGTGCCCACGCTCCCGCTCCCCAGCGCCCTCACCTCGGCCAGCCCCTCCGTTTGCTGCAGAGCCAGTGGATAGTGCCTGCTGGGCTCCTGGGGGCTAATTGAAACCCTAGATCGGCCCCATGGGGCACATCCCAAGGGGTCTGGCTCTGCAATGCTTGGGATTGGTGACTCAGAGCCCCAGAGCCGGACTCACCCTGCCACACTGTCGCCACCCCCGGCAGCTAGGGGCGCCGCCGGTCATTCAGGGAGAGAGAAGTGGCAGGTCCTTCCGAGTCCCCAGTGACCTTCAAAGGCTCCCCGCTCCAAAACGCTGGTGCCCACGCTCCTGTTGTCAGCGACCTCACCTCGGCCCGCCCCTCCGCTCACCACAAAGCTGGCCAATTGGGCCTGCTGGCCTCCTGGGGGCTAACCCTAACCCTAGGTGCCCCCACGAGGGGCCCCTCCCAAGGCACCTGGTGCTGCAACGCCGGGGATTGTGGACCTCCGAGCCCAAGCACCAGACTCACCCTGCTGCCCCGTCACTAAACGGGCCGGTAGGGGCGTCGCCGGTCATTCAGGGAGGGAGAACGGGCAGGGCCCTCTTAGCCCCCAGCGACCAGCAAAGGCCACTGGCGCCAAAACGCTTGGGCCCATGTTCCTGCTCGCCAGCGCCCTCATCTGGGCCCGCCCCTCTGCTCGCCACACAGCAACGGATTGGGCCTGCCGGCCTTCCGGGGGCTAAACCTAACCCTAGGTCCATCCCCAAGGAACCCCTCCCAAAGGCCCTGGCGCTGCAAAGCCGGGGATTGGGGACCCCCGAGCCCCAGCATCACACTCTCCCTGCCGCCCCGCTGCCAACCTGGTCGCAAGGGGCGCCGTTGATCATTCAGGGCAGGAGAATGGGCAGGGCCCTCCGAGCCCCTGGCGCCAAAATGCTTGGGCCCACATTCCTCGCTCGCAAGTGCCCTTATCTCAGCCCGCCCCTCCGCTCGCCACACAGCTGGCAGATCTGGCCTACCGGCCTCCTGGGGGTAATCCTAACCCTACATCGACCCCCGAGGGGGCCTTTCCAAGGGGCCTGGCGCCGCAATGCCGGGGATTGGGGACCCCCGAGCTCCAGCGCAGGACTCACCCTGCCGCCCCAACGCCACCCGAGCCGCTAGGGTTGCCGCCGGTTATTCAGTGCGGGAGAACAGGCAGGGCCCTTCGAGCCCCTGGCGACCTTCGAAGGCCCCACTTGCAAAAACGCTTGGGCCCACTCTCCCGCTCGCCAGTGCCCACATCTCAGCCCGCTCCTCAGCTTGCCGCACAGCCAGCAGATCCGGCCTGCTGGCCTCCTGTGGGCTAACCCTAACCCTAGGTCGGCCCCCGAGGGACCCGTCCAATAGGGCCTGGCGCCACAACGCCTGGGACTGCTGAACCACGAGCTCCAGCGCCGGACTGACCGTGCTGCCCCGCTGACACCCGGGCCGCTAGAGGCACCGCCAGTCATTCAGGGCATGAGAACGGGCAGGGCCCTCTGAGCCCCCATTGTCCTTCGAAGGCCCACCGCCCCAAAATGCTTGGGTCCACGCTCACGCTCGCCAGCGCCCTCACCTAGGCTGCCCCTCCGCTCGCTGCCCAATGGGCAGATCGGGGCTGCCGGCCTCCTGGGGGTTAACCCTAACCTAGGTAGGCCCCCGAGGAGCCCCTCCCAAGGGGCCTGGCACCGCAACGTGGGGATTGGGGACACCCGAGTCCCAGCACTGGACTAAGCTTACCGCTCTGCCGGCGGCCGGGCCCCTAGGGGTGCTGCCAGTCTTTCAGGTCGGGAGAACGTGTAGGGCCCTCCGAGCCCCCGGCGACATACAAAGTCCCCACGCGCCAAAACGGTTGGGACCACGCACCTGCTCCCCAGCGCCCTCATATCGGCCCGGCCCTCCGCTCATAGCAGAGCCCGCGGATCGGGCCTGCCGGCCTCCTGGGGGCAAACTCTAACCCTAGGTCGACCACCAAGGGGCCTTCCCAAGCGGTCTGGCGCTGCAATGCCAGGGATTGGGGACCCTCGAACCCCAACGCCTGACTCCCCCTGCCTCCCCGCCACCACCCGGGCCGCTAGCGGCGCTGCAGGTCATTCAGGGCGTGAGAACTGGCAGGGCCCTCCGAGTCCCGGGCGACCTTCGAAGGCACCCTGCATCAAAACGCTTGCACCCACAATGCCGCTAGGCAGCGCCCTCACCTCAGCCCGCCTCTCCGCTCGCCGCACAACCGGGGGATCTGGCCTGCCGGCTTTCCGGGGGCTAACACTAACCCTAGGTCTGCCCCCGAGGGGCCCCTCCCAAGGGGCCTGGCGCCGCAGCGCCAGGGATTGGGGACCCCCGAACCACAACGCCGGAATCACCCTGCCGGCCCGCCAGCACCCGGGCCTCTAGGGGCGCTGCCGGTCACTCAGGGCGGGAGAACGGGTAGGGCCCTCAGAGCCCCCAGCGAACTTCGAGGCACCCCGCGCCAAAACGCTTGCGCCCACGCAACTGGTAGTCAGTGCCCTCACCTCGGCCCGCCGCTCTGCTCACCGCACAGCTGGTGGATTGGGACTGCTGGCCTCCTGGGGCTAACCCTAACCCTTGGTAGGTCCCTGAGGAGCCCATCCCGAGGGGCCTGGGGCAGCAACGTGGTGATTGGGGACCCCCAAGCCCCAGCACCAGACTCACCCTGCTGGACCACCACCACCCGGGCCTCTAGGGGTGCCGCCGGTCATTCAGGGCGGGACAACGAGTAGGGCCTTCCGAGCCCCCGACGACCTTCGAAGGCCCCCCGCACCAAAACGCTTGGGCCTACGCTCCTGCTCGCCAGTGCCCTCATCTCAGCCCACCCCTCCGTTCGTTGCAGAGCGGGCGGATCGGGACTGCCAGCCTCCTGGGGGCAAACTCTAACCCTAGGTTGGCCAACGAGGGGCCCATTCCAAGACACCTATCACCGCAACGCCTGGGATTGGGGACCCCTAAGCCCCAGCATCAGACTCTACCCTGCTGCCCTGCCATAACCTGGGCCGCTAGGCGCCCCGTCGGGTCATTCAGGGCGGGAGAATGGGCAGGGCCTTCCGAGCCCCCGGCGACAATCGAAGGCCCCCCAAGTCAAAATGCTTGGGCCTAAGCTCCCGCTCGCCAGTGCCCACAACTTGGCCTGCTCCTCCGCTCGCCGCATAGCCTGCAGATCGGGCCTGCCTGCCTCCTGGGGAAACCTTCACCTTGGGAGGCCCCCGAGGAGACCCTCCCAAGGGGCCTGGCG
This sequence comes from Ursus americanus, assembly GCF_024610735.1. Lineage (NCBI taxonomy): Eukaryota > Metazoa > Chordata > Mammalia > Carnivora > Ursidae > Ursus > Ursus americanus. The sequence continues at coordinate 2,921,606 of NC_142137.1, forward strand.
CCACAACGTGGGGATTGGGGACCCCCGAGCCCCAGCACCGGACTCACCTGCCGCCTGGCCAGCGCCCGGGCCGCTATAGGCGTGGCCGGTTATTCAGGGCAGAAGAACGTGTAGGGCCCTCTGTGCCCCGGGAGACCTTCAAAGGCCCACCACGCCAAAACGCTTGGGCTTACACTCCCGCTCGCCAGTGCCCTTACTTTGGCCCGCCACTCCGCTCAGCAAAGAGCCGGTGGATTGGACCTGCCAGCCTCCTGGGGGCTAACCCTAACCCTAGGTCGGCTGGGGATTGGGTACCCCTGAGCCCTGGCCCCGGACTCAACTTGCGGCCCCCAGGCCACCCGGGCCGCTAGGGGCACCGCGCGTCATTCAGGGCGGGAGAATGGGCAGGGCCCTCTGAGCCTCTGGCGACTTTTGAAGGCCCCCCGCGCCAAAACGCTTGAGCCCACGCTCCCGCTCGCCAGCGCCCTCACCTCGGCCTGCCCCTCTGCAGGCCACACAGCCGGCGGATCTGGCCTGCCGGCCTCCTGGGGGCTAACACTAACCCTAGGGCGGCCCCTGAGGGGACCCTCCCAAGGGGCTGGGACTGCAACGCCGGGTTGGGGACCTCCGATCCCCAGCGTCAGACTCACCCTGCCGCCCCACCGCCACCCGGGCTGCTTGGGCCGCCGCCGGTCATTCAGGGCAGGAGAACAGGCAGGGCCCTCCGAGTCTTCGGCGACCTTCGAAGGCCCCCCACGCCAAAATGCTTGGGCCCACGCTCCCGCTCGAAGCGCCCTCACCTCGGGCCGCCCTTCCACTCGCCGCACAGTGGGCGGATCGGGCCTGCTGGCATCCTGGGTGCTAACCCTAAACCTAGGTCGACCCCGAGTGGCCCCTCCTAAGTGGCCTTGCACCGCAACGTCGGGGATTGAGGACCCACGAAACCCAGCGTCGGACTCACCGTGCCTCCCCATCGCCACCCGGGCCGCTTTGGGCGCCGTCGGTCTTTCAGGACGGGAGGACGGGCAGGGTCCTCCGAGCCCCTGGTGACCTTGAAGGCCCCCCACGCCAATACGCTTGGGCGCAAGCTCTCGCTCGCCAGCGACCTCACCTCGGGTCGCCCCTCCACTCACGGCACAGCCAATGGATTGGGCCTGCAGGCCTCCTGGGGGCTAACACTAACCCGAGGTCTGCCCCAGAGGGGCCTCTCCCAACAGGCCTGGCACTGGAACGCCCGTGATTTTGGACCCCCGAGCCCCAGCACCGGACTCACCCTGCTGCCCCGCCTCCACCTGGGCTGCTAGGGGTGCCACAGGTCATTCAGGTCAGGAGAACGGGCAGGGCCCTCCGAGCCCCCCGCCCCAAAACGCTTAGGCCCATGCTCCTCGCCAATGCCCTCACCTCGGCCCACCACCCCTCTCGCCGCACAGCTGGTGGAACGGGCCTGCCGGCCTCCTTTGGGCTAACCCTACCCTACGTCGGCCCCCGAGGGACCACTTCCAAGTGCCCAGCGCTGCCACGCGGGGATTGGGGAACCCCCCAGTGCCAGACTCACCATGCCGCCCCGTCGCCAACTGGGCCGCTACAGGCACCGCCGGTCATTCAGGGCGGGGAGAACGGGAAGCGCCCTCCGAGCCTCTGGCGACTACGAAGGCAATCCGCGCCAAAACGCTTGGGCCGACACTCCCGGTCGCCAGCGCCCTCACCTCAGCATGCCACTTCAATCGCCGCAGAGCTGGCGGATCCGGCCTGCCGCCCTCCTGGGGGCTAAGCCTAACCCAAGCTGGGCCCCAGAGGGACCCCTTCTAAGGGGACTGGCGCCGCAACGCCGGGGATTGGGGAACCCAAGCCCCGACTGCAGTCTCACCCTGCCCCCGCGCCACCACCCGGGCTGCTAGGGGCGCCCCAGGTCAATCAGGGCAGGAGAACAGGCAGGGCCTTTCGAGCCATGGCAACATTCAAAGGCCCAGGGCGCCAAAACGCTGGGGACCACGCTCCCGCGCTGCATCACCCCCAACTCAGCCCGCATCTCCGCTCTTTGCAGAGCTGGCGACTCGGGCCTGCCGGCCTCCTGGGCACTAACCCTAACCCTAGGATAGCCCCTGAAGCTCCCTTCCTAAGGGGCCTGGCACCGCAACGCCGGGGATTGGGGATCCCCAAGCCCCAGCGCTGGATGCACGCTGCCGCCCCGCCCCACACGGGCCGCTAGGGGCGCCGCCATTCATTCAGGGTGGGAGAACTGGAGGGCCCTCTGAACCCCTGCCGACCCTCGAAGGCGCACCGAACCAAAACGCTTGGGCCCAGGCTCATGTTCACCAGCACCCTCACCTCGCCCTAACTCTCCACTCCACGCACAGGTGGTGAATCGGGCCTGCGGGGCTCCTGGAGGCTAACCCTAACCATAGGTCGGCCCCCGAGGGGCCCTTCCCAAGGGGCCTGGCGTCTCAACGCTGGGGATGGGGACCCCGAGCCCATATGCCGGACTCACCCTGCTGCCCTTCAGCCACCCGAGCTGCTAGAGGCCCCGCCGGTCAATCAGGGCAGGAGATTGGGCAGGGCCCTCCGAGCCCACACTGACGTTTGAAGGCACCCTGCAAAATAACGTTGGCTCCCAGGATCCTGCTCGCCAGCGCCCTCACCTCGGCCTGCCCCTCCGCTTGCTTCAGAGCCGGTGGATAGGGCCTGCCGGGCTCCTGGCAGCTAACCAAAACCCTAGGTCAGCCCTGTGGGGACATCCCAAGCGGCCTGGCTCTGCAATGCTGGGGATTGGTGACTCAGAGCCCCAGAGCCAGAGACACACTGCCACACTGTCCCCAACCAGGCCACTAGGGGCACCGCCGGTCATAGAGGGCTAGAGAATGGCAGGGCCTTCCGAGTCCCTGGTGACCTTCAAAGGCTCCCCACGCCAAAACGCTGGTGCCCACGCTCCCGCTCCCCAGCGCCCTCACCTTGGCCCACACCTCTGCTCGCCGCAGTGTGCGGATTGGGCCTGAAGGTCTCCTTGGGGCTAACCCTAACCCTAGGTCGGCCCCCCAGGGGCCCCTCCCAAGGGTCCTGGTGCCACTACGCCAGGGATCTGGGACCCCAAGCCCCAGAGCCAGACTCACCCTCCCACAACGCTGCCACCCCGGCCGCTAGGGGTGCCGCCGGTCATTCAGGGTGGGAGAACGGACAGGGCCCTGGATTAACCAGCGACATTTAAAGCCTCCCGCCCCAAAATGCAGGGGCCCACAATCCCGCTCCCCAGCGCCTTTACCTCAGCATGCCCACCTCTCGCCGCCCAGCCAGAGGATCGATCCTGCTGGCCTCATGGGGGCTAACTCTAACCCTAGGATGGCCCACGAGGAGCCCCTCCCAAGAGGCCTGGCACCGCAACACCGGGGATGGGGGATCACCGAGCCGCAGCGTGGGATTCACCCTGCCGCCCCACCGCCAACGGAGCCGCTAGGGGCGTCGCTGGTTATTCAGGGCATGAGAAGGGGCATGGCTCTCCGAGCCATGGCAACATTCGAAGGCCCAGGACGCCAAAACGCTGGGGCTCACGCTCCCTCTCGCCATCGCCCTCAACTTGGCCCGCACCTCCACTAATTGCACAGCCGGCGTCGGGCCTGCAGGCCTCCTCGGCGCTAACCCTAAACCTAGGATGGCCCCTGAGGGTCCCTTCCTAGGGGGCCTGGCGCCACAACACCGGGGATTGGGAAACCCCAAACCCCAGCGCTGGATGCACCCTGCTGCCCCGCCCCACACGTGCCACTAGGGGCGCTGCCATTCATTCAGGGTGGGAGAAAGGGCAGGGCCCTTTGAACCCCCGCCGACCTTCAAAGGCGCCCCAACCAAAATGCTTGGGTCCAGGCTCATGTTCACCAGCACCCTCACCTCGGCCCAACTCTCAGCTCGACGCACAGGTGGTGTATCGGCCTGCTGGCCTCCTAGGGGATAACCCTAACTGTAGGTCGGCCACGGAGGGGCCCTTCGCAAGTGGCCTGGCGCCACAACGCCGGGAATGGGGACACCAACCCAAGTGCCGGACTCACCCTGCTGCCCTTCAGTCACTGGAGCCTCTAGGGGCCCCGCTGGTCATTCAGAGCGGGAGAACGGGCAGGTCCCTCTGAGCCCCCACCGACTTTCGAAGGCCCCCTGCACTAAAACGGTTGGGCTCATGCTCAGTGTCGCCAGCGCCTCACCTCGGCCCAACACTCTGCGTGCTGCACAGCCGCTGATCGGGTCCACCGGCTTCCTGGGGGCTAACCGTAAACCTCGATCGACCCCCGAGGGGCCCATCCCAAGGGGTCTGGCGCCGCAACGCTGGGGATTGGGGACCCCCGAGCGCCAGTGCCAGATTCACCTGCCGCCCTGCCACCACCCGGGCCGCTAGGGACACCGCGGGTCATTCAGGGTGGGAGAACTGGCAGCACCCTCCGTTTCCCCTGCGGTCTTCGAAGGCCCCCGCGCAGAAAAGTTGGCTCCCACACTCCTGCTCGCCAGTGCACTCACCTTGGCACACCCCTCCGCTTGATTCAGAGCCGGTGGATAGGGCCTGCCGGGCTCCTGGGGGCTAACCGAAACCCTAGGTCAGCCACATGGGGCACATCCCAAGGGGCCTGGCTCTGCAACGCTTGGGATTGGGGACTCAGAGCCCCAGAGCTGGACTCACTCTGCTGCACTGTTGCCACCCAGGCCGCTAGTGGCGTCGTCGGTGATTCAGGGTGAAAGAAGTTGCAGGGCCTTCTGAGCTCCCAGTGACCTTCAAAGGCCCCCCGCACCAAAATGCTGGTGCCCACGCTCCCACTCCCCAGCGCCCTCACCTCGGCCCGCCCCTCCACTCACTGCACAGCGGGCTGATCGGGCCTGCCGGCCTCCTGGGGGCTAACCCTAACCCTAGGTCGGGCACGAGGGGCCCCTGCCAAGGGTCCTGGTGCCACTACGCCGGGGATCGGGGACCCCAAGCCCCAGAGCAAGACTCACCCTGCCACAACGCCGCCACCCGGGCCGCTAGGGGCGCCACTGGTCATTCAGGGCGGGAGAATGGACAGGGCCCTGGAGAAACCAGCAACATTTGAAGTCTCCCCTGCCAAAATGCAGGGGCCCACGCTCCCGCTCTTCAGAGCCTTTACTTCGGCCCGCCCACCTCTAGCCGCCCAGCCTGAGGATTGGGCCTGCCGGCCTCCTGGGGGCTAACTCTGACTCTAGGTCAGCCGACGAGGAGCCCCTCCTAAGGGGCCTGGCCCCGCAAAGCTGGGGATTGGAGATCCCTGAGCCGCAGCGCAGGACTCACCCTGCCGCCCCACCGTTAACGGATCTGCTAGGGGCGCCACTGCTTTTTCAGGGCAGGAGAACGGGCTGGGTTCTATGAGCCATGGCAACATTCAAAGGCCCAGGGCGCCAAAACGCTGGGGAACACGCTCCCACTCGCCATCACCATCAACTCGGCCCGCACCTCTGCTCCTCACACAGCCGGCAGATCGGGCCTGTCTGTCTCCTGGGCGCTAACCCTAACCCTAGGACGGCCCCTGACGGTCCCTTCCTAAAGGGCCTGGCGCTGAAACACCGGGAATTGGGGACCCCCAAGCCCCAGGTCTGGCTGCACCTTGCCGCCCCACCCCACACGGGCCGCTAGGGGCGCCAACGTTCCTTCAGGGTGGGAGAACGGGCAGGGCCCTCCAATCTCCCGGCGACCTTCCAAGGCCCCCCGCGCCAAAATGCTTGGACCCATGCTCCAGCTCTCCGGCGCCCTCACTTCGGCCTGGCCTTCCGCTACCACACAGCTGGCGGATCATGCCTGCCAGACTCCTAGGTGCTAACACTAACCCTAGGACGGCCCCAGAGGGGCACCTCCCAAGGGGGCTTGCGCTGCAACGCATGGCATTGTGGACGCCCAAACCGCACTGCCAGACACACACTGCCACCCCCCACTACCGGGGCAGCTAGGGGCGCCGCCAGTCATTCAGGGAGAGAGAACAGGCAGGGCCCTTCGAGCCTCTAGCGATGTTCAAAGGCTCCCTGCGCCAAAACGCTGGATACCATACTCCTGCTCACCAGCACCCTCACCTCGGCCCACTCCTCCGCTAGCCGCACAGCCGGCGCATCAGTACTTCTGGCCTACTGGGGTCTAACCCTGACCCAAAACCATAACCCCTAAACTTAAACCCTAAACCTTAACCCCTAATCCTAATCCTAACCCTAACCCCTAACCCTTACCCTAACCCTAACCCTACCCTAAACCTAACCCTAAATCCTCATCCTTAAACCCTAAACCCTAACATTATCACTAAACCCTAAACCCTAACCCCTAACCATAATCCCAAAACCTAAACACTAAACCCTAACCTTAACAACTAACCCCATATCCCAAACCCTAACCCTAAACCCTAACCCTACCCCGACCCCTACCATAACCTAACCCTACCCCTAACCCTACCCCTTCAGCTAACCCTGCCCCTAACCCGTAACCTAACCCTAAAACTAACCCTAACCTGTACTCTAACCCTAACTCTAACCCGTACCCTAACCCTACCCCAAACCTGTACTCTAACCCTAACCATAACTCTAACACATACTCTAACCCTTACCCTAACCCGTACCCTAACCCTAACTCTAAATTGTACCCTAACCTGTAATTTAAACCGTACCCTAAACCTAACCGTAACCCTAACCAGTACCCTAACCCATATCCTAACCTTAACCCTAAACCCTAAACACTGACCCTAACCCATACCCTAACTCGTATCATAACCCGTACCCTAACCCTACCCGTACCCTAACCCTAACCCGTACCATAACCGTAACCCTAAACCCTAAACAGTAACCCGTACCCTAACCTTAACCATTACCCTTACCTTAACCTTAACCCATACCCTAACCCGTAGACTAACCCATACCCTAACCCGTACCCTATCCCAAACCCGGACCCTAACCCATACCCTAACCCTAAACCATACCCAATCCCTATCCCTAACCTGTTCCCTAACCCGTACCCTAACCCTAACCCTAAACCATAACCTAACCTGTACCACAACCCTAAACTGTACCCTAACCTTAACCTGTACCCTACCCCTAACCCGTACCCTAAACCGTACCCAAATCCATACGCCAACACTAACCCTAAACCATAGCCTAACCCGTACCCTAACCCGTACCCTAATGCATACCCTAACCCGTACCCTACCCTAACCCGTACCCTAAACCTAACCCGTACTCCAACCCTAACCCTAACCCTAAACCCAAACCCTAAACCCTAACCCGTACCCTAAACCCTAATCTGTACCCTAACCGATAACCTCTAACCTGTAACCCCTAAACCCACCCCTAACCCATATCCTCTCCTTCCCCTAACCCTACCCCTACCCTCACCCATAACCTAACCATAACCCATACCCTAACCTTAACCCGAACCCTAATTCGGACCCTAACCCCGGGGATTGCGTACACCTGAACCCCACCATGGGACTCAGTCTGCCACCCCTCAGGAAACCATGCCCCTTGGGGCGCCACAGAGCATCCCGTGAAGGAGAACTGGTAGGGCCCCCCTGAGCCCCCAGTGATCCTTGGCGGCCCCCTATACCCCAACGCTGATGCCCACGCTCATCCTGCCCCACGCCTTCCCGACAGCGTGCCACCGAGCTCGTCGCAGAGCCAGTAGATCAGGCCTGCCGGGTTCCTGGGGCCTAGAACTGACCCTAGGTCAGCTGGGTAGGGCCCCTCCCCTGGGGCCCGGTGACGAAGCCCCAGGGACTGGGGACACCTGAGCCCCACTGCAGGACAAAGCCTGCCAGCCTGCAGGAAACCGTGCCCCTTGGGAGGCTGTAGAGCATTCAGGGCGGGAGAACCAGGAGGGCCCCCAGAGCCCCGGGCGAACTTCGGCGATCCCTAAACCCAACCTTGAAGCCCATGCTCACCCTACCCCGCACCCTCACCTCAGCCCGCAGCGGAGCTCGCCACATAGTGGGCAGATCAGTCCTGCGGGGTTCCTGGGCCCCAACCCTAACACTAGTTCATCTGTGGAGGGGACCCTCCCCAGGAGCCTAGAGCCGCAGCCGCGGGGATTTGGGACACCTGAGCCCTACAGCAGGCCTCAGTCTGCCACGCCGCAGGAAACCGTGTGCCTTGGGAGGCCATAGAGCATTCAGGGCGGGAGAACCAGGAGGGCCCTCCTGAGCCACCAGCGAAACTTCGGCGGCCTCCCACACCCCAAACCTGAGGCCCACGCTCACCCTCCCCACACCCTCACCTCAGCCCGTGTAGCTAGCCATACAGCCAGCAGATCGGGCCGGCAGGGCTCCTGGGGCTTAAACCTAGCCCTAGGTCGGCCGTGGGTGTGGGGGCCTCCCCAGGAGCCTTACACCGCAGCCCTGGGAAATTGGGATACCTGTTCCCCACCACAGGACTCAGCTTGCCACCCGACAGGAAACTGTGCCCCTTGGGGCTCTACAGAGCCTACAGGGCACGAGAACTTGGGGAGGCCCCCAGAGCCTGTCCCCATCCTTTGGTAGCCCCCCATGCCCCAACCCTGAGGCCCATGCTCACCCTCCCCCATGGCCTCCTCTCAGCCCTCCACAGAGCTTGCCGCACAGCCTGCAGATTGTCCCTGCCGGGCTTCTGGACCCTAACCCTTACCCTAGGTTGGCCACAGAGGGGCCCCTCCCCAGGGTCCTGGCACCCCACTCCAGGGGATTGGGGACACCCAAGACACACCGTAGGACTCAGCCTTCAGCCCACAGGAAACTGTACCATTTTGGGGCACAACAGAGCATTCAGGGCAAGAAAATTGGGGCACCCACTGAGAGCCCCTTCTGGTGAACCCCGACCTTTGTGGGCCCTTCCGGATGAAACCCCAAGGCTCACACTCACCTGCTCTTGTGCCCTCATCTCAGTCGGCCTGGGAGTTCTCTGAGCACTGGGAAGTTCGGACCTGCTGCCTCTTGAGGCCTAACCTAACCATGGGTCTTCTGCTGAGGGTCCCTCCCCGTTTGCCTGCCTCCAAGGCAGCAGGCATTGGGCTCACCTCTGCACGACTAGAGGACTCAGCCTGCCCCATAGCAGGAAACTGTCCATTTGGGGCTGAAGCAAGGATTCATAGGAAAATCGGAGGGCCCCCCTCAGCCCATCGCAGGCAACCCCCACTTTCAGAGATGTCCCCGGATCCAATTAGTAGCTTCACACTGACCTTTAAACTTGCTCTCCACGGAGATCTTTTGAAATTCTCCACACTTCCAACCGATGGCATCATCCAGCATCAGTGCCTTACCCAGCTTTAGGTCTTGAGATGGATTAAAATGGGAAGTCATTACACTGATGACGACGTACTGGTGACCAAAAGATACATGCATAAATGCTTCATATCACTTGGCTTCAGGGAAATGCAAATCTAAACCCCTATAGATGCCATATCACATGAGGCCGAATATCTAAAATTAAGAAGACATGAAACTATACATGTTGGAGAGGATGTGGAGGAACGGGAACCCTCTTACACCCCTGTGAGAATGCAGTCCGGTACAGCCACTCCTGAAAATGGTACAGAGTTTCCTCAAGAAGTTATAAATAAAGTTACCCTATGTCCCAGGAATTGCACTACTGGGTATTGACCCCAAAGAGACAGAGATAGTGAAGACGGGACACATGCACCCCAGTGTTCATAGCAGCAATATCCATAATAGACAAACTGTGGAAGGAGTGCAGATGACCATGGATAGATGAATGGATAAAGAAAATGTGGATCATATATATAATGGAATTTTACTCAGGCATCAGAAAGGATGAATACTTACCATCACGCTGACCTGGGTGGAGCTGGAGGGTATTATGCTGAATGGAATAAGTCAATGAAAGAAAGACAATGATCATATGCTTTCACTCCAATGTGGAATATCAGAAACAAGGAAGAAGACCATAGGGGAAGGAAGGGAAAATAGAATGGGAAGTCATCAGAAAGGGAGAAAACCCATGATGGACTCTTAACTATCGCAACAAACTGATGTGTTGGAGGAGAAGTTGGGGGAGGGGTAACTGGGTGAGTAGCATTAAGGAGGTCACACAATACAATGAGCACTGGGTGTTACGACAGTAAATTTATTGAAGACTACATCTGAAACGAATGATGTACTGTAAGTTGGCTAATTGAATTTAAATTAAAGAACAAGAAACCTCGAATAAACAATCCTAAACATTTGTACGGAACCACTAAAGATTCCGAACACCCAGTGCAATGTGGAAAAGAAAAACAAAGCTGGAGGCCTCAGAATTTCAGATTTCAGGTTATACTACAAAGCTGCAGTCATCCTAACAAGACAGTACGGCACAAAAATAGACACAGCGACCAAAGGAACAGGATACAAGTTCAGACAGAAACCCACAATTATGTGGTCCATGAATCGTCCACAAAGCAAGCAACAATATCAAAAGGGAAAAGGACAGTCTCTACAACGAATGGTGTTGGGAAAACTAGACAGCTACGCACAAAAGAATGATATTAGACTGCTTTCTTACACAATACAGACAAACACAAAAGAGTTTCAAGACCTCAATATGAGACCTGAATCCATAAAAATCCTACAGGAGGGAAGACAGTAATTTCTTGACATGGACCATACCAACGTTTTTCTAGACTGTCTCCTGAGGCAACGGAAATGAAAGCAAAAATAAACTATTGGGAATACAGCAAAATAAAAAGTTTCCACACGGCAAAAGAACAATGAAAACGTAAAAATAATAAGACAACCTACTCAAAGGGAGAAGATATTTGCAAAGATCATATGCAATAAAGGGATAGTGTCCAAAACATATAGAACTGATACTACTCGACCCCCAAAAAACAAATAATCCAGTTAAAAAATATGCAGAAGACATGGACAGACATTTCTCCAAAGAAGAAATACAAATGGCCAACAGTCCCGTGAAAAGATGTTCACCATAACCGATCATCAGGAAAATGTAAATCCAAAGGACAATGAGGTAATACCTCAAACCTGTCAGAATGGCTAACATCAAAAGCACAACAAAGAGCAGGTGTTGGGAGGATGTGGATAAAGGGGAATCCTCGCGAACCGTGGGTGGGAATGCAAACTGTGGTGGCCACCGTGGAAAACAGTATAAAGGTTCCTCAAAAAATTAAATATAGAACTACCCTACGATCCAACAATCACACTACTCGTATTTACCCAAAGAATAGGAAAACAGTAACATAAAAGGATACGTGCACCCCTATGTTTCTTGCACCATTATTTACAATATCACAATATGGAAGCAACCCAAGTGTCTGTAGAAAAATTGACAAATGAGATGATAGATGTGTGTATTCACACACACACACACACACACACACACACACACACACACACTTACACACACACAATGGAGTATTACTCGGCTTGAAAAAGAATGAAACCTTGCCATTTGCCACCATAGGATGGAGCTAGAGAGTATTATACGAACTAAAATCAGTCAGTCAGAGAAAGACAAATCCCATACGATGTCACTCTAATGGGGAATTTAAGAAAGAAACAAAAATAAATAACTAAAAGAGAAAAAGGAGACACACCAAAATACAAACTCTTAACAATAGAGAACAAACGGATGGTTACCAGAGAGGAGGTGGATAGAGGGATGAGTGAAATAGATGAAGAGGATTAAGAGGAAGCTTTTCTTGATGACCACTGAGTAATATATAGAATTACTGAATCACTCTATTGTACACCTGAAACGAATGTAACACTGTATGTTAGCTCTAGTGGAATTAAAATAAATTTTTAAAAAAATTTTTCTTTCAGGAAGCTCTTTGAAAAAGCTTTTCCTGTGCACTGTGCATAAGCCCTACTTGGGAGGATTCACTCTACAATAATTATTCACTCCATGCCTCCAATTCAGATTTCACTGAGTTCTTACCGTGGATCCCAGCCCATGGGAGCCATGATCCTTTTCAGTCCAGGCTCAGCACCTATGCATTCAAGATTGGAAGTAGAGACACATGTCACTTCACAGTCCAGAAAGCTATTATTGTTTCTGTTTCAGTGTGAGAGAGTCACAGACTTTGGGACAGGTTTCAGAGCAGGTTTATTATGGATCCTGGATCTCTACTTCAATGTTCATTGCCTGGATCCATTTGGCTAATAGGTTCCCTGTGGATGGGCTTGCTTCCAAGCACATACATGGAAGATGCAACGGTGGGTGGGCTTGGTGGGGGACAGGAAGAAGACCAAAAGCAGACAAGGGTCTGACCCCTTCCCTGATCCAGGAACTGCTACGGGAGAGGGTACGGGAGGTAGAATCCATGCAAAACTCCAAGGTCACCAGCTGAACACAGGAGGCATAGGTCAAGGGATCGGGAGATGCAAGGGTTGAAGGCTGCTCAGAGCTACCTCTGGGAGGAAGGGAGGGAAGGAATGAGAAGGAGACACTGCCTGCCCCTGGCCCATGCCAGCTGCCCACCGCTCTGAAACGCATCAGTCTATGAGCTGACACAGCCTGGGCTCAGGATGGGCTGGCTCGGATCCCTCAATCCTCAGTGGAACAGCTGGCCCCAGGGCTCAGAGACATGCTGAGGGAGATGAGGGGGAAAGCTGCCCCACCCAAGTCATCCCCTCCTTGAGCAGACAACCCTTCAGAACTGCTAAAAAAAACCCGACTAACGGGGTTGAAAGACATGCCATGAATGAACTAAGGCATAGAGATATGTAAAATAACATTCATTTTTAAGTTCAGAGCTGTCATCTCAGGAAGTGGGGAGAGCTTCCCTGAAGAAGACTGAGGGGAGGGCAGGCCATGCTGAAAAGGGAGACATGGCTCTCCTGATTGGGGACCTGCAGCCTCCTTCCAGGGCAGGGCATCATCCTCGCATCACACGAGATCCATGGAAGTGTTCCATCAGGGCCAGATGTTTGTCTCAAGAAGGCTACCCTGGCATCGGACTGCACAGGGCACCAGGGACGAGGGCCAGATGGAGGACGGACAATACCCCGGAGGCCATGGGGCAAGAGCAGAGGCATATGACCTTGAAGATGATGATGAAATGCAGGAGGTGGCAGCATGGACCTGGCCCGAATGTACCATGGCAGCAGGGCCCACAGCTACACTGACTGGGTGCCTTCTGTGCCCGGTGTGGCTGACGTCATTGGGCCCAGACTAGTCCTGACCACAAGTCTAGGAAGTGTGCACCACCCCCGGCCTCCTCTCCCCTTGCAGCTGCTAGGAATCACAGTCACAGACCCTGGTCAGCTTTCGTGGAAACCAAGCAGTGGCTCCCCCACACGCTGCATTCTGGTGGTGGTCCAGTGCGACCCTCGTGCCTGGCCAGACACTGATGTCTACCTGTCTCCACACAAATCCACAGACAGGAGGGTGTCCCTGAATTCCACAGCACCTGATGAGACAGATCCACAGAACCCAACACCCAGTGGGTCACTCAGGACCTCACCTATGGTCATGGAGCTCACCATACCCTATTTCTGTCACTTCCCACAGAAAGCCTGGTTCTGATCCCCCACAATACCATACATCCTGGTTGCTGACCTGGGGTCATGCCATGACCCCACATGGCACCTTTCTTTAAGAGAAGGCTGTGCCAAAACCTCCAGAAAATATTTCTAATGAAGTACAAGTCCATCAGGAGTACGGTGTGAACGGTAGCACACAGCCTGCATGGTGGTAGTCAGTAATTCTAACAAGGGTTAACACCACCCCCCGTCTCACAAAACCTTCCTCCGTCCCCAAGGAACTCATGGTATGCCCTCAGAAAACCCTTCAGGAAACAAACCTTTCATCTGAATGCTCTCTTCACCTTCTGCTTCAAATCTTGTCCAACCACAATGATATGAAACTAGAAATCAGTCTCAAGAAAAAAATGGGAGAGTCAAAAATAGGTGGAGATTGGGGGGCCTGGGTGGATCAGTTGTTAAGGATCTGCCTTCAGCTCAGGTCGTGATCCCAGGATGCTGGGATCTAGCCCCGAATCAGGCTCCTTGCTCAGTGGGAAGCCTGCTTCTCCCTCTCCCACCCCCCTGCTTGCGTTCCCTCTCTCACTGTCTCACTATCTGTCAGATACTAAACAATCTTAAAAAAATATGTGGAGATTTAACCACATGCGACTGAACAACTTACAGTCAAAGAAAAAAATAAAAAAATTTTAGAAGTACCTTGACACTGATGAAAAAGACAACCTACAAAAACTTATGGGATGCAGCAAAAGTAGCTTTATGGGGGGCATTCATAGAAATTCAAGTCTTCATCAATCCATGAGAATGCTCTCCAATAAACAACCTGATTTATGTGGTAAAGAAGTAGAAAAACAACAACTACAACAAACAAAGCCCCAAATTAGTAGAAATAAGGAAATAACAAAAAGGAATGCATAAATAAATCCAACAGAGACTAAAAAGACAAAAAAAAAAAAACCCAATGAAAATGAGAGCTGCCTTTTTTGGAAAGATAAACAAAACTGACAAAATTAGCCAGACTCACCAAGAAAGACAGAGGACTCGAATACAATCAGAAAAATAAGATAATGGATTCCTGTCTCATATCAAAATCAAAAGAACTCTTCAACATTGGATACAACAACTTCTTGCAAGCCACGTCTCTAAAGGCAAAGGAAATAAAAGCAAAAATGAACTATTGGCACTTCATCAGGATAAAAAGCTTCTGCAGGGCAAAGCAAACGATCAACAAGACAAAAAGGCAACCTATGGAATCGAAGAAGATATCTGCAAATGATATTACAGATAAAGGGCTGGTATCCAAGATCTATAAAGAACTCCTCACACTCGACACCCAAAAAATGGGCAGAAGACACAAAGAGATACTTCTCCAGAGAAGACATACAAATGGCCAACAGACACATGAAAAAATGCTCCACATCACTTGCCATCAGGCAAATACAAATCAAAACGACAACGAGATACCACCTTACACCAGTTAGAATGGTTAAAATTAACAAGGCAGGGGGCACCTGGGTGGCACAGCGGTTAAGCATCTGCCTTCGGCTCAGGGCATGATCCTGGCATTATGGGATCGAGCCCCACTTCAGGCTCCTCCATTATGAGCCTGCTTCTTCCTCTCCCACTCCCCCTGCTTGTGTTCCCTCTCTCTCTGGCTGTCTCTATCTCTGTGGAATAAATAAATAAAATCTCGAAAAAAAAATAACAAGACCAGAAATAAAAAAAAGTCAGAGAGGATGTGGAGAAAGGGGAGCCCTCTTACACTACTCGAGAGAATTCGAGCAGGTACAACCACTTTTGAAAACAATATGGACGTTCCTCAAGACGTTAAACACAGAGCTATCCTACGACCCACCAATTGCAGTACTGGGTATTTACCCCATAGACACAGAGTAATGAAAAGAAGGGACACCTGTATCCCAATGTTCATAGCAGCAATGTCCATAATAGCCAAACTGTGGAAGGAGCCAAGATGTCCTTCAGCAGATGAATGGACAAAGAAGATGTGGTTCATCTATACAATGGAATATTATTCAGTCATCAAAAAGGATGAATACCCACCATTTGCACCAATGTGGATGGACCAGGAGGGGATTATGCTAAGTGAAATTAAGTGAAGCAGAGAAAGACAATTATCATATGGTTTCACTCTTATGTGGAATGGAAAAAAGCATGGAGGACATTAGAAGAAGGAAGGGAAAAGTGAGGGGGGGAATGAGAGGGGAAGATGAACCATGAGAAACTACTGACACTGGGAAACAAACTGAAGGTTGCAGAAAGGGAGGGGAAGGGGAAATGGGTTATCTTGGTGATATGTATTAAGGAGGGCACGTGTTGGGGCACCTGGGTCGCACAGCGGTTAAGCGTCTGCCTTCGGCTCAGGGCGTGATGCTGGCGTTATGTGATCAAGCCCCACAACAGGCTCCTCTGCTGTGAGCCTGGTCTTCCTCTCCCACTCCCCTGCTTGTGTTCCCTCTCTCGCTGGCTGTCTCTATCTCTGTCGAATAAATAAGTAAATTCTTTTTTAAGAAAAAAAGGAGGGCACGTGTCATAATGAGCACTAGGTGTTATATGCAAACAATGAATCATGGAACACTTCATCAAAAATAAATGAAGTACCGTAGGGTGAATAAGAATTTAAAAAAAAGAGAGAAATATATGAAATCCATACAGGAAAACTGTCACTATTTGAAAATGACAGGAAATCCCGAAAGATTCCACAAAAAAAAAAAAAAACTGTTAGAATAAACAAATTCAAGAAAGCTGCAGCATATAATGTCAATATAGAGACCTGTTGTCTTTATTTTTTTTCAGATTTTATTTATTTATTTGACAGGAAGAGAAAAAGCACGAGCAGGGGGAGTGTCAGAAAGAGGGGAAAGCAGACCCTCGCTTAGCGGGGAGCCCAACACGGGGCTCAATCCAAGAACTCTAGGATCATGACCTGAGCTGAAGATAGACGCTTCACTTATGGAGCCACCCAGATGACCTAACTTCTTGCATTTCTGTATACTGATGACACACTTTTGCAAAGAGAAATTAAAAAAGCAACGCCATTTACAATTGCATAAAAAAAATCTAGAAATAAAAGTAACCAAGAATGAGAAAGACATAGTACACTCAACACATGGCAGAAAAGAAATGAAAAATATGTGTGTTGAGGGGGGCAGAATGTATGGGTCAAAGATTTGGAAGGCAACACAAACAAATGGAAGCATACACCATGCTCCTTAACTGGAAGAGTTAATTATGTGAACATGTCCATCGTACCCAAAGCAATCGATAGATGTGATGAAATGCCTATCTGAATTCCAGTGGCATTATTCGAGCAAATAAAAAACAGTCCTCAAACTTGTATGGAATCACAAAAGACCCCAAATACCCAAAGCAACCTGGAGAAAGAGGTGCAGTCAACACACTCCTGGATTTCAAGCTAGATTACAAAGCTGTTGTCATCAAAACAGGATGGTACTGGCAGAAACACAGACACCAGGTCAGTGGAACAGAACAGAAAGCTCAGAAACTTACCCACATGTAGATGATCCTAACTTACGACACAGCAGCAGAAGATATGCCATGAGGGAAGGACTGTCTCTTCAGTGAGCGGTAACAGGCAAACTGGACACTAAATGCAGAAGAATATAACTGGGCCACTTTCCTACACCACATACAAAATTTTTAATGGATGAATGATTTGAATGTAAGACCTGAATCCATAAACCTCCAAGAAGACACAGGTACTAAGTCTCTCGACATTGGTTTTGGCAAAGAGTCTTCAGATCGGACACCAAATTCAAAGGCAACAAAAGCAAAAATAAACAAGTGGAACAACATCAAACTGAATCTTCCAAACGGCAAAAGAAACCATCAAAAACTTAAAAGGCCATTGACCCAATAAGAAAAAATATCTGCGAATCATATGTGTGAGAAGAGGCTAATATCCAAAATACACATAACGCTCCTACAAATAAAAACAAATATATATATATATATATATATATATATATATATATATATATATATATATATATATATATATATATATATATAAAATGTGGGGAAAATGTGAATAGATACTTTCCAAAGATGGCATACAGGTGCCAACAGACAGAAAAAGTTGTTCGACATCACTCATGATCTTCAGGGAAACATCAGTCAAACCCACAATCGGCTATCCCCTCACAACTGTTGGAACAGCAATTGTCCCAGAGACAGACCCCAGGTGGGGTCAAGGGTGTGGAAACTAGGAGACACTGTGCACTGTTGGTGGGATTGGAAATTGGTGCAGCCACTGTGACAAACGGTATGGAGGTTCCTGAAAAAATAAATACAACTACCCCATGACCCAGTAATGGCTCTACTGAGTATTGACTTGGAGAACACAAAA
Organism: Ursus americanus; assembly: GCF_024610735.1. Lineage (NCBI taxonomy): Eukaryota > Metazoa > Chordata > Mammalia > Carnivora > Ursidae > Ursus > Ursus americanus. The sequence goes on from NC_142137.1 coordinate 2,939,399, forward strand.
ATACTGCCTCAAAAAGACAGATGCACTCCCACGTTCACTGCAGCATTACTCACAAGAACTAGACATGGAAATGTAGACCTTGGGGGCCTTATGCCAAGTAACTCAGACACAGAAAGACCAATACCTATGCTGTCATGTTCATTCCACGTGGAATAAACAAATACTGAACGCATAGATACTGAGAGCAGATTGGTAGTGCCAGATTCGGGGATGGGGTGGTAGAAACGGGTGAAGGTGGTCAAAGTCTCAATATTTGAGTGAGAAAATACGACAGTCATGAAATGTTCTGTCCAGCATGGAGACTAAAACTAACCCCACAGCATGGGGTATAGGTTTCCCTCCTCTTTGAAAGTACAGGGCTTCTGAGAAACCTTGCACAGCAGAAATGGTGTCAAGAAGGAATGGCCATTAATTTACACGGAACAATTAGACAGTGTGCTCAGACTCCAAGATTCCTTCTCTTTGGCTTTTCTTAGGCCTCAGGACACAAGTTTCTAACGGAGGCCCAGCATAAATGAAGATAAAGCACAGCAGAGGCTCACAGACACCATTCAAAGTGCTGGTGGCTGGATGCAGAGAGCGGTTCCCAGCGGAAGGAGCTGGTTGGGGTGCACGCCGCCTCTGTTGTGCTTCTCCCCAAAACAAATGCTGAACGCGATTCTCACTGTTCACCTTTTTTCATAAGAGGGAAATCCTCTTTAGGTCTCTTCCTCTTACTGAAGATGGGTAATAACGTAGTTCTTTCAAGAAAGCCCAGTGTCTTACTGTGAACGTTTAAAAAGTGGGGGATACTTGTACTTGAGCATTGCTGAGGGAGGAGATGTGAAAGGTTCTCCCAGACACAAACCTCAGCAGATCCACCAGGAAAGGTACCTTCCTCAGCACGCAGAACACGGACTACCTCCTACCCCCTGAGAAACCCTCTCCTTCCCCTTGATCAGGACAACCCACAACAGCTGGGATTTACCCCAATTCCTCCATTCTCCTGCTCCTAATAGCTAACCCATCAGCAAATCCTGTGAGCTCCATCTTCAAAATGGACCCAGAATAGGTCTAACCACTCCATCCAAGGCCACCTGTCTGGTCCACAGTGCCTGAGTTCCTGGAAAAGCTTTGTCATTGACCTGCCTTGCCATCTTCAACCCTCTGTCATCTGTTCTCAACACTGTAGCCAGGATGGCCCAGTGAAACAGCGTCTCATGGGGTTATAGCCCTGCAATGGCTTTCTGTCACCCTCTGTCACCTCTCTGAGCTCATGTCCTAAGCTGTCTCCTGTGGCCACAGGGCCTTCTTGCTGCTCCTGGACATACCTGGAATTCTCCGGCCCCAGAACCTCTGCACATGCTTTCCCTTCTGTTCAGAATGCTCTTGATGTGTTCTCACTCATGTGTTCTCACTCATATTATACTGTCTGTATTCCTAAGGATCTTTGAGTATCTTACCCAGAGGTCCTCCACTGAGATAATGATCTTAATGATCACCATGGGTAGAGGTGAAAAGTCTCGCTGAATTCGTTCCAGTGTCCACATGACAAGAAAATCCTGATACTTGATAGGTTTCCAGATCGAGAAAACCAGAGATAAGAGGGAAATAGTACCCTGTATGGAACAACAAGGGATTTGGAGTCAATTTGGGGATCCCACTTAGGTTTCTGACACTAAAATCCTCTGTGACTCATATCATCTGAGTCCCTGTCTAACCACCTGAAAATGTGCCTAAAAATATCTACACTCTAGTTGAGAAGTTTAAGAGGCAGAATGCTACAAAGAGCCAGTATGATGTCTCTCAGGAACAGGTGCTCAGGACGCCATAATTGCTATTGTTTCTATTTCTTTTCCAGAAGAAAGAACACATGTTGAATCCATATTCCCAATAGATGACTCACCAGATGATTTTCAAACCTGAAGGAAGGCCAAGAAGTCGCTCTTGTGTCATATTTCACTCAGAAATCATGTTGTTGGACTGGTGAGGACGACACGATAGCAACGTCATCACTAAGAGTGGGGAGCTTCTAATTTCCATATGGCCATGTTGACCCCCTTAGCTCAGAACCACCAGAAAGGGCAGCTGAGGAGGGGGCACCGTCGTAACTATGAGTGGGGAGCTTCCGATTTCCATATGGCCATGTTGACCCCCTTAGCTCAGGGCCACCAGAAAGGACAGCTGAGGGGGACCACAGGCCAAGGCTGCCAGGTGTGGCTGGGGCAGGCAGAACTCTGACTTAAGGCTCAACTCCTGTCTAGGTTATTACAATGCTCTTCACAAAGAAAGTGCCATTGTGTGTGAGCCCTCATGTAGAAAAGGTTCAGAATTTCCATTGAGATTCCCTCTCTGACCTTTAGGATATGTAGCAAAGTTCCATTTAATTTTAAACATTGAAGGACTTCCTGGTTTTCTTTTCGCTATGACTGTGGCTCAATTCCCCTGTGGTCTAAGAATAGAATCTAGTTAATTTCAGGGTTTAACATTTGTAGACTTGATTCGTGGCCCCACCTATCATCTATTTGGCTACAGAGTCTATAACCACTTGAAAATAATGTATTCTGCACTTATTATGGAATGTTCCCTATATGTCAATTAGGTCACATTTGTTACCAATGTTTTGTCTGCTTTTTCTGTCAGATATTGAGAAAGGTATATTAAAATCTTCAAACAATGCCGCTCTATTCAACGTGGCATCGGAGAATCTACCAGTGTTTTAATGCAAGAGAAACAAAAAGTATAAGAATTGACGGGATAAATGTGACTATTCACAGATAATATGATTGTGTACATAGAAAATCCAAACCAGTCTATAAATACCCTATTAAATTCAAAATGCAATTTACAAATTTGAGATGGATTGTAGCGTCCCATTGGACAGTTTCTAAAAGAAAACGTAGAACCTGTCAATCTTGGGGTAGGACATAGGGTGCACTAACCATTTAAAAGAATTCAGTGGGACTTCATACAAATGTGACATTTCTCCTTATCTTATGACCATAAGAAAATGAAAAAGTGAACCGCAGGCTGGGAAGTAAAGAATTGCAATACACACACTGACAAAGACTTGTCAATAAAGAATTCCTCCTCATCAACCATAGAAAGTCTATTTATAAACGAATACTTCACAGAAGATTGACGGATCGCCAATAAGAACAGGAAAGGGTGCTCTACAGTATAATTTTCAGGAACAGCAAGGCCTTTCCTAAAATGAAAACATACACACAAACCAGTATTCCCTAGATGGATGACGTCCTTATTTCTGAGGACAGCTTGAAGAACAGACTAGCATCAAAATAAAGTGATGGAATTCCTGACACTCAGAGGATGGACAACGGACCTCAAACTACAGTACAATTTCTAGGCATCATTCGGTCCTCTGAAGGCAGACAACTACCACACCCCTTCCTACACCACACACGTTGCTTCCCAACCCCTACCATAAAAGAAGAAGATGAGAAACAGATAGGACTAGTAGGAAATAGCAAAAATCACATGTGGGGAGTATCCTGAAACACACTGATCACATAACTAGTGTAAGGAAGTGTAGGGAACTGACAAGGACAGAGAATCAAGAGGTACTTCTTTGGGAAATGCTGTCTGAAATCGTCACACGTTGGTACCAGCTAATGAGGGCTCTGAACACACCCTAGGGTTTGCTCACAAGGGTCTGCAACACCATCGCTGAGGACTGAAACTCTTCAAGACCTCAAAGCTTGCCTGATTGAATATTGGACTAAGACATTCCCATGTTCTGAAAACAGACACCAACTAATTGAAAGGTTCACCTGGGCTCTCTCAGAGACCCTACAATAAGCTGAACCATTCACTGATAATCAATTACACACACACACACAGACACACACACAGACACACACACACACAGACACACACCTGTCAATTCACCAATTACTTAAACATTCAAGGTTCTTCCTACCTTTTCTTTTTCACATTGATATTTATACTCACATGAAATGTCATCATTTCTAATGAACACTGATGCCAAAATAGAGATCCATTGACACAATATTCACAAAATGGAACTTCCCTGCTGTAATTTTCAATATAGTGTTTTTAAGTTCATACATATTTTAGGTTTTTGGTAACTTATACAGGAGAAGATCAGCATTGAAAAACTCTGAATACTGACAATGAGTTTTAAGCCTAGAGAACAAAAATTGTCCAATTTCATAGATAATAAGGAACCAAAGGGAAAGCATGGAGGTGTAGTCGAATAATTTTACACTTGTGCATCCTCTATTATTCTACTACTGACGGGCATGTTTTATTACCAGTATACATGCACCAATTATCTTCCACGTGCACCTGCACAGGTATAATGAATTACTACAGTAGAATGAAATGTCTGGGAACTACTTGGTGGCATCTATAATGAACAATTCAATTTCGATCTTATATTTGTGAACTTCCACTGTCTGTCCCTTTAGACAATGGACCCTAAACAGAAGGGGGAATGAACCACGAGAGACTATGGACTCTGGGAAACAAACTGAGGGCTTCAGAGGGGAGAGGCGTGGGGGATTGGGATGGGCCAGTGATGGGTATTAAGGAAGGTACATATTGCATGGAGCACTGGGTGTTATATGCAAATAACGAATCACGGAACACTACATCAAAAACTAAGGAAATACTGTATAGTGAGTAACATATCATAATAAAAAAATATTATTAGAAAAAAAAATTAAAGGTAAAAAAACAATACACCTTTTCTGTTTCAAGAACAATCACAATTGAGAAAAAAACTAACTTCCAAACCCTAAAGCAAAACACAGACCAAGTTCCATTTCACTCCCCTTTATTCACATTCTCTGTGGGTTCTAAGCAATTTCCGTACCTCCTTTCCTGCTGAGCAGGGAGCCCGTGCTCGATCCCAGAACCCTGGGATCATAACCTGAGCCAAAGCCACATGCTTAACTGGCTGAGCCAGCCAGGAGCCCCAGCCATGTTTTTCTTAAGCAAAAGGACACTTTCTCACGATGCCTTCACATGATATCACATGGTACCAGAGACCTGCATTTGCCTCTAGGAGGTTGCAGATGAAGGCAATTGCAAACTCTCACAGTGGTTTATCAAATACAATGACCTGCCTGGTGACAGTGAAACTCTTATGAGCCCACGAGAGGGTGCTGTGACACTCAGCTGTGGCTGGGCTGGCACAGAGAACCAAATCCATTTCCCTGCCTGATGTCTGTGAGGAACAGATGCCCCCACTGTGAATGAGACCCTGCCACTGAGCTGTCCAGAGATGGCCATCCTCACGGAGGATGAGGATAAAGGACAATGCCTGAGGAGACCTCATCTGTCTCTTTTATCTTTTCATATTTTTGACAGTGGACAAATCACTGCCTAGGAGTCCCCAACTACCTTAGTCTCATCTGTGAATGACCAAGACGTTTTACAAAACACTTAAGATTTTGACCTCACAAATGCCCACAACCGCTTACCATAGGGATTCAACATTAAGCAAAGATACTGTTCGTTGGAAGAGAGGTCCTGCCCACTGTTGTTTCTCACTTATATGCTCATCTTCCTTACCTCATGGTAACATAACCACCTTGATTCCTGCTTCCGTCTTCAGGAAGGCTGAGGTGACTTGAAGGGCATTACCCTGACATCGTTCTTTCTTAGCAATAAGATGTGGACATTTCCCTAGTCCTACACACTCAAAGTTGAATCGGAATCAGGATTGAGGAGGCTGATGAGAGTTGAAGGTGTTTTCCTGTACATGGTGGTTTATTACCAATAAGCATGGGTCAGAGTCCTCGAAATTCCAGAACCTTTTCATTAATGCTTCCTAATCGTGAAAGATGATGTACATTGGTCTTTCCCTGTATAGTGTGGTGACTCAGAGAAAAGTGCTTAGCCCTTTCATCAGACTTCCACGACCACTTTGGGGCTGGCTTCCATATTCACAAAGGATGATGTTAGGGCTAAGAGGGTTCCTGTACAGTGTTATTTCTTGCAGATAAGTGCATAGCATTTTTGTTACATTGCCAGAACCACTTAGCGCCGGGCTTGCAGGCCTCCTGGGGACGAACCCTAACCCTAGGTTGGCCCCCGAGGGGCCCCTCCAAAGGGGCCTGGCGCCACAACACCGGGGATTGGCGACCCCCAAGCCCAGCGCCAGAGTCACCCTGCCGCCCCGCAGCAACCCGGGCTGCTAGGGGCGCCGCCAGTCTTTCAGGGCGAGAGAATGGGCTGGGCCCTCCAAGCCCCCAGCGACCTTCCAAGGCCCCCCGCACCAAAACGCTTGGGTCCACACTGCCTCTCGCCAGTGCCCTCACCTCGGCCTGCCCCTCCGCCTGCCACAGAGCTGGCGGAACAGGCCTGCTGGACTCCTGGGGGATAACATTTACCCTAGGTCGGCCCCCGAGGGGCCCATCCCAAGGAGCCTGGCACCACAATGCCGGGTATTTGGGACCCCCAAGCCCCAGTGTTGGACTCACTCTGCCACCCCGCAAGCACCCAGAGCGCTAGGGGCGTTGCCAGTCATTCAATAAGGGAGAACGGGCAGGGCCCTCTGATCCCCCTATGACCTTCGAAGGCTCCCGGCACAAAAACTCTGGCTCCCATGCTCCTGCTCCCAGCGCCCTAACCTCGGCCCACCCCTCCGCTCACTGCAGAGCTGGCGGATCGGGCCTGCTGGCTTCCTGGGGCTAACCCTATCCCTAGGTCGCCCCCGTCGGGCCACTCCCAAGTGGCCTGGCACCGCATGCCACGGATTGGGGACCCCCAAGTCCCAGCGCCGGACGCACCCTGCGGCCCCGCCGCCACATGGGGTGCTAGGGGCGTCGCCAGTCCTTCAGGGTGACAGAACGGGCAGTACCCTCCGAGCCACCTGCGACCTTCGAAGGCACCCCAAGCCAAAGCCAAAATGCTCTGGCCCACGCTCCCGTTCACCAGATACCTCACCTCCGCCCACACCTCCATTACCGCACATGGGCGGATCGAGCCTGCCAGCCTCCTGGGGGCTAACCCTAACCCTAGGTCGCCCACCAAGGGGCCCATCGTAGGGGCCTGCCACCGCAACGCCTGGGATTGGGAATCCCCAAGCCGCAGCACCAGACTCACCATTTGGCCCGCTGCCACCCGGGCCGCTAGGGGCTCCACCGGTCATTCCGGACGGGAGAACGGGCAAGGCCCAACTAGCCCCCGGCGACATTCGAAGGCCCCACAAGCCAAAACGCTGGGTACTACGCTCCCGCTCGCCAGCGCCCTCACTTAGGCCCACACCTTCATTCACCGCACAGCCGGCAGATCGGGCCTGCCGGCATCCTGGGGGCTAACCCTAACCCTAGGTGGGCCACTGAGAGGCCTCTCACAAGGGGCCTGGCACAGCAATGCCAGAGATTGGGGACACCGAGCCACAGCACCTCACTCACCCTGCTGACACGTCGCCACCCGGTCCGATATGGGCACCGCCGTTCATTCAGGCCGGGAGTAAGAGCAGGTCCCTCAGAGCCCCCGGCGACCTTCGAAGGCCCCTCACACCAAAATTCAGGGACCCACGCTCCCGCTCACCATCGCCCTCACCTCGGCCGGACCATCCGCTCGTGGCACAGCAGGCGGATCAGGCCTGCTGGCCTACTGCGGTCTAACCCTAACCCTAACCCCTAACCCCTAACCCTAAGCCCTAAACCCTAACCCTTAACCCTAACCCTAAACCCCAAAACCTAAACCTAAACCCTAAACCTACCCCGACCCCTACACTACCCCCAACCCTACCCTTAACCCTACCACTTCAGCCAACCCTACACCTAACCCGTACCCTAACCCGCACCCTAAACAATACGCTAACCCGTACCTTATCCCTAACCTGGACCCTAACCCATACCCTAACCCATACCTAACCCTAACATGTACCCTAACCCATACCCTAACCCTAAACCATACCCTATCCCTAACCTGTTCCCTAACTTGTATCCTAACTCTAACCCTAATCCGTAACCAAACCCGTAATGTAACCCTAACCCGTACCCTACCCTAAACCGTACCCTAAACTGTACACTAACTTGTACGCTAACCCGTACTCTAAACTGTACCCTCACCCATATCCTAAACCGTACCTAACGCGTACCCTAACCCGTACACTAACCCTAACCCATACCCTAACACTAACCCGAACTCCAACACTAACCCTAACCCTAAACCCAAACCCTAATCCCTAACCCGTGCCCTAAACCTTAATCCGTACCCTAACCCATAACCCCTAAACTGTAACCCCTAAAGCCAACCCTAACCCATACCCTCACCTTACCCTAACCCTAACCCCTACCCTCACCCGTACCCTAACAGTAACGCATACCCTAACCCAAACCCGTACCCTAATCTGTACCGTAACCCTGGGGATTGGGTACACCTGAACCCCACCACGGGACTCAGCCTGCCCCCCTCAGGAAACCATGCCCCTTGGGGCGCCACAGAGCATCCCGTGCAGGAGAACTGGTAGGGCCCACCTGAGCCCCCAGTGATCCTCAGCGGCCCCCTACACCCCAACCCTGATGCCCACGCTCATCCCGCCCCATGCCTTCCCTTCAGCCTGCCACCGAGCTCGTCGCAAAGCCAGCAGATCAGGACTGCCGGGTTCCTGGGGCCTAGACCTGACACTAGGTCGGCTGGGGATGGCCCTCCCCCGGGAACCGGGGTCGCAGCCGGCGACTGGGGACACCTGAGCCCCACTGCAGGACAAAGCCTGCCACCCCGCAGGAAACCGTGCCCCTTGGGGCTCTATGGCGCATACAGGGCTCGAGAACTTGGGGAGGCCCCCGGAGCCTATCCTCAGCTTTGGCAGCCCCCGTGCCCCAACCCTGAGGCCCATGCTCACCCTCCCCCATGGCCTCATCTCATCACTCCACGGAGATCGCCGCACAGCCTGCAGATTGGCGCTGCCGGGCTCCTGGACCCTAACCCTTACCCTAGGATGGCCACAGAGGGGCCCCTCTCCAGGGTCCTGGCACCCCACTCAAGGGGATTGGGGACACGCAAGCCACACTGTAGGACTCAGCCTGCAGCCCACAGGAAACTGTACCATTTTGGGGCACAACAGAGCATTCAGGGCAAGAGAATTGGGGCACCCCCTGAGAGCCCCTGCTGGTGAACTCTGACATTTGTGGGCCCATCTGGATGAAACCCCAAGGCTCACATTCACCCGCCCTTGTGCCCTCATCTCAGTCGGCCTGGGAGTTCTCTGAGCACTGGGCAGTTCAGACCTGCTGTCTCTTGAGGCCTAACCTAACCCTGGGTCCTCTGCTGAGGGTCCCCTCCCCGTTTGCCTGCCTCCAGGATACCAGGCATTGGGCTCACCTCTGCACGACTAGAGGACTCAGGCTGCCCCACAGCAGAAAACTGTTCGTTTGGGGATACAGCAAGGATTCATAGCAGGAAAATCGAAGGGCCCCCAATTAGCCCATCCCAGGGAAACCCCACTTTCAGAGATCTCCCCGGATCCAAAGGTCAGCTTCACACTGACCTTTAAACTTGCTCTCCATGGAGATCTTTTGAAATTCTCCACACTTCCAACCAATGGCATCATCCAGCTTCAGTGCCTTACCCAGCTTTAGGTCTTGAGATGGATTAAAATGGGAAGTCATTTCACTGATGACGACGTACTGGTGACCAAAATATACATGCATAAATGATTCATATCACTTGGCTTCAGGGAAATGCAAATCTAAACCCCTATAGATGCCATATCACATGAGGCTGAATATCTAAAAATAAGAAGACATGAAACTACACATGTGGAGAGGATGTGGAGAAACGGGAACCCTCTTACACCCCTGTGCGAATGCAGTCCGGTACAGCCACTCTTGAAAATGGTACGGAGTTTCCTCAAGAAGTTATAAAGAAAGCTACCCTATGTCCCAGCAATTGCACTACTGGGTATTTTCCCAAAACAGACAGAGGTAGTGAAGACGGGACACATGCACCCAAGTGTTCATAGCAGCAATATCCATAATAGACAAACTGTGGAAAAGTGCAGATGACCATCAACAGATGAATGGATAAAGAAGATGTGGATCATATATATAATGGAATATTGCTCAGCCATCAGAAAGGATGAGTACTTACCATCACACCGACCTGGGTGGAGCTGGAGGGTATTATGCTGAATGGAATAAGCCAATGAAAGAAAGGCAATGATCATATGCTTTCACTCCAATGTGGAATATCAGAAACAAGGAAGAAGACCATAGGGGAAGGAAGGGAAAATAGAATGGGAAGTCATCAGAAAGGGAGAAAACCCATGATGGACTCTTAACTATCGCAACAAACTGATGATTGCTGGAAGAGAAGTTGGGGGGGGTAACTGGATGAGTATCATTAAGGAGGCCACACGATACAATGAGCACTGGGTGTTACACACGACTGATAATTTATTGAAGACTACATCTGAAACTAATGGTGTACTGTAAGTTGGCTAATTGAATTTAAATTAAAGAACAAAAGACCCCGAATAAACAATCCTAAACATTTGTATGGAACCACTAAAGATTCCAAACAGCCAGTGCAATGTGGAAAAGAAAAACAAAGCTGGAGGACTCACAATTTCAGATTTCAGGTTATACTACAAAGCTGCAGTCATCCTAACAAGACAGTACGGCACAAAAATAGACACAGCAACCAAAGGAACAGGATACAAGTTCAGACAGAAACCCACAATTATGTGGTCCATGAATCTTCCACAAAGCAAGCAACGATATCAAAACGGAAAAGGTCAGTATCTACAACAAATCGTGTTGGGAAAACTAGACAGCTACGCACGAAAGAATGAAATTAGACTGCTTTCTTACACAACTCAGACGAACACAAAACAGTTTCAAGACCTCAATATGAGACCTGAATCCATAAAAATCCTACAGGAGGGAAGACAATAACTTCTTGACATGGACCATACCAACATTTTTCTGGACTGTCTCCTGAGGCAAAGGAAATGAAAGCAAAAATAAATTATTGGGAATACAGCAAAATAAAAAGTTTCCACATGGCAGAAGAACAATGAAAACGTAAAAATAATAAGACAACCTACTCAAAGGGAGAAGATATTTGCAATGATCATATGCAATAAAGGGATAGTGTCCAAAACATATACAACTGATACTACCTGAACCCCAAAAATATTCCAGTTAAAAAATAGGCAGAAGACATGGACAGACATTTCTCCAAAGAAGAAATACAAATGGCCAACAGCCCCATGAAAAGATGTTCACCATCACCCATCATCAGGAAAATGTAAATCCAAAGGACAATGAGGTAATACCTCAATCCTGTCAGAATGGCTAACATCAAAAGCACAAGAAAGCACAGGTGTTGGGAGGATGTGGATAAAGGGGAATCCTCGCGAACTGTGGGTGGGAATGCAAACTGTGGTGGCCACCGTGGAAAACAGTATGAAGGTTCCTCAAAAAATTAAATATAGAACTACCCTATGATCCAACAATCACACTACTCGTATTTACCCAAAGAATAGGAAAGCAGTAACTTAAAAGGATACGTGCACACCTATGTTTCTTGCACCATTATTTACAATATCACAATATGGAAGCAACCCAAGTATCTGTAGAAAAATTGACAAATGAGATGATAGATGTGTGTATTCACGCACACACACACACACACACACACACACACACAAAGGAGTATTACTCGGCTTGAAAAAGAATGAAACCGTGCCATTTGCACCCACATGGATGGAGCTAGAGAGTATTATCCAAACTGAAATCAGTCAGTCAGAGAAAGACAAATCCCATACGATGTCACTCTAATGGGGAATTTAAAAAACAAACAAAATTAAATAACTAAAAGAGAAAAAGGAGACACACCAAAATACAAACTCTTAACAAGAGAGAACAAACGGATGGTTACCAGAGAGGAGGTGGATAGAAGGATGAGTGAAAGAGATGAAGCGGATTAAGAAGACGCTTTTCTTGATGACCATGCGTAATATATAGAATTACTGAATCACTCTATTGTACACCTGAAACGAATGTAACACTGTATGTTAGCTCTAGTGGAATTAAAATAAATTTTTAAAAAAGATTTTTCTTTCAGGAAGCTCTTTGAAAAAGCTTTTCCTATGCACTGTTCATAAGCCCTACTTGGGAGGATTCACTCTACAATAATTATTCTCTCTATGCCTCAAATTCTGATTTCACTGAGTTCTTACTGTGGATCCCAGCCCACGTGAGCCATGGTCCTTTTCAGTCCAGGCTCAGCACCTATGCATTCAAGATTGGAAGTAGAGACACATGTCACTTCACAGTCCAGAAAGCTATTATTGTTTCTGTTTCAGTGTGAGAGAGTCACAGACATTGGGACAGGTTTCAGAGCAGGTATATTATGGATCCTGGATCTCTACTTCAATGTTCATTGCCTGGATCCATTTGGCTAATAGGTTCCCTGTGGATGGGCTTGCTTCCAAGCACATACATGGAAGATGCAACGATGAGTGGGCTTGGTGCGGGATAGGAAGACCAAAAACAGACAAGGGTCCGACCCCCCTGATCCAGGAACTGCTACAGGAGAGGGTACGGGAGGTAGAATCCATGTGAAATTCCAAGGTCATCAGCTGAACACAGGAGGCATAGGTCAAGGGATCTGGAGATGCAAGGGTTGAAGGCTGCTCTGAGCTACCTATGGGAGGAAGGGAGGGAAGGAATGAGGAGAACACTGCCTGCCCCTGGCCCATGCCAGCTGCCCACCGCTCCGACACACATCAGTCTACACAACTGACACAACCTGGGCTCAGGATGGGCTGGCTCGGGTCCCTCAATCCTCAGTGGGACAGCTGGCCCCAGGGCTCAGAGACATGCTGAGGGAGATGAGAGGGAAAGCTGCCCCACCCAGCTCATCCCCTCCCTGAGCAGACAGACCTTCAGAACTGCTAAAAAAAAAAAACCACTAATGGGGTTGAAAGACATGCCATGGATGAACTAAGGCATAGAGATATGTAAAATAACATTCATTTTTAAGTTCAGAGCTGTCATCTCAGGAAGTTGGGAGAGCTTCCCTGAAGAAGACTGAGGGGAGGGCAGGCCATGCTGGAAAGGGAGACATGGCTCTCCTGATTGGGGACCTGCAGCCCCCTTCCAGGGCAGGGCATCATCCTCGCATCACACGAGATCCATGGAAGTGTTCCATCAGGGCCAGATGTTTGTCTCGAGAAGGCTACCCTGGCATCGGCCTGCACAGGGCAACAGGGACAAGGGCAGATGGAGGATGGACAACACCCCAGAGGCCATAGGGCAAGAGCAGAGGCACATGACCTTGAAGATAATGATGAAAAGCAGGAGGGGGCAGCATGGAGCCGGCCCAAAAGTGCCATGGGAGTAGTGCCCACAGCTACACTGACTGGGTGCCTTCTGTGCCCGGTGTGGCTGACTTCAGTGGGCTCCAGACTAGTCCTGACCACAAGTCTAGGAAGTGTGCACCACCCCCGGCCCCCTCTCCCCTTGCAGGTGCTAGGAATCACGGTCACAGACCCTGGTCAGCTTTCGTGGAAACCAAGCAGTGTCTCCCCCGCACGCTGCACCTCTGGTGGTGGTCCAGTGCGACCCTCGTGCCTGGCCAGACACTGATGTCTACCTGTCTCCACACAAATCCACAGACAGGAGGGTGTCCCTGAATTCCACAGCACCTGATGAGACAGATCCACAGAACCCAACACCCAGTGGGTCACCTGGGACCTCAAGTATGGTTATGGAGCTCACCATACCCTATTTCTTTCACTTCCCACAGAAAGCCTGGTTCTGATCCCCCACAATACCATGCATCCTGGTTGCTGACCTGGGGTCATTGCATGAACTCACATGGCACCTTTCTTTTAGAGACAGCTAGGCCTACACCTCCTAGAAAATATTCCTAATGAAGTACAAGTCCATCAGGACTACGGTGTGAATGGTAGCACACAGCCTGCATGGTAGTAGTCAGTAATTCTAACAAGGGTTAACCCCAACCCCCGTCTCACAAAACCTTCCTCTGTCCCCACGGAACTCATGGTCTGTCCTCAGAAAACCCTCCAGGAAACAATCCTTTCATCTGAATGCTCTCTTCACCTTCTGCTTCAAATCTTGTCCAACCACAATGATATGAAACTAGAAATCAGTATCAAGGAAAAAATGGGAGAGTCAAAAATAGGTGGAGATTGGGGGGCCTGGGTGGCTCAGTCTTAAGGATCTGCCTTCAGCTCAGGTCCTGATCTCAGGATCCTGGGATCTAGCCCCGAATCAGGCTCCTTGCTCAGTGGGAAGCCTGCTTCTCCCTCTCCCAACCGCCTGCTTGCGTTCCCTCTCTCGCTGTCTCACTACTGTCAGATACTTAAATAATCTTTAAAAAATATGTGGAGATTTAACAACATGCTACTGAACAACCAACAGTCAAAGAAGAAAAAAAATTAGAAGTACCTCATCACTGATGAAAAAGACAACCTACAAAAACTTATGGGATGAAGCAAAGGTAGCTCTACTGGGGACCTTCATAGAAATTCAAGTCTTCGTCAGTCCATGAGAATGCTCTCCAATAAACAACCTGATTTATGTGGTAAAGAAGTAGAAAATAAAACAACAAACAAAGCCCCAAATTAGTAGAAATAAGGAAATAACAAAAAGGAATGCATAAATAAATCCAACAGAGACTAAAAAGACAAAAAAATAAAAACCATGAAAATGAGAGCTGCCTTTTTTGGAAAGATAAACAAAACTGACAAACTTAGCTAGACTCACCGAGAAAGACAGAGGACTCGAATACAATCAGGAAAGAAAGATAATGGATTCCTGTCTCATATCAAAATCAAAAGAACTCTTCAAACTTAGACACAACAACTTCTTGCAAGATAGGTCTCTAAAGGCAAAGGAAATAAAAGCAAAAATGAACTATTGGCACTTCGTCAAGATAAAAAGCTTCTGCACGACAAAGCAAACGATCAACAAAACAAAAAGGCAACCTATGGAATTGAAGAAGATATCTGCAAATGATATTACAGATAAAGGGCTGGTATCCAAGATCTATAAAGAACTCCTCAAACTCGACACCCAAAAATGGCAGAAGACACAAAGAGATATTTCTCCAGAGAAGACATACAAATGGCCAACAGACACATGAAAAATGCTCCACATCACTTGCTATCAGGCAAATACAAATCAAAATGACAATGAGATACCACCTTACACAAGTTAGAATGGTTAAAAGTAACAAGGCAGGGGGCACCTGGGTGGCACAGTGGTTAAGCGTCTGCCTTAATCTCAGGGCGTGATCCTGGCATTATGGGATCGAGCCCGACATCAGGCTCCTCTATGAGCCTGCTTCTTCCTCTCCCACTCCCCCAGCTTGTGTTCCCCTCTCGCTGGCTGTCTCTATCTCTGTGGAATAAATAAATAAAATCTTGAAAAAAAAAATAACAAGACACTAAATAAAAAAATGTCAGAGAGGATGTGGAGAAAGCAGAACCCTCTTACACCACTCGTGAGAATTCAAGCTGGTACAGCCACTTTTGAAAACAATATGGAGGTTCCTCCAGACGTTAAACACAGAGCTATCTTACGACCCACCAATTGCACTACAGGGTATTTACCCCATAGACACAAGTAATGAAAAAAAGGGACACCTGTATTCCAATGTTCAGAGCAGCAATGTCCATAATAGCCAAACTGTGGAAGGAGCCAAGATGTCCTTCAGCAGATGAATAGACAAAGAAGATGTGGTTCATCTGTACAATGGAATATTACTCAGTCATCAGAAAGGATGAATACCCACCATTTGCAACAACGTGGATGGACCAGGAGGGGATTATGCTAAGTGAAATTAAGTCAAGCAGAGAAAGACAATTATCATACGGTTTCACTCCTATGTGGAGTGAAGGAATAGCATGGAGGACATTAGGAGAAGGAAGGGAAAAGTGAAGGGGCGGAATGAGAGGGGGAGATGAACCATGAGAGACTATTGACTTGGGAAACAAACTGAAGGTTGCAAAAAGGGAGGGGTAGGGGAATGGGTTATCCTGGTGATGGGTATTAAGGAGGGCACGTGTCATAATGAGCACTAGGTGTTATATGCAAACAATGAATCATGAAACACTACATCAAAAACAAATGAAGTACTGTAGGGTGACTAACATCATTTAAAAAAAAGAGAAAGATATGAAATCCATACAGGTAAACTGTCACAATTTGCAAATGGCATGAAATCCCGAATGATTCCACAAAAAAAAAAAAAAAACCTGTTAGAATAAACAAATTCAAGAAAGCTGCAGGACATAAAGTCAATATACAAAGACCTGTTATCTTTATTTATTTTCAAATTTTATTTATTTATTTGACAGGAAGAGAAAAAGCACGAGCAGGGGGAGTGTCAGAAAGAGGGAAAAGCAGACCCTCGCTAAGCGGGGAGCCCAACACAGGGCTCGAACCCAGAACTCTGGGTTCATGACCTGAGCTGAAGAGAGACGCTTCACCTATGGGGCCACACAGATGACCCAATTTCTTCCATTTCTGTATACTGATGACACACTTTCCCAAAGAGAAATTAAAAAAGCAATGCCATTTACAATTGCATCAAAAAAAATCTAGGAATAAAAGTAACCAAAAATGAGAAAGACATAGTACACTCAACACATGGCAGAAAAGACATGAAAAGCATGTGTGTCGAGGGAGGCAGGATGTATGGGTCAAGATTTGGAAGGCAACACAAACAATTGGAAGCATACGCCATGCTCCTTAACTGGAAGAGTTAATTATGTGAACATGTCCATCGTACCCAAAGCAATCAACAGATATGATGAAATCCCTATGTGAATTCCAGTGGCATTATTCGAGCAAATAGAAAACAGTCCTCAAACTTGTATGGAATCACAAAAGACCCCAAATACCCAAAGCAACCTGGAGAAAGAAAGGTGCAGTCAATACACTCCTGGATTTCAAGCTAGATTACAAAGCTGTTGTCATCAAAACAGGATGGTACTGGCATAAACACAGACACCAGGTCAGTGGAACAGAACAGAAAGCTCAGAAACTTACCCACACGTAGATGATCCTAACTTACGACACAGCAGCAGAAGATATGCCATGAGGGAAGGACTGTGTCTTCAGTGAGCGGTAACAGGCAAACTGGACACTAAATGCAGAAGAATATAACTGGGTCACTTTCTTACACCACACACAAAATTTTTAATGGATGAATGATTTGAACATAAGACCTGAATCCATAAACCTCCAAGAAGACACAGGTACTAAGTCTCTCGACATTGGATTTGGCAAGGAGTCTTCAGATCGGACACCAAATGCAAAGGCAACAAAAGCAAAAATAAACAAGTGGAACAACATCAAACTGAAATCTTCCACACGGCAAAAGAAACCATCAAAAACTTAAAAGGCCACTGACCCAATAAGAAAAGAATATCTGCAAATCATATGTGTTAGAAGAGGCTAATATCCAAAATACACACAACAGTCATACAAATGAAAAAAAATACTGTATAAAAAATGGGCAGAATATGTGAATAGATACTTACCAAAGATGGCACACAGGTGCCAACAGACAGAAAAAGTTGTTCGACATCACTCATCATCGTCAGGGAAACATCAGTCAAACCCACAATCGGCTATCCCCTCACAACTGTTGGAACAGCAATTCTCCCAGAGACAGACACCAGGTGGGGTCAAGGGTGTGCAGATGAGGAGACACTGTGCACTGTTGGTGGGAATGGAAATTGGTGCAGCCACTGTGACAAACGGTATGGAGGTTCCTGAAAAAATAAAAGCAACTACCACATGACCCAGTAATGGCTCTACTGAGTATTGATTCGGAAAACACAAAAATGCTGCCTCAAAAAGACAGATGCACTCCCACGTTCACTGCAGCATTATTCACAAGAACCAGACATGGAAACACAGACCTTGGGGGCCTTATGCCAAGTAACTCAGACACAGAAAGACCAATACCAGATGCTCTCATGTACATTCCACGTGGAATAAACAAATACTGAACGCATAGACACTGAGAGCAGATTGGTAGGTGCCAGTTTCGGGGGTGGGGTGGTAGAATCGGGTGAAGGTGGTCAAAGTCTCAATGTTTGAGTGAGAAAATCTGACAGTCATGAAATGTTCTGTCCAGCATGGAGACTAAAACTAACCCCGCAGCATGGGGTATACGTTTCCCTGTTCTTTGAAAGTATAGGACTTCTGAGAAACCTTGCACAGCAGAAATGGTGTCAAGAGGAATGGCCATTAATTTACATGAACAATTAGACAGTGTGCTCAGACTCCAAAATTCCTTCTCTTTGGATTTCCTTAGGCCTCAGGACACAAGTTTCTAAGGGAGGCCCAGCATAAATGAAGATAAAGCACAGCAAGGCCCACAGACACCATTCAAAGTGCTGGTGGCTGGATGCAGAGAGCGGTTCCCAGTGGAAGGAGCTGGTTGGGGTGCACGCGGCCTCTGACATGCTTCTCCCGAAAACAGATGCTGGACGCGATTCCACTGTTCACCTTTTTTCATAAGAGGAAAATCCTCTTCAGGTCTCTTCCTCTTACTGAAGCTGGGTAATAACGTAGTTCTTTCAAGAAAGCCCAGTGTCTTACTGTGAACATTTAAAAAGTGGGGGATACTTGTACTTGAGCATTGCTGAGGGAGGAGATGTGAAAGGTTCTCCCAGACACAAACCTCAGCAGATCCACCAGGAAAGACACCTTCCTCAGCATGCTGAACACGGACTAGCTCCTACCCCCAGAAACCCTCTCCTTCCCCTCGATCAGGACAACCCACAACAGCTGGGAGTACCCCAATTCCTCCGTTCCCCTGCTCCTAATAGCTAACCCATCAGCAAATCCTGTGAGCTCCATCTTCAAAATGGACCCAGAATAGGTCTAACCACTCCATCCAAGGCCACCTGTCTGGTCCACAGTGCCTGAGTTCCTGGAAAAGCTTCATTATTGACCTGCCTTGCAATCTTCAACCCTCTGTCATCTGTTCTCAACACTGTCGCCAGGATGGTCCAGTGAAACAGGGTCTCATGGGATTATAGCCATGCAATGGCTCTCTGTCACCCTCTGTCACCTCTCGGAGCTCATGTCCTAAGCTGTCTCCTGTGGCCACAGGGCCTTCTTGCTGCTCCTGGACATACCTGGAATTCTCCTGCCCCAGAGCCTTTGTACATGCTTTCCCTTCTGTTTCGAATGCTCTTGATGTGTTCTCACTCACCTTCGGAGAAGTCTGAATTGTAGTGATAGGGACAGAAGATGAGGCTGTGTGTGTTGGGTGAGGCTGGTGGTCCAGAAGAAGGTTCTGTGCCAGCTCTCTGCCTGTGCCTCCCTTGTCTTCAGCCAGGAACTTGCACACAGCCCTCACCTGTCACAACTCTCACCCAGGAGACCCACAGCCACCGCTGGAGACCACCCTGCCCCCACACTGCTGCAAAATGCATTCAGGTCTCCTATGGGACACCTGTCAGCTTTACCCAGACCTGGAACTCCCCCGTCTCCTGCAAAGCTCCCGGATTCCTCCTCTTCTTCCAAAATCACACTGGCGCAAGGCTTTCATGAGAAAGCTATAACGATAACTAATGAAAGGTTCACACCTACGTTCCCCTTCTGTTGCCTTTTTCTCCACCTTCTTTCCTACCTGTGCAAACTGTAACAAAGCAGTGGAACATGAACATGCTCTAAGACCTGAATCTTTCACTGCAGCTTTCTGAGGATTCCTTATGTGATAAGAAACTAGTGTATCCTACAACAGGGTGTTTTACAACTCTCATCTATAGAATACTACAGCCCAATTCACTACAATTTTACCTCACTCTTCATGAAGCAGAACACTTTTTTCTTTCTTCTCTTACTTAAATTCCAGTTAGTTCACATGCCATGGAATATTCACCTCAGGGGTAGCTTTTAGTGATTCCTCACCTGCATACAGTATCCGGTGCTCATCACAACTGCCCTCCTTAATACCCCTCACCCATTTAACTCTTCCCTCCACGCCCCTGTCCTGCAGCAACACTCAGTTTGTTCTCCAAAGTTGAGTCTATTTCCTTGTTTGCCTCTCTCATCACCCCTCCACTCTGTTCATCTGTTTTCTTTCTGAAATTCCACAAGCATGAGAGCATGGGATATTTGTCTTTCCTCAATGATTTTGCTTAGCTTAATACACTCTAGGTCCATCCACTTCATTGCAAATGGTAAGATTTCATTCTTTTTGAAACTCGTCATATTCCATTATATATATGTATCCCACATCTGCTTTATCCATTCATCAGTGCATAGACTTTGGGATTCTCTCCATAGTTTGGCTACTTTGGACATTGCTGCTATAAAGATCATGGTGCATGTTCCCCCTTTGAATCTGCATTTTTGTATCCTTTGGGTAAATACCTAGGAGAGCAATTGCTGGATCATGGGGTTGTTCAATGTTTAACTTTTTGAGGAACCCCCACACTGTTTCCCAGACTGGCTGCACCACTTTGCATTCCCACCAACAGGATGGGAGGGTTCCCCTTTAAGCAGAACATTATCTGCCGGCAATTTCATAACAGGAAACAAAACCTCTGGGAGGTGCACCAAGGGTCAGGCAAGCAGTTGCAGACTTCACCCCAAGGCTCCTGACGCCAAGCCCCTTGAAGCCACCAGCATGCCACTATCCAAATGAATTCCCAGACTCTCCTTCTGACTCCACCACCAAAGAAACTACAGAGAGAATATGGCACCTCAAAATATCGAGATAATACATTTAGTAAAACGAGAAAGTCAAGCTCAACTTTTAAACAGGAACAGGCCGCTTTGGATAACTTTCAATTTTCCCTCCACCCTAATTTTAACTCTTCTGATGAATAAACTAATCAATTATGAAATATCACCTTTGTCAAATGACATCATCCAAGTCTGTATCAGATGAAAAAAGCCACCTAACTCTAGATGCTGGCCACTCAACCATATCTAAGGCATAATTGAATAAACACTGTTAGATGAAGGAACAAATTAGATGTTACAAACAGGCACAGAGTGAATCTCACCTTCCCTTTCTAATAAAAGAGGGTTCCTAGGAAACAGATGGTCAAAATACATTTGTAAGCAATAAATGGACAGAGAAATTGTGATCCCCTGCAAAGTAATACCTGCAGGGAAACTAAGTAATTCTTGCACCAAACCCACAATGCTGACAGCTACTTCAATTTTACTTTGTGGCTCAACTAGAGAAAAGAGAAAAGCCCAGGAGGTTTTGGGATAATGAGAAGTTTTACCTCTAGCCCTGACATAGATAGGAAATTTTGTGAAACATACCTGTGCTTTCCCTGAACACTGGCGTCCTGTGACAAGCTGTCTCGCTGACTCCAATGCTGATGTTCAAAACCTCGGGTGTCTTGGAGCCAGAGAAGAGAAGTTCTGTCAGCTGGGGTGAAGAAGGCACCTCTGACCTAAAGCCTGCACACCTGCTTCGGTTTCTGGGCAAAGGGGCAACATATACTTGTTGTTTAGCAGTAATTATCTTCATTCTCAATAGACCACTGACCTTGCCTTTTCTGGAAAGCAGACCTGCTCTTCTAAAGAAACCCTCAATTCATCTATTCCCAATGGAACTAGAGTGGAACATTTATTTCTCACTTAAATAGAAAACACTGTTATTGTCGACATTGCGTGAATGAACTTTTAAAAACATTTTAGAGAGAAAAGAAGAGACCTTTATTCAAACCCAAGTCAGGACAGCTGCCTGGGAGACACAACCTTCACCAAGAAGGGAGTGCTCGGGGAAAGAACTATTGGGGCAGGCTTATATATTTTTTTCTGTTTTGTTTTACATACACAGTTACACACCACAATGAGGAACTTCTTAGATTCCAGAAAGTGACAGACTCTTATGTTTTCTGTATGTACATGTCAGTATGACTTTAAACTTATGGGAGACACAGAGGTTCTTTATTTCTTCTTATCTTTATGTTGGCATTTTTGGTTATTGTTTTCTTCTCGAAGCAGATGTACAACATGTGCTTGGGGCAGAAACAGGGCCCTTGCTTTGAGGTTTTGCCCAGCCATTTTGAGCCAGGTAAAATGTTAAAGGATAGCTTACCTGGGAGCCCAGGATCAGGGCCACATATGATATAAGATAAAAATTCCTTTTATCATTATAATTACTCCTAAATGGAGGAATTTGAGACAAAAGCACCTTTCACAAGAGTACCAAGAAATTAAAATGATGCCCACAGAAGGCTACCTGCTCCATGGTCATCACAGGTAACAGAAGTGTTCCACAGTCTCTGGACTACTGCCCTTCTCCTGCACAAATCTCTGAAGCACACAGACCACTTAAAATCAGAATTGTAGAACTGCTAGACACCTTAGAGATGTCTAGCACCATTCCCTTGGAATGCAGAATAAAACAGAGTAGCTCATTGTCACAAACTAATTTCAACATGAAGTGCCCCCTGGATGCACTAAGTTCTTTCTCTGCAAATGTTGACTAATGTAAGTCACAGTCATACCATATAAACACTACGATGGCTGGGAAGTCATTGTAGGTAAGGGAATATTTTAGCCATGTTTATAAGCATTGGCTCACGTTGTAGAAGAGGCTGAGCTGAGTGTTTTTAAATACTATTTCAGACCTGATTTACAGCACCCTCTGAACATACCAAAGCCTGAATGGACTAAAAAAGATAGTTGATTTCAGTGACTTTAATACCAGGAAATATTATACTGTCTGTATTCCTAAGGATCTTTGAGTATCTCACCCAGAGGTCCTCCACTGAGATAATGATCTTAATGATCACCATCATCTGAGTCCCTGCCTAACCACCTGAAAATGTGCCTAAAAATATCTACACTCTAGGTGAGAAGTTTAAGAGGCAGAATGCTACAAAGAGCCAGTATGATGTCTCTCAAGAACAGGTGATCAGGACGCCATAATTGCTATTGGGTCTATTTCTTTTCCAGAAGAAAGAACACATATTGAATCCATATTCCCAATAGATGACTCACCAGATGAT
Source organism: Ursus americanus (assembly GCF_024610735.1). NCBI lineage: Eukaryota > Metazoa > Chordata > Mammalia > Carnivora > Ursidae > Ursus > Ursus americanus. Next base: position 2,962,365 of record NC_142137.1, read on the forward strand.
TTTCAAACCTGAAGGAAGGCCAAGAAGTCGCTCTTGTGTCATATTTCACTCAGAAATCATGTTGTTGGACTGGTGAGGACGATACGATAGCAACGTCATCACTAAGAGTGGGGAGCTTCTAATTTCCATACGGCCATGTTGACGCCCTTAGCTCAGAGCCACCAGAAAGGGCAGCTGGGGAGGGGCACCGTCATCACTATGAGTGGGGAGCTTCCCATTTCCATATGGCCATGTTGACGCCCTTAGCTCAGGGCCACCAGAAAGGACAGCTGAGGGGGACCACAGGCCAAGGCTGCCAGGTGTGGTTGGGGCAGGCAGAACTCTGACTTAAGGCTCAACTCCTGTCTAGGTTATTATAATTCTCTTCACAAAGAAAGTGCCATTGTGTGTGAGCCCTCATGTAGAAAAGGTTCAGAATTTCCATTGAGATTCCCTCTCTGACCTTTAGGATATGTAGCAAAGTTCCATTTAATTTTTAAACATTGAAGGACTTCCTGGTTTTCTTTTCGCTATGACTGTGGCTCAATTGCCCTTTGCTCTAAGAATAGAATCTAGTTAATTTCAGGGTTAAACATTTGTAGACTTGATTCATGGCCCCACCTATCATCTATTTGGGTAAAGAGTCTATGACCACTTGAAAATAATGTATTCTGCACTTATTATGGAATGTTCCCTATATGTCAATTAGGTCACATTTGTTACCAATGTTTTGTCTGCTTTTTCTGTCAGATTTTGAGAAAGGTATATTAAAATCTTCAAACAATGCTGCTCTATTCAACGTCGCATCGGAGAATCTACCAGTGTTAGAAGGCAAGAGAAACAAAAAGTATAAGAATTGAGGGGATAATTCTGACTATTCATAGATAATACAATTGTGTACATAGAAAATCCAAAACAATCTATAAATACCCTATTAGAATTAAAAATGCAATTTATAAATTTGAGATGGATTGTAGCGTCCCATTGGACAGTTTCTGAAAGAAAACGTAGAACCTGTCAATCTTGGGGTAGGACATAGGGTGCACTAACCATTTAAAAGAATTCAGTGGGACTTCATACAAATGTGACATTTCTCCTTATCTTATGACCATAAGAAAATGAAAAAAGTGAACCGCAGGCTGGGAAGTAAAGATTTGTAATACACACACTGACAAAGACTTGTCAATAAAGAATTCCTGCTCATCAAACATAAAAGTCTATTTATAAACGAAGACTTCACAAAAGATTGGCTGATGGCCAATAACAACAGGAAAGGGTGCTCTACAGTATTATTTTCAGAAAGAGCAAGGCCTTTCCTAAAAAGAAAACATACACACAAACCAGTATTCCCTAGATGGATGACGTCCTTATTTCTGAAGACAGCTTGAAGAACAGACTAGCATCAAAGTAAAGTGATGGAATTCCTGACACTCAGAGGATGGACAATTGACCTCAAACTACAGTACAATTTCTAGGCATCATTCGGTCCTCTGAAGGCAGACAACTACCACACCCCTTCCTACACCACACACGTTGCTTCCCATCCCCTACCATAAAAGAAGAAGATGAGAAACAGATAGGACTAGTAGGAAATAGCAAAAATCACATGTGGGGATTATTCTGAAACACACTGCTCACATAACTAGTGTAAGGAAGTGTAGGGAACTGACAAAGACAGAGACTCAAGAGGTACTTCTTTGGGAAATGCTGTCTGAAATCATCACACGTTGGTACCAGCTAATGAGGGCTCTGAGCACACCCTAGGGTTTGCTCACAAGGGTCTGCAACACCATCGCTGAGGACTGAAACTCTTCAAGACATCAAAGCTTGCCTGATTGACTATTGGACTAAGAGATTCCCATGTTCTGAAAACAGATACCAACTAATTGAAAGGTTCACCTGGGCTCTCTCGGAGGCCCTACAAGAAGCTGAACCATTCACTGAAAATCAATTACACACACACACACACACACACACACACACACACACACACACCTGTCATTTCACCAATTACTTAAACATTCAAGGTTCTTCCTACCTTTTCTTTTTCACATTGATATTTATACTCACATGAAATGTCATCATTTCTAGTGAACACTGATGTCAAAATAGAGATCCATTGACACAATATTCACAAAATGGAACTCCCTGCTGTCATTTTCAATATAGCATTTTTTAAAGTTCATACATATTTTAGGTTTTTGGTAACTTATACAGGAGAAGATCAGCATTGAAAAACTCTGAATACTGACAATGAGTTTTAAGCCTAGAGAACAAAAATTGTCCAATTTCATAGATAATAAGGAACCAAAGGGAAAGCATGGCAGCTGTAGTCGAATAATTTTACACATGTGCATCCTCTGTTATTCTACTACTGAGGGGGCGTGTTTTATTACCACTATACATGCATCAATTATCTTCCACGTGCACCTGCACAGGTATAATGAATTACTACAGTAGAATGGAATGTCTGGGAACTACTTGGCGGCATCTATATTGAACAATGAAATTTCGATCTTATATTTGGTGAACTTCCACTGTCTGTCCCTTTAGACAATGGACCCTAAACAGAAGGGGGAATGAACCACGAGAGACGATGGACTCTCGAAAACAACCTGAGGGCTTCAGAGGGGAGAGGGGTGGGGGATTGGGATGGGCCAGTGATGGGTATTAAGGAAGGTACATATTGCATGGAGCACTGGGTGTTATATGCAAATAACGAATCACGGAACACTACACCAAAAACTAAGGAAATACTGTATAGTGACTAACATATCATAATAAAAATTATTATTAGAAAAAAAATTAAAGGTAAAAAAAGAAAACCAATACAGGTTTTCTGTTTCAAGAACAATCACAATTGAGAAAAAAACTAACTTCCAAACCCTAAAGCAAAACACAGACCAAGTTCCATTTCACTCCCCTTTATTCACATTCTCTGTGGGTTCTAAGCTATTTCCCTACCTCCTTTCCTGCTGAGCAGGGAGCCCGGGCTCAATCCCAGAACCCTGGGATCATAACCTGAGCCAAAGCCACATGCTTAACTGGCTGAGCCAGCCAGGAGCCCCAGCCATGTTTTTCTTAAGCAAAAGGACACTTTCTCACGATGCCTTCACATGACATCACATGGTACCAGAGATCTGCATTTGCCTCTAGGAGGTTGCAGATGAAGGCAATTGCAAACTCCGACAGTGGTTTATCAAATACAATGACCTGCCTGGTGACAGTGAAACTCTTATGAGCCCACGAGAGGGTGCTGTGACACTCAGCTGTGGCTGGGCTGGCACAGAGAACCAAATCCATTTCCCTGCCTGATGTCTGTGAGGAACAGATGCCCCCACTGTGAATGAGACCCTGCCACTGAGCTGTCCAGAGATGGCCATCCTCACGGAAGATGAGGATAAAGGACAATGCCTGAGGAGACCTCATCTGTCTCTTTTATCTTTTCATATTTTTGACAGTGGACAAATCACTGCCTAGGAGTCCCCAACTACCTTAGTCTCATCTGTGAATGACCAAGACGTTTTACAAAACACTTAAGATTTTCACCTCACAAATGCCCACAACTGCTTACCATAGGGATTCAACATTAAGCAAAGATACTGTTCCTTGGAAGAGAGGTCCTGCCCACTGTTGTTTCTCACTTATATGCTCATCTTCCTTACCTCATGGTAACATAACCACCTTGATTCCTGCTTCCGTCTTCAGGAAGGCTGATGTGACTTGAAGGGCGTTAACCTGACATCGTTCTTTCTTATCAATAAGATGTGGACATTTCCCTAGTCCTACACACCCAAAGTTGAATTGGAATCAGGATTGAGGAGGCTGATGAGAGTTGAAGGTGTTTTCCTGTACACGGTGGTTTATTACCAATAAGGATGGGTCAGAGTCCTCGAAATTCCAGAACCTTTTCATTAATGCTTCCTACTCGTGAAAGATGATGTACATTGGTCTTTCCCTGTATAGTGTGGTGACTCAGAGAAAAGTGCTTAGCGCTTTCGTCAGACTTCCACGACCACTTTGGGGCTGGCTTCCATATTCACAAAGGATGATGTTAGGGCTAAGAGAGTTCCTGTACACTGTTATTTCTTACAGATAAGTGCATAGCATTTTTGTTACATTGCCAGAACCACTTAGCGCTGAGCTTGCCGGCCTCCTGGGGACGAACCTTAAGCCTAGGTCGTCCCCCGAGTGGCCCCTTCCTAAGGGGCCTGGCGCCACAACGCCGGGGATTGTGGACCCCTGAGCCCAGCGCTGGAGTCACCCTGCCGCCCCGCAGCAACCCGGGCTGCTAGGGGGGCCGCCAGTCTTTCAGTGCAAGAGAACGGGCAGGGCCTCCCAAGCCCCCGGAGACCTTCGAAGGCCCCCACGCCAAAACGCATGGGTCCACGCTACAGCGCGCCAGCGCTCTCACCTCAGCCCGCCCCTCCACTGGCCACACAGCAGGTTGATCCGGCTGCCGGCCTCCCGGGGGCTAACACTAACCCTAGGTGGGCTCACGAGGGGCCCCTCTCAAGGGGCCTGGCGCCACCACGCCGGGGATTGGGGACCCGCAAGCACCAGTGCCTGACTCACCCTGCCGCTCTGCCGTGACCCCGCAGGCTAGGGGCGTCGCCAGTCATTCAGGGCGGGAGATTGGGCAGGGCCCTCAGAGCCCCAGGCGACCTTCAAAGTCCCCCTCACCAAAAAGCTTGGGCCCATGCTCCCACTCACCAGTGCCTTCACCTCGTCCAGCCCCTCCACACGCCACCCAGCTGGCGGATCAGGCCTGTCGGCCTCCTGGGAGCTAAGTCCATACCCTATGTCGGCCCCCGATGGGCCCTTCCCAAGGGGCCTGCTGTCGCCATGCCAGGGATAGGGGATGCCCGATCCCTAGCGCCGGACTCACCCTGCAGCCCCGCTGCCACCCTGGACTCTATGGGCGCTGCTGGTCATTCAGGGCAAGAGAACGTGCAGTGCCCTCCGAGCCCCTCCGAACTTTGAAAGCCCTGCGTGAAAACTCTTGGGCTCACGCTCCTGCTCGCCAGTGCCCTCACCTCCGCTAGCCACTCCGCATGCGGCAGAGCCGGCGGATCGGGCCTGCCGGCCTCCTGGGGGCTAACCCTAACGCTAGGTTGGCCCCAGAGGGGCCCCTCCCAAGGGCCCTGGCGCCACCATGCCTAGGTTTCGGGATCCCCGAGCCCCACCGCTGGATGCATCCTGCCGCGCCGCCAACACCCGGGCCGCTAGGAGCTCCGCTGGTCATTCAGGGAGGGAGAACGGGCAAGGCCCTCCGAGCCCCCGCCGACATTCGAAGCCTCCCGGCGCCAAAACCCTAGAATCCACGCTCCCGCTCGCCAGTGTCCTGCCTCGGCCAGCCCCTCTGCATTCCATAGAGGTGGCGGATCAGGCCTGCTGGCCTCCTGGGGGCTAACCCAAACACTACGTCAGCCCCCGAGGGGCCCCTCCCAATGGGCCTGTTGCTGCCACACTGGAGCTTGGGGACCCCCGAGCCCCAGCTCTGGGCTAACCCTGCCACCCCGCCGCCACCCGGGGCCACTTGGGCGCCGCCGGTCATTCAGGGCGGAAGAACTTGCTGAGCCCTTCGAGCCCCCGGTGACTTTCGAAGGCCCCCCGCGCCAAAACGCTTGGGCCCACACTCCTGCTCACCAGCGCCCTCACCACCAGCCCCTCTGCATGCCACATAGCCAGCGAACCGGGCCTGCCAGCCTCCTTTGGGCTAAAGATAACCCTAGGTCGGCCCCCGAGGGACCCCTCCCAAGGGGACAGGCAGTGCCACGGCGGGTATTGGGGACCCCCGGGCCCAGCTCCGGACTCACCCTGCCGCCCCTCCACCACCCTGGCCACTAGGGCGCCGCCGGGCATTCAGGGTGGGAGAAAGGCAGGGCCCTCTGAGCCCTCAGGGACATTCGAAGGCCCCATGCGCCAAAACGCGAGGGCCCACGCTCCCGCTCCCAGTGCCCTCACCTCGGCCCACCCCTCTGCTCCCCGCACAGCTGGCGGACCAGGCCTGCCAGCCTCCTGGGGTCTAACTCTAACCCTAGGACGGCTCACGAGGGCCCCTTCCCAAGGGGCCTGGTGCCGCCACGCCAGAGATTGGGGACCCACAAGCACCAGAGCCGGACTAACCCTGCTGCCTCACCATGACCCTACCCGTTGGGGTTGCTGTCCTATTTCAGGGTGGAAGAACTGGCAGGGCCCTCCAAGCCCCCGGCGACCTTCGAAGACCCGCCACGCGAAAACGCTTGGGTTCAAGCTCCCGCTCGCCAGCGCCCTCACCTCGAAACGTCCCTCCGCTCTTCGCACAGCCGGCGGATCGGGCCTGCCGATCTCCTTTGGGCTAACCATAACCGTAGGTCAGCCCAGAGGGAACCCTCCCAAGGGGCCTGGCGATGCCACACCGGGGATTGGTGACCCCCGAGCCCCAGCTCCGGACTCATCCTGCCACCCCGTTGTGATCCGGCCCGCTAGGGGGAATGTCCTCACAGGGCGGGAGAACAGGCAGGGCCCTCCTAGACCCCGGTGACTTTCGAAGGCCCCCACGCCAAAACGCTTGGGCCCATGCTCCCACTCGCCAGCGCATTCACATCAGCATGCCCCTCCACTCGCTGCACAGCTGGCGGATCTGGCCTGCCGGCCTCCTGGGGGCTAACCTTAAAGCTAGGTAGGCCCCAGAGGGGCCCCTCCCAAGGGGCCTGGCGCCTCCATGCCAGGGATTGGGGACATCTGAGCCTCACCGCAAGATGAACCCTGCGGCCCCGCCACCACCCAGGCCGCTAGGGGCGCCACCGGTCATTCAGGGCGGAGAACTGGCAGGGCCCTCTGAGCCCCAGGCTACATTCGAAGGCCACCAGCGCCAAAACTCTTGGGCCCACGCTCCCACTTGCCAGCGCCCTCATCTAGGCCTGGCCCTCCACTCACCGCACATCCGGCGGATCGGGCCTGCCGGCCTCCTTTAGGCTAAACCTAACCCTAGGTCGACCCTCGATGCACCCCTACCAAGGGTCCTGGTGCTGCTATGCCAGGGATCAGGGACCCCAAGCCCCAGAGCCAGACTCACCCTGCCGCAATACCACCACCCAGGCCGCTAGGGGCGCCGCCGGTCATTCAGGGCGGGAGAACAGACAGGGCCCTGGAGAAACTGGTGATATTTAAAGCCTCCCGCGCCAAAATGCAGGGGCCCATGCTCCCGCTCGCCAGAGCCTTTACCTCGGCCCACGCACCTCTCATCGCCCAGCCAGAGGATTGGGCCTGTCGGCTTCCTGGGTGCTAACTCTAACCCTAGGTCGGCCCACGAGGAGCCCCTCCCAAGGGGCCTGGCCCCGCCATGCTGGGGATTGGGGATCCCTGAGCCGCCGTGTGGGACTCACCCTGCCGCCCCACTGCCAACGGAGCCGCTAAGGGCGCCGCTGGTTATTCAGGTCAGGAGAACGGGCAGGGCCCTTCGAGCCATGGCAACATTCGAAGGCCCAGAGTGCCAAAATGGTGGGGACCACGCTCCCACTCTGCATCGCCCTCAACTCGGCCCGCACCGCCTCTCCTCGCAGAGCCGGCGACTCGGGCCTGCCGGCCTCCTGGTGGCTAACCCTAAGCCTAGGTCTGCCCCCGAGGGGCCCATACCAAGGGGCCTGGGGCCGCAATGCTGGGAATGGGGACCCCGAGTCCAAGTGCCGGACTCACCCTGCTGCCCTTCAGCCACCCGAGCCTTAGGTGCCCCAACGGTCATTCAGAGCGGGAGAACGGGCAGGTCCCTCCGAGCCCCCGCCGACCTTCGAAGGCCCCCCACGCTAAAACGCTAGGGCTCATGCTCAGTCTCGCCAGCGACCTCACCTCGGCCAAACCCTCCACGTGCCGAACAGGCGCTGATCGGGTCTACCGGCCTCCTGGGAGCTAACCGTAATGCTAGATCGACCCCGAGTGGATTCTCCCAAGGGGCCTGGCACCGCAATGCCGGGGATTGGGGATCCCGAGCCTCAGCACCTGACTCCCCATGCTGCCCAGCCGCCACGCGGGGGTTTGGGGTGGTGCCGTTCATTCAGGGCAGGAGAAGGGGCAGGGCCCTCCAAGACATGGCGACCTTCGAAGGCCCCTTGTGCCAAAACGCCCAGGCCCACCCTTCCACTCACCAGCGCCCTCACCTTGGTCCGCCACTCCGCTCTCCACACAGCTGGCGAATAGGGCCCGCAGGCCTCCTACGGGCTAAACCTAACCCTAGGTTGGCCCCCAAGGGGCCCCTTCCAAGGGGCCTGGCACCACAAGTCCGGGATTGGGGACCCCCAAGCCCCAGCACCGGATGCAACTTGCCGCCCCGCCCCACCCGGGCCGCTAGGGGCGCCGACGTTCATTCAGGGGCGGAGAAAGGGGAGGGCCCTCCGAACCCTTGCAGACCTATGAAGCCGCCCCAAACCAAAACGCTTGGGCCCAGGCTCATGTTCACCAGCACCCTCACCTCGGCCCAACTCTCCGCTCTACGCACAGGCAGTGTTTCTGGCCTGCCAGAATCCTGGGAGCTAACCCTAACTGTAGGTAGGCCCCCGAGAGGCACTTCCCAAGTGCCTTGCACTGCAACGCCGGGGATGGGGACTCTGAGCCCAAGTGCCTGACTCACCCTGCTGCCCTTCAGCCACCTGAGCCGCGAGGGGCCCCGCCGGTCATTCAGAGCAGAACTGGCAGGTCCCTCCGAGCCGCCGCTGACCTTTGAAGTTCTCCTGTGCTAAAAAGCTTGGGCTCATGCTCAGTCTCACCACAGCCCTCACCTCGGCTGAACCCTCCGTATGCCCCACATCCACTGATCGGGTCCACCGGCTTCCTGGGGGCTAACTGTAACCCTAGATCGACCCCCGAGGGCCCCTCTCAAGGGGACTGGTGCCGCAACGCCAGAGATTGGGGACCCCGAGCCTCAGCACCTGACTCACCCTGCCGCCCAGCCACCACCCCGGGAGCTTGGGGTGCTGCCGTTCATTCAGGGCGGTAGAACGGGTAGGGTCCTCCAAGACATGGTGACCTTCGAAGGCCCCCCACACTAAAACGCCCAGGCCCACGCTCCCAATCACCAGCGCCCTCACCTCGGTCCGCCACTTCACTCTCCACACAGGTTGCCAAAAGGGCCTGCCGGCCTCCTGGGGGCTAAACCTAACCCTAGGTTGGCTCCTGAGGGGCTCCTCCCAAGGGGCCTGGCGTCACAACGCTGGGGATGGGGACCCTGAGCCTCAGCGCCAGACTCACCCTGCCGCCCAACCGCCAACAGAGCCGCTAGGGGCGCCGCTCTTTATTCAGGGCAGGAAAATGGGCATGGCCCTCAGAGCCATGGCAACATTCCAAGGCCCAGCGCGCCAAAACGCTGGGGCCCACGCTCCCGCTCGCCATCGCCCTCAACTCGGCCCACAACTCCGCTCCTCCCACAGCTGGCGGATCAGGCCTGCCGGCCTCCTGGGCACTAACCCTAACCCTAGGACAGCCCCTGAGGGTCCCTTCCTAAGGGTCCTGGTGCTGCAACGCCGGGGATTGGGGACCCCCAAGCCCCAGCGCCGGATGCACCCTGCCGTCCAGCTGCCACCCGGGGTCTTGGGGTGCTGCCATTATTCAGGGAGGGAGAAAGGGCAGGGCCCTCCGAGTCACAGTGACCTTCAAAGGCCTCCCGCACCAAAACGCCGGGGCCCACGCTCCCGCTCCACAGAGACCTCACCTCGACCCACCACTCCTTTCGCCGCAAAGCTGGTGGATTGAGCCTGCTGGCGTCCTGGGGTCTGACCCTAACCCTGGGTCAGCCCCCGAGGGGCCCCTCCCAAGGGGCCTGGTGCCGCAACGAGGTGGATTGGGGACCCCCGAGCCCCAGCGCTGGACTCACCTGCCGCTCTGCCGCCACCTGGGCCTCTAGGGGTGCCACGGGTCATTCAGGTGGGAGAACTGGCAGGGCCTTCCGTTTCCCCTGAGACCTTCGAAGGCCCCCCGCTCAAAAAAGTTGGCTCCCACGCTCCTGCTCGCCAGCACCCTCACTTCGGCCCAACCCTCTGCGTGCTGCACAGCCGCTGATTGGGTTGACCGGCCTCCTGTTGGCTAACCGTAACCCTAGATCGATGCCCGAGGGGCCCCTCCCAAGGGGCCGGGTGCCTCAATGCCGGGGATTGGGGATCCCGAGCCTCAGCACCTGACTCACCCTGCCACCCAGCCGCCACCCGGGGGCTTGGGTGCTGCCATTCATTCAGGGTGGGAGAACGGGCAGGGCCCTCTGAGACATGGCGACCTTCAAAGGCCCCCCTGCCAAAACACCCGAGCCCACGCTCCCGCTCACCAGCGCCCTCACCTCGGTCCGCCACTCCAATCTCCACACAGCTGGCGAATAGGGCCTGCCGGCCTCCTAGGGGATAACCTAACCCTAGGTTGGCCCCCGAGGGGCCCCTCCCAAGGGGCCTGGCACCGCAACACCGGGGATTGGGGACTCCCAAGCCCCAACGCTGGACTCACACTGCTGCCCCGCTGCCACCTGGGCCACTAGGGTCGCCACCGTTCATTCAGGGCAGGAGAACGTGCAGGGCCTTCTGAGCCACCGGCGACCATCGAAGACCCCCCGCGCCAATGTGCCTCGTCCCACGGCCCTGCACTCCAGCACGCTCATCTCGAACCACCCCTCCGCTCGTCGCAGAGCCAGCGGATCGGTCCTGCCAGCCTCCTGGGTGCTAACTCAAACCCTAGGTCGGACCCCAAGGGACCCATCCCAAGGGGCATGGCGCCACAACGCCAGGGATTGGGGACCCCAGAGAACAAGCGCCGACTCACCCTTCCGCCCTGCCGCCACACAGTCCGCTACCGGCGCCTCAGTACATTCAGTGCGGGAGAACAGGCAGAGCCCTCCTAGCCCCCGTCGTCCTTCAAAGGCCCACCACGCCAAAACGCTTGGGCCCACACTCCCGCTCGCCTGCGCCCTCACCTTGGCCTTCCCCTCCACTCACTGCACAGCAGGTGTATCGGGCCTGCCGGCCTCCTGGGGGCTAAGCCTAACCCTAGGTCGGCCCCCGAGGAGCCCCTCCCAAGGGGCCTGGCGCCGCAAAGTGGGGAACGGGGACCCCTGAGCCCCAGCTCCGAACACACCCTGCCGCCCCGCCACCACCCGGGCTGCTAAGGTCGCCGCCGGTCATTCAGGGCTGGAGAAAGGGTAGGGCCCTCCAGCCACAAGAGACCTTTGAAGGCCCCCACGCCAAAAAGCTTGGGCCCATGCTCCCGATCGCCAGCGCCCTTACGTCGGCCCGCCCTTCCTCTCCACGCACTGCCAGAGGATGGGGCCTCCCGGCGCCATGGGGTCTCACCCTAACACTAGGTCGGGCCCCGAGGTGCCCCTCCCAAGGGGCCTAGAGCCGCAACGCCGGGGACTGGGGTCCCCCAGCCCCAGCGCCGGACTCACCCTGCCGGACCGCCACCCCCCGGGCTGCTAGCGCCACTGGTCACTCAGCGCGGGAGAACTTGCAGGGCCCTCCCCCCCCCCGGCGACCTTCGAAGACCCCCCGCACCAAAACGCTTGGGCCCACTCTCCCGCTCACCAGTGCCCTCACCTCGGCCCGCCCCTCTGCTCGCTGCACCGCCGGCGGATTGGGCCTACTGGCCTCCTGGGGGCTAACTCTAACCCTAGGTCGGCCACCAAGGGGCCCCTCCCAAGGGACCTGGCGCTGCAACGCCGGGCTTTCCGGACCCCCGAGCAACAGCCAGGACTCACCTTGTTGTCCCGCCGCCAACCGGGCTGCTAGGGGCGCCACCGGTCATTCAGGGCGGGACAACGAGTAGGGCCTTCTGAGCCCCCGACGACCTTCGAAGGCCCCCCGCACCAAAACGCTTGGGCCCACGCTCCTGCTCGCCAGTGCCCTCATCTTGGCCCACCCCTCCGCTCACTGCAGAGCAGGCGGATCGGGACTGCCGGCCTCCTGGGGGCAAACTCTAACCCTAGGTCAGCCACCGAGGGGCCCATCCCAAGGCGCCTATCGCCGCAACGCCTGGGATTGGGAACCCCAGAGCCCCAGCGCCAGACTCTACCCTGCTGCCCTGCTGCAACCCGGGCCGCTAGGCGCGCCGGCCGGTCATTCAGGGCGGGAGAACGGGCAGGACCTTCCGAGCCCCCGGCGACAATCGAAGGCCCCCCGAGCCAAAACGCTTGGGCCCACGCTCCCGCTCGCCAGCGCCCACAACTCGGCCTGCCCCTCCGCTCGCTGCACAGCCGGCGGATCGGGCCTGCCGGCCTCCTGGGGAAACCCTTACCTTGGGAGGCCCCCGAGGAGACCCTCCCAAGGGGCCTGGCGCCACAATGTGGGGATTGGGGACCCCTGAGCCCCAGCACCGGACTGACTTGCTGCCCCGCTGGTGCCCAGGCCGCTATGGGCACGGCCGGTCATTAAGGGCGGAAGAACGTGTAGGGCTCTCCGTGCCCCCAGAGACCTTCAAAGGCCCACCGCGCCAAAATGCTTGGGCCTACGCTCCAGCTCGCCAGAGCCCTTACCTCAGCCCGCCCCTCTGCTCACACACAGCTGGTGGATCTGGACTCCCGGCCTCCAGGGGGCTAACCCTAACCCTAGGTCTGCCCCTGAGGGGCCCCTCCCAAGGGGCCTGGCCGCGCAATGCAGGGGATTGGGAACCCCCGACCCCCAGCGCCGGACTCACCCTGCCGCCCCGCCACCACATGAGCAGCTAGGGGCACCGCAAGACATTCAGTGCGGGAGAACGGGCAGGGCCCTCCGAGTCCCGTCATCTTTCGAAGGCCCACCACGCCAAAAGGCTTGGGCCCAAGCTCCCGCTCGCCAGCGCCCTCACCTTGGCTCGCCCCTCCGCTCAGGGCACAGCCGGCGGATTGGGCCTGCCGGCCTCCTGGGGGCTAACCCTAACCCTAGGTCGGCTCCCAAGAGGCCTGGCACCACAACGCCGGGGATTGGGTACCCCTGAGCCCCAGCGCCAGACTCAACTTGCCGCACCCAGGCCACCCGGGCCGCTAGGGGTGCCGCGCATCATTCAGGGCGAGAGATGGGGCAGGGCCCTCTGAGCCTCTGGCGACTTTCAAAGGCCCCCCACGCCAAAACGCTTGAGCCCACACTCCCGCTCGCCAGCGCCCTCACCTTGGCCTGCCCCTCTGCACGCCGCACAGCCGGCGGATTGGGCCTGCCGGCCTCCTGGGGGCTAACACTAACCCTAGGGCGGCCCCCGAGGGACTCCCCCTAAGTGGCCTTGCACCGCAACACCGGGGATTGAGGACCCATGAAACCCAGCGTCGGACTCACCGTGCCTCCCCATCGCCACCCGGGCCGCTATGGGCACCGTCGGTCTCTCAGGACGGGAGGACGGGCAGGGCCCTCCGAGCCCCTGGCGACCTTGAAGGCCCCTCACGCCAATATGCTTGGGCACACGCTCTCGCTCGCCAGTGACCTCACCTCGGCTCGCCCCTCCACTCACCGCACAGCCAGCTGATTGGGCCTGCAGGCCTCCTGGGAGCTAACACTAACCCGAGGTCGGCCCCAGAGGGGCCTCTACCAAAACGCCTGGCGCCGGAACGCCCGTGATTTTGGACCACCAAGCCCCAGCGCCGAACTCACCCTGCCACCCCGCCTCCACCTGGGCCGCTAGGGGAGCCACCGGTCATTCAGGGCGGGAGAACGGGCAGGGCCCTCTGAGCCCCCTGCGACATTCGAAGGCCCCCCACCCCAAAACGCTTAGGCCCATGCTCCTTCTCGCCAGCGCCCTCACCTCAGCCCGCACCTCCCCTCACAGCACAGCTGGCAGATTGGGCCTGCTGGCCTCCTGGGGGTTAACCCTAACCATAGATCGGCCCACGAGGGCCCCTCCCAAGGGGCTTGGCGCCGCAACGTGGAGATTGGGGACCCCCGAGCCCCTGAGCCGGACTCAACGTGCCACCCCGCCTCCACCCTGGCCGATAGGGGCACCGCCGGCCACTCAGGGCGGGAGAACAGGCAGGGCCCTCAGAGCACCCGGAGACCTTCGAAGGCTCCCTGTGCCAAAACGCTTGGGTCCATGCTCCCGCTCGCCAGCAGCCTCAACTCGGTCCGCCCCTCCGCTCACCGCATAGCTGGCTGATCGGTCCTGACGGCCTCCTAGGAGCTAACCCAAATCATATGTTGGCCCCCGAGGGGCCCCTCCCAAGGGGCCTGGCACCACCACACCGGGGCTTGGGGACCCCCGAGCACCAGCGCAAGACTCACCCTGCCACCTCGCCGCGACCCGGCCCGCTAGGAGCGCCGTCCTCATTTAGGGAGGGAGAACGGGCGGGGACCTCCGAGACACCAGCGACCTTCGAAGCCCCCCCATGCCAAAACGCTTGGGCCCACGCTCCTGATCCCCAGTGCCCTCACCTCGGCCCACCACTCTGCTCGCTGCACAGCTGGCAGATCGGGCCTGCCGGCCTCCTTTGGGCTAACCCTACCCTAGGTCGGCCCCTGAGGGACCACTCCCACGTGCCCAGCGCCGCCACACTGGGGATTGGGGAACCCCCCAGTGCCGGACTCACCTTGCCGCCCCGTCACCAACCGGGCCGCTATGGGCGTCGCCGGTCATTCAGGGCGGGAGAACGGGCAGCGCCCTCCGATCCTCTGGCAACTACGAAGGCCATCCGCGCCAAAACGCTTGGGCTGAAGCTCACGGTCACCAGCGCCCTCACCTCAGCAAGCTACTTCAATCGCCTAAGAGCTGGCAGATCAGGCCTGCCGCCCTCCTGGGGGCTAACCCTAACCCAAGCTGGGCCCCAGAGGGACCCCTCCCAAGGGGACTGGCGCCGCAACGCTGGGGATTGGGGAACCCAAGCCCCGACTGCGGTCTCACCCTGCCCCCGCGCCACCACCCGGGCTGCTGGGGTGCCCCCAGTCTTTCAGGGCAGGAGAACGGGCAGGGCCCTTCGAGCCATGGCAACATTCGAAGGCCCAGGGCGCCATAACACTGGGGACCATGCTCCCGCTCTGCATCGCCCTCACCTCGGCCCAACCCTCTGCGTGCCGCACAGCCGCTGATCGGGTCCACCGGCCTCCTGGGTGCTAACCATAAACCTAGATCGACCCCCGAGGGGCCCCTCCCAAGGGGTCTGGCGCCACAATGCTGGGGATTGGGGACCCCCGAGCCTCAGCACTGGATTCACCCTGCCACCCAGTTGCCACGTGGGGGCTTGGGGTGCTGCCGTTCATTCAGGGCGGGAGAACGGGCAGGGCCCTCGACACACAGCGACCTTCAAAGGCCCCCCGCGCCAAAACACCCTGGCCCATGCTCCCGCTCACCAGTGCCCTCACCTCGGTCCGCCACTCCAGTCTCTACACAGCTGGCGAATAGGGCCTGCCGGCATCCTAGGGGCTAAACCTAACCCTAGGTCAGCCTCCGAGGGGCCCCTCCCAAGGGGCCTGGTGCCGCAACGCGGTGGACTGGGGACCCCCGAGCCCTATGCCCGGACTTACATGCTGCCCCGCTGCCACCTGGGCTGCTAGGGTCGCCGCCCGTCATTCAGGGAGGAGAATGGGCAGGGCCCACCGAGTCCCCGGAGACATTCGAAGGCCCCCGGTGCCAAAACGCTTGGTCCCATGCTCTTGCTCGCCAGCGCCCTCACCTCGGCCCACCCCTCCAATCCACGCACAGGGGGCAGATCCCCCCTGCCGGCCTCCTGGGTGCTAACCTTAACCCTAGGTCGGCCACCCAGGGGCCCCTCCCAAGGGTCCTGGTGCTGCTTCGCCGGGGATCGGGAACCTCAAGCCCCAGAGCCACACTCACCCTACTGCAATGCCGCCACCCGGGCCACTAGGAGCACTGCCAGTCATTCAGGGCGAAAGAAGGGGCAGGGCCTTCCGAGGCCCCGGTGGCCTTCAAAGTCTCCCCGTGCCAAAACGCTGGTACCCATGCTCCCGCTCCCCAACGCCCTCACCTCGGCCCCGCCCTCTGCTCCCCAGACAGTGGGCGGATCCCACCTGCTGCCCTCCTGGGGGCTAACCCTAACCCTAGGTCGGCCACCCATGGGCCCCTCCCAAGGGTCCTGGTACCGCTTCGCCGGGGATCAGGGACCCCAAGCCCCAGAGCGAGACTCACCCTGCCCCAACGCCGCCACCCGGCCTGCTAGGGGCGCCGCCAGTCATTCAGGGCTGGAGAATACACATGGCCCTGGAGAAACCGGTGACATTTGAAGCCTCCCGTGCCAAAATACAGGGGCCCACGCTCCCACTCGCCAGCGCCTTTACCTCGGCCTGCCCACCTCTCGCCACCCAGACAGAGGATTGGGCCTGCTGGGTTCCTGGGAGCTAACCGAAACCCTAGGTCGGCCCTGTGGGGCACATCCCAAGGGGCCTGGCTCTGCAACGCTTGGGATTGGTGACTCAGAGCCCCAGAGCAGGACTCACCCTGGTCCACTGTCGCCACCTGGGCCACTAGGGGCCCTGACGTTCATTCAGGGTGGGAGAACAGGCAGGGCCCTCCGAACCCCCGCCGACCTTTGAAGGCACCCCGAACCAAAACACTTTGGCCCAGGCTCATGTTCACCAGCACCCTCACCTCGGCCAAACTCTCTGCTCGATGCACAGGTGGTGTATCGGGTCTGCCGGCCTCCTGGGTGCTAACTCTAACCATAGTTTGCCCCCCGAGGGGCCTTCCCAAGGGGCCTGGCGTCGGAACGCTGGGCATGGGGACCCCGAGTCCAAGTGCCGGACTCACCCTGCTGCCCTTCAGCCACCCGAGCCGTTAGGGGCCCACCGGTCAATCAGGGCAGGAGAACGGGCAGGGCCCTCCGAGACGCCGCTGACCTTTGAAGGCCCCCCGTGCTAAAACGCTTCGGCTCATGCTCAGCTTTGCCAGCGCCATCACCTCGGCCCAACCCTCTGCGTGCTGCACAGCTGCTGATCGGGTCCACCGGCCTCCTGAGGGCCAACCATAACCCTAGATTGACCCTGAGCGGCCTCTCCCAAGGGGCCTGGTGCCGCAACACCGGGGATTGGGGACCCCGAGCCTCAGCACTGGACTCACCCTGATGCCGAGCCACAGCCCGGGGGCTTGGGGTGCTGCCGTTCATTCAGGGCGGGAGAATGGGCAGGGCACTCCGAGACACGGCGACCTTCAAAGGCCCACCACGCCAAAACGCCCGGGCCCACGCTTCCACTAGCCAGCGCCCTCACCTCGGACGGCTGCTCCGCACACCGCACAGCCACTGGATCTGGCCTGCCAGCCTCCTGGGGATAACTCTAACCCATAGTCGGGCCCCAAGGGGCCCCTCCGAAGAGGCCTGGTGCTGCAACGCTGGGCATTGGGGACCCCTGAACCCCAGCGCCGGACTCACCCTGCTGCCCCTATGCCACCCGGGCCTTGAGTGGCACCATCGGTCATTCAGGGAAGAACAGGCAGGACCCTCCGAACCCCCGGCGACTTTCGAAGGCCCAACACGTCAAACCGCTTGGGCCCACGCTCCCGCTCACCAGCGCCCTCACCTCGGCCCTCCGCTCGCACACCACACAGCCAGTGGATCTGGCCTGCCGGCCTCCTGGGGGCTAACCTTAACCCTAGGTTGGCCCCGAGTGGACCCTCCCAGGTGGCCTGGCACCGCAACACCAGGGATTTCGAACCCCCGAGCCCCAGTGCCGCACTCACCCTGCCGCCCCGCCACACCCGGGCCGCGAGTGGCACCGCAGGTCATTCAGGGCGAAAGAACGGGCAGGGCCCTCCGAGCCCCTGGTGACTTTTGTAGGCACCCACACCGAAATGCTTTGGCCCACGCTCCCACTCGCCAACGCCCTTACCTCAGACCGCTGCTCCGCACACCGCACAGCCAGCCGATGGGGGCTGCTGGCCTCCTGGGGTCTAACCCTAACCCTAGGTCAGTCCCCGAGGGGCCCCTCCCAAGGCGTCTGTCACCGCAACGCCAGGGATTGGGGATCCCCGAGCAGCGGCGCCGGACTCACCCTGCCACCCGCCGCCACCCGGGCTGCTAGGGAGCCGACGGTCATTCAGGGCAGGAGAACGGGCAGGGCCCTCTGAGCCCCGGCGACCTTTGAAGGCCCCCCGCCCCAAAACGCTTGGGCCCACGCTCCCGCTCGCCAGTGCCCTCACCTTGGCCAGCCCCTCCACTCACCTCACAGCCGGCTGATCGGGCCTGCTGGCCGCCTGGGAGCTAACCCTAACCCAGGGTCGGTCCCCGAGGAGCCCCTCCCAATGGGACTGCTGCTGCGACAGCAGGGATTGGGGACCCCTAAGCCCCAGCGCCAGACTTACCCTGCCACCCCGCCGCCACCCGGGCCACTAGGGCGCCGCGGGTCATTCAGGGCGGGAGAACGGGCAGGGCCCTCCGAGCCCCCGGCCCCCTTCGAAGGTCCCCTGCGCCAAAACACTTGGGCCACACTTGCGCACGCCAGTGCGTTCACCTCATCCCGCCACTCCGCTCCCCACAAGGCCGGCAGATCTGGCCTGCCAGCCTACTGCGGTCTAACCCTATCCCTAGGTTGGCTCACGAGGGGCCCCTCCGAATGGGACTGGGGCCGCCAGACCGGGGATTGGGGACCCCCGGGCACCAGCGCTGAACTCACCCTGCCGCCCCGCCGCGACCCGGCCCACTAGGAGTGCTGTCCTCATTCCAGGCAGGAGACAGGCAGGGCCCTCTGAGCCCCCCAGGGGACTTCGATGGCTGGCCATGCCAAAACGCTTGGGCCCAAGCTCCCGCTCGCAAGCGCCCTCCCCTGGCCTGCCCCTCCTCTCACGCACAACCGGCGGATCGGGCCTGCCAGCGTCTTGTGGGCTAACCCTAAACCTAGGTCGGCCCCCTAGGGGCCCCTCACAAGGTGCCTGGCGCCACCTCGCCAGGGATTGGACACCCCCGAACCCCATCACCAGACTCACCCTGCCACCCTGCCACGACCAGGCACGCTAGGGGCGCTGTCCTCATTCAGGGCGGGAGAATGGGCAGGGCCCTCCGAACCCACGGCGACCTTTGAAGGCCCTCTGCGCCAAAACGCTTGGCTCATGCTCCCGCTCGCCAGTGCCCTCACCTCGACCCGCCCCTACGCTCGACTCACAGCTGGCGGATCGGACCTGCCGGCCTCCTGGGGGTTAATCCTAACCCTAGGTCGGCTCAAGAGGGTCCCCTCCCAAGGGGCCTGGCGCCGCCATGCCAGGGATTGGGGACCCCTGAGCTCAAGCTCCGGACTCATCCTGCCGACCCGCTGCCACCCTGGCCGCTAGGGGAGCCACCGGTCATTCAGGGCGGGAGAACGGGCAGGGCCCTTCTGAGCCCCTGGCGACCTTCGAAGGCCCCCTCGTCAAAATGCTTGGGCACACGCTCTCGCTCGCCAGCGCCCTCATCTCGGCCCGCCACTCCCCTCACTGCACAGCTGGTGTATCGGGCCTACCGGCCTCCTTTGAGCTAACCCTAACCCTAGGTCAGCCCCTGAGGTTCCCCTCCCAAGTGCCTGGAGCTGCCACGCCGGGGATTGGGGACCCCTGAGCCCCAGCTCCAGACTCACCCTGCGCCCTGTTGCTACCGTGGCCGCTAGGGGCGCGGCCAGTCATTCAGGGCGGGAGAACTGGAAGGGCCCTCCTAGCCCCCAGCAAACATCCAAGGCCTCCCGCGCCAAAACGCTTGGGCCAACGCTACCACTCACCAGCGCCCTCACGTGGGCCCGCCCCTCCACTCTCTGAACAGCTGGCGGATCGGGCCTGCAATCCTCCTGGGGGCTAACCCTAAACATAGGTCGGCCCCAGAGGGGCCCGTCCCAAGGGGCCTGGTGCTGCCACGCAGGGATTGGGCCCCCCGAGCCCAACACCAGATGCACCCTGCCGCCCCACTGCCACCAGGGCCGCTAGGGGCGCCGCCGGCCATTCCGGGCTGGAGAACGTGCAGAGCCTTCCAAGCCACCCTCGATCTTCGAAGGCCCCCGCGCCAAAATGCCTGGGCCCACGCTCCTGCTCTCCAGGACCTTTACCTCAGCCTGCCCTTCTGCATGCTGCACAGCTGGCAGATCAGGCCTGCTGGCCTCCTGGGGGCTAACACAAACCCTATGTCAGCCCCCGAGGGGCCCCTCCCAAGGGGCCTGGAGATGCCACACCCCTGCTTGGGGACCCCCAAGCACCAGCGCCGAACTCACCCTGACGCCCCGCAGCCACCTGGGCTGCTAGGGGCGCCGACGCTCATTCAGGGCGGGAGAACAGGCAGGGCCCTCTGAGCCCACAGGGACCTTGGAAGTCCCCCCACGCAAAAACACTTGGGCCCACGCTCCCGCTCACCAGAGCCTTCACCTTGGCCCGCCACTCCATAATCCGCACAGCCGGTGGATGGGGCCTGCCGGCCTCCTTTGAGCTAACCCTAACGCTAGGTCGGCACCCGAGGGACCACACCCAAGTGCCCGGCGCTTCCACGCCGGGGATTGGGGACCCCCAAGTCCCAGCTCTGGACTCACCCTGCCGGCCCGCCACCACACCGCCCACTAGGGGCGCCACTGGTCATTCAGGGCGGGAGAACGGGCAGGGCCTTCCGAGCCCCCGGTGACATTCGAAGGCCCCCCACGCCAAAATGCTTCGGCCCACGCTTCTGCTCACCAGTGCCTTCACCTTGGCCAGCCCCTCCGCAAGCCGCACAACCAGCGGATCGGGCCTGGCGGCCTCCTGGGATCTAACCCTAACCCTATGTTGGCTGTCGAGGGGCCCCTCCCAAGGGGTCTGGCACCACCACGCCGGGCATTGGGGATCCCCGAGCACCAGCGCCGGACTCACCCTGCTGCCCTGCCGAGACCTGGCCTACTAGGGTCGCCGTCTTCATTCAGAGTGGGAGAACTTGCAGGGCCCTCCGCGCCCCCTGGGACCTTTGAAGGCAACCTGCGCCAAAACGCTAGGGCCCACTCTCCCGCTCACCATTGCCCTCACCTGGGCCCCACCCTCCGCTCGCCACACAGCTGGCGGATCGGGCCTGCCAGCCTCCTGGGGGCTAACCCTAACCCTAGTTCGGCCCGAGGAGCCCCTCCCAAGGGGACTGGCGCCATCACGCCAGGGATTGGGGACAATCGAGCCCCAGCGCTGGACTTTCACTGCCACCACGCCGCCACCTGGGCTGCTAGGGGCGCCGCCGGTCCTTCGGGGCAGGAGAAGGGGCAGGGCCCTCCGAGCCGCCGGCGACCTTCGAAGGCCCCCTGCGCCAAAACGCTTGGGCCCACGCTCACGCTCCCAGCGCGCTCACCTCAGCCCGCCCCTCCGATCCCCACACAGCTGGTGGATCGGGCTCGTGGGGGCTAACCCTAAACCTAGGTTGGCCCCCGAAGGTCTCTTCCCAAGGGTCCTGGCTCTGCCACGCCAGGGATTGGGGACCCACGAACATGAGCGCCAGACTCACCCAGCCGTCCCACCGCCACCCGGGCTGCTAGGGGCGCTGCCAGTCATTCAGGGCGGGAGAAGGGGCATGGATCTCTGAGCCCCCAGCGACTTTTGAAGGCCCCCACGTGCCAAAACGCTTGGGCCCACGCTCCCGCTCGCCAGCTCACCTCGGCCCACCACTCCTCTCGCCACACAGCCGGCGGAATGGGCCTGCCGGCCTCCTTTGGGCTAACCCTAACCCTAGGTAGGCCCCCGAGGGACCACTCCCAAGTGCCTGGCACCGCCAAACTGGGGATTGGGGACCCACGAGCCCTAGCTCCAGACTCACCCTGCCACCCCGCCGTGACCCGGCCTGCTAGGGGCAACATCCTCACAGGGCGAGAGAACAGGCAGGGCTCTCTGAGCCCCCAGTGACTTTTGAAGGCCCCCCGTGCCAAAACGCTTGGGCCCACGCTCCCGCTCCCAGCTCATTCACGTCGGCCTGCCCCTCCGCTCGACGCACAGCCAGCGGATCAGGCCGCTGGACTCCTGGGGGTAACCCTAAAGCTAGGCAGGCCCCAGAGGGGCCCCTCCCAAGGGGCCTGGTGCCACCAAGCCTGGAACTAGGACAACAGGCCCCATCGCCAGACTCACCCTGCCTCCCTGCTGCCACTCTGGCCACTAGGGGCGCCGCCGGTCATTCAAGGCACAAGAACAGACAGGGTCCTCTGAGCCACCGCTGACCTTCGAAGTCTCCCCGCACCAAAACCCTGGTGCCCACGCTCCCGCTCCGCAGCGCCCTCACCTCAGCCTGCCCCTCCGCTCCCTGCACAGAGGGCGGATCTGGCCTGGCGGCCTTGTATGGGCTAACCCTAACCATAGGTCGGCCCTCCAGGGTCCCTCCCAAGGATTCTGGTGCCTACACGCCGGGGATCGGGGACCCCAAGCCCCAGAACCAGACTCACGCTGCCGCGACGCCGCCACCCGGGCCGCTAGGGCGCCGCCGCTCATTCAGGGCGGGAGAACGGACAGGGCCCTGGAGAAACCAGCGACATTTGAAGCCTCCCACGCCAAAATGCAGGGGCCCATGCTCCCGCTCGCCAGAGCCTTTACCTCGGCCCGTGTACCTCTCAACGCCCAGCCAGAGGATTGGGCCTGCCGGCCTCCTGGGTGCTAACTCTAACCCTAGGTCGGCCCACGAGGAGCCCCTCCCAAGGGGCCTGGCCCCTCAAAGCTGGGGATTGGGGATCCCTGAGCTGCAGCTCGGGACTCACCCTGCCGCCCCACTGCCAACAGAGCAGCAAAGCGCACCGCTTGTTATTCAGGGCAGGAGAATGGGCAGGGCCCTTTGAGACATGGCAACATTCGAAGGCCCAGAGCGCCAAAACGGTGGGGACCACGCTCCCGCTCTGCATCACCCTCAACTCTGCCCGCACCTCCGCTCTTCGCAGACCCGGCGACTCGGGCCTGCCGGCCTCCTGGCCGCTAACCATACCCCAGGACAGCCCCTGAAGGTCCCTTCCTAAGGGGCCTGGCTCCACAACGCCAGGGATTGGGGACCCCCAAACCCCAGCGCCGGATGCACGCTGCCGCCCCTCCCCACACGGGCTGCTAGGGGCGCAGCCATTCATTCAGGGTGAGAGAACTGCAGGGCCCTCCGAACCCCTGCCGACATTCGAAGGCGCACCGAACCAAAACGCTTGGGCCCAGGCTCATGTTCACCAGCACCTTCACCACGCCCCAACTCTCTGCTCGATGCACAGGTGGTGTATCGGGCCTGCGGCGCTCCTGGAGGCTAACCCTAACCATAGGTCAGCCCCCAAGGGGCACTTCCCAAGGGGCCTAGTGTTGCAACGCTAGGGATGGGGACCCCGAGCCCATGTGCCGGACTCACCCTGCTGCCCTTCAGCCACCCGAGCTGCTAGAGGCCCCACTGGTCAATCATGGCAGGAGATTGGGCAGGGCCCTCCGAGCCCACGCTGACCTTTGAAGGCTCCCCACGCAAAAACGTTGGCTCCCAGGATCCTGCTCGCCAGCGCCCTCACCTCGGCCAGCCCCTCCGCTTGCTTCAGAGCTGGTGGATAGGGCCTGCCGGGCTCCTGGCAGCTAACCAAAACCCTAGGTCGGCCCTGTGGGGACAACCCAAGCGGCCTGGCTCTGCAATGCTGGGGATTGATGACTCAGAGCCCCAGAGCCAGATTCACCCTGCCGCACTGAACCCACCCGGGCCGCTAGGGGCGCCGCGGGTCATAGAGAGCAAGAGAAGGGCAGGGCCTTCTGAGCCACTGGTGACCTTCAAAGGCTCCCCACGCCAAAACGCTGGTGCCCACGCTCCCGCTCCCCAGCGCCCTCACCTCGGCCCGCACCTCCGCTCGCCACACAGTGTGCGGATTGGGCCTGAAGGTCTCCTTGGGGCTAACCCTAACCCTAGGTCTGCCCCCCAGGGGCACCTCCCAAGGGTCCTGGTGCTACTACGCGGGGGATCTGGGACCCCAAGCCCCAGAGCCAGACTCACCCTCCCACAACGCTGCCACCCAGGCCGCTAGGGGCGCCGCTGTTCATTCAGGGCAGGAGAACGGACAGGGCCCTGGAGAAACCAGCGACATTTGAAGCCTCCAGCGCGAAAATACAGGGGCCCACAATTCCGCTCCCCAGCGCCCTCACCTCGGCCCACCCCTCCGCTCACCCCACAGCCATCTTATCGGAACTGCCGGCCTCCTGGGGGCTAACCCTAACCCTAGGTCGGCCCCCAAAGGGCACTCCCAAAGGGCCTGGTGCCGTGACGCTGGACATTGGGGACCCCCAAGCCCCAGCGATGTACTCAACCTGCCCCTCCGCCGCCACCCGGGCCACTTGGGGCGCCACCGCCAGTCATTCAGGGTGGGGGAACGGGCAGGGCCCTCCGAGCCCGTGGCGACATTCGTAGGTCCCCCACGCCAAAACGCTGAGGCCCATGCTCCCGCTCTACAGCACCCTCACCTCGGCCCGCCCCCCTCTAGCCACACAGCTGGTGGATCCGGACTCCCGGGCTCCTGGGGACTAACCATAACCCTAGTTGGGCCCCAGAGTGGCCCCTCCCAAGAGGCTTGGTGCCGCAACAGCAGGGATTGGGGACCCGCAAGCCCCAGCGCTGGGCTCACCCTGCCTCCCCACCGCCACGTGGGCCGCTAGGGGCGCCGCCCGGCCTTCAGGGCAGGATAACCGGCAGGGCCCTCGGAGCCTCCAATGAAATAAGAAGGCCCCCCACGCCAAAACGCTGGGTACCACGCTACCGCTCGACTGCGCCCTACCACGGTCAATCCCTCCGCTCACTGCACAGCCAGCGGATCAGGACTGCTGGCCTCCTGGGGGTTAACCTAACCCTAGGACAGTCCACGAGGGGCCACTCCCAAGGGGCCTGGCGCCGCAACACTGGGGATTGGGGAAACCCAAGCACCAGTGCCGACTGACCCTGCCACCCCGCTGCCACCCAGGGAGCTAGGGGCGTCGCCGGTCCTTCATGGCGGGAGAACAAGCAGGGCCCTCCGAGCCCCCTGTGACATTCGAAGGCCCACTGAGACAAAACGTTGGGGCCCATGCGTCCGCTCCCCAGCGACCTCACCTTGGCCCACCCCTCCATTTGCCACAGAGCCAGTGGATTGAGCCAGCTGGCCTCCTGGGGGATAACCCTAACCCTAGGTCGGCCTCCAAGGAGCCCCTCCCAAAGGGACTGCAGCTGAACGCCAGGGATTGGGGCCCCCGAGTCGCAACGCTGGACTCACCGTTCCGCCCCGCAAACACCCGGGCCGCTAGGGTACCGCTGATCATTCAGGGTGGGAGAATGGGCAGGGCCCTCCCTGCCCCGGTGAACTTCGAAGGCCCCCAGCGCCAAAACGCTGGGGCCCACTCTCCTGCTCGCCAGCGCCCTGATCTTCGACCGCGTCTCCATTCGCCCCAGACTGTGGATCGTTCCTGCCGGCCTCCAGGAGCTAACCTTTACCCTAGGTCGGCCCCCAAGGGGCCCCTCCCAAGGGGCCTGGTGCCGCAAAGCCTGGCATTGGGGTCCCCCGAGCCTCATCGCCAGAACCCCCTGCCACCCCACCACCACTCGGGCTGCTACGGGAGCCGCCACTCATTCAGGGCGGGAGAACGGGCAGGGCCCTCTGAGTCCCTGGCAACATTTGAGGGCCCCCGCCGCCAAAACTTTGGGTACCACCTTCCAGCTCGCCAGTGCCCTCACCATGGCCCGCCCCTCCGCTCACCGCACAGCTGGCGTATGGGGCCTGCCAGCCTCCTGGGGGCTAACCCTAACCCTAGGTTGCCCCAGAGGGGCCTCTCCCAAGGGGACTGGTGACCAAAGCCGGGGATTGGGGACACCCGAGCCGCAGCGCCGGACTCACCCTGCCGCCCCGTCAACATCGGGCCCGCTGGGGCGTCACTGGTCCTCCAGGGTGGGAGAATGGGCAGGGCCCTCGAGACTCTGGTGACTTTTGAGGCCATCCACGCCACAACGCTGGGGCCCACGCTGGAGCTTGCCGGCGCCCTCACCTTGGCCTCGCCCTCCGCTACCACACAGCTGGCGGATCATGTCTACCGGACTCCTGGGTGCTAACAGTAACCATAGGACGGCCCCAGAGGGGCCCCTCCCAAGGGGCCTTGCGCTGCAATGCATGGCATTGGGGACCCCCAAACCGCAGTGCCAGACTCAAACTGCCACCACGCCACCACCCGGGCCAGTAGGGGCGCCGCCGGTCATTCAGAGCGGGATAACGGCTGGGCCCTCTGAGCCTCTAGCGACGTTCAAAGGCCTCCTGTGCCAAAACACTGGATACCATACTCCTGCTCGCCAGCGCCCTCACCTTGTCGCACTCCTCCGCTCCCCGCACAACCAGCGCATCGGTCCTGCTGGCCTACGGGGGTCTAACCCTAAGCCTAAAACCTAACCCCTAACATTAAACCCTAAACCCTAACCTCTAACCCTAATCCCGAAACCCTAAACACTAAACCCTAACCTTAACTACTAACCCCAAACCCAAACCCTAACCCTAAACCCAAACCCTACCCCGACCCCTACCATACCCCTAACCCTACCCGAACCCTACCCCTTCAGCTAACCCTACCCCTAACCCATAACCTAACCCTAAACCTAACCTTAACCCGTACCCTAACCCTAACTCTACCCGTACCCTAACCCTAACCCTAACCTGTACCCTAACCATAACCGTAACCCTAACACGTAATCTAAACTGCACCCTAACCCGTACCCTAACCCTAACCCTAAACTGTACCCTAACCCGTAACTTAAACCGTACCCTAAACCTAACCGTAACCCTAACAAGTACCCTAATCCATACCCTAACTTTAACCCTAAACCCTAAACCCTGACCCTAACCCATACCCTAACTTGTACCATAACCCGTACCCTAACCCTACCCATACCCTAACCCTAACCCATACCCTAACCGTAACCCTAAACCCTAAACCGTAACCCGTACCCTAACGCTAACCAGTACCCTTACCTTAACCTTAACCCATACCCTAACCCGTACCCTAACCCATACCCTAACCCTAAACCGTACCCAATCCTTATCCCTAACCTGTTCCCTAACTCGTACCCTAACCCTAATCCGTACCCTAAGCAGTACCCAAATCCGTACACCAACACTTACCCTAAACCGTACCCTAACCTGTAGCCTAAACCGAACCCTAATGCGTACCCTAACCCATACCCTAAACCTAATCCATACCCTAAACCTAACCCGTACTCCAACCCTAACCCTAACCCTAAACCCAAACCCTAAACCCTAACCCGTACCCTAAACCCTAATCTGTTCCCTAACCCATAACCTCTAACCTGTAACCCCTAAACCCATCCTTAACCCATACCATCTCCTTACCCTAACCCTAACCCCTACCCTCACCCATACCATAACCGTAACTCATACCCTAACCTTAACCCATACCCTAATCTGTACCCTAACCCCGGGGACTGGGTACACCTGAGCCCCACCACGGGACTCAGCCTGCCACCCCTCAGGAAACCATGCCCCTTGGGGTGCCGCAGAGCATCCCGTGCAGGAGAACTGGTAGGGCCCACCTGAGCCCCCAGCAATCCTCGGCGGCCCCCTATACCCCAACCCTGAGGCCCACATTCAACCCGCCCCACGCCTTCCCTTCAGCTTGCCACCGAGCTCGTCGCAGAGCTGGCAGATCAGGCCTGCCGGGTTCCTGAGGCCTAGACCTGACCCTAGGTTGGCTGGGTAGGGCCCCACCCCTGGTGCCCGGTGCCACAGCCCCAGGACTGGAGACACCTGAGCCCCACTGCAGGACAAAGCCTGCCAGCGTGCAGGAAACTGTCTCCTTGGGAGGCTGTAGAGCATTCTGGGCGGGAGAACCAGGAGGGCCCCCAGAGCTCCCGGCGAACTTCGGTGATCCCTAAACACAACCTTGAAGCCCATACTCACCCCAACCCGCGTCCTCAACTCAGCCCGGGGTGGAGCTCGCCTCATAGTGGGCAGATCTGGCCTGCGGGGTTCCTGGGCCCCAACCCTAACCCTAGTTCATCTGTGGAAGGGCCCCTCCCCAGGAGTCTGGAGGCGCAGCTCTGGGGATTTGGGACACCTGAGCCCCACAGCAGGACTCAGTTTGCCAACCTGCAGGAAACCGTGCTCCTTGGGAGGCCATAGAGCATTCAGGACGGGAGAACCAGGAGGGCCCTCCTGAGCCACCAGCGAACTTCGGCGGCCTCCCGCAACCCAAACCTGAGGCCCACGCTCACCCTCCCCACACCCTCACCTCAGCCCTTGTAGCTCGCCATACAGCCAACAGATCTGGCCTGCGGGGCTCCTGGGCCTAACCCTAGCCCTAGGTCTGCCGTGGGTGTGGGGGCCTCCCCAGGAGCCTTACACCACAGCCCCGGGGAATTGGGATACCTGTGCCCCACTGCAGGACTCAGCTTGCCACCCAACAGGAAACCATGCCCCTTGGGGCTCTAAGGAGCCTGCAGGGCACGAGAACTTGGGGAGGCCCCCAGAGCCCATCCCCATCCCTTGGCATCCCCCCGTGCCCCAACCCTGAGGCCCATGCTCACCCTCCCCCATGGCTTCCTCTCAGCCCTCCACAGAGCTCGCCGCACAGCCTGCAGATTGTCCCTGCTGGGCTCCTGGACCCTAACCCTTACCCTAGGTTGGCGACAGAGGGGCCCCTCCCCAGGGTCCTGGCACCCACCTCCAGCGGATTGGAGACACCCAAGACCCACCGTAGGACTCAGCCTGTAACCCACAGTAAACTGTACCATTTTGGGGCACAACAGAGCATTCAGGGCAAGAGAATTGGGGCACCCCCTGAGAGCCCCTTCTGGTGAACCCCGACCTTTGTGGGCCCTTCCGGATGAAACCCCAACCTCACACTCACCCGCCCTTATGCCCTCATCTCACTCGGCCTTGGAGTTCTCTGAGCACTGGGCAGTTCGGACCTGCTGTCTCTTGAGGCCTAACCTAACTCTGGGTCTTCTGCTGAGGGTCCCTCCCCTTTTGCCTGCCTCCAAGGCACCAGGAATTGGGCGCACCTCTGTACGACTAGAGGACTCAGCCTGCCCCACAGCAGGAAACTGTCCATTTGGGGTTGCAGCAAGGATTAATAGGAAAATCGGAGGGCCCCCCTCAGCCCATCCCAGGCAACCCCCACTTTCAGAGATATCCCAGGATCCAATTAGTAGCTTCACACTGACCTTTAAACTTGCTCTCCACGGAGATCTTTTGAAATTCTCCACACTTCCAACCGATGGCATCATCCAGCTTCAGTGCCTTACCCAGCTTTAGGTCTTGAGATGGATTAAAATGGGAAGTCATTTCACTGATGACGACGTACTGGTGACCAAACGATACATGCATAAATGCTTCATATCACTTGGCTTCAGGGAAATGCAAATCTAAACCCCTATAGATGCCATATCACACGAGGCCGAATATCTAAAAATAAGAAGACATGAAACTATACATGTTGGAAAGGATGTGGAGAAACGGGAAACCTCTTACACCCCTGTATGAATGCAGTCCGGTACAGCCACTCTTGAAAATGGTATGGCGTTTCCTCAAGAAGTTATAAATAAAGCTACCCTATGTCCCAGCAATTGCACTACTGGGTATTGACCCCAAGGAGACAGAGGTACTGAAGACGGGACACATGCACCCTAGTGTTCATAGCAGCAATATCCATAATAGACAAACTGTGGAAGGAGTGCAGATGACCATGGATAGATGAATGGATAAAGAAGATGTGGATCATATATATAATGGAATATTACTCAGCCAACAGAAAGGATGAATACTTACCATCACACCAACCTGGGTGGAGCTGGAAGGTATTATGCTGAATGGAATAAGTCAATGAAAGAAAGACAATGATCACATGCTTTCACTCCTATGTGGAATATCAGAAACAAGGAAGAAGACCATAGGGGAAGGAAGGGAAAATAGAATGGGAAGTCATCAGAAAGGGAGAAAACCCATGATGGACTCTTAACTATCGCAACAAACTGATGATTGTTGGAGGAGAAGTTGGGGGGGGGTAACAGGGTAAGTATCATTAAGGAGGCCACACGATACAATGAGCACTGGGTGTTACACACGACTGAAAATTTATTGAAGACTACATCTGAAACTAATGATGTACTGTAAGTTGGCTAACTGAATTTAAATTAAAGAACAAAAGACCTTGAATAAACAATCCTAAACATTTGTATGGAACCACTAAAGATTCCGAACAGCCAGTGCAATGTGGAAAAGAAAAACAAAGCTAGAGGACTCACAATTTCAGATTTCAGGTTATACTACAAAGCTGCAGTCATCCAAAAAAGACAGTATGGCACAAAAATAGACACAGCGACCAAAGGAACAGGATACAAGTTCAGACAGAAACCCACAATTATGTGGTCCATGAATCTTCCACAAAGCAAGCAACGATATCAAAAGGGAAAAGGACAGTCTCTACAACAAACGGTGTTGGGAAAAGTAGACAGCTACGCACAAAAGAATGAAATTAGACTGCTTTCTTACACAATAAAGACAAACACAAAACAGTTTCAAGACCTCAATATGAGACCTGAGTCCATAAAAATCCTACAGGAGGGAAGACAGTAAGTTCTTGACATGGACCATACCAACGTTTTTCTAGACTGTGTCCTGAGGCAATGGAAATGAAAGCAAAAATAAACTATTGGGAATACAGCAAAATAAAAAGTTTCCACACGGCAGAAGAACAATGAAAACGTAAAAAAAATAAGACAACCTACTCAAAGGGAGAATATATTTGCAAAGATCATATGCAAAAAAGGGATAGTGTCCAAAACATATAGAACTGATACTACTCGACCCCCAAAAAACAAATAATCCAGTTAAAAAATAGGCAGAAGACATGGACAGACATTTCTCCAAAGAAGAAATACAAATGGCCAACAGTCCTGTGAAAAGATGTTCACCATCACCCATCATCAGGAAAATGTAAATCCAAAGGACAATGAGGTAATACCTCAAACCTGTCAGAATGGCTAACATCAAAAGGACAACAAAGAGCAGGTGTTGGGAGGATGTGGATAAAGGGGAATCCTCGCGAACTGTGGGTGGGAATGCAAACTGTAGTGGCCACCGTGGAAAACAGTATGAAGGTTCCTCAAAAAATTAAATATAGAACTACCCTACGATCCAACAATCACACTACTCGTATTTACCCAAAAATAGGAAAACAGTAACTTAAAAGGATACGTGCACCCCTATGTTTCTTGCACCATTATTTACAATATCACAATATGGAAGCAACCCAAGTGTCTGTAGAAAAAATGACAAATGAGATGATAGATGTGTGTTTCACACACACACACACACACACACACACACACACACACACACAATGGAGTATTACTCGGCTTGCAAAAGAATGAAACCTTGCCATTTGCAGCCACATGGATGGAGCTAGAGAGTATTATCCAAACTAACACCAGTCAGTCACAGAAAGACAAATCCCATACGATGTCACTCTAATGGGGAATTTAAAAAACAAACAAAAATAAACAACTAAAAGAGAAAAAGGAGACACACCAAAATACAAACTCTTAACAACAGAGAACAAATGGATGGTACTACAGAGGAGGTGGATAGAGGGATGAGGGAAATAGATGAAGGGTATTAAGAGGACACTTTTCTTGATGACCACTGAGTAATATATAGAATTACTAAATCACTCTATTGTACACCTGAAATGAATGTAACACTGTATGTTAGCTCTAGTGGAATTAAAATAAATTTTTTAGAAAGATTTTTCTTTCAGAAACCTCTTTGAAAAATCTTTTCCTGTGCACTGTGCAAAAGCCCTACTTGGGAGGATTCACTCTACAATAATTATTCACTTCATGCCTCAAATTCAGATTTCACTGAGTTCTTACCGTGGATCCCATCCCACAGGAGCCATGGTCCTTTTCTATCCAGGCTCAGCACCTATGCATTCAAGATTGGAAGTAGAGACACATCTCACTTCACAGTCCAGAAAGCTATTATTGTTTCTGTTTCAGTGTGAGAGAGTCACAGACTTTGGGACAGGTTTCAGAGCAGGTTTATTATGGATCCTGGATCTCCACTTCAATGTTCATTGCCTGAATCCATTTGGCTAATAGGTTCCCTGTGGATGGGCTTGCTCCCAAGCACATACATAGAAGATGAAACGGTGGGTGGGCTTGGTGCGGGACAGGAAGAAGACCAAAAACAGACAAGGGTCCGACCCCTCCCCTGATCCAGGAACTGCTATGGGAGAGGGTACGGGAGGTAGAATCCATGCGAAACTCCAAGGTCACCAGCTGAAGACAGGAGGCACAGGTCATGGGATCTGGAGATGCAGGGGTTGAAGGCTGCTCTGAGCTACCTCTGGGAGGAAGGGAGGGAAGGAATGAGAAGGAGACACTGCCTGCCCCTGGCCCATGCCAGCTGCCCACCGCTCCGACACGTATCAGTCGACACAGCTGACACAGCCTGGGCTCAGGATGGGCTGGCTCGGTTCCCTCAATCCTCATTGGGACAGCTGGCCCCAGGGCTCAGAGACATGCTGAGGGAGATGAGAGGGAAAGCTGCCCCACCCAGGTCATCCCCTCCTTGAGCAGACAGCCCTTCAGAACTGCTAAAAAAAACGCCACTAACGGTGTTGAACGACATGCCATGGAAGAACTAAGGCATAGAGATATGTAAAATAACATTCATTTTTAAGTTCAGAGCTGTCATCTCAGGAAGTGGGGAGAGCTTCCCTAAGAAGACTGAGGGGAGGGCAGGCCATGCTGAAAAGGGAGACATGGCTCTCCTGATTGGGGACCTGCAGCCCCCTTCCAGGGCAGGGCATCATCCTCGCATCACACAAATTCCATGGAAGTGTTCCATCAGGGCCAGATGTGTGTCTCGAGAAGGCTACCCTGGCATCGGCCTGCACAGGGCACCAGGGACGAGGGCCAGATGGAGGACGGACAATACCCCGGAGGTCATGGGGCAAGAGCAGAGGCACATGACCTTGAAGAGGATGATGAAAAGCAGGAGGTGGCAGCATGGAGCCGGCCCAAAAGTGCCATGGGAGCAGTGCCCACAGCTACACTGACTGGGTGCCTTCTGTGCCCGGTGTGGCTGACTTCAGTGGGCTCCAGACTAGTCCTGACCACAACTCTAGGAAGTGTGCACCACCCCCGGCCTCCTCTCCCCTTGCAGCTGCTAGGAATCATGGTCACAGACCCTGGTCAGCTTTCGTGGAAACCAAGCAGTGGCTCCTGCGCACGCTGCACCTCTGGTGGTGGTCCAGTGCAACCCTCGTGCCTGGCCAGACACTGATGTCTACCTGTCTCCACACAAATCCACAGACAGGAGGGTGTCCTTGAATTCCACAGCACCTGATGAGACAGATCCACAGAACCCAACACCCAGTGGGTCACTCGGGACCTCACCTATGATCATGGAGCTCACCATACCCTATTACTGTCACTTCCCACAGAAAGCCTGGTTCAGATCCCCCACAATACCATACATCCTGGTTGCTGACCTAGGGTCATGCCATGAACCGACATGGCATCTTTCCTTAAGTGAAGGCTATGCCTACACCTCCTAGAAAATATTTCTAATGAAGTACAAGTCCATCAGGTCTATGGTGTGAATGGTAGCACACAGCCTGCATGGTAATAGTCAGTAAATCTAACAAGCATTAACCCCACCCCCCATCTCACAAAACCTTCCTTCATCCCCACTGAACTCATGGTCTGCCCTCAGAAAACCCTCCAGGAAACAAACCTTTCATCTGAATGCTGTCTTCACCTTCTGCTTCAAATCTTGTCCAACCACAATGATATGAAATTAGAAATCAGTCTCAAGAAAAAAATGTGACAGTCAAAAATAAGTGGAGATTTTTGGGGCCTGAGTGGCTCAGTCGTTAAGGATCTGCTTTCAGCTCAGGTCTTGATCCCAGGATCCTGGGATCTAGCCCCAAATCAGGCTCCTTGCTTGTGGGAAGCCCGCTTCTCCCTCTCCCACCCCCTGCTAGCGTTCCCTCTCTCGCTGTCTCACTCTCTGTCAGATACTTAAATAATCTTAAAAAATATGTGGAGATTTAACAACATGGTACTGAACAACCAACAGTCAAAGAAGAAATCAAAAAAATTTTAGAAGTACCTTGACACTGATGAAAAAGACAACCTACAAAAACTTATGTGATGCAGCAAAAGTAGCTTTATGGGGGACATTCATAGAAATTCAAGTCTTCATCAGTCCAATGAAATGCTCTCCAATAAACAACATGATTTATGTGGTAAAGAAGTAGAAAAAAAACAACAAACAAAGCCCCAATTTAGTAGAAATAAGGAAATAACAAAAAGGAATGCATAAATAAATCCAACGGAGACTAAAAAGACAAAAAAAAAAACATTGAAAATGAGAGTGGCCTTTTTTGGAAAGATAAACAAAACTGACAAACTTAGCTAGACTCACCAAGAAAGACAGAGGACTCGAATACAATCAGGAAAATAAGATAATGGATTCCTGTCTCATATCAAAATCAAAAGAACTCTTCAAACTTGGACACAACAACTTCTTGCAAGCCACGTCTCTAAAGGCAAATGAAATAAACACAAAAAAATGAACTATTGGCACTTCATCACGATAAAAACCTTCTGCTTGGCAAACCAAATGATAAAAAACAAAAAGGCAACCTATGGAATTGAAGAAGATATATGCAAATGATATTACAGAGAAAGGGCTGGTATCCAAGATCTATAAAGAACTCCTCAAACTCGACATAAAAAAATGGGCAGAAAACACAAAGAGATACTTCTCCAGAGAAGACATACAAATGGCCAACAGACACATGAAAAAATGCTCCACATCACTTGCCATCAGGCAAATACAAATCAAAACGGCAATGAGATACCACCTTACAGCAGTTAGAATGGTTAAAATTAACAAGGCAGGGGGCACCTGGGTGGCACAGCGGTTAAGCGTCTGCCTTCAGCTCAAGGCGTGATCCTGACATTATGGGATCGAGCCCCACATCAGGCTCCTCCGTTATGAGCCTGCTTCTTCCCCTCCCACTCCCCTGCTTGTGTTCCCTCTCTCGCTGGCTGTCTCTATCTCTGTGGAATAAATAAATAAAATCTTGAAAAAAAATTAACAAGACAGAAATAAAAAAAGTCAGAGAGGATGTGAAGAAAGGGGGGCCCTCTTACACTACTCATGAGAATTCAAGCTGGTACAGCCACTTTTGAAAACAGTATGGAGGTTTCTCAAGACATTAAACACAGAGCTATCCTATGACCCACCAATTGCACTACTGGGTATTTACCCCATAGAAAAAGAGTAATGAAAAGAAGGGGCACCTGTATCCCAATGTTCATAGCAGCAATGTCCATAATAGCCAAACTGTGGAAGGAGCCAAGATGTCCTTCAGCAGATGAATGGACAAAGAAGATGTGGTTCATCTATACAATGGAATATTATTCAGTCATCAAAAAGGATGATTACCCCCCATTTGCACCAACGTGGATGGACCAGGAGGGGATTATGCTAAGTGAAATTAAGGCAAGCAGAGAAAGACAATTATCATATGGTTTCACTCCTATGTGGAATGGAAGGAATAGCATGGAGGACATTATAAGAAGGAAGGGAAAAATGAAGGGGGGGAATGAGAGGGGGAGATGAACCATGAGAGACTACTGACACTGGGAAACAAACTGAAGGTTGCAGAAAGGGAGGGGAAGGGGAATGGGTTATCCTGGTGATGGGTATTAAGGAGGGTACGTGATGGGGTGCCTGGATGGCACAACGGTTAAGCATCTGCCTTCGGCTCAGGGCGTGATACCGGCGTTATGGGATCAAGCCCCACAACAGGCTCCTCCGCTGTGAGCCAGCTTCTTCCTCTCCCACTCCCTCTGATTGTGTTCCCTCTCTCGCTGGCAGTCTCTATATCTGTCAAATAAATAAGTAAATTCTTAAAAAAAAAAAAAAGGAGGGCACGTGTCATAATGAGCACTAGGTGTTATATGCAAACAATGAATCATGAAACACTACATCAAAAACAAATGAAGTACTGTAGGGTGACTAACATCATTTTAAAAAAAAAGATATGAAATCCATACAAGAAAACTGTCACTATTTGCAAACGACATGAAATCCCGAATGATTCCATAAAAAAAAAAAATGTTAGAATAAAAAATTCAAGAAAGCTGCAGGATATAAAGTCAATATACAGAGACCTGTTGTCTTTATTTATTTTCAAATTTTATTTATTTATTTGACAGGAAGAGAAAAAGCACGAGCAGGGGGAGTGTCAGAAAGAGGGAGAAGCAGACCCTCGCTAACCAGGAGCCCAACACGGGGCTCGATCCTAGACTCTGGGTTCATGACCTGAGCTGAAGGTAGATGCTTCACCTATGGGGCCACCCAGATGACCCAACTTCTTGCATTTCTGTATACTGATGACACACTTTCGCAAAGAGAAATTAAAAAAGCAATGCCATTTACAATCACATCAAAAAAATCTAGGAACAAAAGTAACCAAAAATGAGAAAGACATAGTACACTCAACACATGGCAGGAAACAAATGAAAAGCATGTGTGTCGAGGGGGGCAGGATGTATGGGTCAAAGATTTGGAAGGCAACACAAACAAATGGACGCTTAAGCCATGCTCCTTAACTGGAAGAGTTAATTATGTGAACATGTACATCGTACCCAAAGCAATCGACAGATGTGATGAAATGCCTATCTGAATTCCAGTGGCATTATTCGAGGAAATAGAAAACAGTCCTCCAACTTGTATGGAATCACAAAAGACCCCAAATACCCTAAGCAACCTGGAGAAAGAAAGGTGCAATCAACACACTCTTGGATTTCAAGCTAGATTACAAAGCTGTTGTCATCAAAACAGGATGGTACTGGTATAAACACAGACACCAGGTCAGTGGAACAGAACAGAAAGCTCAGAAACTTACCCACACGTAGATGATCCTAACTTACGACACAGCAGCAGAAGATATGCCATGAGGGATGACTGTCTCTTCAGTGAGCGGTAACAGGCAAACTGGACACTAAATGCAGAAGCATATAATGGGGTCACTTTCTTACACCACACACAAAATTTTTAATGGATGAATGATATGAACAAAAGACCTGAATCCATAAACCTCCAAGAAGACACAGGTACTAAGTCTCTCGACATTAGTTTTAGCAAAGAGTCTTGAGATCGGACACCAAATGCCAAGGCAACAAAAGCAAAAATAAACAAGTGGAACAACTTCAAACTGAAATCTTCCACACGGCAAAAGAAACCAGCAAAAACTTAAAAGGCCACAGACCCAATAAGAAAAAAATATCTGCGAATCATATGTGTGAGAAGAGGCTAATATCCAAAATACACACAATGCTCATACAAATAAAAAAAAACTGTATAAAAAATGGGGGGAATATGTGAATAGGTACTTTCCAATGACGGCACACAGGTGTCAACAGAGAGAAAAAGTTGTTCGACATCACTAAATATCGTCAGGGAAACATCAGTCAAACCCACAATTGGCTATTCCCTCACAACTGTTGGAACACCTAATGTCCCAGAGACAGACACCAGGTGGGGTCAAGGGTGTGCAGATGAGGAGACACTGTACACTGTTGGTGGGAATGGAAATTGGTGCAGCCACTGTGACAAACGGTATGTAGGTTCCTGAAAAAATAAAAGCAACTACCACATGACCCAGTAATGGCTCTACTGAGTATTGATTTGGAGAACACAAAAATACTGCCTCAAAAAGACAGATGCACTCCCACGTTCACTGCAGCATTATTCACAAGAACCAGACATGGAAACACAGACCTTGGGGGCCTTATGCCAAGTAACTCAGACACAGAAAGACCAATACCAGATGCTCTCATGTATTTTCCACGAGGAATAAACAAATACTGAATGCATAGACACTGAGAGCAGATTGGTAGGTGCCAGATTCGGGGACGGGGTGGTAGAAACGGGTGAAAGTGGTCAAAGTCTCAATGTTTGAGTGAGAAAATCTGACAGTCATGAAATGTTCTGTCCAGCATGGAGACTAAAACTAACCCCGCAGCATGGGGTATAGGTTTCCCTGCTCTTTGAAAGTACAGGGCTTCTGAGAAACCTTGCACAGCAGAAATGGTGTCAAGAAGGAATGGCCATTAATTTACACGGAACAATTAGACAGTGTGCTCAGACTCCAAAATTCCTTCTCTTTGGCTTTTCTTAGGCCTCAGCACTCAAGTTTCTAAGGGAGGCCCAGCATAAATGAAGATGAAGCACAGCAGAGGCTCACAGACACCATTCAACGTGCTGGTGGCTGGATGCGGAGAGCGGTTCCCAGAGGAAGGAGCTGGTTGGGGTGCACGCCACCTCTGTCGTGCTTCTCCCCAAAACAGATGCTGAACGCGATTCTCACTGTTCACCTTTTTTCATAAGAGGGAAATCCTCTTCAGTTCTCTTCCTCTTACTGAAGCTGGGTAATAACGTAATTCTTTCAAGAAAGCCCAGTATCTTACTGTGAACGATTAAAAAGTGGAGGATACTTGTACTTGAGCATTGCTGAGGGAGAAGATGTGAAAGGTTCTCCCAGACACAAACCTCAGCAGATCCACCGGGAAAGGCACCTTCCTCAGCATGCGGAACACGGACTACCTCCTACCCCCCAGAAACGCTCTCCTTCCCCTCGATCAGGACAACCCACAACAGCTGGGAGTACCCGAATTCCTCCGTTCTCCTGCTCCTAATAGCTAACCCATTAGGAAATCCTGTGAGCTCCATCTTCAAAATGGACCAGAATAGGTCTAACCACTCCATCCAAGGCCACCTGTCTGGTCCACAGTGCCTGAGTTCCTGGAAAAGCTTCGTCATTGACGTGCCTTGCCGTCTTCAACCCTCTGTCATCTGTTCTCAACACTGTAGCCAGGATGGCCCAATGAAACAGGGTCTCATGGGGTTTTAGCCCTGGAATGGCTCTCTTTCACCTATCTGAGCACATATCCTAAGCTGTCTCCTGTGGCCACAGGGCCTTCTTGCTGCTCCTGGACATCCCTGGAATTCTCCTGCCCCAGAACCTTTGCACATGCTTTCCCTTCTGTTCAGAATGCTCTTGATGTGTTCTCACTCACCTTCAGAGAAGTCCGAATTGGAGTGACAGGGACAGAAGATGAGGCTGTGTGTGTTGGGTGAGGCTGGTGGCCCAGAAGTAGGTTCTCTGCCAGCTCTCCACCTGTGCCTCACTTGTCCTCAGCCAGGAAATTGCACACAACACTCACCTGTCACAACTCTCACCCAGGAGACCCACAGCCACCCCTGGTGCCCACCCTGCCCACACCCTGCTACAGAATGCATTCAGCTCTCCTCTGGGACCACTGTCAGCTTTACCCAGACCTGGAACTCCCCCGTCTCCTGCAAAGCTCCCGGATTCCCCCTCTTCTTCCAAAATTACACTGGTGCAAGGCTTTCATGAGAAAGCTATAATGCTAACTAATGAAAGGTTCACACCTACTTTCCCCTTCTGTTGCCTTTCTCTCCACCTTCTTTCCTACCTGTGCAAACTGTAACATATCAGTGGAACATGAACATGCTCTGAGACCTGAATATTTCATTGCAGCTTTCTGGGGACTCCTTATGTGATAAGAAACTAGTGTATCCTACAACAGGGTGTTTTACAACTCTCATCTATAGAATAGTACGGCCCAATTCACAATTTTACCTCACTCTTCATGAAGCAGAACACTTTTTCCTTTCTTCTTTTACTTAAATTCCAGTTAGTTCACATGCCATGGAATATTCACCTCAGGGGTAGTATTTAGTGATTCCTCACCTGCATACTGTACCTGGTGCTCATCACAAGTGCCCTCCTTAATACCCCTCACCCATTTAACTCTTCCCCCTATGCCCCTGTCCTGCAGCAACACTCAGTTTGTTCTCCAAGGTTGAGTCTATTTCCTTGTTTGCCTCTCTCATCACCCCTCAACTCTGTTCATCTGTTTTCTTTCTGAAGTTCCACAAGCGTGAGAGCATAGGATATTTGTCTTTCCTCACAGATTTGCTTAGCTTAATACACTCTAGGTCCATCCACATCCTTGCAAATGGTAAGATTTCATTCTTTTTGAAGCTGGGTCATATTCCATTATATATAGGTATCCCACATCTGCTTTATCCATTCATCAGTGCATGGACTTTGGGATTCTCTCCATAGTTTGGCTACTGTGGACATTGCTGCTATAAACATC
Source organism: Ursus americanus (assembly GCF_024610735.1). Taxonomy (NCBI): domain Eukaryota; kingdom Metazoa; phylum Chordata; class Mammalia; order Carnivora; family Ursidae; genus Ursus; species Ursus americanus. The sequence goes on from NC_142137.1 coordinate 3,002,380, forward strand.
ATGGTGCATGGAACCCCTTTGAATCCGCATTTTTGTATCCTTTGGGTAAATACCTAGGAGAGCAATAGCTGGATCATGGGGTTGTTCAATGTTTAACATTTGAGGAACCCCCACACTCTTTCCTAGACGGGCTGCACCACTTTGCATTCCCACCAACAGGATGGGAGGGTTCCCCTTTAAGCAGAACATTATCTGCCAGCAATTTCATAAGAGGAAACAAAACTTCTGGGTGATGTACCCAGGGTCAGGCAGCAGTTGCAGAATTCACCCCAAGGCTCCTGACGCCAAGCCCCTTGAAGCCACCAGCATGCCACTATCCAAAAGAATTCCCAGACTCTCCTTCTGACTCCAGCACCAAAGAATCTACAGAGAGAATATGGCACCCCAAAATATTGAGATAAAACATTTAGTAAAACTAGAAAGTCAAGCTCAACTTTTAAACAGGAATAGGCCGCTTTGGGTAATTTTCAATTTTCCCTCCACCCTAATTTTAACTCTTCTGATGAATAAACTAATCAATGATGAAACATCACCTTTGTCAAATGACATTATCCAAGTCTGTATCAGATGAATAAAGCCACCTAACTCTAGATGCTGGCCACTCAACCATATCTAAGGCATAATTGAATAAACACTGTTAGATGAAGGAACAAATTAGATGTTACAAACAGGCACAGAGTGAATCTCACCTTCCCTTTCTAATAAAAGAGGGTTCCTAGGAAACAGATGGTCAAAATACAATTGTAAGCAATAAATGGACAGACAAATTGTGATCCCCTGCAAAGTTTTACCTGCAGGGAAACTAAGTAATTCTTGCAACAAACCCTCAATGCTGACAGCTACTTCAATTTTTCTTTCTGGCTCAACTAGAGAAAAGAGAAAAGCCCAGGAGGTTTTGGGATAATGAGAGGTTTTACCTCCAGCCCTGACATAGATAGGACATTTTGCCAAACATACCTGTGCTTTTTCTGAACACTGGCGTCCTGTGACAAGCTGCCTCGCTGACTCAGATGCTGACGTTCAAAACCTCGGGTGTCTTGGAGCCAGAGCAGAGAAGTGCTGTCAGCTGTGGAGAAGAAGGCACCTCTGACCTAAAGCCTGCACACCTGCTTCGGTTTCTGGGCGAAGGGGCAACACATACTTGTTGTTTAGCAGTAATTATCTTCATTCTCAATAGACCAATGACCTTGCCTTTTCTGGAAAGCAGACTTACTCTTCTAAAGAAACCCTCAATTCGTCTATTACCAATGCAACTAGAGTGGGTCTGGTTTACGCACGCCTCCAGGCCCCCACCTGGAGGATTTTCCTGCATGATTCTAATAGCAATTACCACTAACCGGGGGGCACACGGAGCATAATGCTGAAGTTGGGGGACGGCTCTGGTGCTTGCTACTGCCACACCTGTGCCTGGGGGACCAGGGCACACCCTGCTGAACTCGGGGTACTGCTCAAGAGGCATCACCTGCACTGTGACAGGGAACTGAAGGTGGGGATTGTGTGAGGTCCTTTCCAGTACTCTTCCAGGGGAACAGGGGAAACCCTGAAATTCTGCAACCCATCCCACAAAAGCTCAGGTGAGTGCACGCCCTGGAGTTCAGGGGTATGGAGAATAAGGCCAGTTGAGGACATGGGGCAGAAGAGACTTTAAAGGGAAAAAGAAAACTCACATGAGTCCCCACAATGAACCCTCTCCACGTGCCCTTAAAGAACCCTGCCTCCCACCTGGGACTCACCCTCCCCCGGACCCCCACCCCAGTGCATGCTGCTCACTCACCAGCAGGGATATCCACAGGGCAACTCTCTCTCCCTCAGGGCCCCTTCTTCTGCCCCAGGTCTGCAACCCACTGCAAATATGGGTCCACCCACAGAGATGTAGCTCCACCCCCAAGAGGTGAATGGTCTGGGAGGGTGGGGCCTGAGCCCCTTGGATGCTGGGCAACCCGCCCTCAAGCCCCTGGATCCCTGAAAGTGCAGGGGGCCCAAAAGGCGCCTCCTCTACCCAACACCAGGCACAGGCATGGGTGGGCTCGTGGGCTGGGGCCCCCACACACACCTGGCCCCTTCCAGGGACCCCTCTAGCTGCAGACAACCCTCAGAGTCCTGCCCCTTCCCTTTCTGAACCAGCCCTCCCTGCTGGGGTGTGCCTGGTTCTGGGCAAGGTCAGTGACTCTCAGACACTCTAAGACTTGGGATTTAGGAAATGCAATGATTTCATGCATTTTCAGTATGTACATGTCAGTTGACTTTAATCTTATGGGAGCCAAAGAGGTTCTTTATTTTTTCTTATCTTCATGTTGGCACTTTTTGTTATTGTTTCTTCTCGAAGCAGATGTACAACATGTGCTTGGGGCGGAAATAGGGCCCATGCTTTCAGGTTTTGCCCAGTCATTTTGAGCTGCGTAAAATGTTAAAGGATAGCTTACCTGGGATCCCAGGATCAGGGCCCACAGATGATATAAGATAAAAATTACTTTCATCATTATAATTACTACAAAATGGAGGAATTTGTGACAAAAGCACCTTTCACAAGAGTACCAAGAAATCAAAATGTTGCCCACGGAAGGCTGCCTGCTCCATGGTCAGCACAGGTAACAGAAGTGTTCACAGTCTCTGGACTCCTGCCCTTCTCCTGCCCAAATCGCTGAAGCACACAGACCACTTAAAATCAGAATTGTAGAACTGCTAGACACCTTAGAGATGTCTGCACCATTCCCTTGGACTGCAGAATAAAACACAGTAGCTCGTTGTCACAAACTAATTTTAACATGAAGTGCCCCCAGTATGCACTAAGTTCTTTCTCTGCAAATGTTGACTAATGTAAGTCACAGTCATACCATATAAACACTACGATGACTGGGAAGTCATCGTAGGTAAGGGAATATTTTAGCCATGTTTATAAGCATTGGCTCACGTTGTAGAAGAGGCTGAGCTGAGTGGTTTTAAATACTATTTCAGACCTGTTTTACAGCACCCTCTGAACATACCAGGGCCTGAATCGACTAAAAAAGATAGCTGGTTTCAGTAACTTTAATACCAGGAAAATATTATACTGTCTGTATTCCTAAGGATCTTTGAGTATCTTACCCAGAGGTCCTCCACTGAGATAATGATCTTAATGATCACCATGGGCAGAGGTGAAAAGGCCCGCTGAATTCGTTCCATTTGTCCACATGACAAGAAAATCCTGATACTTGATAGGTTTCCAGATCAAGACCAGACATAAGAGGGAAATAGTACCCTGTATGGAACAACAAGGGATTTGGAGTCAATTTGGGGACCCCACTTAGGTTTCTGACACTAAAATCATCTGTGACTCATATCATCTGAGTCCCTGTCTAACCACCTGAAAATGTGCCTAAAAATATCTACAGCCTAGTTGAGAAGTTTAAGAGGCAGAATGCTACAAAGAGCCAGTATGATGTCTCTCAAGAACAGGTGATCAGGAAGCCATAATTGCTATTGGGTCTATTTCTTTTCCAGAAGAAAGAACACATGTTGAATCCATATTCCCAATAGATGACTCACCAGATGATTTTCAAACCTGAAGGAAGGCCAAGAAGTCACTATTGTGTCATATTTCACTCAGAAATCATGTTGTTGGACTGGTGAGGATGACACGATAGCAACGTCATCACTAAGAGTGGGGAGCTTCTAATTTCCATACGGCCATGTTGACCCCCTTAGCTCAGAGCCACCAAAAAGGGCAGCTGGGAAGGGGGTACTGCCAAAACTATGAGTGGGGAGCTTCCGATTTCCATATGGCCATGTTGACCCCCTTAGCTCAGGGCCACCAGAAAGGACAGCTGAGGGGGACCACAGGCCAAGGCTGCCAGGTGTGGCTGGGGCAGGCAGAACTCTGACTTAAGGCTCAACTCCTGTCTAGGTTATTATAATGCTCTTCACAAAGAAAGTGCCATTGTGTGTGAGCCCTCATGTAGAAAAGGTTCAGAATTTCCATTGAGATTCCCTCTCTGACCTTTAGGATATGTAGCAAAGTTCCATTCAATTTTTAAACATTGAAGGACTTCCTGGTTTTCTTTTCGCTATGACTGTGGCTCAATTCCCTGTGGTCTAAGAATAGAATCTAGTTAATTTCAGGGTTTAATATTTGTAGCCTTGATTCGTGGCCCCACCTATCATCTACTTGGGTAAAGAGTCTATGACCACTTGAAAATAATGTATTCTGCACTTATAATGGAATGTTCCCTATATGTAAATTAGGTCACATTTGTTAACAATGTTTTGACTGCTTTTTCTGTCAGATATTGAGAAAGGTATATTAAAATCTTCAAACAATGCTGCTCTATTCAATGTGGCATCGGAGAATCTACCAGTGTTAGAAGGCAAGAGAAACAAAAAGTATAAGAATTGAGGGGATAATTGTGACTATTCACAGATAATACGATTGTGTACATAGAAAATACAAACCAGTCTATAAATACCCTATTAGAATTAAAAATGTAATTTATAAATTTCAGATGGATTGTAGCTTCCCATTGGACAGTTTCTGAAAGAAACCGTAGAACCTGTCAATCTTGGGGTAGGACATAGGGTGCACTAACCATTTAAAAGAATTCAGTGGGACTTCATAGAAATGTGACATTTCTCCTTATCTTATGACCATAAGAAAATGAAAAAGTGAACCGCAGGCTGGGAAGTAAAGATTTGCAATACACACACTGACAAAGACTTGTCAAGAAAGAATTCCTGCTCATCAAACATAAAAAGTCTATTTATAAACGAATACTTCACAAAAGATTGACTGATGGCCAATAAGAACAGGAAAGGGTGATCTACAGTATTATTTTCAGGAACACCAAGGCCTTTGCTAAAATGAAAACACACACACAAACCAGTATTCCCTAGATGGATGACACTCCTTATTTCTGAGGACAGCTTGAAGAACAGACTAGCATCAAAGTAAAGTGATGGAATTCCTGACACTCAGAGGATGGACAATTGACCTCAAACTACAGTACAATTTCTAGGCATCATTCGGTCCTCTGAAGGCAGACAACTACCACACCCCTTCCTACACCACACAGGTTGCTTCCCAACCCCTACCATAAAAGAAGAAGATGAGAAACAGATAGGACTAGTAGGAAATAGCAAAAATCACATGTGGGGATTATCCTGAAACACACTGATCACATAACTAGTGTAAGGAAGTGTAGGGAACTGACAAGGACAGAGACTCAAGAGGTACTTCTTTGGGAAATGCTGTCTGAAATCGTCACACCTTGGTACGAGCTAATGAGGGCTCTGAGCATACCCTAGGGTTTGCTCACAAGGGTCTGCAACACCATTGCTGAGGACTGAAACTCTTCAAGACCTCAAAGCTTGCCTGATTGACTATTGGACTAAGAGATTCCCATGTTCTGAAAACAGACACCAACTAATTGAAAGGTTCACCTGGGCTCTCTCGGAAGCCTTACAAGAAGCTGAACCATTCACTGAAAATCAATTACACACACACACACACACACACACACACACACACACACGCAAACCTGTCATTTCAGCAATTAAACTTAAACATTCAAGGTTCTTCCTACCTTTTCTTTTTCACATTGATATTTATACTCACATGAAATGTCATCATTTCTAATGAACACTGATGTCAAAATAGAGATCCATTGACACAATATTCACAAAATGGAATTTCCCTGCTGTAATTTTCAATATAGCATTTTTTAACGTTCATACATATTTTAGGTTTTTGGTAACTTATACAGGAGAAGATCAGCATTGAAAAACTCTGAATACTTGACAATGAGTTTTAAGCCTAGAGAACAAAAATTGTCCAATTTCATAGATAATAAGGAACCAAAGGGAAAGCATGGAAGCTGCAGTCGAATAATTTTACACATGTGCATCCTCTATTATTCTACTACTGAGGGGCGTGTTTTATTACCAGTATACATTCATCAATTATCTTCCACGTGCACCTGCACAGGTATAATGAATTACTACAGTAGAATGAAATGTCTGGGAACTACTTGGCGGCATCTATAATGAACAATGAAATTTCGATCTTATATTTGGTGAACTTCCACTGTCTGTCCCTTTAGACAATGGACCCTAAACAGAAGGGGGAATGAACCACGAGAGACTATGGACATTGGGAAACAAACTGAGAGCTTCAGAGGGGAGAGGGGTGGGGGATTGGGATGGGCCAGTGATGGGTATTAAGGAAGGTACATATTGCATGGAGCACTGGGTGTTATAGCAAATAATGAATCACGGAACACTACATCAAAAACTAAGGAAATACTGTATAGTGACTAACATATCATAATAAAAAATAATTATTAGAAAAAAAATTAAAGGTAAAAAAAAACAATACAGCTTTTCTGTTTCAAGAACAATCACAATTGAGAAAAAACTAACTTCCAATCCCTAAAGCAAAACACAGACCAAGTTCCATTTCACTCCCCTTTAGTCACATTCTCTGTGGGTTCTAAGCTATTTCCCTACCTCCTTTCCTCCTGAGCAGGGAGCCCGGGCTCGATCCTAGAAGCCTGGGATCATAACCTGAGTCAAAGGCACATGCTTAACTGCCTGAGCCAGCCAGGTGCCCCAGCCATGTTTTTCTTAAGCAAAAGGACACTTTCTCACAATGCCTTCACATGACTTTACATGGTACCAGAGATCTGCTTTTGCCTCTAGGAGGTTGCAGATGAAGGCAATTGCAAACTCTGACAGTGGTTTATCAAATACAATGACCTGCCTGGAGACAGTGAAACTCTTATGAGCCCACGAGGGGATGCTGTGACACTCAGCTGTGGCTGGGCTGGCAGAGAGAACCAAATCCATTTCCCTGCCTGATGTCTGTGAGGAACAGATCTCCCCACTGTGAATGAGACCCTGCCACTGAGCTGTCCGGAGATGGCCATCCTCACGGAGGATGAGGATAAAGGACAATGCCTGAGGAGACCTCATCTGTCTCTTTTATCTTTTCATATTTTTGACAGTGGACAAATCACTGCCTAGGAGTCCCCAACTACCTTAGTCTCATCTGTGAATGGCCAAGAGGTTTAACAAAACACTTAAGATTTTGACCTCACAAATGGCCACAACCACTTACCATAGGGATTCAACATTAAGCAAAGATACTGTTCGTTGGAAGAGAGGTCCTGCCCACTGTTGTTTCTCACTTATATGCTCATCTTCCTTACCTCATGGTAACATAACCACCTTGATTCCTGCTTCCATCTTCAGGAACGCTGATGTGACTTGAAGGGCATTACACTGACATCGTTTTTCTTACCAATAAGCTGTGGACATTTCCCTAGTCCTACACACCCAAAGTTGAATCGGAATCAGGATTGAGGAGGCTGATGGGAGTTGAAGGTGTTTTCCTGTACACGGTGGTTTATTACCAATAAGGATGGGTCAGAGTCCTCGAAATTCCAGAACCTTTTCATTAATGCTTCCTACTCGTGAAAGATGATGTACATTGGTCTTTCCCTGTATAGTGTGGTGACTCAGAGAAAAGTGCTTAGCCCTTTCGTCAGACTTCCATGACCACTTTGGAGCTGGCTTCCATATTCACAAAGGATGATGTTAGGGCTAAGAGAGTTCCTGTACCCTGTTATTTCTTACAGATAAGTGTATGGCATTTTTGTTACATTGCCAGAACCACTTAGCACCAGGCTTGCCGGCCTCCTGGGGACGAACCCTAATCCTAGGTCGGCCCCCGAGGGGCCCCTCCCAAGTGGCCTGGCGAAACAACGCCGTGGATTGGGGACCCCCGAGCACAGCGCCGGAGTCACCCTGCCGCCCCGCAGCAACCCGGGCTGCTAGGGGCGCCGCCAGTCTTTCAGGGCGAGAGAACGGACAGGGCCCTCCAAGCCCCCAGCGACTTTCGAAGGCCCCCCGCGCCAAAACGCTTTGGCCCACACTCCCTCTCGCCAGTGCCCCTACCTCGGCCTGCCCCTCCGCCTGCCGCAGAGCTGGCGGTACAGGCCAGCTGGACTCCTGGGGGCTAACAGTTACCCTAGGTCGGCCCCCGAGGGGCCCCTACCAAGGAGCCTGGCACTGCAATGCCGGGGAATTGGGACCCCCGAGCCCCAGTGTTGGACTCACTCTGCCTCCACGCAAGCACCCAGGGCGCTAGGGGTGTTGCCAGTCATACAGGAAGGGAGAACGGGTAGGGCCCTCCGATACCCCTGCGACCTTCGAATGCCCCCCGCACAAAAACTCTGGCTCCCATGCTCCTTCTCCCAGCGCCCTAACCTCGGCCCACGCCTAAGCTCACTGCAGAGCTGGCGGATCGGGCCTGCTGGCTTCCTGGGGGCTAACCCTACCCCTAGGTCTCCCCCAAAGGGCCCCTCCCAAGTGGCCTGGCGCTTCATGCCAGGGATTGGGGACCCCCAAGTCTCAGTGCCGGACGCACCCTGCCGCCCCACTGCCACATGGCGTGCTAGGGGCATCGCCAGTCCTTCAGGGCGACAGAACGGGCAGGACCCTCCGAGCCACCTGCGACCTTCGATGGCACCCCGAGCCAAAGCCAAATGCTCTGGCCCACGCTCCCGCTCGCCAGCTACCTCACCTCGACCCACACCTCTATTCACTGCACATGGGCGGAACGAGCCTGCCAGTCTCCTGGGGGCTAACCCTAACCCTAGGTCAGCCCCCGAGGGGCCCGTCCCAAGGGGCCTGGCGCCACAACGCCGGATATTAGGGACCCCCGAGCCCCAGCTTGGACTCACCCTGCCGCCCCGCCGCCACCTGGGCCGCTAGGGGCGCCGCCATTCATTCAGGGAGGGAGAATGGCAAGGGCCCTCCAAGTCACCAGCCACATTCGAAGGCCCCCCGCACCAAAACGCTTGGGCCCACAGTCCTGCTGGCCAGCGCCCTTACCTCGGCCCTCCCCTCCACTTGCCGCACCACTGTCGGATCCGGCCTGCGGGCCTTCTGGGGGCTAACCCAAACCCTAGGTCGGCCCCCTAGGGGCCCCTCCTTAGGGGCCTGGCGCCGCAACGACAGGGATTGGGGACTCCTGAGCCCCAGCGCCGGACTCACCATGCCCCCTACTGCCACCCAGGCCACAAGGGGCACCCCCAGTCATTCAGGGCAGGAGAATGGGCAGGACCCTCTGAGCCCCTGGTGACCTTCGAAGGCCCCTCGCTCCAAAATTTTGGGCCCACGTTCCCACACGCCAACGCCCTCATCTCAACCCGCCCCTCCGCTCACCGCACAGCTGGCAGATCAGGCCTACTGGCCTCCTGGGGTAACCCTAACCCTAGGTCGGCACCCGAGGGGGCCCTCTCAAGGGGCCTGGGGCCGCAACACCGGGGACTGGTGACCCCCGAGCCGCAGCGCCGGACTCACTTTGCCGCTCCACCACCACCGGGGCCGCTAGGGGCCCTTATGGTCATTTAAGGCGGGAGAACGGGCAGGGCCCTCCGAGCCCCCAGTGACCTTCGAAAGCCCCCCCAGACAAAACGCTTCGGCCAACACTTCCGTTCGCCAGTGCCCTCACCTCGGCCCGCCCCTCCGCTTGCTGCACAGCCAGCGGATCAGGCCTCCCAGCCTCCTGGGGGCTAACACTAACCCTAGGTAGGCCTCCTAGGGGCCCATCCCAAGGGGCCTGGCTCAGCAACACCGGGGATTGGGGACCCCTGAGCCCCAGCGCCGGACTCACCCTGCAGCCCTGCCGCCACCTGGGCCGCTAGGGGCACCGCCCGTCATTCAGGGCGGGTGAACGGGCAGGGTCCTCCGAGGCCCCTGCAACATTAGTAGGCGCCCCACGCCAAACACTTGGGCCCACGCTCCTGCTCGCCAGTGCCCTCACCTCCGACCGCCCCTCCACTTGCTGTACAGCTGGCGGATCGGGACGGCCGCCCTCCTGGGTGTTACCCTAACCCTAAATCAGCCCCCAAGGGGCCCCTCCCAAGGAGCCTGGGGCCGCAATGCCGGTAATTGGGGACCCCAGAGCCCCAGCGTCGGACTCAACCTGCCGCTCCGCCACCATCCGGGCTTCTAGGGGCACCGCCGGTCCTTCAGGGCGTGAGAACGGTCAGGGCCCTCCTAGCCCACAGTGACATTCGAAGGCGCCCCGCGCCAAAACGCTTGGGTCCACGCTCCCGCTCACCAGTACCCTCACCTCGGCCCACCCCTTCACTCGCCTGACAGGGGGCAGATCGAACCTGTCCGACTCCTGGGGGCTAACTCAAACCCTAGGTCGGCCCCCCAGGGACCCGTCCGATGGGGCCTGGCACCTCAACGAGCTCCAGCGCCGGACTGACCGTGCTGCCCTGCTGACACCCGGGCCTCTAGAGGCGCCACTGGTCTTTCAGGGCGTGAGAATGGGCAGGGCCCTCCGAGCCCCCGTTGTCCTTCGAAGGCCCACCGCGCCAAAACGCTTGGGTCCAGGCTCACGCTCGCCAGTGCCCTCACCTCAGCCCGCCCCTCCGCTCGCCACCCAATGGGTGGATCGGGCCTGCCGGCCTCCTGGGGGTTAACCCTAACCCTAGGTAGGCCCCGGAGGAGCCCCTCCCAAGGGGGCTGGCACCGCAACGCGGGGATTGGGGATCCCCGAACCCCAGCACCGGACTAACCTTACCGCTCTGCCAGCGGCCAGGCCACTAGGGGCGCCGCTGGTCATTCAGGGCGGGAGACCATGTAGGGCCCTCCGAGCCCCCAGCAACCTAGGAAGGCCCCCCCCGCGCCAAAAGGGTTGGGCCCACGCTCCTGCTCGCCAGCGCCCTCATCTCGGCCCGCCCTTCCTCTCATAGCAGAGCCCGCGGATCGGGCCTGCTGGCCTCCTGGGGGCAAACTCTAACCCTAGGTCGACCACCGAGAGGCCCTTCCCAAGCGGCCTGGCGCTGCAACGCCAGAGATTGGGGACCCCTGAACCCCAGCGCCTGACTCCCCCTGCCACCCCGCCACCACTCCGGCCGCTAGCAGCGCCGCAGTTCATTCAGGGCGTGAGAACAGGCAGGGCCCTCCGGGCCCCGGGAGACCTTCGAAGGCAAACTGCATCAAAACGCTTGCGCCCACAATGCCGCTAGGCAGCGCCCTCACCTCAGCCTGCCCCTCTGATCATCACACAGCCTGCGGAATAGGCCTGCTGGCCTCCTGGGGCCTTACCCTAAACTAGGTCGGCCCCCGAGGGGCCCCTCCCAAGGGGCCTGGTTCTGCAATGCCAGGGATTGGGAACCACCGAGCCCCAGCGCCAGATTCACCGTGCCGCCCTGCGGCCAACTGGGCCGCTAGCAGTGCCGCAGGTCATTCAGGGCGTGAGAAAGGGCAGGGCCCTCCAAGCCCCAGGCGACCTTTGAAGGCACCCTGCATCAAAACACTTGCGCCCACGCTTCTGCTAGGCAGCGCCCTCACCTCAGCCCGCCGCTCTGATTGTCGCACATCCGGCAGATCGGGCCTGCTGGCATCCTGGGGGATAACCATAACCCTAGGTCGACCCCCGAGGGGCCCCTCCTAAGTGGCCTTGCACCGCAATGCCGGGGATTGAGGACCCACGAAACCCAGCATCGGACTCACCGTGCCTCCCCATCGCCACCCGGGCCGCTATGGGCGCCGTCGGTCTTTCAGGACGGGAGGACGGGCAGGGCCCTCCAAGCCCCTGGAGACCTTGAAAGCCCCCCACGCTAATAAGCTTGGGTGCAGGCTCTAGCTCGCCAGGGACCTCACCTCGGCTCGCCCCTGCACTCACCGCACAGCCAGCGGATCGGGCCTGCAAGCCTCCTGGGGGCTAACACTAACCCTAGGTCGGCCCCAGAGGGGCCTCTCCCAACAGGCCTGGCACCGGAACGCCCGTGATTTTGGACCCCGAGCCCCAGTGCCGGACTCACCCTGCCGCCCCGCCTCCACCTGGGCTGCTAGGGGCGCCGCCGGTCATTCAGGGCAGGAGAACGGGCAGGGCCCTCCGAGCCCCCTTCGACATTCGAAGGCCCCCCGCCCCAAAATGCTTAGGCCCATGCTCCTTCTCGCCAGCGCCCTCACCTCGGCCCACGCCTCCCCTCGTGGCACAGCCGGTGGATCGGGCCTGCTGGCCTCCTGGGGGTTAACCCTAACCATAGGTCAGCCCACAAGGGCCCCACCCAAGGGGCTTGGTGCTGCACGTGGGGATTGGGGACCCCCGAGCCCCTGTGCCAGACTCAACGTGTTGCCCCGCCTCCACCCTGACCTATAGGGGTGCCGCCGGTCATTCAAGGTGGGAAAACGGGCAGGGCCCTCAGAGCACCCAGAGACCTTTGAAGGCTCCCCACGCCAAAACGCTTGGGTCCACGCTCCTGCTCGCCAGCAGCCTCACCTCGGCCCGCCCCTCCGCTCACCGCACATTTGGCTGATTGGGCCTGACGGCCTCCTGGGAGCTAAACCAAACCATATGTCAGCCCCCGAGGGGCCCCTCCCAAGGGGCCTGGCACCGCCACGCCGGGGCTTGGTGACCCCCGAGCACCAGTGCAAGACTCACCCTGCCACCTCGCCGCGACCTGGCCCGCTAGGAGCGCCATCCTCATTCAGGGCGGGAGAACGGGCGGGGACCTCCGAGCCACCAGCGACCTTCGAAGGCCCCCGTGCCAAAATGCTTGGGCCCACGCTCCTGATCGCCAGCGCCCTCACCTCGGCCCACCACTCCGCTTGCCACACAGCTGGTGGATCGGGCCTGCCGGCCTCCTGCGGGCTAACCCTAACACTAGGTCGCACCCGAGGGGCCCCTCCCAAGGGGCCTGGCGCTGCAACACCGGGGGTTGGGGACCCCCGAGCCCCAGCACCAGACTCACACTGCTGCCCCTCTGCAACCCGGGCCGCTAGGTGCACCGTCGGGCATTCAGTGCGGTAGAACGGGAAGGGCACTCTGAGCCCCCGGCAACATTCGAATGCCCCCCACACCAAAACACTTGGGCCCATGCTTCCGCTCGACAGTGCCCTCACCTCGGCCCGCCCCTCTGCTCGCCACACAGCCGGCATATCGGGTCTGCCGGCCTTCTGGTGGCTAACAGTAACCCTTGGTCAGTCCCCTAGAGCCCTTCCGAAGGGGCCTGGTACCCCAACGCTGAGGATTGGGGACCCCGAGCCCCAGCACCCGACTCACCCTACCGCCTGTCCTCTACCCGGGCCACTAGGGTACCCGCCGGTCATTCAGGGCAGAAGAAAGTGCAGGGCCCTCCGAGCCCCCGGCGACCTTTGAAGGACCCCACGCCAAAACGCCTGGGCCCGTGCTCCCGCTCGCCAGTGACCTCACCTCCGCCCGACCTTCCACTCGCTGCACAGCTGGCGGATCTGGCCTGCTGGTCTCCTGGAGGCTAACCCAAACCCTAAGTCAGCCCCCGAGGGGCCTCTCCCAAGGGGTGTGGTGTCGAAACGCCAGGGATTGGGGATCCCCGAGCCCCAGCACCGGACTCACCATGCCGCCCCTCTGCAACCCGAGCCACTAGGTGTGCCGTCCTCATTCAGGGTGGGAGAACGGGCAGGGCCCTCCGAGCCCCCGGCGACCTTTGAAGGCCCCCCACGCTAAAACGCTTGGGCCCACGCTCCCACTCACCAGCGCCCTCACCTCGGCCATCCCCTCTGCATGCCACACAGCCCGCGGATCGGGCCTGTTGGTCTTCTGTGAGCTAAACGCAAACCCTAAGCCGGCCCCCAAGGGGCCCCTCCCAAGAGGCCTGGTGCTGCAACGCCTGGCATTGGGGACCCCCGAGCCTCAGCGCCAGACCCACCCTGCCACCCCGCCACCACTCGGGCTGCTAGGGTACCGCTGATCATTCAGGGCGGGAGAACAGGCAGGGCCCTCCCTGCCCAGGTGATGTTCGAAGGCCCCCAGTGCCAAAACGCTGGGGCCCACTCTCCTGCTCGCCAGCACCCTGATCTTCGACCGCGCCTCCATTCGCCCCAGACCGCGGATCGTGCCTGCCGGCCTACAGGAGCTAACCTTTACCCTAGGTCAGCCCCCAAGGGGCCCCTCCCAAGGGGCCTGGTGCCGCAACGCCGGGGATTGGGGACCCTCGAGTCGTAATGCCGGACTCACCCTGCTGCCCCGCTGACACCAGTGCTGCTAGGGCGCCACCGGTTGTTTTGGGCGGGAGAACGGGAAGGGCCCTCTGAGCCCCGGTGAACTTTGAAGGCCCCCAGCACCAAAACGCTGGGGCCCACGCTCCGCTTGCCAGCGCCCTCACCTCTGACTGCGACTCCATTCGCCTCAAGATGGTGGATCGGGCCTGACAGCCTCCTGAGGGCTAACTCTAACCCTACATCGGCCCCAGAGGGGCCCTTCCCAAGGGGCCTGGCACTGCAACTTCGGGTATAGGGAAGCCCGAGCCTCAGCACCGGACTCACCCTGCCGCCCCGCCATCACCCGGGCCCCTAGGGGCGCCGCCGGTCATTCAGGTGAGAGAACGGGCAGGGCCTTCCGAGCCCCCAGTGACCTTCGAAGGCCCCCCACTCCAAAACGCTTGGGACCACGCTCCCGCTCACCAGCGCACTCACCTCGGCCCGCCCCTCTGCTCACCGCTCAGCAGGCGGATCGGGCCTGCCTGGCTCCTGGGGGCTAACCCTAATCTTAGGTTGGCCCCAAAGGGGAACCTCCCAAGGGGCCTGGCGCAGCAATGCCAGGGATTGGAGAACCCCGAGCCCCAGCACCATACTCAACGTTCCGCCCCGCCACCACCCGGGCTGCTAGGGGCGCCGCTGGCCATTCAGGGTGGGAGAACCGGCAGGACCCTCCTATCCCCCGGCGACCTTCCAAGGCCCCCCGCACCAAAATGATTGGGCCCACGCTCCAGCTCGCTGGCGCGCTCACCTCGGTCTGGCCCTCTGCTACCGCACAGCTGGCGGGTCATGTCTACTGGACTCCTGGGTGCTAACAGTAACCCTAGGACGCCCCAGAGGAGCCCCACCCAAGAGGCCTTGCGCTGCAACACATGGCATTGGGGACCCCCAAACAGCAGTGCCAGACTCACACTGCCAACCCACCGCCACCCGGGCTGCTAGGGGCACCGCCGGTCATTCAGGGCGGGAGAACGGGCAGGGCCCTCCGAGCCTCTAGTGACGTCCAAAGGCCCCCTGCGCCAAAACGCTGGATACAATACTCATGTTCGCCAGCGCCCTCACCTTGACCCACTCCTCTGCTCCCCGCACAGCTGGCGCATCGGTCTTGATGGCCTACGGGGGTCTAACACTAACCCTAAACCCTAACCCATAACCTTAAACCCTAAGCCTTAACCCCTAACCCTAACCCTAACCCTAAACCCTAACCCTTATCCTAACCCTAACCCTACCCTAAACCTAACCCTAAACCCTCATCCTTAAACCCTAAACCATAACATTAACACTAAACCCTAAACCCTAACCCCTAACCCTAATCACGAATCCCTAAACACTAAACACTAACCTTAACCACTAACCCCAAACCCCAAACCATAACCCTAAAACCTAACCCTACCCCGACACCTACCATACCCCTAACCCTACCCCTAACCCTACCCCTTCAGCTAACCCAACCCCTAACCGTAACCTAACCCTAAACCTAACCCTAACCGGTACCCTAACACTAACTCTACCCGTACCCTAACCCTAACCCTAACCTGTACCCTAACCCTAACCGTAACCCTAACACGTACTCTAACCCACACCCTAATGCGTACCCTAACCCTAACCCTAAACTGTACCCTAACCCGTAACTTAAACCATACCCTAAACCTAACCGTAACCCTAACAAGTACCCTAACCCATACCCTAACTTTAACCGTAAACCCTAAACCCTGACCCTAACCCATACCCTAACTCGTACCATAACCCGTACCCTAACCCTATCCGTACCCTAACCCTAACCCGTACCCTAACCGTAACCCTAAACCCTAAACCGTAACCCGTACCCTAACCCTAACCAGTACCTTACCTTAACCTTAACACATAACCTAACACGTACCCTAACCCATACCCTAAACCGTACCCATTCTCTAAACCGGACCCTAACCCATACCCTAACCCATACCTAACCCTAATCTGTACCCTAACCCGTACTCTAACCCATACCCTAACCCTGAACCGTACCCAATCCCTATCCCTAATGCGTTCCCTAAACCGTACCCTAACCCTAACCCGTACCCAAAGCTGTACCCAAATCCGTACGCCAACACTTACCCTAAAGCGAAACCTAACCCGTACCCTAACCCGTACCCTAATGTGTACCCTAACCCTAACCTGTACCCTAAACCTAACCCGTACTCCAACCCTAACCCTAACCCTAAACCCAAACCCTAAACCCTAACCCGTACCCTAAACCCTAATCTGTACCATAACCCATAACCTATAACCTGTAACCCCTAAACCCAACCCTAACCCATACCCTCTCCTTCCCCTAACCCTAACCCCTACCCTCACCCATACCCTAACCGTAACCCATACCCTAATCTTAACCCATACCCTAATCTGTACCCTAACCCCAGGGATTGGGTACACCTGAGCCCCACCACGGGACTCAGCCTGCCACCACTCAGGAAACCATGCCCCTTGGGGCGCCACAGAGCATCCCGTGCAGGACAACTGGTAGGGGCCCCCTGAGGTCCCAGCGATCCTCGGCGGCCCCCTACACCCCAACCCTGAGGCCCACGCTCATCCCGCCCCACGCCTTCCCTTCACCTTGCCACCGAGCTCGTCGCAGAGCCAGCAGATCAGGCCTGCCTGGTTCCTGGGGCCTAGACCTGACCCTAGGTCGGCTGGGTAGGGCCCCTCCCCTGGGGCCCGGTGACACAGCCCCCGGGACTGGGGACACCTGAGCCCCACTGCAGGACAAAGCCTACCAGCCTGCAGGAAACCGTGCCCCTTGGGAGGCTGTAGAACATTCAGGGCGGGAGACCAGGAAGGACCCCAGAGCCCCCAGCGAACTTCGGCGATCCTAAACCCAAACTTGAAGCCCATGCTCACCCCACCGCACACCCTCACCTCAGCCCGTGGTGGAACTCGTCACATAGTGGGCAGATCTGACCTGGGGGGTTCCTGGGTCCCAACCTTAACCCTAGCTCATCTGTGGAGGGGCCCCTCCCCAGGAGCCTGGAGCTGCAGCTGCGTGAATCGGGACACCTGAGCCCCACAGCAGCACTCAGTCTGCCACCCCGCAGGAAACTGCGACTTGGGAGGCCATAGAGCTTCAGGACGGGAGAACCAGGAGGGCCCTCCTGAGCCTCCAGTGAACTTTGGGGCCTCCCGCACCCCAACCCTGAGGCCCACACTCACCCTCCCCACACCCTCACCTCAGCCCATGTAGCTCGCCATACAGCCAGCAGATCGGGCCTGCGTGGCTCCTGGGCCTAACCCTAGCCCTAGGTCGGCTGTGGGTATGGGGGCCTCCTCAGGAGTCTTACACCGCAGCCCCGGGGAATTGGGATACCTGTGCCCACCACAGGACTCAGCTTGCCACCCAACAGGAATCCATGCCCCTTGGGGCTCTACGGAGCCTACAGGGCACGAGAACGTGGGGAGGCCCCGGAGCCCATCCCCATCCTTTGGCAGCCCCCCGTGCCCCAACCCTGAGGCCCAGGCTCACCCTCCCCCATGACCTCCTCTCAGCCCTCCACAGAGCTCACCGCACAGCCTGCAGATTGTCCCTACCAGGCTCCTGGACCCTAACCCTTGCCCTGGGTTGGCCACAGAGGGGCCCCTCCCCAGGGTCCTGGCACCCCACTCTAGGGGATTGGGGACACCCAACCCCACCGTAGGACTCAGCCTGCAACCCACAGTAAACTGTACCATTTTGGGACACAACAGAGCATTCAGGGAAAGAGAATTGGGGCACCCCCTGAGAGCCCCTTCTGGTGAACCCCGATCTTTGTGGGCCCTTCCGGATGAAACCCCAAGGCTCACACTCACCCGCCCTTGTGCCCTCATCTCACCCAGCCTGGGAGTTCTCTGAGCACAGGGCAGTTCGGACCTGCTGTCTCTTGAGGCCTAACCTAACACTGGGTCTTCTGCTGAGGGTCCCTCCCCGTTTGCCTGCCTCCAAGGCAGCAGGCATTGGGCTCACCTCTGCACGACTAGAGGACTCAGCCTGCCCCACAGCAGGAAACTGTCCATTTGGAGCTGCAGCAAGGATTCATAGGAAAATCGGAGGGCCCCCCTCAGCCCATCCCAGGCAACCCCCACTTTCAGAGATATCCCCGGATCCAATTAGTAGCTTCACACTAACTTTTAAACTTGCTCTCCATGGAGATCTTTTGAAATTCTCCACACTTCCAACCAATGGCATCATCCAGCTTCAGTGCCTTACCCAGCTTTAGGTCTTGAGATGGATTAAAATGGGAAGTCATTTCACTGATGACGACGTACTGGTGACCAAAAGATACATGCATAAATGCTTCATATCACTTAGCTTCAGGGAAATGCAAATCTAAACCCCTATAGATGCCATATCACACGAGGCCGAATATCTAAAAATAAGAAGACATGAAACTATACATGGTGGAGAGGATGTGGTGAAACGGGAACCCTCTTACACCCCTGTACGAATGCAGTCCGGTACAGCCACTCTTGAAAATGGTACGGCGTTTCCTCAAGAAGTTATAAATAAAGTTACCCTATGTCCCAACAATTGCACTACTGGGTATTTACCCCAAAGAGACAGAGGTAGTGAAGATGGGACACATGCAACCCAGTGTTCATAGCAGCAATATCCATAATAGACAAGCTGTGGAAGGAGTGCAGATGACCATGGATAGATGAATGGATAAAGAAGATGTGGATCATATATATAATGGAATATTACTCACCCATCAGAAAGGAAGAGTACTTACCATCACACTGACCTGGGTGGAGCTGGAGGGTATTATGCTGAATGGAATAAGTCAATGAAAGAAAGACAATGTTCATATGCTTTCACTCCTATGTGGAATATCAGAAACAAGGAAGAAGACCATAGGGGAAGGAAGGGAAAATAGAATGGGAAGTCATCAGAGAGGGAGAAACCCATAATGACACTTAACTATCGCATGAAACTGATGATTGCTGGAGGAGAAGTTTGGGGGGGGGGTAACTGGGTGAGTAGCATTAAGGAGGTCACACGATACAATGAGCACTGGGTGTTACACACGACTGAAAATTTATTGAAGACTACATCTGAAACGAATGATGTACTGTAAGTTGGCTAATTGAATTTAAATTAAAGAACAAAAGACCTCGAATAAACAATCCTAAACATTTGTATGGAACCACTAAAGATTCCAAACAGCCAGTGCAATGTGGAAAAGAAAAACAAAGCTGGAGGACTCACAATTTCAGATTTCAGGTTATACTACAAAGCTGCAGTCATCCTAACAAGAGAGTATGGCACAAAAATAGACACAGTGACCAAAGGAACAGGATACAAGTTCAGACAGAAACCCACAATTATGTGGTCCATGAATCTTTCACAAAGCAAGCAATGATATCAAAAGGGAAAAGGACAGTCTCTACAACAAATGGTGTTGGGAAAACTAGACAGCTACGCACAAAAGAATGAAATTAGACTGTTTTCTTACACAATACAGACAAACACAAAACAGTTTCAAGACCTCAATATGAGACCTGAATCCATAAAAATCCTACAGGAGGGAAGACAGTAACTTCTTGACATGGACCAAACCAACATTTTTCTAGACTGTGTCCTGAGGCAATGGAAATGAAAGCAAAAATAAACTATTGGGAATACAGCAAAATAAAAAGTTTCCACACGGCAGAAGAACAATGAAAACGTAAAAATAATAAGACAACCTACTCAAAGGGAGAAGATATTTGCAAAGATCATATGCAATAAAGGGATAGTGTCCAAAACATATACAACTGATACTACTCGACCCCCAAAAAACAAATAATCCAGTTAAAAAATAGGCAGAAGACATGAACAGACATTTCTCCAAAGAAGAAATACAAATGGCCAATAGTCTCGTGAAAAGATGTTCACCATCACCCATCATTAGGAAAATGTAAATCCAAAGGACAATGAGGTAATACCTCAAACCTGTCAGAATGGCTAACATCAAAAGCACAACAAAGAGCAGGTGTTGGGAGGATGTGGATAAAGGGGAATCCTCACGAACTGTGGGTGGGAATGCAAACTGTGTTGGCCACCGTGGAAAACAGTATGAAGGTTCCTCAAAAAATTAAATATAGAACTACCCTACGATCTGGGGCGCCTGGGTGGCACAGCGGTTAAGCGTCTGCCTTCGGCTCAGGGCGTGATCCCGGCGTTACGGGATCGAGCCCCACGTCAGGCTCCTCCACTATGAGCCTGCTTCTTCCTCTCCCACTCCCCCTGCTTGTGTTCCCTCTCTCACTGGCTGTCTCTATCTCCGTCAAATAAATAAATAAAATCTTAAAAAAAAAAAAGAACTACCCTACGATCCAACAATCACACTACTCGTATTTACCCAAAGAATAGGAAAACAATAACTTAAAAGGATACGTGCACCCCTATGTTTCTTGCACCATTATTTACAATATCACAATATGGAAGCAACCCAAGTGTCTGTAGAAAAAATGACAAATGAGATGATAGATGTGTATTCACACACACACACACACACACACACACACACACACACACACAATGGAGTATTACTCGGCTTGAAAAAGAATGAAACCTTGCCATTTGCAGCCACATGGATGGAGCTAGCGAGTATTATCCTAACTAACACCAGTCAGTCAGAGAAAGACAAATCCCACACGATGTCACTCTAATGGGGAATTTAAAAAACAAACAAAAATAAATAACTAAAAGAGAAAAAGGAGACACACCAAAATACAAACTCTTAACATAGAGAACAAACGGATGGTTACCAGAGAGGAGGTGGATAGACGGATGAGTGAAATAGATGAAGGGGATTAAGAGGACGCTTTTCTTGATGACCACTGAGTAATATATAGAATTACTGAATCACTCTATTCTACACCTGAAACGAATGTAACAGTGTATGTTATCTCTACTGGAATTAAAATAAATTTTAAAAAAAGATTTTTCTTTCAGGAACCTCTTTGAAAAAGCTTTTCCTATGCAATGTACATAAGCCCTACTTGGGAGGATTCACTCTACAATAATTATTCACTCCATGCCTCAAATTCAGATTTCACTGAGTTCTTACCGTGGATCCCAGCCCACGGGAGCCATGGTCCTTTTCTGTCAAGGCTCAGCACCTATCCATTCAAGATTGGAAGTAGAGACACATGTCACTTCAGGTCCAGAAAGCTATTATTGTTTCTGTTTCAGTGTGAGAGAGTCACAGACTTTGGGACAGGTTTCAGAGCAGGTTTATTATGGATCCTGGATCTCTACTTCAATGTTCATTGCCTGGATCCATTTGACTAATAGGTTCCCTGCTGATGGGCTTGCTTCCAAGCTCATACATGGAAGATGCAAAGGTGGGTGGGCTTGATGCGGGACAGGAAGAAGATCAAAAACAGACAAGGGTCGGACCCCTCCCCTGATCCAGGAACTGCTATGGGAGAGGGTACGGGAGGCAGAAACCATGCAAAACTCCAAGGTCACCAGCTAAACACAGGAGGCACAGGTCAAAGGATCTGGAGATACAGGGGTTGAAGGGTGCTCTGAGCTACCTCTGGGAGGAAGGTAGGGAAGGAATGAGAAGGAGACACTGCCTGCCCCTGGCCCATGCCAGCTGCCCACCGCTCCGACACGTATCAGTCGACACAGCTGACACAGCCTGGGCTCAGGATGGGCTGGCTCGGGTCCCTCAATCCTCAGTGGGACAGCTGGCCCCAGGGCTCAGAGACATGCTGAGGGAGAGGAGAGCTAAAGCTGCCCCACCCAGGTCATCCCCTCCTTGAGCAGACAGCCCTTCAGAATTGCTAAAAATAACCCACTAACGGGGATGAAAGACATGCCATGGATGAACTAAGGTATAGAGATATGTAAAATAACATTCATTTTTAAGTTCAGAGCTGTCATCTCAGGAAGTGGGGAGCGTTTCCCTGAAGAAGACTGAGGGGAGGGCAGGCCATGCTGAAAAGGGAGACATGGCTCTCCTGTTTGGGGACCTGCAGCCCCCTTCCAGGGCAGGGCATCATCCTCGCATCACACGAGATCCATGGAAGTGTTCCATCAGGGCCAGATGTTTGTCTCGAGAAGGCTACCCTGGCATGGGTCTGCACAGGGCACCAGGGACGGGAGCCAGATGGAGGATGGACAATACCCCAGAGGCCATAGGGCAAGAGCAGAGGCACATGGCCTTGAAGATGATGATGAAAAGCAGGAGGTGGCTGCATGGAGCCGGCCCGAAAGTACCATGGGAGCAGTGCCCACAGCTACACTGACTGGGTGCCTTCTGTGCCTGGTGTGGCTGACTTCAGTGTGCTCCAGACTAGTCCTGACCACAAGTCTAGGAAGTGTGCACCACCCCCGGCCTCCTCTCCCCTTGCAGCTGCTAGGAATCATGGTCACAGATCCTGGTCAGCTTTCGTGGAAACCAAGCAGTGGCTCCCCTGCACGCTGCACCTCTGGTGGTGTTCCAGTGCGACCCTCGTGCCTGGCCAGACACTGATGTCTACCTGTCTCCACACAAATCCACAGACAGGAGGGTGTCCCTGAATTCCACAGCACCTGATGAGACAGATCCACAGAACCCAATACCCAGTGGGTCACTCGGGACCTCACTTATGGTCATAGCTCTCCATACCCTATTTCTGTCACTTCCCACAGAAAGCCTGGTTCTGATCCCCCACAACACCATACATCCTGGTTTCTGACCTGGGGTCATGCCATAAACCCACATGGCACCTTTCCTTAAGAGAAGGCTATGCCTACACCTCCTAGAAAATATTTCTAATGAAGTACAAGTCCATCAGGTCTATGGTGTGAATGGTAGCACACAGCCTGCATGGTAGTAGTCAGTAATTCTAACAAGGGTTAACCCCACCCCCGTCTCACAAAACCTTCCTCCATCCCCAATGAACTCATGGTCTGCCCTCAGAAAACCCTCCAGGAAACAAACCTTTCATCTGAATGCTCTCTTCACCTTCTGCTTCAAATCTTGTCCAACCAAAATAATAGGAAACTAGAAATCAGTCTCAAGAAAAAAATGGGACAGTCAAAAATAGGTGGAGATTTTTGGGGCCTGGGTGGCTCAGTCGTTAAGGATCTGCCTTCAGCTCAGGTCTTGATCCCAGGACCCTGGGATCTAGCCCCAAATCAGGCTCCTTGATCAGTGGGAAGCCTGTTTCTCCCTCTCCCACCCCCCTTCTTGCGTTCCCTCTCTCGCTGTCTCACTCTCTGTCAGATACATAAATAATCTTAAAAAAATATGTGGAGATTTAACAACATGGTACTGAACAACCAACAGTCAAAGAAAAAATCAAAAAAATTTTAGAAGTACCTTGACACTGATGAAAAAGACAACCTTCAAAAACTTATGGGATGCAGCAAAAGTAACTTTATGAGGGACATTCATAGAAATTCAAGTCTTCATCAATCCGTGAGAATGCTCTCCAATAAACAACCTGATTTATGTGGTAAAGAAGTAGAAAAAAAACAACAAACAAAGCCCCAATTTAGTAGAAATAAGGAAATAACAAAAAGGAATGCATAAATAAATCCAACGGAGACAAAAAGACAAAAAAAAATGAAAATGAGAGCTGTGTTTTTTGGAATGACAAACAAAACTGACAAACTTAGCTAGACTCACAAAGAAAGATAGAGGACTCGAATACAATCCGGAAAATAAGATAATGGATTCCTGAAACATATCAAAGTCAAAAGAACTCTTCAACCTTGGACACAACAACTTCTTGCAAGCCACGTCTCTAAAGGCAAAGGAAATAAAAGCAAAAATGAACTATTGGCACTTCATCAGGATAAAATGCTTCTGCTCGGCAAAGAAAACGTTCAACAAAACAGCAAGGCAACCTATGGAATTGAAGAAGATATCTGCAAATGATAATACAGATAAAGGGCTGGTATCCAAGATCTATAAAGAACTCCTCAAATTCGACACCCAAAAAATGGGCAGAAGAGACAAAGAGATACTTCTCCAGAGAAGACATGCAAATGGCCAACAGACACATGAAAAAATGCTTCACATCACTTTCCATCAGGCAAATACAAATCAAAACGACAATGAGATACCACCTTACACCAGTTAGAATGGTTAAAATTAACAAGGGAGGGGGCACCTGGGTGGCACAGAGGTTAAGCGTCTGCCTTCGGCTCAGGGCATGATCCTGGCATTATGGGATTGAGCCCGACATCAGGCTCCTCCGATATGAGCTGCTTCTTCCTCTCCCACTCCCCCTGCTTGTGTTCCCTCTCTCTCTGGCTGTCTCTATCTCTGTGGAATAAATAAATAAAATCTTGAAAAAAATTAACAAGACAGGAAATAAAAAAAAGTCAGAGAGGATGTGGAGAAAGGGGAGCCCTCTTACACTACTCATGAGAATTCAAGCTGGTACAGCCACTTTTGAAAACAATATGGAGGTTTCTCAAGACGTTAAACACATAGCTATGCTACGACCCACCAATTGCACTACTGGGTATTTACCCCATAGACACAGAGTAATGAAAAGAAGGGGCACCTGTATCCCAATATTCATAGCAGCAATGTCCATAATAGCCAAACTGTGGAAGGAGCCAAGTTGTCCTTCAGCAGATGAATGGACAAAGAAGATGTGGTTCATCTATACAATGGAATATTACTCAGTCATCAGAAAGGATGAATACCCACCATTTGCACCAACGTGGATGGACCAGGAGGGGATTATGCTAAGTGAAATTAAGTCAAGCAGAGAAAGACAATTATCATATGGTTTCACTCTTATGTGGAATGGAAGGAATAGCATGGAGGACATTAGAAGAAGGAAGGGAAAAGTGAAGGGGCGAATGAGAGGGGGATGATCCATGAGAGACTACTGACACTGGGAAACAAACTGAAGGTTGCAGAAAGGGAGGGGAAGGGAAATGGGTTATCCTGATGATGGGTATTAAGGAGGGCAAGTGTTGGGGCACCGGGGTCGCACAGCGGTTAAGCGTCTGCCTTCGGCTCAGTGCGTGATGCCAGCGTTATGGGATCGAGCCCCACAACAGGCTCCACCTCTGTGAGCCTGCTTCTTCCTCTCCCACTCCCCCTGCTTGTGTTCCCTCTCTCACTGGCTGTCTCTATCTCTGTCGAATAAATAAGTAAATTCTTAAAAAAAAAAAAAAAGGAGGGCACGTGTCATAATGAGCACTAGGTGTTATATGCAAACAATGAATCATGGAACACTTCATCAAAAACAAATGAAGTACTGTAGGGTGAATAACAATTTTAAAAAAAAGAGAAAGATATGAAATCCATACAGGAAAACTGTCACTATTTGCAAATGACATGAAATCCCCAAAGATTCCACAAAAAAAAAAACCTGTTAGAATAAACAAATTCAAGAAAGCTGCAGGATATAAAGTCAATATACAGAGACTTCTTGTCTTTATTTTTTTCAGATTTTATTTATTTATTTGACAGGAAGAGAAAAAGCACGAGCAGGGGGATTGTCAGAAAGAGGGAAAAGCAGACCCTCGCTAAGCGGGGAGCCCAACACGGGGCTCGATCCCAGAACTCTGGGATCATGACCTGAGCTGAAGGTAGACGCTACACTTATGGAGTCACCCAGATGACCCAACTTCTTGCATTTCTGTATACTGATGACAAACTTTCACAAAGAGAAATTAAAAAAGCAATGCCATTTACACTTGCATAAAAAAATCTAGAAATAAAAGTAACCAAGAATGAGAAAGACATAGTACACTCAACACATGGCAGAAAAGGAATGAAAAACATGTGTGTCGAGGGGGGTAGAATGTATGCGTCAAATATTTGGAAGGCAACACAAACAAATGGAAGCATATGCCATGCTCCTTAACTGGAAGAGTTAATTATGTGAACATGTCCATCGTACCCAAAGCAATCGACAGATGTGATGAAATGCCTATCTGAATTCCAGTGGCATTATTCGAGGAAATAGAAAACAGTCCTCAATCTTGTATGGAATCACAAAAGACCCCAAATACCCAAAAGAACCTGGAGAAAGAGGTGCAGTCAACACACTCCTGGATTTCAAGCTAGATTACAAAGCTGTTGTCATCAAAACAGGATGGTACTGGCATAAACACAGACACCAGGTCAGTGGAACAGAAGAGAAAGCTCAGAAACTTACCCACACGTAGATGATCCTAACTTACGACACAGCAGCAGAAGATATGCCATGAGGGAAGGACTGTCTCTTCAGTGAGCGGTAACAGGCAAACTGGACACTAAATGCAGAAGAATATAACTGGGTCACTTTCATACACCACACACAAAATTTTTAATGGATGAATGATTTGAACATAAGACCTGAATCAATAAACCTCCAAGAATACACAGGTACTAAGTCTCTCGACATTGGTTTTGGCAAAGAGTCTTCAGATCGGACACCAAACGCAAAGCAACAAAAGCAAAAATAAACAAGTGGAACAACTTCAAATTGAAATCTTCCACATGGCAAAAGAAACCAGAAAAAACTTAAAAGGCCACGGACCCAATAAGAAAAAAATATCTGCGAATCATATGTGTGAGAAGAGGCTAATATCCAAAATACACACAACCCTCATACAAATAAAACAAACAAACTATATATATATATATATATATATATATATATATATATATATATATATATATATATATATAAACAAAATATAAATAAACAAACAAACAAACTATATATATATATATATATATATATATATATATATATATATATAAATGGGGGAATAAGTGAAAAGATACTTTCCAAAGATGGCACACAGGTGCCAACAGACAGAAAAAGTTGTTTGACATCACTCATCATCATCAGGGAAACATCAGTCAAACCCACAATCGGCTATCCCCTCACAACTGTTGGAACAGCAATTCTCCCAGAGACAGACACCAGGTGGGGTCAAGGGTGTGCAGACGAAGAGACACTGTGCACTGTTGGTGGGAATGGAAATTGGTGCAGCCACTGTGACAAACAGTATGGAGGTTCCTGAAAAAATAAATGCAACTACCACATGACCCAGTAATGGCTCTACTGAGTATTGATTCGGAAAACAGAAAAATGCTGCCTCAAAAAGACAGATGCACTCCCACGTTCACTGCAGCATTATTCACAAGAACCAGACATGGAAACATAGACCTTGGGGGCCTTATGTCAAGTAACTCAGACACAGAAAGACCAATACCAGATGCTCTCATGTACATTCCACATGGAATAAACAAATACTGAACGCATAGATACTGAGAGCAGATTGGTAGATGCCAGATTCGGGGATGGGGTGGTAGAAACGGGTGAAGGTGGTCAAAGTCTGAATGTTTGAGTGAGAAAATCCGACAGTCATGAAATATTCTGTCCAGCATGGAGACTAAAACTAACCCCGCAGCATGGGGTATAGGTTTCCCTGCTCTTTGAAAGTACAGGGCTTCTGAGAAACCTTGCACAGCAGAAATGGTGTCAAGAAGGAATGACCATTAATTTACATGAACAATTAGACAGCGTGCTCAGACTCCAAAATTCCTTCTCTTGGGCTTTTCTTAGGCCTCAGGACACAAGGTTCTAACTGAGGCCCAGCATAAATGAAGATAAAGCACAGCAGAGGCTCACAGACACCATTCAAAGTGCTGGTGGCTGGATGTGGAGAGCGGTTCCCAGCAGAAGGAGCTCGTTAGGGTGCACGCCGCCTCTGTCGTGCTTCTCCCCAAAACAAATGCTGAACGCGATTCTCACTGTTCACCTTTTTTCATAAGAGGGAAATCCTCTTCAGGTCTCTTCCTCTTACTGAAGCTGGGTAATAATATAGTTCTTTCAAGAAAACCAAGTGTCTTACTGTGAACGTTTAAAAACTGGGGGATACTTGTTCTTGAGCATTGCTGAGGGAGATGGAAAGGACCTCCCAGACACAAACCTCAGCAGATCCACCGGGAAAGGCACCTTCCTCAGCATGCAGAACACAGACTACATCCTACCCTCCGTGAAACCCTCTCCTTACCCTTGATCAGGACACCCCACAACAGCTGGGAGTTACCCCAATTTTTCCGTTCTCCTGCTCCTAATAGCTAACTCATCAGCAAATCCTGTGAGCTCCATCTTCAAAATGGACCCAGAATAGTTCTAACCACTCCATCCAAGGCCACCTGTCTGGTCCACAGTGCCTGAGTTCCTGGAAAAGCTTCGTCATTGACCTGCCTTGCCATCTTCAACCCTCTGTCATCTGTTCTCAACACTGTAGCCAGGATGGTCCAGTGAAACAGGGTCTCATGGTGTTATAGCCCTGGAATGGCTTTCTGTCACCTTCTGTCACCTCTCTGAGCTTATATCCTAAGCTGTCTCCTGTGGCCACAGGGCCTTCTTGCTGCTCCTGGACATCCCTGGAATTCTCCTGCCCCATAACCTTTGCACATGCTTTCCCTTCTGATCAGAATGCTCTTGATATGTTCTCACTCACCTTCGGAGTAGTCTGAATTGGAGTGACAGGGACAGAAGATGAGGCTGTGTGTGCTGGGTGAGGCTGGTGGCCCAGAAGAAGGTTCTCTGCGAGGTCTCCGCCTGTGCCTCACTTGTCCTAAGCCAGGAACTTGCACACAGCCCTCACCTGTCACAACTCTCACCCAGGAGACCCACAGCCACCCCTGGTGCCCACCCTGCCCACACCCTGCTGCAGAATGCATTCAGCTCTCCTCTGGGACCTCTGTCAGCTTTACCCAGACCTGGAATTCCCCTGTCTCCAGCAAAGCTCCTGGATTCCTCCTCTTCCTCCAAAATCACACTGGCACAAGGCTTTCATGAGAAAGCTATAACGCTAACTAATGAAAGGTTCACACCTACTTTCCCCTTCTGTTGCCTTTCGTTACACCTTCAATCCTACCTCTGCAAACTGTAACATATCAGTGGAACATGAACATGCTCTGAGATCTGAATCGTTCATTGCAGCTTTCAGAGGACTCCTTATGTGATAAGAAACTAGTGTATCCTACAACAGGGTGTTTTACAACTCTCATCTATAGAATAGTACAGCCCAATTCACTACAATTTTACCTCACTCTTCATGAAGCAGAACACTTTTTCCTTTCTTCTTTTACTTA
Source organism: Ursus americanus (assembly GCF_024610735.1). Classification (NCBI taxonomy): domain Eukaryota; kingdom Metazoa; phylum Chordata; class Mammalia; order Carnivora; family Ursidae; genus Ursus; species Ursus americanus. The sequence goes on from NC_142137.1 coordinate 3,031,455, forward strand.
AATTCCAGTTAGTTCACATGCCATGGAATATTCGCTTCAGGGGTAGTATTTAGTGATTCCTCACCTGCATACAGTACCTGGTGCTCATCACAAGTGCCCTCCTTAATACCCCTCACCCATTTAACTCTTCCCCCCACGCCCCTGTCCTGTAGCAACACTCAGTTTGTTCTCCAAGGTTGAGTCTATTTCCTTGGTTGCCTCTCTCATCACCCCTCAACTGTGTTCATCTATTTTCTTTCTGAAATTCGACAAGCGTGAGAGCATAGGATATTTGTCTTTCCTCACTGATTTTGCTTAGCTTAATACACTCTAGGTCCAACCACATCCTTGCAAATGGTAAGATTTCATTCTTTTTGAAGGTGGGTCATATTCCATTATATATATATATATGTATCCCACATCTGCTTTATCCATTCATCAGTGCATGGACTTTGGGATTCTCTCCATAGTTTGGCTAATGTGGACATTACTGCCATAAACATCATGGTGCATGGACCCCCTTCGAATCTGCATTTCTGTATCCTTTGGGTAAATACCTAGGAGAGCAATTGCTGGATCATGTAGTTATTCAATGTTTAACTTTTTGAGGAACCCCCACACTGTTTCCCAGACTGGCTGCACCACTTTGCATTCCCACCAACAGGATGGGAGGGTTCCCTTTAAGCAGACCATTATGTGCTGGCAATTTCATAAGAGGAAACAAAACCTCTGGGAGATGCACCCAGGGTCAGGCAAGCAGTTGCAGACTTCACCCTAAGGCTCCTGACGCCAAGCCCCTTGAAGCCACCAGCATGCCACTATCCAAAAGAATTCCCAGACTCTCCTTCTGACTCCACCACCAAAGAAACTACAGAGTGAATATGGCACCTCAAAATATCGAGATAATACATTTAGTAAAACTAGGAAGTCAAGCTCAACTTTTAAACAGGAACAGGCTGCTTTGGATAATTTTGAATTTTCCCTCCACCCCAATTTTAACTCTTCTGATGAATAAACTAATCAATGATGAAGCATAACCTTTGTCAAATGACATCATCCAAGTCGGTATCAGATGAAAAAAAGCCACCTAACTCTAGATGCTGGCCACTGAACCATATCTTAGGCCCAATTGAATAAACACTGTTAGATGAAGGAACAAATTAGATGTTACAAACAGGCACAGAGTGAATCTCACCTTCCCTTTCTAATAAAAGAGGGTTCCTAGGAAACAGATGGTCAAAATACATTTGTAAGCAATAAATGGACAGAGAAACTGTGATCCCCTGCAAAGTTCTACCAGCAGGGAAACGAAGTAATTCTTGCACCAAACCCACAATGCTGACAGCTACTTCAATTTTCCTTTGTGGCTCAACTAGAGAAAAGAGAAAAGCCCAGGAGGTTTTGGGATAATGAGAGGTTTTACCTTCAGCCCTGACATAGATAGGACATTTTGCCAAACATACCTGTGCTTTCTCTGAACACTGGCGTCCTGTAACAAGCTGCCTCGCTGACTCTGATGCTGATGTTCAAAACCTCGGGTGTCTTCGAGCCAGAGCAGAGAAGTGCTGTCAACTGTGGAAAAGAAGGCACCGTTGACCTAAAGCCTCCTAACCTGCTTCGGTTTCTGGGCGAAGGGGCAACACATACTTGTTGTTTAGCAGTAATTATCTTCATTCTCAATAGACCAATGACCTTGCCTTTTCTGGAAAGCAGACTTACTCTTCTAAAGAAACACTCAATTCGTCTATTCCCAATGCAACTAGAGTGGGACATTTATTTCTCACTTAAATAGAAAACACTATTATTGTTGACATTGCATGAATGAACTTTTAAAAACATTTTAGAGAGAAAGGAAGAGACCTTTATTCAAACCCTAGTCAGGACAGCTGCCTGGGAGACACGATCTTCACCAAGAAGGGAGTGCTCCGGGGAAGGAACATTTGGGGCAGGCTTATATATTTTTTTCTGTTTTGTTTTACGTACAGAGTTACACACCACAATGAGGATGTTCTTAGATTCCAGAAAGCGACAGACTCTTATGTTTTCAGTATGTACATGTCAGTATGACTTTAATCTTATGGGAGCCAAAGAGGTTCTTTAATTTTTCTTATCTTTATGTTGGCATTTTTTGGTTATTGTTTTCTTCTCGAAGCAGATGTACAACATGTGCTTGGGGCAGAAATAGGGCCCATTGTTTGAAGTTTTGCCCAGTCTATTTGAGCTGGGTAAAATGTTAAAGGATAGCTTCCCTGGGAGCCCAGGATCAGGGCCCACAGATGATATAAGATAAAAATTCCTTTTATCATTATAATTACTCCTAAATGGAGGAATTTGAGACAAAAGCACCTTTCACAAGAGTACCAAGAAATCAAAATGAATCCCACAGAAGGCTACTTGCTCCATGGTCAGCACAGGTAACAGAAGTGTTCACAGTCTCTGGACTCCTGCCCAAATCTCTGAAGCACACAGACCACTAAAAATCAGAATTGTAGAACTGCTAGACACCTTAGAGATGTCTGCACCATTCCCTTGGACTGCAGAATAAAACACAGTAGCTCGTTGTCACAAACTAATTTTAACATGAAGTGCCCCCTGGATGCACTAAGTTCTTTCTCTGTAAATGTTGACTAATGTAAGTCACAGTCATGCCATATAAACACTACGATGGCTGGGAAGTCATCGTAGGTAAGGGAATATTTTAGCCATGTTTATAAGCATTGGCTCACTTTGTAGAAGAGGCTGAGCTGAGTGTTTTAAATACAATTTCAGACCTGTTTTACAGAACCCTCTGAAGACAGCAGAGCCTGAATAGACTAAAAAAGATAGTTGGTTTCAGTAACTTTAATACCAGAAAAATATTATACTGTCTGTATTCCTAAGGATCTTTGCGTATCTTACCCAGAGGTCCTCCACTGAGATAATGATCTTAATGATCACGATGGGCAGATGTGAAAAGGCCCGTTGAATTCGTTCAAGTTGTCCACATGACAAGAAAATCCTGATACTTGATAGTTTTCCTGATCGAGAAGACCAGAGATAAGAGGGAAATAGTACCCTGTATGGAACAACAACGGATTTGGAGTCAATTTGGGGATCCCACTTAGGTTTCTGACACTAAAATCCTCTGTGACTCATATCATCTGATCTCTTTCTAACCGTCTGAAAATGTGCCTAAAAATATCTACACCCTAGTTGAAAAGTTTAAGAGGCAGAATGCTACAAAGAGCCAGTATGATGTCTCTCAGGAACTGATGCTCAGGAAGCCATAATGGCTATTGGGTCTATTTCTTATCCAGAAGAAAGAACACATGTTGAATCCATATTTCGAATAGATGACTCACCATTTGATTTTCAAACCAGAAGGAAGGCCAAGAAGTCACTCTTGTGTCATATTTCACTCAGAAATCATGTTGTTGGACTGGTGAGGACGATACGATAGCAACGTCATCACTAATAGTGGGGAGCTTCTAATTTCCATACAGCCATGTTGACCCCCTTAGCTCAGAGCCACCAGAAAGGGCAGCTGGGGAGGGTGTACTGTCAAAACTATGAGTGGGGAGCTTCCGATTTCCATATGGCCATGTTGACCCCCTTAGCTCAGGGCCACCAGAAAGGACAGCTGAGGGGGACCACAGGCCAAGGCTGCCAGGTGTGGCTGGGGCAGGCAGAACTCTGACTTAAGGCTCAACTCCTGTCTAGGTTATTACAATGCTCTTCACAAAGAAAGTGCCATTGTGCGTGAGCCCTCATGTAGAAAAGGTTCAGAATTTCCATTGAGATTCCCTCTCTGACCTTTAGGATATGTAGCAAAGTTCCATTCAATTTTTAAACATTGAAGGACCTCCTGGTTTTCTTTTCGTTATGACTGTGGCTCAATTCTCCCGTGGTCTAAGAATAGAATCTAGTTAATTTCAGGGTTTAACATTTGTAGACTTGATTTGTGGCACCACCTATCATCTATTTGGGTAAAGAGTCTATGACCACTTGAAAATAATGTATTCTGCACTTATTATGGAATGTTCCCTGTATGTCAATTAGGTCACATTTGTTAACAATGTTTTGACTGCTTTTTCTGTCAGATATTAAGAAAGGTATATTAAAATCTTAAAACAATGCTGCTCTATTCAACGTGGCATCGGAGAATCTACCACTGTTTTAAGGCAAGAGAAACAAAAAGTATAAGAATTGAGGGGATGATTGTGACTATTCACAGATAATACGATTGTGTACATAGAAAATCCAAAACAGTCTATAAATACCCTATTAGAATTAAAAATGCAATTTATAACTTTGAGATGGATTGTAGCTTCCCATTGGACAGTTTCTGAAAGAAAACTTAGAACCTGTCAATCTTGCGGTAGGACATAGGGTGCACTAACCATTTTAAAGAATTCAGTGGGACTTCATAAAAATGTGACATTTCTCCTTATCTTATGACCATAAGAAAATGAAAAAGTGAACCTCAGGCTGGGAAGTAAAGATTTGCAATACACACACTGACAAAGACTTGTCAAGAAAGAATTCCTCCTCATCAACCATAGAAAGTCTATTTATAAACGAATACTTCACAGAAGATTGACTGATGGCCAATAAGAACAGGAAAGGGTGCTCTACAGTATAATTTTCAGGAACACCAAGGCCTTTCCTAAAATGAAAACATACACACAAACCAGTATTCCCTAGATGGATGATGTCCTTATTTCTGAGGACAGCTTGAAGAACAGACTAGCATCAAAGTAAAGTGATGGAATTCCTGACACTCAGAGGATTTACAATTGACCTCAAACTACAGTACAATTTCTAGGCATCATTCGGTCCTCTGAAAGCAGACAACTACCACACCCCTTCCTACACCACACAGGTTGCTTCCCAACCCCTACCATAAAAGAAGAAGATGAGAAACAGATAGGACTAGTAGGAAATAGCAAAAATCACATGTGGGGATTATCCTGAAACACACTGATCACATAACTAGTGTAAGGAAGTGTAGGGAACTGACAAGGACAGAGACTCAAGAGGTACTTCTTTGGGAAATGCTGTCTGAAATCGTCACACCTTGGTACCTGCTAATGAGGGCTATGAGCACACCCTAGGGTTTGCACACAAGGGTCTGCAACACCATCGCTGAGGACTGAATCTCTTCAAGACCTCAAAGCTTGACTGATTGACTATTGGACTAAGAGATTCCCATGTTCTGAAAACAGATACCAACTAATTGAAAGGTTCACCTGGGCTCTCTCGGAGGCCCTACAAGAAGCTGAACCATTCACTGAAAATCAATTTCACACACACACACACACACACACACACACACACACACACACAAACACACACACACACAAACACACACACACACCTGTCATTTCACAAATTAGTTAAATATTCAAGGTTCTTCCTACCTTTTCTTTTTCACATTGATATTTATACTCACATGAAATGTCATTTCTAATGAACACTGATGTCAAAATAGAGATCCATTGACACAATATTCACAAAATGGAACTTCCCTGCTGTCATTTTCAATATAGCGTTTTTTAAAGTTCATACATATTTTAGGTGTTTGGTAACTTATACAGGAGAAGAATAGCATTGAAAAACTCTGAATACTGAAAATGAGTTTTAAGCCTAGAGAACAAAAATTGTCCAATTTCATAGATAATAAGGAAACAAAGGGAAAGCATGGCAGCTGTAGTCGAATAATTTTACACATGTGCATCCTCTATTATTCTACAACTGAGGGGCGTGTTTTATTACCACTATACATTCATCAATTATCTTCCACGTGCACCTGCACAGGTATAATGAATTACTACAGTAGAATGAAATGTCTGGGAACTACTTGGCAGGATCTATAATGAACAATTAAATTTCGATCTTATATTTGTGAACTTCCACTGTCTGTCCCTTTAGACAATGGACCTAAACAGAAGGGGGAATGAACCACGAGAGACTATGGACTCTGGTAAACAAACTGAGGGCTTCAGAGGGGAGAGGCGTGGGGGATTGGGATGGGCCTGTGATGGGAATTAAGGAAGGTACATATTGCATGGAGCACTGGGTGTTATATGCAAATAATGAATCACAGAACACTACATCAAAAACTAAGGAAATACTGTATAGTGACTAACATATCATAATAAAAAATGATTATTAGAAAAAAAATAAAGGTTAAAAAAAAACAATACAGCTTTTCTGTTTCAAGAACAATCACAATTGAGAAAAAACTAACTTCCAATCCCTAAAGCAAAACACAGACCAAGTTCCATTTCACTCCCCTTTATTCACATTCTCTGTGGGTTCTAAGCTATTTCCCTTCCTCCTTTCCTACTGAGTAGGGAGCCCAGGCTCGATCCCAGATCCCTGGGATCATAACCTGAGCCAAAGGCACATGCTTAACTGGCTGAGCCAGCCAGGAGCCCCAGCCATGTTTTTCTTAAGCAAAAGGACACTTTCTCACGATGCCTTCACATGACTTCACATGGTACCAGAGACATGCATTTGCCTCTAGGAGGTTGCAGATGAAGGCAATTGCAAACTCTGACAGTGGTTTATCAAATACAATGACCTGCCTGGTGACAGTGAAACTCTTATGAGCCCACGAGAGGGTGCTGTGACACTCAGCTGTGGCTGGGCTGGCACAGAGAACCAAATCCATTTCCCTGCCTGATTTCTGTGAGGAAAAGATGCCCCCACAGTGAATGAGACCCTGTCACTGAGCTGTCCAGAGATGGCCATCCTCACGGAGGATGAGGATAAAGGACAATGCCTGAGGAGACCTCATCTGTCTCTTTTATTTTTTCATATTTTTGACAGTGGACAAATCACTGCCTAGGAGTCCCCAACTACCTTTGTCTCATCTGTGAATGACCAAGACGTTTTACAAAACACTTAAGATTTTGACCTCACAAATGCCCACAACCACTTACCATAGGGATTCAACATTAAGCAAAGATACTGTTCATTGGAAGAGAGGTCCTGCCCACTGTTGTTTCTCACTTATATGCTCATCTTCCTTACCTCATGGTAACATAACCACCTTGATTCCTGCTTCTGTCTTCAGGAAGGCTGATGTGACTTGAAGGGCATTACCCCGACATCGTTCTTTCTTAGCAATAAGACGTGGACATTTCCCTAGTCCTACACACCCAAAGTTGAATCGGAATCAGGATTGAGGAGGCTGATGAGAGTTGAAGGTGTTTTCCTGTACACGGTGGATTATTACCAATAAGGATGGGTCAGAGTCCTCGAAATTCCAGAACCTTTTCATTAATGCTTCCTACTGGTGAAAGATGATGTACATTGGTCTTTCCCTGTATAGTGTGGTGACTCAGAGAAAAGTGCTTAGCGCTTTTGTCAGACTTCCACAACCACCTTGGGGCTGGCTTCCATATTCACAAAGGATGATGTTAGGGCTAAGAGGGTTCCTGTACACTGTTATTTCTTACAGATAAGTATATGGCATTTTTGTTACATTGCCAGAACCACTTAGCGCCGGGCTTGCAGGCCTCCTGGGGACGAACCCTAACCCTAGGTCGGCCCCCGAGGGGACCCTCCTAAGGGGCCTGGCACCACAACGCCAGGGATTGGGGACCCCCGAGTCCAGAGCCAGAGTCCCCCTGCCGTCCCGCAACAACCTGGGCTGCTAGGGGGCCGCCAGTCTTTCAGGGCGAGAGAACGGGCAGGGCCTTCCAAGCCCCCGGCGACCTTCGAAAGCCCCCCGCACCAAAACGCTTGGACCCACACTGCCTCTCGCCAGTGCCCTCACCTTGGCCTGCCCCTCCGCCTGCCACAGAGCTGGGGAACGGGCCTGCTGGGCTCCTGGGGGCTAACACTTACGCTAGGTCGGCCCCCAAGGAGCCCCTCCCAAGGAGCATGTCACCGCAATGCCAGGGATTTGGGACCCCCAAGCCCCACTGTTGGACTCACTCTGCCACCCCGCAAGCACTCAGGGAACTAAGGGCATTGCCAGTCATTCAGGAAGGGAGAATGGGCAGGGCCCTCCAATCCCCCTGCGACCTTCGAAGGCCCCCAGCACAAAAACTCTGGCTCCCATGCTCCTGCTCGCCAGCGCCCTAACCTCGGCCCACCCCTCCGCTCGCTGCAGAGCTGGCGGATCAGGCCTGCTGGCTTCCTGGGGGCTAACCCTATCCCTAGGTCACCCCCGTGGGGCCCCTCCCAAGTGGCCTGGCGCCGCATGCCACGGATTGGGGACGCCCAAGTCCCAGCGCCAGACGCAACCTGCCGCCTCGCCGCCACATGGTGTGCTAGGGGCGTCGCCAGTCCTTCAGGGCGACAGAAAGGACAGGACCATCCGAGCCACCTGCGACCTTCTAAGGCACCCCAAGCCAAAGCCAAAATGCTCTGGCCCACGCTCCCGCTCGCCAGCTACCTCACCTCGGCCCACACCTCCATTCACCGCACATGGGCGGATCGAGCCTGCCAGTCTCCTGGGGGCTAACCCTAACCCTAGGTCTCCCACCAAGGGGCACATCCTAGGGGCCTGGCGCCGCAACGCCGGGTATTGAGGACCCCCGAGCCCCAGCGCTGGACTCACCCTGCTGCCCCACCACCACCCGGGCTGCTAGGGGTGCCTCTGGTCATTCAGTGCGGGAGAACGGGCAGGGCCCTCCGAGCCCACGGCGACCTTCGAAGGCCCCCCCATCCAAAATGCTTGCGCCCACGCTCCTGCTCCTCAGGGCCCTCACCTCGGCCCACCCCTCCGCTCGCTGCAGAGCCGGTGGATGAGGCCTGCCCTCATCCTGGGGCTACCCATAACCCTAGGTTGGCCCCTGAGGGGCCCCTCCGAAGGGGCCTGGCACTGCAATGCCTGGGATTGGGGACCCCCGAGCCCCAGCGCGGGACTCACCGTGTTGCCCCGCCACCACCCGGGCTGCTAGGAACACCGTCGGTCATTCAGGGAGGGAGAACGGGCAGATCCCTCCGAGCCCCTGGCGACCTTCGAAGGCCCCCGCGCCAAATCGCTTGGGCCCATGCTCCCACTCGCCTGCGCCCTCACCTCGGTCCGCCCCTCTGCTCGCTGCACAGCAGGTGGATCGGGACTGCCAGCCACCTGGGTGTTACCCTAACCTTTGGTGTGCCCCCGAGGGGCCCATTCCAGGTTCCTATTGCCGCAACACCGGGGATGGGGGACTCCCGAGCCCCAGCGCCCAACTCACCCTCCCGCCCTATCTCCACCTGGGCCGCTAGGTGCGCTGCCGTTCATTCAGGGAGGGAGAATGGCCAGGGCCCTCCAAGCCACCGGTGACCTTCAAAGGCCCCCCGCACCAAAACGCTTGGGCCCACGCTCCAGCTCGCCAGTGCCCTTACCTCGGCCCTCCCCTCCGCTCGACGCACAGCGGGCAGATCGGGCCTCCCAGCCTCCTGGGGGCTAACCCTAACCCTAGGTAGGCCCCCTAGGGGCCTATCCCAAGGGGCCTGGCACCTCAACGCCGGGGATTTGGGACTCCCGAGCCCCAGCGCTGGACTCACCCTGCCGCTCCGCCACCACGCGGGCTGCTAGGGGAGCCGCTGGTCATTCAGTGCAGGAGAATGGGTAGGGACCTCTGAGCCCCCGGAGACCTTTGAAGGCTCCCCGCGACAAAAAGCTTCGGCCCACACTCCTGCTCGCCAGCGCCCTTACCTCGGCCCACCCCTCCACTCGCCGCACAGCTGGTGGATCGGGCCTGCTGGCCTCCTGGGGGCTAACCCTAACCCTAGGTCGGCCCCCGAGGGGCCCGTCTGATGGGGCCTGAAGCCACAACGCCTAGGATTGCTGACACACGAGCCCCATCGCCGGACTCACCGTGCGGCCCCACTGCCAACCAGGCTGCTAGCTACACCGCCGGTCATTCAGGGCGTGAGAACAGGCAGGCCCTCCGAGTCATGGGCGACCTTCGAAGGCACCCCTCATCAAAACGCTTGCGCCCACGCTCCCGCTTGTCAGCGACCTCACCTCGGTCCGCCCCTCCACTCACCACAAAGCTGGCCAATCGGGCCTGCCGGCCTCCTGGGGGCTAACCCTAACCATAGGTCGGCACAGTAGGGGCCCCTCCCAAGGCACCTGGTACTGCAACACCAGGGATTGTGGACCCCCGAGCCCCAGCACCAGACTCTCCCTGCTGCCCTGCGCCAAACGGGCCGGTAGGGACACCGCCGGTCATTCAGGGAGGGAGAACGGGCAGGGCCCTCTTAGCCCCCGGCGACCTTTGAAGGCCACTCGCGCCAAAACGCTTGGGCCCATGTTCCCGCTCGCCAGCGCCCTCATCTCGGCCCGCCCCTACGCTCACCACACAGCCAGCGCATCGGGTCTGCCGGCCTCCCGGGGGCTAAACCTAACCCTAGGTCCGTCCCCAAGGGGCCCCTCCCAAAGGCCCTGGCGCCGCAAAGCCGGGGATTGGGGACCCCCGAGCCCCAGCGCCACACTCTCCCTGCCGCCCCGCTGCCATCTGGGCCGTGAGGGGTGCCGTCAATCGTTCAGGGCAGGAGAACGGGCAGGGCCCTCCGAGCACCTGGCGACCTTCGAAGGCCCCTGGCGCCAAAATGCTTGGGCCCACATTCCCCGCTCGCCAATGCCCTCATCTCAGCCCGCCCCTCCGCTCGCCGCACAGCTGGCAGATTGGGCCTACCAGCCTCCTGGGGGTAAGCCTAACCCTAGGTCGACCCCCGAGGGGGCCTTCACAAGGGGCCTGGCGCCACAATGCCGGGAATTGGTGACCCCCGAGCTCCAGCGCCAGACTCACCCTGCCGCCCCAACACCACCCGAGACGCTAGGGGCGCCGCCGGTCATTCAGTGTGGAAGAACAGGAAGGGTCCTTCGAGACCCTGGCAACCTTCGAAGGCCCCACTTGCAAAAACGCTTGGGCACATGCTCCCGCTCGCCAGCGCCCACATCTCAGTCCGCTCCTCCGCTTGCCACACAGCCGGCAGATCAGGCCTGTCGGCATCCTGGGGGCTAACCCTAACACTTGGTAGGCCCACGAGGGGCCCCTCCCAAGGGGCCTTGTGCCGCAACGCCGGGGATTGGGGACACCCAAGCCTGAGCGCCAGACTCTCCCTGCTGCCCCGCCACCAAGTGGGCCGGTAGGGGCGCCGCTGGTCATTCAAGGAGGGAGAAGGGGCGGTGCCCTCTGAGGCCCGGGCAACCTTCGAAGACCTCCCACGCTTAAACGCTTGGGCCCATCTTCCCGCTCGCCAGCGCCATCACCTCAGCCCACCCCTCCGCTCACCGCACAACCGGCTGATGAGGCCTGCCGGCCTCCTGTGGGCTAACCCTAACCCTAGGTCGGCCCTCGAGGGGCCCGTCTGATGGGGCCTGGCGCCACAAAGCCTGGGATTGCTGACCCCCGAGCCCCAGCGCCGGACTCACCGTGCTGCCCGCCGCCACCCGGGCCGCTAGTGGCGCCGCCGGTCATTCAGGGCGGGAGACCAGGTAGGGCCCTCTGAGCCCACGGAGTCATTTGAAGACCCCCCGTGACAAAACGCTTCTGCCCACACTCCTGCTCGCCAGCGCCCGTACCTAGGCCCGCCCCTCCACTTGCCTCACAGCTGGTGGATCGATCCTGCCGGCCTCCTGGGGGCTAACCCTAACCCTAGGTCAGCCCCTGAGGGGCCAGTCCCATGGGACCTGGAGCCACAACGCCTGGGATTGCTGAACCCTGAGCCCCAGTGCCGGACTCACCGTGCCACCCCTCCACCACACGGGCCGGTAGCGGTGCCGTCGGTCCTTCAGGGAGTGAGAACAGGCAGGCCCTCCGAGCCCCGGGCAACCTTCGAAGGCACCCTTCATCAAAACGCTTGCTCCCAAGCTCCCGCTTGTCAGCGCCCACACCTCGGCCCGCCCCTCCACTCACCGCAATGCTGGCTGATCAGGCCTGCCAGGCTCCTGGGGGCTAACCCTAACCATAGGTCGGCCCACGAGGGGCCCCTCCCAAGGCACCTGGCGCCGCAATGCCGGGAATTGTGGACCTCCAAACCCCAGCGCCGGACTCACCCTGCCGCCCCGCTGCCACCCGGTCCGCTAGGGGCGCCATTGGTCATTCAGGGCAGGAGAATGAGTAGGGCCCTCTGAGCCCCCGGCGACTTTCGAAGGCCCCCACTCCAAAACGCTTGGGCCCATGCTCCCGCTCGCCAGCGCCCTCACCTCGGACCGCCCCTCCCCTAGAAGAACAGCCAACGGATCTGG